>NC_092876.1:200578552-201222071 GCF_028372415.1 Notamacropus eugenii | reverse complement strand
GTTTCCTTATCTGTAAAATGAGCTGGAGAAGGAAATGGCAAGCCACTACAGTATCTCTGCCAAGAAAATCCCAAAATGGGGTCACAAAGAGTCAGACGTGACTGAAATGAGAAAGCAGGAATTATATATACCAGGACACTATAAACAACTGTACTACTCTCAGTGATCCACTTAAGGAAATATAGAGAATGGAAAAAAGTCTAAAGGACTGAAAATAGGCAAATGTCTCAATTTTCTAAAAGGGAAAGAAATTAGAATTGTCAAGTTTTAGGCTGATTAGCTTAACTTCTATTTCTGGATATATTAAATTCAGGAGTTATGTGCCTAAAGATGTTGATTGAACTCATCAAGAAAAGAAGTCTAGAGAGAGAAGAAAGAAAAGTAGACTGAGATTAGAGCTAGAGAGGATCTCTACCCCTGGAGGGTGAGAGGAGGAGAATGAGTGAGCAAAGGAGATTGAGAAGGATCAGGCAAACAAGGAGGAGAAGGACCAAGAAAGAGGACCAGAGAGGAGACCAGGAGAAGGCAACGTCAGCAGAATCGAGTTACAGAGAGGTGAGACTGGTGATATCCTTTCTCTCACAGGACTGTTTTAAAGACCAAATGAGATAACACATGCAAAGGGGCTTTACAAACCTGTAAGTACTAAAAAAATGCTAGCCATTATTAACCTTGATGAGAAGATTTTCAGTTGAATGGTGGGAGTCAGAAATTAGATGGCAAGGGATTGAGAAGCAAGTTGAAAGTGAGGAAATAGAAGCATTAAGTACAGAATTCTATATCCCTTTCTATGATTTTGATGGTGAGAGAGAAGAAATATAGAAAATACAAAAATATAGTATGAGGGAAAAGGCAACTGTTTTAAAAGTTTTAATTTAATGTAATTTTAATAAAGCTTTAATTTTTGTAAAAGGAGGAGATGGGCACATTTATAGGCAGTAAGGAAGGAGCTAATGGATAAGAGATCCCTGAAGATGAGAGAAAAAGAAAGGGACTGATTGAAAGAGGAAGCTCCCTAATGGGATCAGGTATAGGAATGGGGGGAGGTTGTCCTTGGCAAGGAGGGGGCTCACCTCTTCCTCAGAAAATGAAGCTAAGAAACAGATGCTGGGAACAGTCAGGAGAGGTTTTGAACTTGGATTTAGGACAACTAAACTTCATTTTCTTTAAAGCCTCCATGTTGTTTTTCTATAAGTTGTTTCTCAATAATAAGACAAACATTTGCCTTCTCAAGGAGGGGGCAGCAGTGAGCGGGAGGGAGAGTATTTGGAACTGAAATTTAAAAAAAAGAATGATGACTTTTTTTACATGTAACTGAGGCAAAAATAAGAGAGAAAAATGCAAGCACTATGCAGTTTGATGTTTTAAACACATTCTCTGAGAGGAGAGAATATCAAGAGAAAAAATATTATTAAAAACTTTATCAGTAGTTTCTATGATAAACTGCCAATCAAATTATGTGGTTAACAAAATTTTAGGAATACCCATAGCTAGAACTCTAAGAAACCTACCAGAGGCCCTATCAGCCTTCTCCTGGTCTTGACTGGGACTGCATTCCCTACATCCCAGACTCAGCCTGTGATCACCTGAAGGCAGTGCTGACTGACATAAACCTGTCAGACACCCCGTGGAAGGGAGGTCAGCTGGGCAGAGAAAGGAACCTGTCATGGGCACTGGTATGAAGACAGCTTAGGGAACTTTTAAGAAGCACCTTAGTGATTTTTTTTCTTAGAGCAGGTTAATGTTTGTATTGTTTGCATACATTGATTTAATGAAGTTTGAATGCCTAAAAGTCTAAGTCTATGTGTTACAGAGGTCTGGAGTCAAGTAGGAGGTTAAGTTTTTTCCTATGAGGAAAGGAGGTAGAGGTGATGTAGAAAGTCTGAAGACAGAGGAAAATGTGGAAAAGCTACTGTGGAAAATGGAACAGAGTCAGTCAGGGAAGAAGAAAAGGATGTCTGTGGTGGTCCCAGTTGGTATGACTACTGAAGAAAACCAAATGCATAGCCTGAGGTGGTCCCTTCTCCAGATCTGAGACTCTGGGATTTTCATCTCTATTGCTACGCATCTCCTGTAGCCCACTTCTTCCTCTGGTGAGTTTCCAAGACCAGCCATCCTTTGTCTTTTGTCACCATACTCCTGAGCAGGTACTTCTCCCTTCCTTTTTCAGCCTTTTTTTTTGGTTTGTTTTAGTTGCCTTCCCCCACCAGGATGTAAGTTCGTTGAGGGCAGGAATTATCTTTTTTTCCTCTCTGTATTTGTATTCCCAGGGCTTAGCACAGTGCTGCCATACACTAAGCACTCAATAAATGTTTGCTGACTTGCCTTGCCTTGCCATGAACAATGACTTACTTTCCAGGACACAGAAAGAAGTGTGGAAAATATGTCATTTCAAGTTTATGATAATATGTTCATAGTTATATTCCCTAAGCATGTTTAAATAGTGAATCACAAAAAAACAGAAGAGCATGTTAGAAAAAGCACATGCTTCTTCTAGTCTATAGTAAACCAGAGATAGTTTCAGTATCTTTGGATTCAGACAGATATTTAAGCAGCACTTCAGATCACACATTATCCTGTAGGAAGGAATGGCAAAGTTTCTATTTAAGTTAGTTTAAACTCTGAAAATTAAAGTAGCACCTTTTTCTACAGCTTTTGATAGGCCAATAATAGTGGAACTTCTAAAACGATAAGTTCCACAAGCTCTCTGGCTTTTTTATATGTTGACTGCCTTCTATATCCGCATTCTTTGAAAAAAAATATATGCTAGTTGATTTGTGTCCTCTGAGCCCATAAAATATTTGAAGATGCCTATTTTGAGGGGAGGCTATAAATCAAATAATTAATTTTATCTGAGGTAACTGAATGAGGTTTTCTATGACAAAGTTTCTGTACTGGGCTCTGCCAACCATCTTTGCCATGTTCTTAACTTCTCCTCAAAACTAGGAGGTACAAAAATATTTATTTGTTCTTTTCACTTATAAAAACAGGATCCATTGCCTTTGGCTTCGTAAGAATGTACATAATAATAAATATGCCACACTAAAAATAGCAATTGCATTCCATTGAAATCAAGCAGAATTCCCTCCCCTACGTGACTCAGGCCTTGTTTGATTAAGCTGTTAAGAGAATTGTAAAGATCAGTCTTCTACATGGACTAGCCAGATACTCTGCTTTTAGCTCTCTGAGTGAGAGAATCCTATAAAATCTCTGAACATCTGTCACTGAGGTCCACACAGATTCTAGAAAACATAGAAGTACAGCCACAAGATCATTTGAATCCTTCCTCCAAACCTACCAATTTGTGTATCATCAAAATAAAAAGTAGAAATACAGAATCTCCTCTCCAATCCTGTACTAAAGAGGAGACATAAAACCTGAGAAAATCTTTTTATCTGCTTACCTTCAATAATACATTCTCCTTTCTTTAATCTTTCCCTGGCCTGCATCTAGCCCTCTCTTTTTATCCTATCAATTCAGCAGGAGGCAACAACCCAACCTTCAAGTGTTAAAGCCATTTGGATAGAGCAAATAATAATAACTGCTGACCTTTATTTAAAACTTTAAAGTTGGCAAAATATTTCACATATATTAACTACTTTCTGTAAAGGAACTGTAATACTTTTAGATGAAAAGAAGAAATTAATAAAAAGTTCACCCTCAGTTCAGAGAAGGAAAAGAAAGACTAGATCTGAAATCTAGCATAATGCTAACTTTTTGGGGGGGGGGGAGGGAAACTACTTAATATGTATTAGATATCAAGCTATACACTGAAGAAGATACAAAAATAATTAAGTCATGGGTTCTGCTTTTAAGTGACTTGTAGTGCAGTGAAGGGGCTAAAATATGTTTACACATAAATAAAATGTAATACAAAGCAACTGTGCAAGACGTTCAAGCAAAATGCTATATGAAGGTGGATGGAGAGAGTGATCATTTCCTGCTGGCAGAACACTGAAGGCTTCATTGAAGAGATGGAATTTTAGCTGTGCTTGGTTAGGATGGGTAGCATTTCAAATCCTCAGTAAGCATCCAACTTCCCTACTCATTCCAGTGACTACTAAATCTCTCTAGGATTAAATTCACAGTCCTCTTCTTGGAGTGTAAAGTTCTTTACAACCTGGTCCCCATCTACCTTTCTCCAGCCTTATCATACGTGTCACACATTCTACAGTTTGGGTAAATTGGTCTTCTTATCATTCCTCATACCTGACTCAATTTCCTGAATCCATGCTTTTGCCCTGCCCACTTCTCTCCCTTACTCCTGGAGTGCATTCCTTTCTCTCCTCCACCCTCAGAATCTTTCATTTCCTTCAAAGATTTGGCTCAAACAGTACCTTCCACAGGAAGCCTTTCTTGAGCTCTCCCATGTCTACTCCTCCTCTCTCCATTACTATTTATTTTGTATCTACCTACATATTTACAAGCATCTCACCGACAGAATTTTAGTTCTATTGAAGAAAAGACTATTTCACTCTCGTCTTTATATCTCCAGGGCTTAACACAACATTTGATAGGGCAAGTTTTTAACAAATGCATGTTCAGAGATGGAGTAGAATTTGATATTTACTGCAGTAAAAAATTAAATAGTCTAAGTATTATAATGAAAATAACTTCAACCTCACTTTGACCCTTGGGAGGTAATAGGGAACCACTGGAGTTTATGGTAAAAACATTTATAACAGACATTGCAAAATGTACATGACTCATTTATCTAACTTAGACTATTTATGCCTTCAAATCATGTCCCATTTCTTAACATCCCCCAAAGTGTCTAACAATGGTTTGCTGACAGTATGTATGTTCTCAATATTGGTGACTGAATTAACAACCATTTTGTCTTTTGAGAAATATTACCCAGCATGGAAGCCAATTGTAATCTGCTTCCCCCAAAGTTACTGCACTGTTCACTCACTTACCTGGCCAGCAAGTCAATCAGCTCAAGTTTGGACATCCCATCAGGAAGCAGTCGAGGAATTGCAGCAACGCAGGTTCTGAAAAGGTCAATTTTGGGTTTTCTCTCACCCCTGAAAATTGAAAACAATATTTATTTATAACTAAAAAGAATTCTGAAACTTTTTAAAAGTGAACTTATATCTCTATATGTATATATGGTATATGGAATCACAGGATTTTAAAGACAGCTATGTTAGCTATCTTTTTTTTCAGATTTTTTCAGATTAGGAAACTGAGGCTCTAAGAAGTTAATTCATCTGGACAAGGTCACACAGCTAGTTTGTGACAGAGAAGGAACAAGAACCAAATGGTCCTCTCAGTCCAGCATTAAATTCATTATACTAGAATTATTTTCTAACATATAAACATCTATACCAGTCAGCTCCAAGAGATCTGAAGAAAGCTTAAATCAAAGGTATAACTCTAGATCTGAGGAAAAAACATTTATGTGCCAAAATGTTGATATAAGTATCATAGAATTACAGAATGTTAGAGTTGGAATTCAGTCACTGAATTCAATTCTCATATATTTATCTTATAGATGAAGAAAGTGAAAGCCACAGAAGGGAAAGAAATTGGACAGGGTCACACAGGTAGAAAGTGGCAATGTTGAGGTTAGAATCAAGGTCATCCGATGGTAAATCCAAAGCTTGTTCTACTCTATTCTACCTGTCAGACTCTAATGGTTTCCCATTCATTCTGCAGGTCTATGGAGCCCAAGTATTTATTGGTTACACTGAAAACATGAAAGCCAGTATGGAAGAGTGCACAAAAAGCCAGCCTTGGAGTCAGAAGGACCTAGGTTTAGATTCACTTAATCTCTTAGGGTTCTAAGCTACATTTTAGTTGACCCATTTTAGTAGAGGGGGTTTTCTCATTTGGGAGTTCCCTATAATAATCAAATGGTGAGTTCAGTCCCCATCTCTATCCCTATTGAAAAGATCACCAAACTCATATACTATACATTTTCAAAGACAACATTCAAAAATAAGGCTACAGCCTCCTCCAACAGGCAACTGAAGGTATCTCTAAGAAGTTTATCCTCCTTTCTACATATTACAGGGGAACACAATGGGCCTAACACCAAAAAATGTGCTCCACAATCTAGCCCTGTCTAAAAGAAAGAGCATAGCCATCATATAGGGATAAGAGGGCACTGCATTTCTGATCTTTGAAATTACACAGGCAGGACAGAGCTCTGTGAAAATATTTCATCTCATTTTCAATCATGTTGCTGAGAATGTGCAGGATGTACACAAGGCATACCTACCTCAAGCACCCTGACCATCATGTATTTACACTGTGCAAAATTAGTAAGGAAACAATATATTTCATGGCAAACTGCTTTGACTTTTCATTGTTTATATATACGGTCTATCTGACTCTCTGTCACTTACTTTCTCAATAATTTTATAGAAAAAGTTGACTAGAAATTCTTTAAGATAATTTACTTCGTGAGAGGCTATAATGATATACTTAAATTCTAACATTTTATTTTCTTGACAGAGAATGCCAGATTGGTTCAAAGTTAATATCCTGTTAGGAAAAAGATAGTTTTGAGAATACAAAACAACTTAGAAGCCTGTCCAGGTTATAATTTGCTTCCTAAATTTATTTTTTCAATTAAAGAGTCAATTATTTTCTATCTTTCCCAATTGACCTCTTCACTGAAAAAAAGAAAATAAAAACCTTTATAACACCTACGCATCATCAAAAACCCAAATTTCTACAGTGGTCATGTCTCCAAATGTACAGGACTCATGCATCCTGGATCTATTACCTCTCTGTCAGGAGACAGGTAGCACGAGAAGCCATTCACTGCTGAAATGGTGTCTATAGCAAACATATATATCAACTGGAATTCATTCTCATTACAACAGGAAAGTTACAGTCAGACAGACATTTTGCAGTGTTTCTTAGGATGACATTTTGCTGTGTGGGATTGTTTCTCAGCATTTATTTATGAGGTTATTATCTTTAGTACAGAACTGTTCATGCAAAAAACAAAATTAAATGCAGGTATTCTGTGTCAGTTTAATAGTGAGTTTCTGTGAATTCCAAATGATTCCTGAGGAACGATAACAATGAAGTTTCTTTCGTCCACTGATGGGAAGTTATGCCTTTAAACCAAACTTTCATCTAGATACAGTGCAATGGGAACCTGGTGATCTATCCATGTTCTTCATTGTACTAATGTATACAGTTAAAAAAAATTCTCCTGTTTGCTTACCAGATGTTTCAAACAGCTGTGATTAGTTTTAGAGCTGCCTGGAAACAGCTGACCTTGGTTGGCTTAAAGTAGAAAAATCAGCTCTGCAAGACTGATAAGGCATTGCCTGCATTAAAAACTTTAATTAGTTCATGATTTCCTTTTCCTCTCTAACTTTCTTTATGGGAAGCATGAGAACCAAGAGCAACCTTTAATTAAGAAACATTATTAGCACACCAAATTCTTTATTAACATTTTTATTACTGCCATTATCTTTGGCTAGCTCAGATGTCTAACAATAGCTTAACTCATAAAAGGGGCAAAGAGTGGCGATGTATCCTTATTTAATGTTCAAATTCATATCTAGAGGAAGAAGGACTAGGAAAGTTGTAGACACAACCACAAATCTCAATTCCACATTCTTAGTTTCATGGACCCTGTTAAGTTAGGAAGACCTAGGTATTTGCACAACCTAGTAGGCTTTTACTATCTGTTGAACTTAACTGAGAGAGCTACACCTCTTACTAATTATATTTAACTCTTTTGGTTTTGGTTTACACTAGACTATTTTAAATGACTCGTCCACTTTCCATTTTATTTTTGGAAAGGCAGAATTAAAATTTCACATTGTGTTCCCCCGTTAAACTCTGCGTATTTATTGTGTATTTATCCTATATTTATTTTCTGTGAATATTTTATATCCTTTGCACATTTGTATATTCAGTACTTAGCAGGTCTTGGTAAATAATGCCTGTTTAATTAAATTATATATGCTTATATAAAATATTATATAATTTATACATTAAATTATATGCTCATATAAAATATACGCTTAATTAAAAATAAAATGCATGTTGACTGATTGATATGGTTCAAGCATGGAAAAAAAATCTCAGCTAAATTTGTAAAACCTTACTTTATCTGTTATCCTGCCTGGGTCATTGAGGTTGGGAAAAGACAACAATAATGATGATGATGAAGATAACAGTTAACATTTCTGTGATACCTACTTTGGCCAGGCACTGTGCTAAGTGCTTTACAATTATTATCTCATTTGATCCTCAGAACAACTCTGGGAGGTAGTTGCTACTATTATCCCATTTTACAGATAAGGAAATTGAGATGAACAGAGATTAAGTGACGTTCCCATAGTCCCATAACTAGTAAGTCCATATTTGAACTCAGGTCTTCCTGACTCCAGGTCCTGACTCTCTATCTATTATTCCGTGAGCAAGTTTATAAAGTTTTAGATGATCTGCTATATGATTTAAAAGATTCACAATTTGATTAATGTATATACTACCTCTGTTGATGGAGATCATAACCCTCCACACTTTGTAAGATGGCCTTTATGAATTGCTATGACTTAAAACATTTATCACTTGGTAGTGGACAACCTGGTGGATAGAATGTAATGGGTCTCTCCAAACTTAGCTAGGCTAGTCCTCAGAGACGGGACATGTAATCTATTCTTAGGCCTACACTTGAAGCCTTTCCACCTTAGTAAAACCTGCCAGAGCTTAGATTCCACTGGAATTGTCTTTGATCAGCCAAAGTCACTTTTCACACAGAGATAATAGAATAAGGCTTGCTTACTACACAAATTCATTATTCACACATACGTATTGTACATACGTACAAATTTTTAGCATAACCACATTCACAAAACATTTAATCTGTTTTTTTCTCTTGATTATCATTGATAATATCTATTAGTCAGGTATTGTACTTATGGTTAGTCAGTCAATAAGCATTTATTAAGTACCTACTATTATTCTAAGCACTTGGGGATATAAAAAAGCAAAAATCTCTACTCTCAAGGAGTTCATAGTCTAATGGGAGAGATAACAGTCAGTTATGTACAAACAAAATACACACATAAATACACACATAAATACATGTATAGAGAATATAACACATATACATATATGTGTGTGTATATGTGTGCATGCACAGATATAGATATGACAAATTAGAGAGAATCAACAGAAAGAAGCCACTAGAATTAAGGGGGATTGTGAAAACGTCCAGTGTACTGGACTTGGAGTCAGGGAGACCTGGGTTCAAATCCCACTTAGAGCCTTATTATCTGGACAAGCTGCTTAACTCTCAGCTTTATCAAATCTAGAATAGGACCAATACTAGTATTCAGCTCATAGGATTGTTGTGGGGACCAAATGAGCCGTAAACAAGGTACTTTGCAAGCTACAAAATGCAATGTAAATGTACGCTATGATTATTAGTAACATCATTAAAAGAAACGTTTTGAGGAAATAACCATTCAGAAATAACCACTCTCAAATGGCATAAGTATAAAATGCATACACACATACATATATAAGAAAAAAAATTTAACTTCTACCGTTTGGGAGTGGTTATTTCCTAGAAGTACTTCTTTTAATGGTATTAACAAAAATTATTATGTACATCACATATTATATGTACATATATAACATATGCATATGTATGTATATATGTGTGCGTACACACACACTCATATAATATATATCATCAGTCAGTAGAATTATTTCCATGTGGTCTAAGAATATAGAAAAACGAAACCATTTCAGTTGGAGACTCTTCAGTGTCCCTACTAAGCACTGTGAGTTGAGAAACAAAGCCCTGAATGATGTATTGATTAAGGATGATCTCGGTCAATCCCCAGGCAGACTTGGTGGGATTACTATGAAGATCAACCCAAAGCAAGCTGTGCTCCCCATCATCCATCAGACCCAGTGCGAGAGCCAGTCATGGAAACACTCCACTCAGTGTTAGTTCTAGCATGAGCAGTGGGACGTAACTGTATGAAAATGGAAAACACCATTTACATAAGTAGGATTTTGTGTCCAGTACTCCCACAAACATGAGAGTTTAATGACTCTAAATGCTCTTTCAAATAAAAATGTAGAACTGTAACTTAATCCTCTTATTTTCTTTTCTGGGATAGGTTTTTGCCTTTTTTTTTTTTTTAATATGCCTACCACTTGGTGTCTGGTACACAGTAGGAGCTTAATAAATGCTAGCTGGTTGAATCACTTTTTTGGTTAATGACAATTAAAATGTACAGATAATAGGATGATTTCTCTCTAGTGATGCACAGTTACCTATCTGTGTCCTTAGATTTTGGTTGAAAAAATGATTGTAGTATAATATAATAGGACATCTGATTTCTCTTTTATCCAGTCTTCCTTAGAAATCAGTATTACCAATAGTAGCTTTAAGGTATGCAGAGAACTTTCCAAACATTATTTCATTTGATCCCCACAACAATCCTTGGAGGTAGAGGATGTTATTATCTCCATTTTACAGATGAGGAAACTGAGGCAAACAGATGTTAAATGACTTGAACGCAAGTTAAGGCACAGACTCAGGTCTTTTTGACTCCAGGTCAATGCTCTCCTCACTGCCCCATCTATCTATTATGAGATAGCTGGTATAACCAGCAGTGCTAAGTAGGGTTCAATGACTTCTGATCAATATGCTGAGCAAATTCTTTTGATGTTAGGGAAGAGATGAAGGCAAGATTTATAAGGATGTGCTTTCTGGGAATTGGTAACATTCCACAAGATATGGGCTTGAGGTAGAGCCTGGCAGTCAACTACCCTTGCTCAACATCTCTTTCCTAAAAAAAAAAAAAAAAAAAAAAGCACTAATTCAGACAGCTGTGGATATCTGCTTCCTTTTCCACTGGATGAGACACAATTAAGAGAGTGGCTACTACAGTACCTTGTACACAGTAGGCACTTAATTTATGCTTGTTGCATTGAGTTGCTGAATTTTTAGGTTCATCCTAACTTCTATAATTGGCATAAATGTTGGCAACAACCCCAATCCCTTTTTTAAAAATTTAGTTGTAATAAAATAAAACTAAATGATAGGTTACATAAACCCATAACTCACCATAAACTGAATATAATATCAATATTCATTCACTCAAAAGTTAGTCCTTATTAGAACTTACGTGATCATGTCTTCAGGTTCTTTGTTTAACATCTGAACATTTGTCAGCATCATACATCTTCCTACTTCTTTATCAAGATGTCTTAAAATGTTGTCTACAGCTTTTCGTACTTGAGAGTAATACAGAGACATACCTGAAAAGATCGACATTGTAACTGCATTTTTGACTACATACATTTTACTGAGGAATTCAAATGCCTGGAGGAAAAATTAACCATAGGAAGGTTATAAAATATCAGAAAATAGTATGTATTTTATGCCATAAATACTGCTGCCCTAATTTAAAATTTTGGTTCTTTTCTAATGTAAAAAAAATCACATTATTAATAATTAAAAGAATAAATGATAAGTCTTATCCTAGTTCAGGATTTTAATAGCTTCATAATATCAGCTGCTGAACTGTCAGTGTAGGATTTATTTTAATAGAATAGAGAAGAAAAGCTTTGAGGCACAATATAATTTAGAGTTAGGAAAAGAAGAATTAAACTTAACATTCTAGATATTTTCATAGACTGGAAAGATCATGGTTTTATGATTTTCTATTAAATGTGGGATTAATGTCCTGCAGCAGAATGTAAATAGGGATTGCATGTAAATAGACACCCTGTAAAAAATGGAATCAAAAACCTTGGATCTCATCAAAATCACTACCAATATATGTGGCTTGTCTTATTCTGGCTTAAACCTTTTATTTTATCATACTTGTGAATTCTACAATTATTGATAACTATTTTAATGCAGGAAGTTTCTTTCCATGCTTCTTTCCTGTCTTTTTAGGCCCTAAACCCAATATATCTGCCACTTGGCAATTATTACACAGATTCTTTACCAGATTTCTAAATGCTGGGGCTTTGTGGGAAGCTAATATCCGTGCAAATAAATTCAACATTATTTTGGTAAATAATAATAAATTTTGTTGAGAAAATCTTATGTAGAGAAAAAACTCAGAAGGGAATATGGCTCAAATTAGGATCTGGGATATTTAAAGCATACACTAGACAATTTGCTGTAGGACAACAAGAAGAAAGAAATGAACTATAAAATAAAGTTTTTCTGTTGGACTGTTTCATAAACAGGATTATCTCCTAAAGCACACAGATGTCTTGGCACACTGCTGCAGATTTTGGATTATCAATATTAAAAGATTCGAAAGACCAAAGATAAAAACTCAACATTTGAAGCCAAAATATTCATCCAGGAAGTGCCAAGAAGATTAAAAGAAATCTAATAAAGCACAGCATGAATTAATCAAAAGACTAGATGACAAGATTTCTCACTAATTACTTTCATAATGTCATTTAAAAATAAGTTTTACTAAAGAAAAGTATGTCCTAGTCATTCCAAAAGTGCAAGAAGGTTAAAATCCAAAGTATGTATATCACTCACCTATCATCTTAGCCTCCTCTTCAGTTAGAGTCTTACTCAAGTAAGTTTTCTTCACTCTCAAGGTGTTTCCTGAAGGGAGGACAGCCCCTGTTACTGGCATAGGAGGCTCACCATCTTTCTGTTGTAAACTGTCAGCAATTACCAAGAAGGCCCTCAAACCTATGTTCATTCTCTGTAAGAGAAAATATAGGAAGGGTGAAGAAGAAAGAATTTTATTATTCTTACGGAAATAAAAGACAACTCTTTGGGAGAAATAAAATTTGGCCATATCCATAAAGCACTCTCACATACAAAATACCCAGAGTATCATCTGAGCTTGGTCATGGGGGTCAACAAGGGGTAAGAAATCAATCCCAAATTTAACTCAGAAAAAATACAAATCTACACATGGTACTGCTAAAATACTGAAACATATGAAAATCCATGCTAGCTTGGTACAGTGGTCCATTCAGACCAAGGGTTCCCAACTAGAACATGGAGGCAGCCTTCTATGATGCTGACTTTTAAAAGTTAGGATGTGCCCACCAACCATCGGTAATTTTCTTTAACAATCTTTTAACTATATGTTACAAGGATGGCTCTTTTTTTTGGGGGACATATTTGGAAAAAAAGATATTAATAAAAATAATAAAAAAGAAATATGATAAGCCACAAACTTTGTATCTAAATCCTTAGTTATATTTTCTCAGTTTTTGGATAACAAGTTCAAAAAATTTACTATTTTTTGGGGGGAACTTACTCACTTCTATTCATTCTAAAACTTTTTTCCTTTAAACTTTTAGAGATGTTCATTGGTTCTAGTATTCTAGTATTCTAGAATTCTAGTATTCTATTTCCTATCCCTATCTTTCATCATTATAGATCTTGATCATCTTCCTCCATTTTTTCAATCTATCATTGTACAGAAGTCCTTCTGTCCTTTGTTTATGTTAGATATACTTTTCTACACCTTTTCTAGTTCTGGGTCCTATGGTGCCACAAAATGGAACTATACACAGCAAAGACACATGATGCATAATGCCATTAAGTATATCATCACTATGAGTAAATGTGGATGAATGGAGTCAACTCTCAATTATGCACCAATGAAATCCAATTTCTAGACTATCCACAGCAACCCAAAGGCCTTTTTGCCTTTATTGCTGGGCTAGGTCCTGGTCCATTTACAACAGAGATGAGATAAGATGATTTTTGAGACAAGAACAGAGGTGATGGAGTATGTGAGTATGTGTTTGTAGGGGATGGGGAGAGGAGATACTGCTAAGTATACATTTTCTATTTCATTCTAAAGGCAAATGCCCAATTTTCTATCATGGGCTGTACTTTTTTCCTCAATGTTCAGTTTTCCGCATTGTCCTGGATGGTAAAATATTTTATTGTAGGCTTGTAAATTTTGAAATTTATCTGCAAGGATAATTTAATCATTTCCTTCAATGCTCCATGTTATTTTAAGTTAAGGTAAAAGTAAGAGTAATTAAGTATCAGAAACACCTCAAGGGCTAGAGCAAAATTTCATTGTCACAGGATATATCACAAAATCTTCAGGTATTTCGTGAAAACATTGTAAACATCCACATAAAATCACTCTTCAATCTTCATCTGAAATGCATGGCACACATGACTGAACTCAATATAACTACTATGAAATTACCTTATCTTTTGTCTCATTTCTTAATCAGCCTCATTCTGTTTTTTTGCCCACACAACTTACACTTGCACCTTTCTTTATAATGTCTGCTATAAGGTATAAGAAAATTGCTTTAAAGATTATTCCCTCCCAGTGATGCACATATAGTGGGAGCTGTGGGTGCAGACCATCTGGACTCAAGTCTTAATTCTAAGCCCATTTCGGGATAAATGAACAGCTAGTTCATGACAAGAGAAGTCATTGAACTACTCTAAACCTCAGATTTCTACTTTGGTGGGTTATCATATGGATGAAATGAACGAATGTATGCACAATCCTTCATATTATAAAATTCTATCAAAAGGTAATTTATCACCTTTCTGGGGAAGTCTGTCTCTTAGGTGAGCCCTAAAGTTCAGACTTTTTTTGTAGGTGTTTAATATTCCTAACAATCCTAGAAACCAAGACTGCCATTTCTGTTAGTGGCTCAGTAGGGTTGAGTACCTAGGAGGAAGAATGACACAGGGGAGCTTATCTGTTGACAAATGTCACCATAGGTTGTCGGTCTTCAGTGACCGAGCATAGAGGAAATTCTCAGCAAATAGTTGTTGGTTGAATGACTGACTGCTGGAGTTTATTTTCAGAGTTAAGGGTGGTGGTAACAGCAACAGCAGCTGCTAGTTAACATGTTCTATATATAAAAAATGCCAAGACAAGTTTGAGTACATTGGTGGAGTGTTTGGCTGCCTTACCAGACACTGCTGGTGTGGTCACTGTTTTTAGGCCAGCAGATAGAAACCTCAGTCTACCTTGGTGATTACCAGACATGTTTCTAACTACAAATGAGGTAGTATGTATTATAGAAAGAACACTGGACTAAGAGTTGTAGGTCATCTGTATTCCAGTCTTGATTTTGTCTCAACATCCTATATGACCCTGGGCAAGGCATTTGTTACCAATATGGCACTCAATCTCCCACCTGTAAAATGGAAGGGCTGAACTTTATCTCTAAGATCTCTTCCATATCTAAGGAAGGGGTTCTTAACCTGAAGTCCATGGAGAGATGTCAAGGAGTTCGTGAACTTAGATGGGGAAAAAGAAATCAACATTTTAATTCTTAATAACATCTAATTAAAATTTGTAAGGGCAGCTAGGTGGTGCAGTGGATGGAGTGCACTAGCTGTATGAACCTGGACAGGTCAGTTACCTCTGTTTACCTCACTTTCCTCATCTGTAAAATGAGCTGGATAAGAAAATGACAAACCACTACAGTATCTTTGCCAAGAAAACTCCAAATGGAATCACAAAGTCCCACATGATTGTAAAGGTAATGGGATATAAGATCTTCTCCACCCTTTAATAGGTCTTACTTGGAGCCCTGGGGCAGAGCCAATTAGGCTCTGAGCCACAGGGATTCTCACACCTTCCCAATTAAGTGCTGATTTCCAAGCTTCTCTAAGCCAATCAAGTAACCAGTTTTTTATTGGAAACAGTTTATATTGTATTGCTAGGAGGGTAAGGTGTGGGTGGAGAGAGAAGCAGGCAGGGAAACAGGCAGAGGGAAGAACTTGCCTAGGGTTACTTCCTCTGTGTGACCTGGATTGGTGATGAGTACCTTACTAAATCTTGCCTTCTGGTGACCTAATAGCAACATTCCAAATAAGTATTTTGGTTTTGTCTTTAAGGAAGTGAGTTTATTATATATTTGTGAACAAACCCTGGGAATATGTATGCATATTCATAGCTGCTGCTATGAGTATTGCATTGACATTACAATGACTGAAACAACTGAACAAACTAAAATTTAGCATTTTCTTCAATTATGAATTAAAAAAAAAATTATTCTGAGAAAGGGTCCATAGGATTTGCCAGACTGCTGAAAGGGTCTATGACATCCCAAAATGATTAAGAACCCTGGTTCTAAAATTTTAAAATGCCATGTTTTGGTGATTTTTGATTCTTATTTCAACAACTGACAATATACATTGGAATCCAATTTCACAAAAGCAAATATTGACAATCAAAATCAAAATGTTTCAAATTTTCCTTTTCCAAAAAACAGACAAACCATGGGCCAGTGGAATGAGCACTGGGTTGAGAGTCGGAGGACCTGGGTTTGAATTGTGACTCTGCCCTTGAGTACCTGTGTAACCATGGGCTCAGGGAGGTGCAAAGTAAAGGTGGGGGATTAGATGGTCTCTGAAGCTCCTTCCACTCCTAAATCGGTGCTCCTTTGAGTTGTACTTTTGGGGGCAGGAATGGATGCACTAGCATCCCTAAAGTCTCACTACAGGGCTAAGCATCACTAGCTTAAAATCATACTAAGACTTTTGGGGCACCCTGTATAGCCAAATAGCAATCAGACATTTTCAAATTCAAAATTTGTTCATCCAAACTTTTACTTTGGAAATACCAGAACACTATGATGTTTATTCAAATAACATGACATTTGACAGAAACCTATTTCTAATGTTTTAGGAAAGATTTCCCTCCCCTACCCCAATCCCTCATAGTAAAAATGTTTCTCTGTCAGAATAAAACACACAGCCAGAATAAAATTTACAAAAAGTTGCATACCTCTGGATTGAGACTGAAAGCTTTTGCTGGTTTTCCAACACAAAGGAAGTCAAAAATAATTTCTTTCATTGCAAAATCTAAACGTTCCTTTAGAAGAAACAAACAGACAAAAGAGATTTCTGGTTACAAACTCAACACGGAATTGCTTTTTGTCTTCTGCTTCTTCAAAAGACAACCTGGAGTAGTGGTGAGCCAGCTTTGAAGCCAAGAAGATTGAGGCTTGAGTCCAGCCTCTGACACAAGCTGACGGAGTGACTCTGGGTATATCACTTAACTTCTTGGGGTTCTAGGCAGTTCTCTCAGATTGCAGGTGGAAGGGAAAGTATAATTTATGTTGGCAGAAGCGAGCTTGGGCTTCCTTACCAGAGAAGTCCCTATACCAATCAGAATCACAATTCCAGTGTCTTCTCCTTAGTCCACTCAAAATGGCTATTGTTAAAGGAAAGGCAACCTATGTAGAATTTTATTTGGATCACAGAGAATCCCTGAGGGAAGGGAATACAGGCTTGAACCTTAGGTAAATAAACTTTTTGCTTTTATGTGGTTTTTTTGCTGACTGATGCTTCAGATATTTTTCAAAAATGCAATTAGACTCTATAGCAAAGAATACAAAAAAAAAAAAGCAAATTTTTTTTTTTTAACATGATATCTGAGCTTATGCAAATTTCTAACTAGGGTTACTTCTAATGGCAGCTTTGGTATTTTCCTATATAAAATGTGATGTTTCTCCTCGTCACTATTTTTGGAACTACTATTAGAAATGGCAAATTTTCACTCTTCTCCAACATTTAGGAGCCTGTGGTTCTTCCTACAACCAAAGTTGCAAGGGATGAATCAGATTCAGTAAGAAGGGGCTATTTTTAGGAAGGATATTTATTTGAGGAAGAGTATTTATTTATGTAACACAAATGGCCAGTATGGTGGTGCAGTGGATAGAGCACTGGGCCTGGAATCAGGAAGACACTGAGTTTAAATCCAACCTCAGACATTTATTAGCTGTGTGACCCTGGGGAAGTCACTTAACCCTGTTTGTCTTAATCCAATGGAGAAGGAAATGGCAAATCACTTCAGTATCCTTGCCAAGAAAACCTCATGAATGATATTGCCATGCTATGGCCCACAGGTCATGAAAAGCTGATTAAAAACAACTGTGTCTCAGTCTTTTCTCTTTAAGCTAACCTTTCCCTGTTCCTTCAGCTGCTTCTCCTGTGACGTACGCTTTCAAGGTCTGCTACTATTCTAGCTGCCCTTCTCTTGATGCTCTACTGTGTCTCCATTTTAACTGCAGCTAGGTGGAGTAGTGGATAAGTATCCTGGGCCTGGAGTCAGAAGACCTGAGCTGTGTGACCCTGGACAAGTCACTTAACCTCTGTCTCCCTGAATTTCCCCAAATGCTGAGTGGGGATAAAAATAGCACCTATTTCTCAGGACTGTGAGAATCAAATGACGTATAATTGTATAACACTTAGCCCAGTCCCTGGCACATACTAGAGACTAATAAATGCTTGTTCCCTTCCCTTTTCTCCTTTCTCCTCCTGAAACATGCTGTGTAGAACTGAACAGAACATGTCAGACAGCTGACCAAGGCAGAGTTTGGTAGTACTAACTTTTGCTTTTAAACATCCAGCATGTAGCACAGTGCCTGGTACACAGGAGGCACTCACTAAATGCTTACTGCCTGACTTGCTATTCCTTAAACACAATGTTTCATCTCCTCTCTCTGTGCCTTTGCATTGGCTGTCCCCCATACCCAGAATGTTCTTTCCCTCCTCTTGGAATCCCTCATTAAAAGTTCAAGAATCACCTTCACTATAGAGGCCATATTTGGTATGGCTTCCCCATCCTCCACCAGTATTTTCCCCTCTAAGTTTAATTATATCTACTTTGAACATATTTTGCATGTGTGTATATATATATATATATGTATATATATATACGTGGCATATCTATATCTATAGATATATCTATATCTATATATATCTATATCTATGTATCTATATCTATAGCTATATATATAGGCTGTTCCCTCCATTAGAATATAATTTGTTGAAGGAGGAAGGGGATGGTAGAATAGGTCAGAAATTTTCAGGTTCTCCAGATTTCCTCCACAAACAGACAGAAAATCACCATGAAATGAATGCAGAGCAGCAAAAATAAGAGGGTAGAATAGTTATCCTAGAATAACTTGAGAGGACCTTAGAAAGGACAGGGCCTCCAGGGGCTGAGGTCTAGTCTGAAGGAAGTGTAGACACCTCCAAGTCAACTCCACTAAATCAATAAACAGTAGGCCCTGACGGAAGCAGACTGAGCCTCAAGAATTTCACCTCATAAACTTTCCCCTCACAGTCTCAGGAACTTTCACCTCAAAACACTTTTACCTCACAAACTTTCATCTAAGGAACAGCAGATGCTGAGTGGAGGAAAACTGAAGGATGTTCCTTCTTCCCCTCCCCCAAAGCAGGATTGGGATTTGGAAGGGTGGGGGGATATGATGGGAGGACTTTAGGAGAGGTGGATGAAGTGGAGAGTGAGAGGGTGGGGGGAGAAGGTAAGAGGGACAGTTTTAAAGAGAGGCTGAGAAAGAAAACAGTGAATAAAAATAAGATAGAGGAAAATTTACAAATAGTAATAATTTTGAATATGAATGGGATATTTATAGAAGTTCTCTTTGTGGTGGTAAAGAACTGGAAATTGCAGAGATTCCCATCAATTGGGGAATGGCTGAACAAGTTGTGGTGTGTGGCTGTGATGGGATATACTGTGCTATAAAAAAGGATGATCTTAGAAAAACCATGGAAAGACCTGCATAAAACAAGGAAGAGCAAAGTGAGCAGACCCATGAAAACACTGTATACAGTAACAGCAATACCGTTTGTAAGAAAGTCTTGGAACAACTAAGTCATTTTGACTATTATAAATATACAAATTAAAAATAAAGGATATGAGAAGAAAGATATTATCTGCATCCAGATAAACAGATGTATAAAATAACTTTTTACACACATACACATACACATTCCTCTTTGTGTCTAATGAAAGCTATCTCTGGTGTGGGGGGAGAGGGAAGGAAGAAAAAGAAATTTAGATAACTTTGTTGCATATTCAGAGGGAATAGGAAGTTGCACATTCTAGATTTGCAGTTTCATGTGCAATCACCTTTTTTTTATACTGTGTTATGGAATAAAAGTTCCAAAAGTTCAATGAATTGAGAATAGAATAAATTTTTAAAAAGAATGTAAGATGTTTGTGGATAGGAACTTCATCATTTTTGTATTCCTGTTGTCTGAACATAATAAGTGCTTAATAAATGTTTGTGGAATGACTGATAGTATTACAGTTATTTGTGCCCACAATTTTCCTAATAAGAGACCATGTAATCCACAAGTGCATTTTTTTAACTTATTTTTGTATTTTTTTTACTCATCTTTGTATTTTCAAAGAACTCAACATATAGTGAGTACACAAAAAATATTTGTTATTTTCTGGAGACATGATTTGACTGTTCCAGAATAGTCATATAATTCTAGGCTAGCTAATGCCAAGGCATAATTTTCTTTTTCATTTTAGATTTTCCTTCATCTGTGTATTTTTTTTAAGATTGGGGGAGGTTCCCTAAATGACCCTGGACAGCTCCCTGATGGCAGGGGCTCTTCTGTTACCTGAGCAATGAACTGGATGATTTTCACAAAGATGTTCAGAGGCATGTCTCTGGGTACCACACCACGGGATCCTTTGGGGAAAAGTGTTGTGATGATGGTTATAAGTCGGCTAAAAGATAAGGAAAAAACAAGCACAAGAGAGAGAAAACAAGCATTGTTGGCTGAGCTCTCATTCTTTAAGGAAACATAGCAGATGGTATTTCTTGTCTAAGTATCACTGAAAATGTGGGGGAGAAAAAGGAACACAAATCATCTTCGCCCCCTTAGTCTCATTTACCAAAAAAAATTTTTTTATAGGAAAACACTTTTTATGAAAGCTAAGCGTAGTTAGGAGATAAGTGCTTTCTTCAAGTCTCCCCTCCTCCTTTTATCATGAGTAATGCAGTTCTTGGTCTAGGCTGCTGTCACTGAGCTCCCTGCAGAGAACCACCTCCAAATGCAGAGCACATTTACCCTTGTGAGAACAGTTGCTTTGGTTAACAACTGTTTAAGTGACAACCAAATAAACCCTGGGAAACTGTTCTGAAGGCATCCCTTTAAAAGCAATCATTCCTTGGTTCAAATACAAGTTTAGATCACAGTGCAGGTGAACATGCCAATCCACTCATCTCTGAGCATTTTGACTGTGAACCCAAACCCAAACTTTACCTCTGAGTAGCTGTATTGCTTTCACATTTAATTCTAATCATGTAAACCCACAGTAGTCGGTACAGAGATTCCAGTGCAACTCGGGCCATCTTGGGGTCTTTATTCTATAACAAAAACAAAGAGGTAAAATTCACACTTAAGCAGTGAGGAGAAATATTCTTCATCTAAGTAATCTTGGGACTAGAGAACCTACTATGATAACCTGAGCACACTCACCGGGGAATGTGGGGAGTGGTCAGATCCTTGACCCCAGGGGCAAGGCAGTGCCTGAATATTGCACATACGTGTGGAGAGGGGAATTTAGGTGATCACCAAGAGAAGTCAGGAGAGCAATTTCCAAAAATATCAACTTATTTTTCCCTATATCTAGATATGAACATAGCAGAGCATACAGAATGAAGGAAACTGCAGAGTTTTGCCTACTCTATTTTCATTAGAACATGTATAATTCCCAGTATGAAGGGAAGACTCAACCTGCCCTAATTTTTCTTACTCTTTTCATATTACCCTTGTTGCCTAGATCCATTTTCCTTTCCTTTAGTCTATGAACACAGACTTTTCCTATTCTTCCATCCTTTCAATTTTGTCTTTAATCTTCTTATTATCACAGTCTGTCTCACTTTTCTTTCTTTTTCCATTCAATTAACTTGCTGTTCTTACTTTAGCTAGCTTTCCTCTTAGCTGAATTAATTGGGAACATACCAATTCTGAATTTGTGACAACTGTAAAATAGGTCTGGCCAAAGTCTATCTTTGCACTATCACTGAGTTGAAAAATGGAAAGCAGGTTCGCAAGGGGAACTAGGTAATTTAAGAAAACTAGATTTTCAAGCATTCCTAAAATAATTTTAGAAGTCTGCATTTACATATTTAAAAGGAATCCTTATCTATTTATTAAATGTCTGATAGGGACTATCACTTGGCAACTTTGTTAATGATACTATATGGTCTTGAGACTAATAACACTGCATTTCTTTGAAAATAAAAAAAAAATTTTCATTAGTTCAGATTGGATATTCTCCAATAATTACAGATAATAAACTGTCCATAATAACGATAATTGCTCCAGTTTTGTGCTTTAGAAAGTGCTTTCACACTTAAGTCAGTTAAACAAACATTTAATAAACACTGAATCCATATAGAATATTATGTTAGGTGCTAGTGCTAGGCTAGAGACCAGAGGGAATAAGGCATCAACATTGGTAACTGAAAGTATAATACAAAACATTACATTATAGATGCATTGGAGATGTAATACAAAGAGCTATCCAAAGAGAAAGATGTTGCTGACTTGGGGAGAGGGTGGATATAAATGGATAAAATTGTAGTGAGTTGGACTTTAAAGGATAGGCAAGGAACTTCACAGGTGAAAATAAGAAGGTGGGTGTTGAATGTTGAACTGGACTGACTGTATGAAAAGGCTTGGAGTCAAGAAGCTTGTTGTATATATTGGGTACAAAGAATAGTCTTGTTTGACCACAGTGTAAAGTGCATGGAAAGAGCTTAGAAGAGAGAGACTGGGAAGCTAGCATGGAGGATTGTTCTGAGAGCAACAGAGATGCCAAGAAAGCTGAGATTCAAAAAAAGGTCACTAAAATCCATAGTGATTAGTAATTTTTGAGAAAGCACTTTTAGCATAGTGGTAGGTAGAGCTGGTAATGAGGAAGTAGATGTATTGGGAAAACTTAAGAAAATTTAATAAATGTTACAATGAAGATTTTGGTTTCTTTTAACATCTTTCATGTTGCTGAGATTAAGTACTGGTTTAAATAGTGATTGTGGCTGTTCACTTGTCAGATGACTGGAACTCTTTTCTATAAACTGACCCACAGCAAGGTCTGTTAGTCATCTGAGCAACCTTGGACGGCAATAATGGTGATATTAAAAGTAGTGGTGTGCTGCTAAGTATTTAATAGCTGGCTCTCAAAAAATCATGATGCTTTAAAGTTTAATCTATACTATTAATATTTTCTCCACTTTCTTAAATTTAGATAATCAACAAAACAAATAAATTAAACCCTAATTTGTACTATTTGCCAATTTCTGAGGTGTAGATATTCACACTGAAAATTTAACAACTAAAGGTTTCAGCTGGCTTCAGTACAGTCCTGATTATAAGGGTCTTGAAGGGAACTGAAGAAATTTTTTGAGGGGTAGATCATATGGGCCAAGCAACACAGAGAACTATAGTACCCTGGGGTCCCTTCATACATTGATGTCCCCCCAAGAAAAGTATTCTAAGTTCAAGGTACTTTGATGGGTCAGCATCAGTGGAAAAACCAAAGCTCACAAGGTCTCTTTGCTGTTCCTGGAACATAACACTTTCATCTCCCAACTCTGGTGATCCAATATAACTAAGACTCTCTCTCTCATCTCTACCATGTCTTGGCTTCTCTGGTTTTATCAAGTCACAGTCAGAGTCTCACCTTCTTCAAGAAGATTTTCCCAGTCCCCCTTAATCTTAATGCCTTCCCTCTGAGACTACCACCAATTTATCCTGTATATATCTTATCTGTAATATTTGTTTGCATGTTGTCTCCCTGATGGCCTCCCTGAGGTCAGCTAGGTGTCAAAGTATACAAAGTACTGAGCCTGTAGTCAGGAAGATCTAAGTTCAAATCCAGTCTTAGATACTTACTATGTGACTCTGGGCAAGTTACTTAATCTATGCCTGCCTCAGATTTCTCAGCTGTGAAATGGGGACAATAATAGCACCTACCTCTCAGGGTTGTTATGAGAATAATATTTGTAAAGTGTCTAGCATAGTGTTTGACACATAATAGGTGTTCAATAAATCCTTCCTTCCTTCCTTCTTCCCTCCCTCCCTTCCTACTTTCCTTCCTCTCTCATTTGACTGTGAGCTCCTTGAGAACAGTGACTGTTTTCTGCCTTTCTTTCTATCTCTAGCTCTTAGCATGGTGCCTAGCACTTAATAAATACTAATTGACTTACTGACTCACAAGCCCTTGCTGATGTGTTTGATCAGAATCAGAGGATGTATTATTGCAAAGTAAAATATATCTAATTGAATAGCATGGCAAAATAAGTGACAAAAAAGTTTTTTCCCACAGACACATATGTGAACTCTCCCATAAGTTATCATGACATCATTTTGAGAAGCCCTTTGGCATTGTTAATCCTGTCTTCCGAACCCCTTTTCTTCTCTTTGCCCTTATGGTCCCTCAGTCTAAACTCTTGTTTGTGTTATGTCCCACCCTTCCTTCAACCCCTATCCTATGTCTGTGTTATTGTCCTGGGTCTTCTCCAGATTATCCCATGGACTCAATGAGCAAAACTGCAATGGCCCCTAGTACTGAGAGATCCCTTCCTATTTCCCCAAAATGCCTCTGGCTGCTATGCAAACTAATTCAAGAGCAAATTAATTCTATTTTTCAACAGTAACCAAAATTGATATACTTCTTATACCTATTATGTCTATAACTTCTCTTTTTCCTGCTTTTCTTTAACATTAATTTAGCAATAATTTCTATTTCCTAATGTCTTTCTTTTACAAGGTATCTGTGCAAAGATTTGAAATTGTTACTAAAATTACCTTATGGCAATTCAGAAAAACTCATATCCAACTGTTGGATCTATGAGGTTTCTATAGACAATAATTCATATCTTTTGGATCACCAAGCACTTACCTTTGATCCCTCTAATTAGCACTATTTAATTGGTATTCATAAAATCACTTTGAAGTACTTATTTCTGCTTCCATTTTGACATGTCAATGGAAGGAAGGAACAAGAGATTCTCTCAGTGTTAGAGAGTTAACGTCAAATCAGAATGACTTCAATATCTGAGAAATTAATTTGAAATGATGAACACTATATCACTGCAGGACACCTTTTAAAAAGAATGTGAAATATGAAAATTGAACACGTTTTAATACATGTTACACATACGGTATGTTGTCTTAAATGAGATTTGTAACCTATTCTTGCTACAGTCTATTCACTGATAAAATCCATTCGTTCATATATTAATTCATCAGCCTACTGTCATATTACTATATGGATACATCAAAGCACAATTTGCAAACAGCAATGATAGTCACAAGACTGAAACATTGCTTAAGTGGGGAAGAACAGGCAATCATCAGGAACACTTTCTTGAAATTCCAGCCCGATGAAATATTTGCTAGACTAGAAATGAGCAGACCTTTCTTGATTCAAGCTTTGACCCTGACCATGAATCAGAGGAAGTAGCTCCCAAGCCTGTGCCTCAGTTTCCTTAGTTCAAAAAAATGGGATGAATCATACTCGTCTTTCCCTATTTCACAGGAACAGACAACAAGGACTTCAGTATATTTGATTTCAGTCATGTAGGGACTCCTTCCAAAGAGAAATACTTTTACCCCTCATGTCTTCTCATCCTATAGAACTCTTGTCTGTGTCTTTCCATATATTTTCCACAGGGAGTTGGCCCAAACTGCTGGGGATGAAGTGTCTTCTTTTATGCCTCTTAACATTATGTGGAGATCAACGGAGAATACTTGTTGTCTATCGGTTATCTCTTGGTTCTGTGGCATGAGCAGACTACTTTCGCTTTTGGTTATATATTTCATCAGCACATATCTTCAGATATCCTTTATACTCCTAATCCTGAACCATTTCTCACTGGTAATGTGTGGCAGTTTGTTCATGTCCATCGTGATGTATCTGTCTATTACCCCCTGAATGTCCTCTTAATGTTATTTAAAAAAATAATTAGGATAGCTAATATTTATATAGCGCCTACAATGTGCTATAGCACTGTGCTAAGTGCTTCACTATTATTATCTCATTTGATCCTCACAATGGCCCTGAGCAGTAGGTGCTAATATTATCCCCATTTTATAGGTAAGGAAACTGAGGCAAATAGAGGTTAAATGAACTGCTCAAGGTCACTCAGCTGGGAATCTGAGGACAGATTTAAGCTGAGGATTTTCTGATTCCAGGTCTAGCATTTTGTTTTGTTTTTCTTTGACAGAAACGCTTGGAGAATAATAAGAATCTGTGTCAAAATCTGGGAGAAACTGTAAATGAAAAGTATTACCAGTGAGGTAGGATGAGAGATTGTGAATCATTCAAGGTAAGCCATCACCACTACAGAAGAAACAACTCAAAGTGGATGATGTCCTATTGATAGATATCAACTTCAGCTTAAGTAGATGAGGAACAGTGCATCATTATTCCTATTATAATTGCTATTATCCTTATCCCTATTTATCTTGTCATTAAGGAGAAGGGGTAAAAGACTTCTTACCCTAGGAGATCTAAAAAAATTTCTCAGTGGACAAAAATTAATATTAATTTCTCTAATACTATGGTAGTATGGAAAATTCCTCAAATCTCATGAATTGTAAAAGAAAGGCAGGTAGGCAGGCAATAGTGGCTAGTGTACTGTGTCAAAGAGAACACTTCATAAATGTTATACAAATAATGAAACACCAGTAAGAGGAAATGCCCAGCTCCACTCTCTCCTCTTTTAGAACTTCTCATAGTATGTATGGCAGTCTGCTTCATTCACTATGGTTTTCACAATCTCTCACTTGCTCAGTTCTTAAGCAGAAAACAAAGAAAAGAACCAAGGAAACTGGTGAATAATTGCTACTTACTGCAGTCTGCTCCTTTAAAGAGATGACATTCAGTATTTCTCACTACTCTGTACAGAGTATTACTGCTGTAAGACTGGCTAAAATAATTAAGTGTTAATATTCAAGAATATGTGTTTGTCCTGTAACAGCAGGCTGCTGCTGACAGACAAATCCTGAGGATAAACCAAGGCATTGATAAGAAATTAATGTGCAGCCTCAGATTTGTTGTTTACTTTGAAAGGTGGAGCTCTTTACTGTAAGGGTACACTTATATACTGCCATATTTCAACCTACCACCTGGATGCCTTGAATAAACCAAAGATGATTGCCAAAGACAAACATTCAGAATCCTAACACTGTACAAATTGTTCTGTGCATGCTGAAGTCCATGATTACCCAGCAGGGTAGAGGGCAGCATGGGGAAATAAGAACAAGCAGAATGGGGTGGGTTTGGTGGTTTCTTAAGAAATGATTATCATTTGAGCTCTGAATTCTAAGAAGCACCAAAGCTAATCAGAAACTCACACCCACCCACCCACCCACACTGCCTTTTTTTTTTTTTGGCTAGTGGTTCCTTCTTTGATGAACATTTATTAACATTTAAAGAATTATGGACTTCCCCCCTACATTCATGACTACTTTGAGGATAACTTGGTTTTTTAAAATTTCTTTTGGCTTCTACGCTATTTTTAAGTAAGAGACGGAGTATTATCACCCACTATGGATGTTTCTCTGTTTCTAGCTTTGTAGTGGTGAATTCTACGTTTATTACTTTTTTCTTTAACTCTTCTCAAACTACCTCTTTCAAGGTCGGAGGTGGTACCAGAAGCACCCTAACATGTCGGTCTCTTTCACAATCTCTTAATAGTTAAATTCCTCTGCTTGTCCATCCCACTCATCATCCTCTCATGTAAGTATAGACCACCATACTGTCATCTGTTTTACTATATATGTTTTGCCTCCCCAGTAGGACTGTGAGCTGCTTGAAGGCAGGGACCTTTTGTCTTTGGTAGTAACCACAGCGACTAGTACTATTCTGAAGAAACAACAGATTTTTAATAATGTGTGTTTTTTTAAAGCAAAATAAAACAAAACAAAAACTTGTGTAATTTTACAAAATTCTGAGGTTCTGATCATGATTGCCCTATAAACCTTTCTCACTCATCCATTCTCTGTCTTCATCTTTCTAGATGGGAGTTTTAAATATTTTTTGCTTGCTTTTCAGATGGAATCTTTTCCATCCCCTTTGATTGTTTAGTTAAATTCCTCTAAGCTTTTCTTGTTTCTCTGGGTTGTTCTGTGGGTGTACTGACCAAAACCACACGTTGCTTCTTAGGCCGGGAAACAACTGTCTCAATGATCAAATTAGGCTTTTCGAGTTCCCAAACTGTTCTTGATAATGCTTAGAATTATTATTTCTAGTCACAGTGACAAATAGAGCTGATAGAATTTGATCCTAATATTTAAGATAAATTAAAGAAAATCCAACAACATTAAAATGGTGTTCAGCACAGTATTTTGCCATAGCTTCCTAAACAACCTCTAAATGAATAAATTCAAGAAACCAACACTATAAATATTCTTTTATATTCCCACCTCATTTTTTCTATTAAGCAAAATTATTGCTTTCTGTTTTTGTATAAAAAGCAACTGGAAAGAGACATCATTTAAGGGGAAAAGATAACTGAGTAACTGAAGGGAGGAGAAACTAATTAATCAATCAAGCATTTGTTAACCACCTACAATATGCCAACACTGAGAAAAATGTCCTCATCCTGCAATTTAGGATTGTGTTGTCGGTACATAAAACAAATTCCACAGCAACCAAATATTTGAAAGTGGTGACAATATAATGGTTGCTAATCCTGGAAGCCATTTTATTATCAAAAACACTGAGAGAAGTTTAGTTCCTTGGTTATTTCTATCCTGAGGTCTCAGAGATAGTTTGAAGAAAATGACATTCACCTTGGATTAGGCAGTCGAACTTTTATACCAATTTATAGTTAAGAATTCTTAAAGACAATTTTTCTTATGCGGACCAGGCTATAATCATAGTAAGTGCCAAAACAGCATAATTAATCTTAAGCACTCTGTGAAAATTATAGTGTCTTAAAACAACCACAGAAGCATGTATAAACATATCCACAAGATGTATAACCAACCAAATAGGCTGTAATTCAAAAATTCTATGAAACTGATCACCATCAATCTCTATGAGAGAAAGTCAGTATCATATGTGGAAATACAAAGTTTATGTACTACTTAAAATGACAAATATATCAGTTAGCATTGATGTTGGCTATTATTTTAATTTAATCACTAACAATAGTGATTAAATACTTATATATAATACTTATACTGCTTTGAGGTTTGCAAAACAAATTACAAATATTATCTCATTTGGTTCTCACAGCAACTCTGGGAGATCAGTGCTGTCATTACCCTCATTTTTACTCATTTTACTGAGGTATACAGAAGTTAAGTAACTTGATCAGGGTTACAAAGCTAAGAAATGACTGAGCCTGAATTTGAATTCAGGTCTTCCTAATTCTAGGCCCAGTGCTCAATCAACTAAGCTACCTACCTGCCACTATGAGTGTAAAAATGTAATTTTAATTTCAAGAGTATTTTAGAACCTCAAATTTTTAAGACACTTTGAAGTCAATTATAATAATTAGTTTTAAAATATGAAATACCAGAAACTTTGGAATCACCTTGGATTTTTCAGTCTCCTTAATCCTCTACCTCTAATCTGGCACCAAGTCCTGTCATTTCTTCCTGGAAGGTCTTTCAGGACTGGGAGATTCTCAAAAAGCTATGTATAATTGCCTCAATTAGAATGTAGCCAGGAAAATAAATTGCAAATATCTTCAAAGAATCACAACTAACAGTGAGAGGAAGGAACTGTTAAGCTCCCTTGGCCAATACTCTGAAAATAGAGAACACTAATTATGAAGAAACCATTTTCCTAGAGTCAAACTAATCATATTTTAAATAATCACATTAAAGGAAGACTCACAATTTCTCTGAGAAGCCCTAGGACAGACATAACAATATGCCATACACACATCAGGGCAGCTAGGTGGCATGGTGGATAAAGAGGCAGGCTTGGAGTTAGGAAAACTTGAGTTCAAATCCAGCCTCAGACACTTACTTACTGTGTGACCCTGGGCAAGTTACTTAACTCTGTCTCAATTTCCTCATCTGCAAAATGACCTAGGGAAAGAAATAGCAAACTACTCCACTGTCTTTGCCAAGAAAACCCCAAATGGTGTCACAAAGAATCAGAAATGACTGAAAAAAGTAACTGAATACAAAATACACACATCAGTTGGGACTTTTACTTCATGCACTAGACTTTCTGGTCCATAGGATGCTTTTTATGTTTCTTAAACATCCTAATGATTATACTCCTTGCTTAAAAAACACTGATAGTAATTGAAATATTCATCATTATCACAGAAACCACCATCACTTAGTAGCATTTTTCAGTCTGGAAGGATGAAGACTGACAGGGATAGAGTCTAAGGTTAAAATCAATCTCAGGATATCAGAAGTAGCAGACAACCCTTTGAATGGAAAGAGAAAGCTTTAGTAACAATAAAAGGGGTTGTACTTTACACGACTAACTAGTGAATTATGAAATTTTATGGAAAAAAGGGTAGGATCCCCTAAAAATGTTAGTAGGTACAGGTTTAGAAAAATATTCAAAGGGAAAGTTAAGGATGATTTGTGACTATCCATAATGTTTGGAGGATGCCCATTCTCTCTTAAAAAAAAAAAAGTCTCAATATAATTATTAAAAAAAACAATCTTCAAAACTGGTAGAACCCAATGCATGGAAAGGGGATGGGAACTGGACCTATGGTTTTATTTCTATAGAAAACTCCTGTGTGAGGGAATCTAATGTGGCATTTCTTATGTTCATTAGTACTAAGTGATAATTCTATTTCTAGATATAAAATCCAACATCTATAACCCTTTAGCTTATTTGAGCATCAATAAAGGTGCAGACCTCAAGCCTATAGCAGAAATCGATTTCTATAAAGGACATAAACTGCTTTAGAAGAGTGCATGGCTGTACGACTTGTAGGATCAATTCATTGAAAGCATGGTCTGGACTTGTGATTTTTATCAGATTTGAACTAGGAGCAGAAGTCCCTTTTGTCAGTGTGGGCAGGCAATTCTTCTGTAACACAGTGTCACTGCACTGCCTGAAAGCATTGTGGGGTTATGGCCAATATGTGCCCGAAGGAGAACTTTTGATGATTGGCAACTCTATAAGCCTGACTTCAGGGCCAGTCCACTATTGACTTTGCCAGGCTTCCTCACAAAGAGTCAGACACGACTGAAAACAACTAAACAGACAAAATTTAAAAAACCTTGGATGAGTCACTTAACTTTTGTCTACCTTGGTTTTCTCAATTGTAAAATTCGGATAATGATAATATCTATCCCTCATGGTTGTTGTAAGGATCATAATGAAATAACATTTGCAAAGTACTTAGGACAGTGCAGGGTTCATAGGAGGTGCTGTACAAATGCTTATTGCTTTCCCTTCTCTTCCCTTTCCTTCCCTGTTCTCTTCCTTTCCATGTCCTTCCCTACCATGTTCTTTGCTTCACTTTCCCTATCCTTCTCTCTCCTTGTCTACGCTTCTAAAAGTTAGACAATAGTGCCATTGAGGCCAGGATTGCAAGGCTGTATAGATCCTGTGAGGATCTCTGGTCACACTGGTATCACTAACTCCAAGCAGCTGTCTCACTAATATAGGTCCTGGGGCCCAGGTGAAACACCCCTTCATCACCACCAGGAGAAAAGAGAATCTGAAACACGTATCTTCATGTTTCAGTAATGAGTATAATTTTTACATGTAAAAAATCAGTTTATGGATACTCATGATATATTTCCCCTTTAATATCGCATGCTTCTGAAAATAGTTCATATGCTTACAACAGGCATGTGTCTTAAAGAAAAGCTAGAGATAACATAATCATGGCTCAGTTTATACGGCCACCACTTGCTATTTTTCTATTATTATTTAATAGCTTTTTTTCAACTTTAAATCTCACGATTTTTATTTAACTTCCCTAATTTACACTTTGATAAAGGGAAAGAAAAATGATGACTTATTTACTTTCATGACCCAAGTAATCCAGAATAATCTTTCTCCAATAAAAGAAAGTTTGAAATGCTTCAGGAAAAGGAGTCTACTTCCTGGACACTTCTGCCTCTTCATGGCAAACCTAACTTCCAGCCCAGACCCTGTAGCCATCATGTAAGGGACTGACCCTTGTGGGGATGCTACTTGGCCACTGTTTTGATAGGAGCTATCGCTCCTGGCATCCTTCCTAAGATTGGGAAAGGAAAATTCTCATCACTGAAGTCCTTGTTGCTATCAAATGGTCCAACGTTAGATATGGGATATGAGCTTATTAGTGGAAATAACACTAAAGAAGATGCATTACTATTTGCTTTGCTGCTGTGTCAAAAAGCTCATGAGATCTTTCAGCTGAAATTTCCTATACCTGTTTTCTGCCCCCATTAGAGTGGGAGCTTCTTAAGAGCAGTGTCCTGTCTAGCTTTTTTCTATTTGTATTCTCAGAGTTTAGCACAGTGCTTGGCACAGAGTAAATACTTAATATGCGCTTTTTTCTTCATTCAAACATTCAGTTATACACTCAGAGACAATTACACTAGAACCTCATCTTGGAAACATAAGCTAGTTTGCTAAAAGCTTTTTTTTTTTTGAAAATGAAATACTAACTTTAAGATTGGATAAGCAGTTGTTGAGAAAAACATGCCATCTGTTTAGGAAGAATTGCTTCTGACTGACACACAGCAGGCACGTCACCAGAGGGTACAAAGCCTAAATAGGAAGAAAAAGAAGACATCACAAGATTATTTACACTTCAACAAACCAGGTAACCAAGTTTCCCTAGAACTATTAAAATAACCTTTTCTCCTGTGGCTGGAGTCAGCCAAAATAAACATTCTGCTGCATAACAATGTAAAAAGCAATGTTCCTCCAATGAGACTGTGGGAATAAATGGAATATGGCATTTTAATGAAAGGAAATAAAGGAATTTCATAATTAAATTATGAAAAATATATGAAATATCATTACTACAGAAAGGCAGAATCTGAACACAGGCAGCTACGTGATAAGGTAGCTAGAAGGTAGAAGTTAGAATCTAGAAGATCTGAGTTCAAATCCAGCCTCGTACACTTACTGGATGTGAGATCCTAGATAAGTCACTTAACCATTGTCTGCCTCAGTTTTTTCATTTGTAAAATGTGGATAATAAAGCCTACCTTTCAGTGCTGTTATAAGGATAAAATAATATTTGTAAAGCACTACTCAAAGTGGTTTTTGATTGTTAGTTTTTTTTTACTATTATAAGAAAAACATAAGTATATTTAAAATTATATTTTTATATCTGTTAATCTACTGCCTACTAAGCACTATAATGGACCCTTAATAAATGTTTATTGGCTGAGTACCAGATCATTTTATTCATTTTCCTTCATCCTGCCTCAAGGTCTCTTGCAAAGTTGCACCACATAGCCAAACTTTCCTTCCTTTATTAGTTATTAGTGGGTTTGCTTTTCCCAATTGTCAACAATCTCAGCTGGTTAGAATGTGGACTAATGAATTTAAATTCATGGGTTTAATCCCTTATATAAAAGTTAGCTACCTTTTGTTTAAACGTCAGTGAATGTAATTCTAACTCCAGCCAGTAATCTTGAAAATACATAGATAGAGTCTATTCCATGGAGACCAGAAAGACAACGTAACAACTTCATCATAGTGCTAGCAAACCAGCTCAAAAGACGTGCCCTATTCAGAGTTGCAGAATTTAAGAGTTTGGCAGGACTTTCAAATGAGCATCTACTCTAGTTGCTTCATTTTACAGATGAAGAAAGGGAGGTCCTGAAAAGTTAAATATATAGGATCACTAATTTATGACTGGGAGGGACCTTTGTTTTTACAAATAAAGAAACAGGCCCAGAGAAGCAAGTTACTTGCCCATGCTAATGCAGGCAATACCAGATCGATGTTAGATGTGACATGTCAATCTAGGTTCTCCACTTCCAAGCCTAGAGTCCTTTCCACTGTACAATTTGGCAAAGGTCACCTGACAAACAAGGGACAACAGCTAAGAGAGGAAAACCTTAGTTCACTGCTAGTTCTCCTAGGCCATGTTGCCTACCTCCTTATGGTGGGTTACTTTAATATATTAAGAATAGCAAAAAAGAAAAAAAATCACACCTCTAACCTATCTTAGATTTTAGCTTTCTGGAGGGCAGGCACTATCCATGTTTGGTTCTTTCATACAGGACCTAGTACAATGCCATGTACAGTTTAGGTATTTAATGAATATTTTTTGATGATGGTAGTTTATAACAATCTCAGTCAGAATGAAATTATATAATTTATATAGGACTATATAAGGGACAAAATAATATTAATACATATTAATTATATATAAGATTATAGGTTGTATAAATATGTAATGGACTAAATAATATTAAAAACTAAAACTATGTTTTCCCAAGGAAGGGAGCATTAAAATATTAAAGTACCTATAATAAGAATAATAAAATAATTTATTTAACAATATGGAAACCTAATTCAGAATTTTAAATAACTTCTGACTGAATATTGAAAGAAGAAAGCCTTACACTGCTCTCCCAAACCACAGAAAATAAAGTATGCATGCAACCTTGTTTATAAAAACTATCACTGGCCCATTTCCCCAGAAACATCTGCTAGTGTTCACTTGGTTTCTGTCTTGAATGTAGGTGTGTGTGGGTTTTTCTGCATGCAAACTTACCATAATTAAGTGAGCTTCCCAAAAGCAATGCTATTTCATCAATAACCATGGCAAATGTTGCTACAAGAAGACTCTGCTTATATCAACATAAACAGAAGCAGTACTGTGCTTGTTCAGCACGCATCTAAATACCCAAAGCCCCTGGGGGAGATGCTGGCAGAAAGGTTACTGGAAGGCTACCCAAAGAATAAACAAGGGCCACTCTGATCCCTGTTTCACTGAATCAGTTTAATTGACTCTTACACTATGATGCAAAGTAAGTTAAGGCCAACAGAAATGGAAATAAAATGATATATTATTTGAACTATGAGGAAAACATGCCACTATAAGATGCACTTTGTTAATGAAAGATTGTTTAATATTCCAATTTTGCTTTAGAACAACTTTAAGCTGTCATTAGGCCATCAACCACACTATTACCAAAAAATACAGCTGCTGAAATTCTGTAAAGCTTTGAGAAGGATCCAAAATCAAAAAGTACTTAGTAGACCTAAAGGGTAGAAGGCATTCCTATTTTAAAAGGTTTCAGTTGCTGCCATATAGAACAAATCTTTTTCTATAAACTTGTTTCTCGAACGTCATCACATTTCTCATGGCGACTATCTGCTTCCCCATTCCCTCTCCACCCTGTCTCTCCTCTGCTTGTCAGAACAGGGACTTACTAGGGAGGAATCTTGTGTGTTATGAGGAGAAATTATTTTTTAAGCTGAAGCTTTTGATCCACAAAGTTTTTTTTAAAGAAAAATTAGACTTGAAGCAAACCTCACACAACGTTATAGAATCTTAAAGACGAAAGGATCTTTGAGATCATCATATCTAATCCCCTCATTACAATTATGCAACCAAAAAAGGTAATCAATGTAAATGTATGCTGTTGCAATGCCAAAGTAGACTTTGCTGAACCATGATTCTACAGTCCATACGACTCCTACCTATACAGATTTCTGTTGAGGAATGTTAGTCTTGGATACCTTGGTGCTTTAATTTTTTCCTTGCTTATGGTTACTAACCAGGGAATGTTTCTTTCTTGAAGACAGTTCGAGTGTTGTGTCATAAAGGCTTTCAACAAAATTTCTAAGGCAGGGGACATTCACTTCATTCTTAACAGCCTGAAAGAAAGACATATGTAATATTAACATCATTAATCAAATGTTGACTTTCCTTCTCTGACTTTGAGAAATTCATTGAAAGAAAAATGTAACTCACAGCTGCTACAGGGACGAGAATTTCAACAAAGAGACCTGCCAACGCATGCTTGATATCTTTGTCTTTAACTTCCAGAAAATAATGTGCACATTCCTATGAATTAGAACAGAATTACAAAACAAAGCAATGAAAAGTTGGAATAAAGACATGAAACAAGCCTAAAGTGTTTATAATTCAATCTAGTATTTGCGTTACCTATAAAAAGGATAACATATAATAAAGATGTTAATCTTCATTAAATAAAAAGGATAACATATAATAAAGATGTTAATCTTCATTAATTCTCAAACTATCTCAGTGTGTAAAAGAAAAAAACATATTGGCAAAGTCATCATAAATGGACAAAGTCAGAATTATCTCATCCCCCATTTGACAGTGCTACCCATCTTATCATCTCTACCTCCTCCTACTTCAATCTTATATGCAAAAATAACAGACCATCTGTTGGCAGCAGATATACTTACCAGTTCCTTTGCCAACAGAGATACTTAGATTATTCAAATGAAATGGAATTTTATCTACAGGCAGAAGATATTATATTATACTATATTATATACATATAAGATATATGGTATACTATGTATTATATATATTGTATATATTTCTGGAGGGCAGGCACTATCCGTATTTGGTTCTTTTGTACAGAGCCTAGTACAATGCCATGTAGAATTAAGTATTTAATGAATATTTTTTGATGATGGTAGTTTATAACAGAAAGTGGTAGTTTATAACAGAATCTCAGTCAGAAAAAAATTATGCAGTTTATAAAGGATTATATAAGGGACTAAATAATATTAAAAACTAAAACTATATTTTTGTTTTATATATATAATATATATGAATATATATAATATGTATAATATATATATAATATGAGTCCCGAGGCCATATTATGTTTAGGCTTTGGATACACAGATATTTAATTAATCTCTTTGACTGTTTTGTCTGTTCTGATGTCTCAGAGTACACATTAGGAATGGAACCCTATACAATCTGTTTCTGGTCAGTGCAGCACATCTATGAGAGATTTTCAGCAATCTGAATTTCCTTTCTATGGGGTTGACCCCACAGCTAGATTACCACTAGGACACTATTATTCTGTCATCTGGCCAGGTTAGCCATACATAACGGTCTTCATAAGGGATTGCTTTTATGGAAATGATAACCTAAATTAACCATGTGTAATTTTATGACATTTAAATACTTTCATTATATGATGTCTAATTAACACTGGGACCATAATGAGAAAGGCCTCAATCTATCAGTAACTTAATAATATTTTTGCCTGAAATATACGAACTTATCCTAAAAGAAAGCTAGACATTTCCTGACACAAGACAGAGTACAAAGATTCCTAGAACTATTGTAGCCCTTTAATAATTTTATGTTACATATTTATACCAAAATTCTCAGTCACAGGCTTGACCCAAGGCATGGAGCCAAGTTCACTTGAAACATGTATGAGTAATATTCTTCATCTGTGGCTGGGAAAACTCAAGTTTTCAACAGATTAAGACCATCATCCAAAATAAGCCAGTAGCAGAACCTGATAAAACAGATTCTATGCTTTTTATCTCATGCCTGCTTACTATACTACATTCCCATTACCAAGAATTTTTCTCAAGTAAAACATGACAAACACTACACTATCTACATTCAAGTTCATACAGCTTAATGGAGGCTCTTTTAAAATCGTATGCTTATCAGCTACTTATTTATAGCATGAATGAGAATGATTTCTTTCTGCTCACATTTGAAGTTCTCACAGCTATACATCAGGGGCATGAGAGTATCTTAATTATTATGAGACATAAGGAGTATTAAACTAGCTAAATTCCATCCAGACCAACTGGCAAACATTTTTCCAGTGGAAGAAGTCAACAAGTCAACTAGCATTTGTTAAGGGCCTATTATGTGCCAGATACCGTGCTAAGCCCCAAGGAAACAAAGAAAGGCAAAAACAGTCCCAGCACTCAAGGGGCTCATAGTCTAATGGGGGAAATAACGTGAAAACAACTACTTTCAACAAGCAACACAGAGGATAGATTGTATATTACCAGCAGAGGGATGTGGCACTTGAATTAAGAACTGGGAAAAGTTTCCTGAAGAAGGTAGAATTTTAGTTGAGTCTTGGAGGATGACCAGAGACAGAAATGGGGAGGGAGAGAATACCAGGCACGAGAGAGAGCCAATGAAGAAACAATAACTAACTCAATGGAACCCGCCAGTATACCATCCTGCTCTAAAATATGATGCAAAAAACTATCACACATCAACAAAGTAACTGAGAAAATTCCAATTCACAGTACAAAAAGTTAGATGGAATGGACTTTCCAAGTCATTCCAAGTTAGCCTTACTGCCCAGGGTCTCACCTGCATGAACTGAAGAGAGGCTTCAAAGTCCTCCACTGGATACATTTTAATGCGAAAGAATTTCATCCCCATTATCAAACTGATGATGCTCTGAACCACGTATGGACTCTGCTCTTTGTGCCGGAGCTCTTTCAGTTCTGCCATAAATTTTTTCTTCACAGCAGGAAATCTGAGGGTAAAAGACACACATGTTTGGTCAAGTCCAGATAGGAAAATCACTTTAACACAGACCTTCTTCACAGAATATCTACAGGAGAGAGTTTGGGCAACAGGATGTTTTAAATTTAGTTTAAGGGTAATCTCCACCTTCTGGGAAAGGCCAGGATTTGGTGAAAGGTTCAGTTCTCTTTCAGATTCTCTTGTACTGTATTTAAGCTACTCAGCAGATGAAGCATGCGGGTTATCTGGACTCTTTCTAAATGGCTAGGCTTCTGCTTATAGCAGCTGTGCTGAGAGTGGATAAAGCTCTGTTTCTTTGAGTTAAGTTATATTACAGTCCTAGATCTCAAAGCACTGGAACTTCAGGGTTATAAGAGTGTAAGAAATGCCATAGTGGGCCACATCCATGTATGTTGAATTCCTTCAATGGAATATAAGCTTCTTAAGGGCAAAGACAGTTTCATTTTGACCTTGGTATCTTCTCAATTCCTAGAATAGGGCCTGGCATATAGTGGGCATTCAGGAAATGCTCATTCATTAATTAATTGATTGCAGAATGCAGGGCACACACATACTTGAAGAATTTTGGTGCCACTGTCAAATTGCCACCTAAAATTCCAAAATTTGCATTTAAAAGTAATCTATTGACTGCTAAAAAAAAATCTATTTTGAAAATACAGGAAAATTTTATAATTAAAAAAATCAAATCAACAATTACTTATGAAACTGTTACTATTCTGGAATACTGGAATTAGAGGAATTCCTGAGAGGCATTAATGAGGTAGTCTAAGAAAAAATTTATTTATTAACTGGTAGCTGATATATGCATACACACATACACAAGCACATATATGCTTATATAAATAAAAACACATCTTCAAAATGGATACATTTATGGATAGAAAGCTCATATGCTTAAGCTATATCCCTAACCTATCAATTAGTATCATGGTCAAAGACAAAAATTTTGAAATGACCCATGATGAGATTTTTTTACTTATGTAATCTTTGTGAGCATATCCCAGAAAGGAGCATGACAGCAGGCTGAGATGCCTTTGGGAAACTGCCCAGGGTTCTGAAGAACTCCAAGGTTGCTCCAAGGTACAAAGGCTCATTTTTTTTTTTTTTTTGGCAACATAAATGTCCAACTAAAATGAGCAAACTGTTGCAAATCTTGTGAAAGTGTAATCTCTGAGGCACGGGTTCTTAACCTTATATGTATCATGAAATCATTTAGTGGTTTGGTGAATGCTATGATGCCCTTATTAGAATTCATGTTTTTGGTGCATAAATAAAATATGTAGGATTACAAAGGAAACATTATTTTATTTATATTACAAAAGAAACACAGTATTGAAATATAGTGACCAAAATAAGTTAAAAAAAAATCAAACAAGTTCAAGGAAAGCCAAATAAGATCCTGTGCTTTAATAAATCATAAACGTAGGAAGCCCTAAGGCCAATGTACATTGAACACAAGAAGGTTGCAGCATATTTCTAATAAGGTGCTATGCACAAGGGATAGTGCAAGGATATCATTGAGGAAATCCTCAATTGGAAAATGAGGTAGGTTTGTCATCTATTAATAATAATAATCACTAGCATTCATGTAATGCCTAAAGGCTGACAATGCTTATGATATGCTATCTTATTTGATCCTTATAACAACCCTGAGGTAGATTTTATTAATGATCTCCATTTTACAGTTGAAGAAACTGAGGCACAGAGAGGTTAAGTGACTTGCCCAGGATCACTCAGCTAGTAAATGTTTGACTCCGATTCAAACTCCAGTCTCTAAGAACTGTGCCATAGAGCTGCCTCTTATCTATGGAGAACAATATTAATTGAAAAACTTGTAAATTGGCTATTTGGATCTCAGAATATATCTTTCCATAAAAGTAGTTTCACTTAGGTTCCTAAGCCAGTCCACAAAAAGATGCATAATGTGGCTGAGTTATTCTGTAACATAACAGAATTATAGAACATAAACACATGCATGGTAGTAGATCTTTGGGGAAATGAATTCAGGGTGCTAACCTGGGATGTCAGGAATATTTGCTGGTACTCATGCAATGTATATAGAGACTTCAAAAAAGCCCTCCAGAATGTCAGGGGTGGGGGAAACAGTCTCTGTGGAGGACCTATAGATTTGAATCAGATTAGACATAATACATGGAAAAGCCACAACCAAAATGAAAGGAGTAAATGCCTACATGGATGGGATTGCGGATCCATGGCATATGGGAGACTGAACAGTGCTACAGTGCTTCCGTGCATGTGCATCCTGACTCATTATCATTAATACTGTCTCCATGATGACACATGGATAAAAAGTCCTGAAATCCTATGATCTCAGAGAAATTAAAATGCAGGCAATTCAAAGGATAATGGGAAGCCTCAGTGTGGGGATAAGGAAGTGGCAGGACATTACTAGCGAAGATGATGGGCATGAAAAGTCATATTAAAATATCATTAGGGAACTGTATGACAGGAAAAGCAAATGGAGCAGTCACATTGGTAGGAATGAGAAAATAGGATATAAGAGGTGAGGGGCTTCAGTACTCCCTCAGTATTCTCCCTCATCCCCTCCCCACTATAAAAAGAACCAGTTAACTATCCAAGCTACTGGGAGGCTCCTTTATGGAGTGCTTATGGGAGGACATGAAACCACCCAGGGTGAGAAAGAAGAGAAGAGCTGCTGGATATACTGGGGGAGAGCATTCACATCAATCAGTAAGAGTAAAGGTTCATCCAAGTATGTTAGAACTCAAAAAAAGACTGCAATGAGAATTATAGTATCTAGTTATATAGTTTGGGGAGAAAAATATGAAAAAGCAGGTAGGTAAAGAATGAGCTATTTAGTGAAATATTTCTAGTTTTTTTATCTTAACAAGAAAGTTGACTTGATTTTTGTTTAAGTGTATATGCTTCTGTTTTTAAATGTTAATCCTGGAAGAACAATATCCATAATACTATAAGTTAGTTATTCTGTTTTTTTAAAAAAAACCAAACAAACCAAAAACAAACAAAACTGGATCTGTACTTTTCATAACTCCTACCTGCTCTGTGACAGAAAGTCTTAAAAACTGCCTGCAGCACCAAGAGGTTAATTGATTTGTCTAGGCTCAAAAAGCTAGTATGTATCAGGGGATCAGGAGTCTTTCTGACTCAGTGACCAGGTCTCTATGGGCTACACCTTGCTTCTTCCTATTATATTATAAATGAAAAGAAATTTAAACATCTTTTACTTTCAGCTGTCCCAATGCAGTGTGGAAACGACATTTTCACATAGCTATGATTAACCGATTTATATGGATATGGTTCATTTCTCAAGGTCTTCCCAAGGATCTGTTCCATTCACTTTAAGAAATGAAAACCAAATTCAGTTTTCTGATGAAACTCTAAAACCAATCCGAAAAACAGCAAAAGCTACTGCTTTTTTGAAATGAATAATGTATACTGTCTAAGAAGCAAACTCCATGTTACGAAATATCTATTAAAGTCATATCAAACAACAATATACTTTTACAATCTGAGAGCTCTGGGACAAATGATCTAAATCATGATTTAAATGGATCTGATGCAAATTCAAGCACACCGTGCTTCTACTCAAAGTCTATCTTTACCTAATTTCAATGTAAATGGTTTTTAAAAGCTTAACCCACTCTCTGAATTACACTCAAAGATAATTTTTCCAAGGCAATATTATCATCATTAAACCGACAAGATGCTGCTAAAATTCTATCCGACTACATACATAATCCTTATACTAACTAAAGTTATAGGAGGAAACCCCCCCCCCATAACACTATAGAATCTCATTACTATGGGAAATAACATTAAATAATTTCATGAAAATAACTTTATTTAGAAGAAAATGTAACTGTATTGTACTACTTATGCCTAGTTATTTTTTCCAATGGATAAATGTGTTATTTTGGAAAATTTTCAACTGAACACTGAAGGTGATCTTACTAGAGAACAGGAAGTAAAGTACTAATTCATGAAAAGTCACTTGGAAAGTAACTGACTTAAGGGATACTATGCTAATCTTTGATAAATGTTAATTATTTGACCAATGGAGAGTGTATTAACTCTTTAAAGCAATTTAAGTATGAGATTACTGGAAGAAAGAAATTTCTAAAGGTTATGCAAATGACCATAAAGACCTTAAAACATCTCCTAAATGTGAATGATCCATGAACTACTAATAGAACTGGACTCAGTGCTGGCACTCTGGCAGATCATAGGATTAAGTCTAGAGTTGGAAGGAACCTCAGAGGCACCTAGACCAAGCCCCTCATTTTACAGATAAAGAAACCGAGGCCCAGGGAAATGAAGTGACTTACCCACGCTTATACTGGTAGTGTTAGAAATGAGATTTGAATCCAAGTCCTCTGACATCAGAATCACTATTTTTTCTACTACAACATACTACCAGAAACTAGCTGCAACAGACCTGACTGATACGGCATTCCTGTGATATGGCATTCCTGTGTTCCCATGATAACTATTAATAATCAGCTATTAATTTGGCTTTTTTCCTTTCTTAATTCCTAGAGTCACAGAGCTAGAATGGACCTTAAAGCTGGTACATTAGGTAGAATTCTTCTGGACATGAAGTGAGGAAGATTTGAGTTTAAATCCTACTTCATAAACTTATTAGCTGTGTGACTCTATGCACTTATTCACTTTTATCCTATTTTATCATTTGTAACATGTGGATGGGGCAGCTGGGTGGCTCAGTGGATTGAGCATTGGGACTCAAGTCAGGAAGACCTGAGTTCAAATCCAGCCTCAGACCCTTATACTAGCTGTGTGACCCTGGGCAAGTCACTTAACTTTTGTTTGTCTTAATCCACTGGAGAGGAAACTGTAAACCACTGCAGTATTTTCTTTGCTCAAAAAATCTCACAGATAGTGTGATATAGTTCATGGGGGTCATGAAAAGTCAAACACAACTAAACAACTACACAAGAACAACAACAAAAAATTGTGGATAATAATAGCACCTACCTCTCAGGGTTGTTTGGAGGATTGAATGAGATAATAACCTATATAATGTGCTTGGCAAATCTTAAATCACTATAAAAATGCTAACTTATTATAAACTATTATCATTTAGTCTGAATTCTTTCTGCTACTACTGCTAAGAGACTGACGTTTTGGTCTGTTCCTTGGCTTGGTTCACACCCATAAGCAATTTGAAAGCAAAATACCTGTGGGAGGTCTTTGTACAGTAAGTGATACTCATGGTACATAATCCATCAAAACAAAGGAAAATGAAAGTGGTTTCTTTAACTTTGCTACTTAATACCTAATGTAAATAAAACAGAAAATTACTCTGAGGCTGCAACAAAGAAGTTACAGTTTTGTGAAATGTAAGAATTGACTGATTTGTAAAAAGATAAGAGTAACCCTTCATTTAACTAGCATTTGGGTGGAATGAATTATGCCACTGAAACAAAAGTTTTCTAAATAACTGAACTTTCAGTCCTCAATGCTTTAAAAAAACTGTAACCCATTTTCAGCAGAAATCTTGCTAATATTTAGTCTTATGCACATTCTAACCTCCTTCAACCAAACTTGATTTAATCTTTTCTTGAGGACTGTAGGGTCATTATAATGAGTACTAATTACGCAAAGGTAGCATTATGTGGTACGAAAAACAATAGGCTGTAAATCTGAAGAGCTCGGAGTTTCTTCCTATTGTGTGATCTGGAGTGACAGTCTTCATTTTTGGGTCTTCTTGAGCTTAGGGGTCTATGTTCTTGATGAATTTATTTTGAATGATTAGAAACTTTTTTTTTTTTTTTACTGGTTTCAGGCCATATAGATAGCTAGGGTTGCTAGATAAATGATCTCAGGAAAAAGAAAGTATAATTAGTAAAACTCAGCAAACTACATTTTCCAGATTTCTTTTTTCCTCTGCCTCTGCCACCCATCACTGCCCTGGTGCAGACCCTCACCACCTCACTTTGGAATTATTGCAATAGCCTGCTGGTCGGTCCCCTGGCCTCAGGTCTCTTCCAGTTCCAGTCCATCATGTTATCAAATCGTTCTTCCTGAAGTTCAGATCTGACCATGTCACTCCTCTAAACTCCAGTAGCTCCCTATTATCTCCAGGATCAAATACAAATACTTGTTTAGCTTTTAAAGCCCTTTATAACCTGGTCCCTTCCTACCTTTCCAGGTTTCTTGTAACTTACACACCTTTATGTAGTCTGAGGCCTAGTGGCATTGTCCTCTTTGCTGTTTCTCCCACTAAATGCTCTGTCTTCTGATTCTGGGTACTTTCTCTGACTGTTTCTCATCCCTAGAAAGGTTTCCTTACTCTTCTCTGCCTCCTGGCTTTTTAAAGTCTCCACTAAGAGCTGACCTTCTACAAGAAGCCTTTCTTAGTCCTCCTTCTTCCCTCTTCCTTTTCCTCTCAGGCTACCTCCAATTTGCCCAAGGTCACACTAACCCCAACTGCCTCATCCTGGGTCATATCCAGTCATCCTGATGAATATCTGGTCACTGGATTCAGATGGCTCAGGAGGAGAAGTGAGGCTGGTGACCTGCACAGCCCTCCCTCACTCAAAACAAAGTCAAGTGCAAGTCATGTCATTATTTCTTTGATGGCATGGCCTTCTTCAGCAACAAAGGACAAGCACACACACTTCCAATTTATCCTGACTATATCTTATGTTTGTACGATATCTTCCCCATTAGGCTGAGATCTTTTTGAGAGCAGGGACTATTTTTTTAAACCATTCTTTGTGTTATCAGCACTTAGCACAGTGCCTGGAACATAGTAGGTTCCTGTTGATTCACTGAGTAACCTTCCACGAACTGTACTCCACAGTAACTTGGGCAGCATTATTGCTCTTGAGTGGGTCCACAGATGAAACTTTCACATTATTTCTCCTATATGATTACTTGAGAGGCAATGTAGAGTAATAGAGAGAGGGCTGGATTTGGAACCAGAAAGCCTCAAGCCTTCTGTCCCATCTGACAAATACTGTCTCCATGCTGATGGTAAATTACTTAACTTCTCAGTGCTCTAAGACTGTAAGTCACACAGAAGATGATGACCTTCACTGGCAGCTCCTTACTGGCACTCTCCATATCAGTTAGATCACAGAGCCAGGACGCATGTTTAATTAACCAAGGTGAAGCTAAAAGTATCAGAGCCTTGCATGATTGATCCAAGGGGAGGAGGGAGATACAGACAAGAGAGTAGGAGATGACATCATTTCTACAAGTATAAATTGCTAATAGACTAATGTGATTCAATTCCAGTTTCCTACAAGTGCTACGGGGCCAGATAAATTTAGCAATGAGAATTTCCATGACAGAATCTGGGACATTTTTAGCTCCACTGAAATAAGTAGACAGCAGTATATAGTAATGGAACATGTTAAAATGGATTCTTTCATACTTTATAAAACTATTACCCACAGAACAAGAAAAAACAAACATCTGAAATATTATAAAGTTTTTGAGAACCATGCTGGGCTGAGAAAGTCCTACTTAGCCTAAAAAATTTAGTTTTCTCATGCAGGAGTTGGAAATCTATGACCTTCCAAAGTAAAGATCTGGCCCATCAAACAAGCCAATAGGCTAATAATGCAGGGATGGGGAACCTGTGGCCTTGAGGTCACATGTGGACTTCTAGGTCCTTGGATGTGGCCTTTTGACTGAGTCTAAGTTTTACAGAACAAATCCTTTTCTTAATGGAATTTGTTCAATGAAGTTGTAATTCAGTCAAACGGCTGCATTTGAGGACCTAAAGCATGACAAGTGGCCTTGAGACTGCAGGTTTCCCAGCCCTGAGCTAATATGTGCTAAGCACTGTGCTAGATAACTGGATGGAAAGAAGGAGATGAAGGGTCATGTGTGAGGAACAGAAAGAGGATCACAACAGAGTGCAGCAAAGGGAGTAACATACAATGAGAATGGAAAGTTCGGTTCAAGCCAGGTTGTGAAGGGTGTTAGGGTTAAAACACAGGCATTTATAATTTATCATAGAGAAAATAGTGGGCTACTAACATTGATTAGGGCAGCTGGGCGGACACAGTGGATAGAGCAGTGGGCCTGGAGTCAGAAAGACCCAAGTTCAAATCTGGCCTCACTTAACTATGTGACCCTGAGCAAATCACTTCAACCTGTCTACCTCAGTTTTCTCATCTGTAAAGTGAACTGGAGAAGGAAAAGTGAACTATTCCAGTATCTTTGCCAAGAAAACCCCAAATGGGTTCATGGAAAGTCAGAAACGACTGAACAGCCACAATAGAGTTGATTCAGTTTGGGAGTCACATGGTCAGATCTGCACTTAAAAAAATTTCTTTGGTAGCTGTGTGTTGGATGCACTGGAGTGGGAAGGAACTTCCAGCAGGGAGAGTAACTAGGTACCTCTTGCAATAATCTAGGTGAGAGTTGATAAGAGGTTGAACTAAGGAGGTATCTGTGTAAATAGAAAAATGAGGTTGGATATGAGACAGAAATGGCAACATTTGGCACTTGATCAAATCTTGGTCAGATGAGTCCTAAGGGAGAGTAAAGAATTATGGATAATGGCAGTGCCTACAAATCAGGGAGACTTGTGGAGGATAGTGGTGACTTTGGTAGCAAGAAAGGAGTATGGGAGAGAACTGGATTTAGGGCAGAAATATAAAGAGCTCAGTTTTGGATAGGTTGAGTTTGAGATGTCTCTGGGAGATTTTGCAAACTGGTTAGCTTGAGATGTCTGATAGTTAATTACTGATATGTAACAAGGTCAGGGGAGAGTCTGTGGCTAGATTTACTGATCTTAAGTCATAGGAAGAGAGGTGATAATTAAACCTATGGGACCTGATAAAGTTACTAAAAAAGAGAGTAGAGAAGAAGGTCCAAGAGAGAACCCCGGGCAACATGCACTGCCAGGAGGCGTGATGCAGATGATAAGTCGGCAAAGAAGATATAGGAGAGATGAAGGCAGGAAAGATAAAGTAATGCTAGCTTTTTAAAAAAAATATTTATTTTTAGTTTTCAACATTCACTTCCATAAGCTTTTGAGTTTTAAATTTTCTCCACCTCCCTCCTTCCTCCTCCCCAAGATGGTGCATGATCTGATACAGGCTCTACATATATCTTCTTATTAAACTTATTTTCATATTAGTCAAGTTATATAGAAGACTTAGAACAAGTGGGAGGAACCACGAGAAATGAAAAACAAACCAAAACAAAAGAAAGCGAACAGTATGCTTTGATCTGTATTCAGACTCCATAGTTCTTTCTCTGGATGTGGATGGCATTTTCCATCTTTTGGAGTTGTCTTAGGTCCTTGCATAAGCAATGCTAACTTTTAACCTAAAAGGCTGGTGATATCCTTCTTTCCGCTCTTTAAGAAAACGGAAAACCATACATGCACACACATGTGCACATACACACATACATATACATGCATGTATGTAGAATGACCAGAAGCTACATTTACTCACTTAGCTTGTGCCAATACCCCGATGACTTCTGCATAGAGGTCTGCGACAATGTGCATATTTCCAGTGTTAGGACCAAGGTACCTAGCAAGACAGAATGAGGTGATATAAGAAGCATTGGTGACCTAAAAAGGACAAATGATTTCATTTTAAGCAATCTACTTATGCAGTATCCTTACTTACCCTTCCTTGTATTTAAAGTGCTTGAAGGCCAAGTTAATAACCTCATGGATCAAACTGTCTATTACAGGATGAAGCGGAATCTGGAAATACAAGAATAATCTTTCAGCTGACAAGGGAATACTAAATATTAACTTGCTCACAATGCAAATCATAATTCTGTATGTGGCCTTTAGCAATATAATTTACCAAGAACACCAAACTGTTAACATGACTTAGTAGTTATTATTGGGAAAACACCAAAGGCTAATTTCTATTATCATACTATGTAACATGAATTCAGAAGTGAATACACTGCAAAATTGAAATGTCATCTACCAAAATTTATAACATATTTTATTTCAGTTCAGCAAATGTGAATAATTCAGCACATAGAAATATTATTGGTTTTAAAATTAGATTTGGAATTTACTGATAATTTAACAGCTAGAACTTCTAATGTCAACCAGACTCGGAAATGACAAACTTCATCTTGGAGCAATATTAAAACGGTAACATACCTGCTTCAAAACTTCTATTAACACTAAAGAAAAAATAAAATCAATGGCCAGATCTCTTCTTTCCATTAAATAATCTCGTTGCTGTTCATCACTGTAAAAATAAAAATATGGCAGTAAGTAGGAGCAATGATTTTTGCTAATGTTCCTATTAGGAGTTCCAATATGATCCATTAAAAAGTTAGAAATCACAATGATCCACCCATAAATTAAACATGTTGCTGAACTACTGTTACAGTGGTTAACTTTCCAAGTGACTTGACCTCTTTGGGTACAATTTTCTCATTTGTAAAATGAATGGATTAGTCTAGACATATGGTCATATATTACAATCATCCTTGGGATATTTTTACTATATATAAAATCATTCATGGGAGGTCCTTAGGTTCAGAAGAAATTCCTCTTTCCCCTCTCCTTACATTCTCTCACAAAGAGGAAACAGAGAAGGAATAGATAGCTAGACAAAGCATTTATTAAGTGTTTACCATGTGTCAGTCACCATGATAAATGCTGGGTATATGACTACAAGCAAGTTACTTTCTGCCCTCAATGAACTTATATTCTAATGGGGAAAGACAAAGCATAAAGGGGAGTTTGAAAAGAGGGCTTGTGGAAGACGTACATGGGATAACACTTGGAGGGCACAAAGTGAATAAAGAAAAGCAGAGGGATTGGGGTGGGGAGAGGAAAGGTTGGGGAAAAGGAAAGGAAAAAGAAGAGAAGGAAAGTTCTGTAAGTAAGAGGAAAAGTCAACAAAGTGGCTTTTACCTGCTGAGAAGTGAGGTAAGAAAGAGTAGAATTAAAGCACTCTCTTAAAAGTCCTATCACACTTATTTCTCTCCTTTTTTGCTCTTTTCCCAGACTAACAGGGATTCTAGCTTGAGATTTCCCAGCTTGTTAGAGATAAAGAAAATATGGAGAAGAGCCATACTAGGGCAGCTAAATGATTAAGAGTAGGATAAAATAAGATCCATGAAGGAAAAAATGAAAAAAATGGGTTTTTTGGTAGAAATTTCTTAAATTAAATGCACTTTATATTCTGAATAGAACATCTGCATAAATAAACAGGTGGTATTTTAATGTGACATAGGGAATAATTTTGCTTAGTCATTTTGATAGATAATAGAATGAGTTAGCTAGCAGAGGAGGTTGTGACATTGTTTTCCATGGAGAAATAAATGTATTAGCAGTCTGAGTCCCTCTTTTAGTACATGATACCTTAAACTACAAGTTCTGCCTGGAGGAAAGGAAATGGACACAAATGACTCAGGAGACCCCTCTCATTCTGTGATGTACTTAGAGGGTTACTGAGCTGGAAAATGTTGCTTTAAGTCATTGGGGGGAAAACTATATGGGGTGGAAGGCAGCCTTAAAGAATGGAAGTTTACGATATATTTTGGAGTAAGGAAAAAGGGAATGGTGTCTGGAAGGGCAGACAGGGACAAAAAGGGAGAAAGGAGGCAGAATATAATGCAAAAAAAGTTATCAATAGAGCCAGGAGACCTGGGTTCAAGTCTTGTTCCCATCCCTGATTAGCTTTGTGATCTTAGATAAGTCATTAACCCTCTCAGAGTCTTGAATGCCTCATTTCTAGAAGAGTAACTCTATGATCTGTCATGAAAGGGAATGAATTGTAGTCTAGGAATAGAAGATTTACATGCAATCCCCAAAAGGGCACTTTGAAAGATGCCATAAAGTCCCTTTACCAACAATAAAAACTAACTGGGTGTAGTCAGACATTTTGAATTCTTGGTGGGAAACTCCTTTCACTAATACAGATCAGCAACTCACTTGAAACTGCCAATAGTCAAAGAGCCAATAAATATTTATTAAGCACCTACTATGTGCCAGGCACTGTGCTAAATGCTGGAGATACAAATACGAGAAAAAGAAGCCAGTCCCTGCCAGCATTATAGCCATACTGAGAGGTTAAGTGACTTTTCCATAGTCACAAAGCTAGTGTACGTCAGAAGGACAACTTGACCTTTTCTCCAAGAATGACCCTCTCTCAGTAGACAGCTGAACACCAACACTTCCTTTGGATGACTCTCAATTTCAGTTATTCAGAAACAGTGCAATATCCTGGGACCTGTCTTAGAGCATCACTGCAGGAATACTGTTTTAAAAGTGCCAGGCTGAGTCTCACACAAACTGGCACTTATATACAATTTCTGTAGCACTTATACAGTGCTTCCAAGTTTGGAAAGTGAAATGGATGATCCACGGATTCCATTATATTTATGCTTTCCAGTACAAAGTTTTAGGCAAATACCTTTCAAATAAAGGGTTTGGTTTGATTATGGTTTTGAGGTCTAGCTGCCAGTAATATTTTACAACAGTTATTTTGGCACGTGAAATGTTAAGATCATACTCATCTTGGGAAACTAGAACTTAAATGTACACCCCTCGCATTTGCCTAATTCCAGCTGCTCCTGTATTTCCCTAAATTTCTTCTAGTAAAAAGAAGTCCACATTGCTAGCTAGATGAAGCCCTAGAGACCCACGCTTTTCTGGCTTTCTTTCAACCACAAATATCCATTTTTTTTTTTTTTACTGTTAAATACTAACTGTGAAATGCTACTAAAATCCCATTCCAGAGCTCTGATTCTGAGTGGGAGCTCAGCAGTGACTCAAAACAATCAGGGATACAACTAAAAGGGAAACATCACTGTCAATTCAGGGAGAGGTAATTACTTCATTTTCTATTTTAAATGAATCTATGAAATATTCATAAAGTTTTAGCAATTAATTTTTTACAAATGAGGCTAGAAGAAACTTCAAATTCCATTAGGCCAACCCCCAGACTCAGTTCTATAACAGTATGAACTTTAGGAAAGCCTCGTTAATTCAAAATAATTGTGGGGAATGACTATGTTGAGTGAATAAGATATCTGAATTATATTCTAATGAAAATAATTTTATTTCTATTTATTTATTTTTTATTTTTATTTAACTTTTAACATTCATTTTCACAGAATTTTGGGCTCCAAATTTTCTCCCCCCTTGTCCCCTCCCCCCACCCCAAAACACTGAGCATTCCAATTGCCCCCATCACCAATCTGCTCTCTCCTCCATCATTCCTCTCTGCCCTTGTCTCCATCCTCTCCTCTGTCCTGTTGAGCCAAATAACTTTCTATACCCCTTTACCTGTATTTCTTATTTCCTAGCGGCAAGAACAGTACTCGACAGTTGTTCCTAAAACTTTGAGTTCCAACTTCTTTTCCTCCCTCCCTCCCCACGCCCTCCCTTTGGAAGGCAAGCAATTCAATATAGGTCATATCTGTGTAGTTTTGCAAATGACTTCCATAATGGTCATGTTGTATAGGACTAACTATATTTCCCTCCATCCTATCCTGCCCCCAATTACTTCTATTCTCTCTTTTGATCCTGTCCCTCCCAGTGAGTGTCGACCTCAAATTGCACCCTCCTCCCCATGCCCTCCCTTCCATCGTCCCCCCCACCCTGTAATAATTTTATTTCTAGTGGTATAATAATTTGAGTTAACAAAATATCTAGTAATGGCCTGCTTTAGTGAATGGATAAAAATTATTTTAACTAGCACAACACATTTTAAAAACAATATTCTCTAGTGATGCTATATACTTGCTAGTTATGGAATGGTGGCACACTAAAATCTTTGAAGATTTCAAGTTGAGAGTCACCAAAAAGATATTAGACAGGAGCATGGTGGGTGTGAGTACACTACCCCTTCACTAATAAAAAATAATGTATGGGAAGTAGAATAAAGATGCCATTAGAGGTATGTCTGACCAGAGAAGAAGGTTAGCTACTTTCTGAAAAAAGTAAGGAGTCACCAATAGATAGCTTGCTTGTTCCACTGGGATTCTTGTGATGTTCGGAAAGCCAGAGGACCAGCTGTGGAAGATATGTAGGAATATATGGGCATGACTCAACTAGTCAATAAGCATTGATTAAGCACCAACTCTGTGTCAGGCACAACACTAAGCACTGGAACACAAAAAAAGACAAAACACAAGGAGTCTGCAGTCCAATGGAAGGGACAATAAACAAGTTACGTTCAAACAAGGTAAGACAGATAGAAAATAATTAACAGAGGGAAGACACTAGAATTAGGAGTTCGGTAAGGATTTCTGTTGAAGGTACAGAATTATACCCTAGGAGTAGACGTGGATGCCTTGCTATCTATAGCATCACTAACGGAAGCATCAATGAGATCACAGATTCCTCCAAGAATCAAAGTAATTTCTATAGCCATGGCTGGCATATAAATACTAATGATACCTACCTAAAGTGTTTCCTTTTAAGTATTTAAAAATCTGCCTTCAATCTTATTACATTATCAGTACAAATGTAGTCTAGGGAAAACAATGATAAGTTGCACCCTTTCCTTTCCACTCTCCCTAGGGAGGTAATCTCCACTATTAAATACCATATTCCTAGGGATTATATATAAAGGCAGAGCATCATAAAACAAAACTCTGAATGTGGATCGGATGTTGGACCCTTCTGTTCTGGCATTTTCCATGTTATCCCTGGGCACTATCAAGTGAGAAATGAGGTATCAGTGTTTAGTGAAGTGTTGATTAAGCAGTGTTGGAATGTGAGGGGGTGAAAAGTGGGGCACGCTTCCTATTCTTTCCTATCTTCTCTTTTTAATACTTTCTCTGCAATGTTACAGCTACTTATCCAAGACTTAAGGAAGACTTTATTCCATAGCTCTCCACCTGGCTATGCAACTTTTAAATCAAGTTAACGTGCTTCTGACAGGTGGGTGAACACTTATCTCTGAAACTAGCTTGCACGGACTACAGGTCACATTACAAATATTTGCTATCTCATCATAACTGGGCTGTCTGCACTACAGATATTTGCTGGATCCTTGATTCTCTGTCACATAACTGTCAGAAATCTCATTGCTCTTCCAACGTCCAATGTCTCCTCAGAGAGTTATAATGGTATAATGGAAAGAGTGTTACACAGGGGATCAAGATCCTGGGTTCAAATCCTGGCAGTGACACTTTCTCTGTGTAAGGCCTTGGAAAAGTTACCTAATTTTTTTCTGTTTCAGTTTTCTAGTCTCAATTTCCTTGTCCGTTAAATGAGGGTCTGGATCAGATGAACTCTGAAGGGTCCTTGTCAATTCTAAATTTATAATTTAGGATTATTCTTTTATTGAGAAGCAGATGATTTCACCTACATTACTCACGAGACTGAGGCCAATCCAAATGATAAGAACTCCTCTTTTTTTTAAAGGTTATTATTTTTATCATTAATGTTTGAAAAAAAATTGAATTCTAAATTCTCTCTCCCTCCCATTCTTCCCCTGCCATTTGAGAAGGCAGGAAAAGTGGTATTAATTACATGTGTGAAATCATGCAAAATATATTTCTATATTAGTTACATTCAAAAAAACTAAGGGAAAATAATGCTTCAATTTATATTTAAACTTTTTCAGTTCTTTCCTGGATATGGAAAGCATTTTTTCACTTTAAGTCCTTCAGAAGTGTCTTGGATCATTGCATTGATCAATATAACTAAGTCACTCATAATTGATCATCATTACAATATTGATTTGACTGTGTACAGTGTTCTTCTGGTTTTGCTCACTTCACTTTGCATCAGTTTGTACATCTTTCCAGGTTTTTCTGAAACTATTCTGCTTATAATTTCTTATAACACAATAGTATTCCATCACAATCGTATACCACATCTTGTTCAGCCATTCCCCAACTGATGAATATCCTCTCAATTTCCAGTTCTTTGTCACCACAAAAAGAGATACTATGAATATTTTTTGTAGATATAGGTCTTTTCCCTTTTTCTTTGATATAGGATACAGACCTAGTAATGATATTGCTGGGTCAAAGGGTATGCACCATTTTATAGCCCATTGGATATAGTTCCAAATTTTTTTCCCAGAATGGTTGGATCAATTCATAACTCCATTAACAGTGCATTAGTGTCCCAATTTTTCCATATCCCCTCCAATATTTGTCTTTTTCCATTTCTTTCATATTAGCCAATATGATAGATGTGGGGTTGTACCTCAGAGTTGCTTTAATTTGCATCTTTCTAATCAATAGCAGTTCAGAACATTTTTTCCATCTATCTATTTTCTATATATCTGTCTACATGACTATGGATAGCTTTGATTTCTTCTTCTGAAAACTGTCTGCTCATATCCTTTGACCATTTGTCAATTTGGGAATGACTCATATTCTTCAAAATCCAACTCAGTTCACTATGTATTTGAGAAATAAGGCCTTTATAAGAGAAACTTGCTATAAAAATGTTTCTCCAGTTTCCTGTTTTCCTTCTAATATTGGCTACAATGGTTTTGTTAGTACACTTTTTAATTTAATGAAATCCAAACAATTCATTTTACTTCTGGTAATCCTATCTCTTGTTTAGTCATAAATTCTTTCCTTATCTGTAGTTCAGAGAGGGAAAATTTTCCATGTTCCCCTAATTTACTTATGATATGTCTAAATTATGTACACATTTTGACCTTATCTTGGTATGTGGTATGAGATGTTGGTCTATACCTAGTTTCTGCCAAATTGCTTTCCACTTTTCTCAGCAATTTGATCAAATAGTGAATTTTTGTTCCAAAAGCTTGGATCTTTGGGTTTATCAAATATTATCTTAACTATGGTCATTTACTACTATGTGTTATGTATGTAATCTGTTCCACTGACTTACCATTCTATTTCTTAGTCAGTACCACATTGTTTGGATAATTACCACTTTGTAATACAAGTAGCAAATGGGAGGAGGGGGTAATTAGAAGTAAACACTTTTGGGGAGGGACAAGGTCAAAAGAGAGAATAGAATTAATGGAGGCAGGATAGGATGGAGGAAAATATAGTTAGTCTTTCACAACATGACTTTTATGGAAGTCTTTTGCATAAATACACATGTATAGCCTATATTGAATTGCTTGCCTTCTCAGTGGGGATGGGTGGGGGAGGGAGGAAGGGGGAGAAGTTGGAACTCAAAGTTTTAAAAATGAATATTAAAAATTGTTTTTACATGCAACTGGGAAGTAAGAAATACAGGAATGGGGTACAGAAATCTATCTTGCCCAACAAGAAAACAGAGGAGATGAGGATAAGGAAAGGGAGGGGTGTGATAGAAAGGACGGCAGATTAGGGGAAGGGGTAATCAGAATGTATTCTGTCTTGGGGTGGGCAGAGAGGTGAGATGGGGAGAAAATCTGGAACTCAAAATCTTGTGGAAATGAATGTTGAAAACTAAAAAATAAATAAATTAAAAAGGAAAAATTGGGACACCAATTCACTGCTGGCAGAGTTGTAAACTAGTCCAATCATTTCTATTTTACTCTCTGGTTCTAGAACATCAAGGCAGCTTTCCTTGATACTTTCTTTTAAGATGATGTCTAGGAGTTTTTTTTTTTTTTGATCATGGTTTTCAGGTAGACCAATAATTTTTAAGTTATCTCTCCTGGTTCTATTTTCCAGGCCAGTTGTTTTTCCAATGAGATCCTTCACATGGTCTTCTATTTTTCATTCTTTTGGCTTTGTTTTATAATTTCTAATTTAAGTTAACTTAAATTTCTAATTTCTAATTTAATTTCTAATTTTTTGGTTTCTCATAAAGTCATTAGCTTCCATCTGCTCCATTCTAATTTTTAAAGCTATTTTCTTCAGTGAGCTTTTGAAATCTCCTTTTTCATTTGGCTAATTCTGCTTTTTAAAGTATTCTTCTCACTCACTTTTTGAACCTCTTTTGCCATTTGGGTTAGTCTATTTTTAAAGGTGTTATTTTTTTCAGCATTTTTTTGGGATCTTCTTTAGCAAGCTGTTGACTTGCTTTTCATGATTTTCTTGCATCACTCTCATTTCTCTTCCCAATTTTTCCTCCATCTGTCTTACTTGATTTTCAAAATCCTTTTTTGAGCTCTTCCTTAGCCTGAGACCATTGTATATATTTCTTGGAGGCTTTGGATGCAGAAGCCTTTATCTTACTGTCTTCCTCTGATGGTATCCTTTGCTCTTCCTCAACCAAAAGGATGAGAGAAAATACCTTTTCACCAAGAAAGTAACCTTCTATAGTCTTACTTTTTCCCCCATTTTTGGGCATTTTCCCAGCCAGTTACTTGACTTTTGAGTCCTTTGTCAAGTGGAGGGTATACTATCCTAGGCTTCAGATGTTTTGTGCAGCTGTTCACTGAGGTATCTCTAGGGACCTGTAAGTTCTCAGTTCCTCCAAGGTGGCACAATCAAAAGAGAGAAGTTTACTGCTCTTCTGGTCTGCGCTCTGGTCTGTGAACAACCAAAAGCACTTTTTTTCTGCCCTAAAACTGCAAGTAGGATTCCCTCTCCACAGCTACCACTAGCTCCGTCAAGCCAGTCCTTCTAACCCCAGGACTGCCATTCAGGACTGAGACCCAGATCAGCCACTTGGTTCCCCCAGGGTGTTTAGGCCAAGGGCTCCAAAAGTGGAAACTATTGCTGCAGTGGCTGCCACCACCCTGGGGCTGGGGCCGCACCATGCTCCTCTCTTACCCAGGTGAAAGAGCTTTCTTACTGACCTTTGAAGATGTCTTTGGTGTTTCTGGGTTAAGAAATCTGAGAACTGCAGCAGCTGCCTGGGATTTGGTGCCCTGAAGCCTGCTCCAGTTCTGTCTGTTCCCAGGCTAGGTTGCCCTCTGCCCCAAGCCCGGTGCAATAGACCTTTCCTGTTGGCCTTCTAGGCAGTCTTGGGCTGGAAATCTGTTTCACTCTATCATTTTGTGGCTTCTGCCACTCTAAAATTTGTTTAGAGTCATTTTTTACACGTATTTCATGGGCTATGAGGGGAGAGCTAGAGGTGGTCCATCCTTCTACTCCACCATCTTCCAGGTCTGGTCTTTTTATCATGAAAACTTGAAAGGCCTCTATTTCCTTAAATGTTCATTTCCCCCTCCAGAAAGTTTATACCCAGTCTTTCTGGATAGGTTATTCTTGGCTGTAATCCTACCTTCTTTGCCTCATGGAATATCATATTTCAAGCCCTCTGCTTCTTTAATGTGGAACTGCTAAATCCTGTGTGATCATGACTGTGGCTCCATGATACTTGATTTGCTTTTTTCTGGTTGCTTCAATATCTTCTCCTTGACCTGATAGCTCTGTAGTTTGGCTACAATATTCCTGGGAGTTATCATTTTCACCTGTTTCAGGTGGTGATTGGTGGATTCTTTCATTTTCTATTTTATCCACTGATTCTAGGAAATCAGAGCAGTATTCCTTGGTAATTTCTTGAAATATAATGTCTTTTATTGATCATTATTTTCAGGTAGTACAAGAATTCTTCTTGTTCTTTCTCTTTTTTTTGGAGGCAGAGTTAAGTGACTTGCTCAGGTGTACACAAAGTGTCTGAAGCTAGATTTGAACTCAGGTCCTCATAACTTCAGGGCTGATGTTCTATCCATTGTGCCAACCAGCTGTCCCTTAGTCCAGTAATTCTGAGATGATCTCTCCTTGATCTACTTCCCAGGTCAGTTGTTTTTCTGATGTAATATTTCACATTTTCCTCTTTTTTTTCATTCTTTTGACTTGGTTTTATTATTTTCTGATATCTAATGAAGTCGTTAGTTTCTACTTTTCCAATTCTAATTTTTGTACCTCTTTTTTCGATTTGGCCAATTCTGCTTTTTAAAGGAGTCCTTCTTGTCGGTATTGTTGGTGCCTTTTTTTTTTTTTTACCAAGCTGCTGACTCTCTTTTCATAATTTTTCTTGCATCACTCTCATTTCTTTTTCTAATTTTTCCTCTACCTCTTAAATTTGATTTTTAAAATTCTTTTTGAGCTCTTCCAAGAATTCTTTTTGAGCCTGTGTACAATTTACGCTTTGCCTGTAGTTGTTTTGACACTGATACCTTTTTTTTTTTGAGGTTGTGTCTTGATCTTTTCTGTAACCATGGTAACTCTTTATGGTCAGGTTCTTTTTTGTCATTTATTCATTTTTCCAGTCTATTTCTTGACTTTGAACTTTACATTAAAATTAGATTCTGCTCCTGAGGTAGAAGGGATATTGTCCCAAACTTTAGGTTTTGTGCTGTTGTTTTCAGAAATACAAATATGTAAGTTTTTGGTGTTTCCAAGGTGGTATGATCCAAAAAGATCATACTACTCTCCTGCCTATGATCTGGTCTTTACTCAGGAAGGGATCTTGTTCCCCTGCAGCCACAAGTCCTAGTGCTCCTCTTGGCCCTGGAACTGTGACCAAGTCCCCTGCTCTGCAGCAGTCACAAGTGCTAATGCTCCTTTCTGCCTTGGAATTGAGATCAGGGACCTTGTTCCCTTGAGAGCATCCATAAACACTCTTCTCCACCCTGGAACTGTGAACAGGACCCCTATTCCTCTGAAACCATAAGAGCTATCACTCTTCTTGATCTTTGAATTGTGACTAGGGCCCCTAATCCCCTGTGACCATAAGCATTAGTGCTTCTCTTCACCCTGGAATTGTGATTGGGCAATGCCCCCAGAGCCAGAAAAGGGTCTGACATAATTTCTTTTTGACCAGTTGTCCAAGCCTATTACCATCTTTGGGTTGCGAGCTCCCAAGGTTGCTGCTGCTGCTGTTACAGCTGGCTCTAAGGCCTGTTGCTGGTATTGCAGCAGCATGTGTTACACACTGGGCCAATCTCCACCCTGATGTCACAGACCTCTCTGGTTAAACTCCAAATTTGTCTTTGGCTAGAAAAATGTCTCATTGACCTTTCCTTGGCTCTGACACTCTAGAATTTGATTTGAGGTGTTATCTTAAAGTCATTTGGAAGGAAATGTTGGGAGAGTTCAGCTGTGTTGCTGCCTAGACTCCACCATCTTGATTCTTCACAGTTCTCTATTCCTGTTAAACTCTCAATGTTCTCATCCATTTTCTCTTCTTTCTTAACAGCCTTGGAGATGAGGTAGGTTGGCAATTATGTGGGACTGTAAATATAATGCTGGACATGGAATCAGGAAGACCTGTTCAATTCATGATCAAATGATGCCTTAGACATTGAGTATTTCTTTGACCCTGGGCAAGTTACTCAACTTCTTTCAGCCTCAGTTTCCTCATCTATAAAATGGGGAAAATAATAGCGGTCATCCAACAGGGTTGATATGAAGTTATAATGAGATAACATATGTAAAATGCTTTGTAAAAATTAAAGAATGTTGTAAATCCTATTATTATTACTTTTTTCCCTGCCAAAGCTAATACTTCTACCTATGTCCTCAATCTTATTTCCTTTTCCTCCCTGACTTATCTCCATCAAATGTTTCTTCTCTCTCATGTATCCTGAATCTCTCCTTCTAGACTAGCTCTTTTTCCACATCCAATAAATGTGCTCAAATCTCCCCAATTAAAAAAAAAATCCTTGGACCCTCCTATTCTTTCAAGTGACTGGCCTATCTTTGTCTTCTTCTTCACTGTCAAACCTCTAAGAAGAATGGTTGACACTCACTGCCTTCACCTCCTCACAACAGACTAGCAATCTGGTTTCTGTCCTCATTGTTATCCTGAAAATTTTTTTCCATGGCCACTATTGATCTCTTCATGACTATAGCCAATGTTCCTATTTCTGTCTTTATCTTCCCTGACCTCTTGGAAACATGTGACATTGTGGACCACAGTCACCTTTTGGCTCACTTATTCTTCCTTGGATTTCTTTTGCAAGTTCTCCTATCTCTCTGACTCTACTTTTGCTGGCTCCTTTGCTAATTCTTCATTTTTCTTCCATCCTTTAAAAGTGGATACCTTCCAAGGGCATTCTTGGCCATCTTTTCTATTTCATCTTGGGATCTTATTCACTTTCAAGGCTTCAAAATGACCACCTCCATGCTAAAAACTTGCAAATCTCTGTATTTAGCCCCTTAATGGTCCACTGCCATCTAAAATACAACATGTTCCACATTGAACCCATTATCTTTCCCCACCTCTACTCCTAACTTCTCTAGTTTTATTGTTGGCACCAACAACTTCCCAGTCACAGAAGCTCTTTGGCTCATTTCTCTCTTTAAATTCCAACCATCCGATCAGTTGCTAAGCATTACTGACTTAGCCTCTTACCATAACCTCCTTGTTCAAGATCTCATCTCTTCTAATTCAGATAATTGTAATAGCCTTTTAATAGGTTGGTTATTCTGTTACTTCATCTTTCTCAGTCTCAGTTTCACTATATATGAAATTAAGATTATAACAGTACCTACCTCATTGGGTTGTTGTGAGATATGGAAAGCACTTTAAGAACTTTAAAGCACTATATAAATGTTAATTATTATTAATGTTATCATTATTATCATTACTATTGCTATTATTATTAACTGTGAGGGTATTCTTCCCTAACAGATCACAGCACTACAACTTAGCCAGTGATTTTAGAGCAGGGGTTCTTAACCTGGGGTCTATTAACTTTAAAAAAAAATAATTCTGATAACTGTATTTTGATATAATTGTTTTCCTTTGTCATCCTATTTATTTTAGTTACTGCATTTAATTTTTTTAATAAGGGGTCCACAGGTTTCACCAAAAGACAGTCTGATGCAAAAAAGGTTAAAAACCCTTCTCTTAGAGAATTACTCTGTTTAAAAAATTCATCAGACTAGTGATGAGACTCCCTGTACTCAGCTAGGCTGATTCGCAGGCACCAGAAATGCATTCCATTGCTAAACCCATACTTGAGATCATTCCAGCTTGATGGGATCTGCCAAAGACAGAACTTTGCTGGCAAAGCTTTTGAGAACCCAGAGTCATCTCTGACCCACTCCAATGCATAAGAACAGATGCCAGTGCATTTCTAAAATATCACTTTTTATAAATACATATATTTTAAATTAATACCAGTAAATCCTGCTTTCTATGACAGATAGACACTTATTTTGAGATAAATCAAGCTGTATGTGTTATACCTTCAAAGTTGTGGCAGCCATGACAATACATGGCTCAGTTTTTTAAGGCTGAGAGGTACAATTTTCAGACCTTACCAAGGGCACCCAATATCTTGTCTTCAACCTCGAACCAGGACTAGAATTCAGGTTTCTAGTTCAATGCCCTTTCTACCCCAACTTAATGAATTTCAATGTTTGTTCTGCAGATAACAGTAACAGAATCACTAAGCTGGAAGGAAACTCTGAGGTTATCGAGTCTACCTAGTACCAGAGTGGGAATGCCTACAAAAACATCCCTAAAATAGTTAGAAAGATCTCTGGAAGACCTCCAGTAAGAGGAAACTACTTCCTGAGGACAGGACAGTGGAAACAATATGGGTTCTGGGGTCAGATGACTTGGGTTCAAATCCCAAATTGGATATATTTTACCTGTCTAATCTTGGGGAAGTCACTTAATGTCCCAGTGTGCCTCAGTTTTCTCATCTACAAAGCGAGGTTTGAGGTCTTCCAGCCCAAGGTCTATGACAAGTTTATGACTTGGAAGACTACTGAACTTTTGGACAGCTCCAAATCTTAGTTTCACAAAGCACTTCCTAACAATAAGACTACATCAACATCTCTGTAATCTCTAGTTCTGCCTTTTGGGTCCAAGGAGAATGAGTCTATTCCTTTTTCCATGTGAAAACTCTTAAAAAGTTTGAAGACTTCACTCTGTCCATTTCTCTTCCCAGGGTACATCAATCCTTCTATGGCACTGTTTTGATTCCCTTCACTAAACCTACTCACCTTCTCTGAGACATGCATCAGCTTGTCCTACTTAAATGGTGGGACCCAGAACTAAAGATAGCTAGGTCCTGATTAGTGCAAATAATGGATACTGTCAAGTGTTTACATTATTCAAATTCTTATAGAATATTTCCATGGAGCTAGAACTAGTTTCTGTACTTTACATAATCTTAACTCTGAATGGTATGACTTAGTATACTTATAACCACTTCATGGTATTCATTTTTGTACTAATCAGGATCTGTCAGTACTTCAGAAGTGGCCTGATCTTAGAAGGGTCCTTTTGGAGTCTGTGCTTCTAATCACAAAGTTTTATGTCTGATCTGTTTCTTTGCATACTGAATCACTGTTGAATGCTGAATCCATTTAAACTCATTTTCACAAGAACTACTTACTATCTAGTCATGTCTCTCCCAGTCTGCATTTAAGCAGTTGGTTTCCTGAATACTAGTGTAGTACTTTATATTCATCTCTATTGAAATTTTTCCTACTGAATCTGGTCCATCACTTTAGCCTTTTGAGATCCTTTGCCTCCCGATACTGTAATTCACCATATACCTCCAAATTTCAAGTCCTATGACCACTGAATAAGCATGCCATCTATACCTTCATCTTGGTTATTTTTAATGTTGAACAAAAAAAGGCCAAGAACAGATCCCTAGGACACTTTGATAGAGAACCCACACTATGCTGACAATAATTCTTCAATCACTATTCTTTATGTGTGGATGTACATCAGTTTCAAATAAACCAGAATGTGTTATTATCTGGCTCATATTATTCCATCCTGTCCAGAAGGAGAGATCTGTCAATACCTTGCTGAAATCCAAGTACACCCTTTGTAATCCACCCTGTCTCATCATCCTAGTGAAGTTTGCTGGCCAACATCTTTCAGAATCCACCTTCCTTCCCCTTGAAAGATCTGGACAACTATCCTGCAGCACTCCTTCTGTTCTCTAGTTTGTTTCTCTTCAGGCATCTACAGCATCAGCTCAGAGATCCCAAACTTCCTTCAGTCAGGGACACAGTGCATCTAGGTCTGGTGACTTGAACTTTTTCAGTGAGGCACAGTGATCTACTGTTCTTGCATTTCAATTTCTTGTTAACCATTCCTTGTTCTCTATTTCCAGTCTGAAAAATCATTGTCCGAGATGAAGAAAACAGAGTCCAAGTAAGAGACGCCTAGTTCTGCTCTCTTGGCCGTCCATCATCATCCACTCTGAGTGTTTGGAATGTCTTTTTTGGTCTTTCGTTTTTCTTCAAAATAGCCAGCAAAGTCCATAACACTCATCATGGTCTTCAATTCCTCCTGGCCTTTAGCATTAATGACACTATTCTCATAGGACTGAACCACTCTTATTTATCCCAAGTTCAGTTCCCTTTCATTTTTCATTCCATTTCTTTTGAGCCACTTTCGTTTCCAATTTTAGATTCCAGGATCTTCTCTTTCTTGTGTATTTCCCATGCTCTGTGTATAAAAACTGAAGCAATGAATATCAATATTCCATTCTTCTGGGATATTATAGTCTGTATATATAGAATTGCTCGGTCTCTTAATAATTCTTCTCCTATGTCTTATTTGCCACTCTCTGGGAATATATGGCAGCAGATATAAATATGTAAGATACATGTGGCTGAGCAGGTATAGGAAATTCTCTTAGCAGTTTTGATTTACAGACCCTGTTGATCAGAGCTACAAATCTCCAGACATACATGTTGTCCTTGACCCTCATTAATTTTATCCCTTTCCTATCCTCAGAGCTATAACCTGGTCTAGAAATCCATATGCCATTCTCCAACATCATCTTTTTAACCAGCTGTTCACTTTGCAAATATTCAGCAATAGCAGTTTCAGATAGCAAGGCCCTTAACAAATATGGAATAAGCATCTAGGTTTTTTAATGTTAGTGGACTGCATCTTTTTAAAAAGAACTTATTTAGTGTTTGTAGGGGATGTTTGGGTGGTGGGGCAAAGCTAAGAATTAGGTAGGTTTAATGGATGCATTTATTTTTAAAGAAATCAAAATACAGAAGTGTGTGAAATTTTACTCATTGTAAATGCTCACAATATGTTGGTTGTTAGTACAGACAAAAGACAACCCCTGGTATCAGGAAGCTCTCCTCAATATAAATGGAGCACACATGTACAAATACTTTAATCATTTTATTCTATTTGGCAAGAATTTCTAGCAGCTTTCCCAATTTTCATTTTGCCTTCATCAATACCTTTAAGCCTACTGCAACTGTCTCCTGAACATGAAACTATGGTTTTCACAGCAAGGAAACATATTTACCTTTTGGATTTAGTGCTTGTTCTGGGTCTATATTCATGAGATTCATCCTCAATGCCATTTTGTCTCTTATACCAGTCAAATAATGTTCGCAGAATGGAAGGCAGGCAGTATTCTGAAAGGGAGCTCATTGAGCTTATTACCTATAGGAAGGAAAAAAAAATAATGTTAGTTTAAAAGTTCTCATAGTGCTTCCATCTATGTAGAAACATTTTATTTAAAAAAAGCATATCCCAAGCAATTTTGTTAATTTTATTTATGATTACATTTCCAGGAGCCCAAAACCATCAATACTGACAGATGCCCTTTATGTTCTAACAATTCTGTTAATTACACTGATTCTAATTCCACTCATGCTAGAAATTAGACTTTAATTGCAAACAGATTATTCATGAGTCCCACCAAAACTTGAACTGGTAAAGTTCTCAACAAAACATAACAATTGTTTATGCAAACATAAGTTTTCTCCTTTATCTTGAAAGTCAGTTGATGGTTTCAAAGATCTTTATTTAATTTAATTTAATTTATCAGGTCACTTTCGATGGCCAGAAACTATACTAAATCATGAGGATACAAAGTCAAAGAAAAAAAAATCTACAATCTCAAGATGCTTATACTCTACTGGGGAAAAATAATGCATACACAGACAAGTAGATACCAATTAACATTTTTTTGGAGAGGAAACTTTTTTTTGGAGGGATCATGCAAGACCAGTTGTAGGAGGTGGTACTTAAGCAGAGCTCTGAAGGGAGTCAGGGGTTCTAAAAGGCGGAGATGAAGGAGAGGAATCTAGAGAGGGGGACAAAGTGCCAAGAATAGTGAAGAGCAAGTTGGTCATTTTGACTGGAATGCAGAGTGCAACGATGTGCAATAATATATAATTAACCTGGAAAGATGGGAGGAGTCAAATGGGAAGAGCTTTCAATGCTAAACAGAGAAGTTTGTGGTTTTATCCTCAAGGCACTGGGAATCACAGAAGCTTCTTAGGCAGAAGAACTGTGCTTTTCAGTATGGAAGGTGGACTAGAAAGGGATAACTTGGATGCAGAAAGACCAAGTAGGAAAGAATTATAATAATACACGTGAGAAGCAATGAGGTCTACATTAGGGTGGTGGCCATGTGAATAAAGAAAAGGGTATGGATGCGATGGATGTCTTGGAGGTAGGAGAATCTATAAAATTTGTCATATGATTGGAGAGGAGATGGTGAGTTAGAGTGAAGAATCAAGGATGACTTAAAGAAGAATTGTTTATGTCCTTGATAGAAGCAGAAGAAAGGATGGATTTTAGGAGCTGGAGAAAATAAATTCAGTTCTACATAAGTTAAGTTTCAGATGCCCATGTAGCAGAGATGTGCAGCTGAGTGTTGAATAGATGGGACTGCAGCTCAGGAAACAGATGAGGGCTGGATGTAAAGACTTGAGTGCTGTCCAAAGAGGGCAATCACAATGGTTAAGGGTCTTGAGCTCATGCCATACAAAGACTGGTTGAAAGAAGAAGTCATGGTTAACTTGTATCACATGAAAAGACCTCAGAGGTCATCTAGTCCAGTATCTCCTAATCCAAACTATACAGTGAAAAAAAAAGTGCTTTTTTTTTCTTCTGGGGACAGCTCTCCTTTTTGAAGTTTTGGCATCCTGGCTTGGTTGCTCAGGTAGTTAAGAGTAATCCACCAATCCACAAAGACATATTAAGAACCTACTCTGAACGAGGCACTGGTGGATTTTAGTGCAGCTGTTACGGGTTGACAATTCAACAAAACAGTACCATAATACAGCACTGCAAAAATGACAAAACGTAAGAATCGGTCTGATTCTGACTAGTATAATGTTCACCTAATAGAATGATTCTTATTCTTTAAGAACTTAACTAACTGCTTTCAATTTAAAGTTTAGCCTGGTTTTGTGGTAATCCACAGCCCCTGCTCTCTGGTTTTGTTTTTTTTTTTTATTATTTACAATCTGCACTCTAGGACTAAGAATACTAGAGAAGGAGGTCTAAGGATGAAGGAAGAACACTCACTTTTAAAATTTAATAGGTGTCAAAAAGTAAGGAGCTTTGGTAGTAAAAATTTTACAAATTGGAAAAAGATTCCTCTAGACTTATGCCAAGGCATGGACCAGAAGCTGGAAAACATGACTGCCTGTCTCTAGTTAGGTTAGCAACACAAGGATGAATCTAAACTATTTTTGGTGTGACTTTTTTCTCCTCTGTCATAAATCACTAAAGATAACCAGTAATCTCTAACATTATATCATATAATTATAATATCATGATTATAATATATCATGATAATATAATGCAATATATAGGATTATATTATAACACGTGTAATACATATTATATATAAATTACATAGGATAAACTTACTTTCTTATTTCAGGTTCTTTGAGTCTTTTAATTTTTTCTTTATCTTATATAAATCTCTCCTGCTGTTCTTAACTGTGAATTAAACAAATATTCTATTCTCCAAATAGTACAGGAAATCACTTTTATTCAGTGCATAGTAACTCTTTCATACTTGAAAATTACTATTAACATGTATGTGTTCTTACTTACTAACCAATTTCATCTATATAATAATTTTTCCAGGACTTGGTACAATCAGCGCAATGCCATTTTATGTTCCAACTATGATATGGATAACTACTGATATGGACAAGTAGGTGGCACAGTAGATAGAGGGCAGGCCCTGGAGCAAGGAGGACCTGATTTCAAATCTGGCCTCAGACACTTACTAGATGTGTGACTCTGGGCAAGTCACTTCACCCTGTTTGCCTCAGTTCCTCCTCTATAAAATGAGTTAGAGAAGGAAATGGCAAACCACTCCAGTATCTTTGCCAAGATGGAGTCCATCTTTGCCCAAATGGAATCAAAGGGAGTCAGACATGACTCAACAACAACAACAAATGATTATTGACCATTTATTTAATGAAGTAATCTAAGTCAAGCTCACTGGCCTAAAGTATGCAGACTCCATTCTCTTCTTGTTTTTGAAAACTGGGTCATTTTCTCTTCTCCTGGCCTGCTGCCCACTGCCCCTTTCTCAGCAGCATGGTGAAAAGAGCACTGGTTTTGGAGTCAGAGGGCCTGGGTTCAAATCACACTTCCGTCACTTGAGTGAATACAGGAATCTCACTCACCCTTTCTGGTTTTTATTTCTCTCATCTTTAAAGTTAAGTTTTTAAAGTGACAGCCTCTACAATCCTTTCTACCTCTAAATCTGTGATCCTCTATGCTTTGTTCACTGCCAATGATTCAACATTATCAAATCTGCCAGTTCTTTTCGTATCCATGGATGTAAGGTGACTTCAGACTCATTAAGGATAATGAGGCACTCATATTCTCTACCTCTATTTTTCATGGACATTAATATTTAATTAACCATTTTTCTACTTTTCTTTCTCGTCCAGAGATTATTCTCCAAGGAAGAACCAAATTAAGAGCTGAGCAACTCCACCTTTTCCCCATTTAGGTAACAGATGTGGTAATCCATTTTATTGGGGGCCCTCCATCTCTGGCCAGGAACCTACATTTGGGACTGTGGTTAAAAAATCCAAAGCATTCTCAGATACTGTTCCTTTAATTTTAGGTAGGTATATAAATGCTATAATTATTACTGTTATCATCATCATCAATGAACAATTCACCATCAGAGATTTGTTCTTTTCTTCTGAAGCCTTTGCTTCCAATAAGCAACAGTAATGAAAATACCATCTATGTTCCCAAGGTCACCCACTTTTTGCCCTAGCACTCATAATTTCTTAGCAGAGCTTTTCACATTCCTTCTGGCAGTACCATTTTGTGTCCATGTGAATCACCAGAAGTGGTCAAATAGTCAGCAAGTTCTCCTTTACTTATCTGGGAAGGTAATAGGCCTCTCTTTGGAAATACTGCCAACCACAGGGGCCCTTTATCTTGAATATATGAAAAAATATTCTGCTATTTTTGTAGTGCTTGTCTTTCAAGATGCACATATTTACAAACAATGAATTCACAAATACTAACATACTAACAAGTATGAATTATGATCATTAAGAAATTTATAATCAATTTGAGAAGATGGAACATGAAAACAGAGCTAATCAGAAAATCCAGTAGTAAGGTGATTATTAATAATGATAATAGTTAACTTTACAAAGTTTATCATAAGATGAAAGGGACAATACTTGAGAATGAGTTCTGAATAGTACAGGTATGCTAATAGAATTCAGAGGAAGGGATTATTATCTTGGGATTGAGTTTTCATAGTTGTCTTCCAGGTTGCTAGATGAAGAACTCCAAAATAAAATAGAAGGGCATTGTGAAGGAATTACATGGTAGTGTAACGAGGTGTGAACACTTGCTAATTAAAAAGGACAAAAATCAAGGACCATTATGAGTGAAACATGGAAAAAGTAGCCCACAGGCATTTAGTTTGGATAAAAATGGCTGCAATGTCTCATTTCACAGCATTTAATTTACAATGATTGACAACTTTAAAATGGAGAGCTGGAAAACACTGACTTCTAGAACTATTTTGGGACTACAGGACAAACATACAGTGCCTAGTCATGGATTAGCTAGCAGAAATGTAGATTTTGCTTTATTGCCATGAGATAGAAGTGAATGATCTCACTGATGAGATCCTGTTTTGGACCAGTAGGGTAGTTCATAGAGAGCACAGAGGATGGGTAACCATTGATAGGAGGCAAGCTGCATTGTTGGAGGGAACTCTGGAATTACTGAAATCACAAATCCATCTGAATATTCCTCTCATTAGACATGAGTAGGCATTATGGTTATATTTAAAGAGAGGACAGGAGAATGATGAGAGCTAAGGTAACTTGTTCAGATGATGAAAACTGATGATTTTGATTCTTTCCACTATTATCTCTAATTGAAATTCTTGGGTTGTGTGGCTTTTTGGTTGTTTTTCTGTGTGGTCTACTCCTTTCTATTTAGGCTCAGCATGCTCCCATTTTCTCCCATTGACATGAAGTATGAACAAAGTAGACATTGACTGTAGAGGAAGCCCAACACTGCTCTATTTTATGAAGTGCCCTACTTTGGTTTGTCCATTTAAACCTAGAATTTCCTAAAGAGCAGGCCTACTTGTTACTTGTTTTTACAAAGTAACCAAAGATATCTGAGCACCTCAAATTGGGAGGAGCACAAAATCACACAAAAAGGTTTATTTAGGTATTATCCAATTTATAAATAGGATAAGTTTTAAAGGTTCCCTTGAAAGCCAAGTCATGTCCTCAGAAAATACTCAGAATGCATTTTTCTAGAAACAATGTTATAAAGAGTAGTTGGTTTCCAGATCAACCTACAAACACTTTTAACACTTTTTAAAAACATTTACCCCATAAGATACTTGAGTATAATTCTAATAGTATTATTTCTACAATGCCTAACTACCTTTATAGTTTAATTTCCACTTGAAAATTAATTCTAAGTCCCAACACATTTTAAGACAGCATTTTCCTGACCCTGGATGGCAGCAGTTCTCTTCGAAGCAGTGCAGGGGTGATGAGTCGCCTTAGGGATGAGGTAGATTCCCAGGGCACCAATAACTTATTAATGCCCTACACCTGTTCATCTGCATAGGATAAATCACCTGCATGGGTAAATAACTCCCCAGATGTTTTCAGCTGGCAAACAAAGAGCATTTGTCCCCATAGATGAGGGGCCTTAGGCTTTGAACTCCTTTCCCTCTCCCCTCCCCCCCCATCTGTATACATGAATGATTTTTACATACAGTATTCAGGCACAAACTGGGGTCTGCCTGGGTGATTTAAAAAATCTTGTTGGGGGTGAGCTTATAAAAAAATAACTAATGTAACTGTTTCTAGAAAATTCACAACAAAAAAGGAAAAGGCTAAGAACTATCCTAAAATCTTGCTCTTCCCCATCAAAAACATTGCCTCCTCTTATAAGAAACTCTAGTAAAAGGATGGCAGCTGCTGAAGCCAGGGAACTCCAAGAAACCAAGGAAGTTACACAATTAAGGGGCTTTTGTGAAAAATAAATTCCCCTCCCCCCCATTCCTCGTGGAACTTGGGCTGTGGGGATTAGTAAAAAACAACACTGACGTAGTACTACTCATCTGTAGGCCAGGTTTTTGACAGATCTATAGGAGAACATTTTAAATCTCTCTCTCTCTCTCTCTCTCTCTCTCTCTCTCTCTCTCTCTCTCTCTCTCTCTCTCTCTCTCTCTCTCTCATACTGATCTAAAAGTCTATGTTACTAACTTATAGGAACTCACAAAGGCTTGGGGTACAATCTACCTACCTACCTATTTTTAAAAATTCCACTTTTCAAGTATCCACTGCTGTCACCATAAATAAAATAAATTGCACTTCTGACACTCAGACACCTCTGGAGAAACTATTTAGCAACGTGCAGACAGTTACTTCCCTGAGGTGTGACTGTACATTTCTCTTTGCGCATGTCAACACTCATCATGAAGTCTAAGCTAGACTCATTTTTGGTCACCCTTAAAAAGTCAGCTTTAAGCAATTCTTGGTATTGGACCTACCTGGCCTACTTTCCTTGGCAAATTTACAGAAGCTGCCTTGAGCAGCATAAAAGGTCAACATAGAGTGGTTGTGTGTGAGCTTTAAAAAAAAGTCTGTCACTGCTCTTTTTTAAGTCCAGTCAGGAAGGAAGGGTGGAACTGGCAAAAAACCTGGCTCCCTCAGCACAGGAAGGGAGGAAGGTCTAGTCACCCTGTTGGTTGCTCCACTCTTTCATTTACTGGAAGAAAAGCCAATGGTGAGATGAATCCTTGCTCTGTGCTGCAGCTGGCTGAAAGGGAGTGGGCCGACAGACAAATCTGTCCTTGTTGCCCTTAAATGTCATGTCTTTCCATCAGAAATGAGCTAGGCCCCATACAGCTCAAGGATATAAGGGCTATAGAAAGCACAGAGCTGTAATCCTGGTGGGCACAGGGCCTTCCATGTACTTTATGTAAATGTTTTCTCAATATTTCTTTTGGCATAATATGTATAAATACACTAAATGAAACTTTTCTTCATGCTGTTACTATGACATTAATTTTTCATAAGCATCTTATACTAGGTAAATGAAAGGAAAAATTCACACATAACTATTTTTAATAATTTCTCCTATGAAACATTCTATATTTTATATTGCTGAGGTTGATCTGATCTGATCTGATCTGAATGGTGCACTGACATGTACTTTTAATGCAATTCTACTGATTCTCGATTTAATTTCCCCTCTTGCCATGGATGGGAAGGTATGGCAAGGCACTCCATGACAGGTAGCACTCATGATTGTTTTGCACATATCATGTCACTTTATATTTGGAATCTGTTTCCACAGAAAATATGAATTAAAAATATAGGCTGCACAGGAAGATCTGAATTATCATCTGTCAGGGATATGATTACTCCATTACTACCTGAGACTGTTTTTCCTTGTCAAAAGCTCTAGCTTTATGAATACAGATATGGGAATATCATTTTTGCCATGTATTTCCTGGGCAGAAAGGGAACTGAGAAGAATGAAGTACACACAAATAAGAGTAGAAAATAAATGATCAGAAATGAAGTAGTACAGAAGTTAACAAAAATACCCAATCACATGTTCTGTAAATCACAGGATACACACTGGGAAATTTTATAGGTCACCGTGATCTCATACTGCAACAGTAAAGTATAATACTATCAAGATGTATCATTTTTTTCCTCAAAAGCCTGGTCACAAAGCATCCAGGAAAGATCATCATTTCCTAACATAAATATGGGGATGAAAGAACAGAGATTGCAAGGAAGTTCAATGAAGTTACCTCAAGTTTATGACAAGTCTAAGATGAGAATTTTTCAGATTCTTTTACCCAAAATGTTCCTCCTTTCTAGAAAACTAACTATGCTCTTCCCTACTGAACATGGTATCACCAAGTGGAATTTTAAAATATTTTTGTATGTTTTAGGATGTTTAAGTATTAACTTTGCTGATATGACCACAAATAAAATGCTTTGGAAATACACACTTTTGTGGCACACTGAAAAATGGCAGGCATGGAATTAAATGAACCTTGACACTTTGTTTTTTCTCCTATCCCTGCTCTCCATCTGTGGTGGTTGCCATGTAGAGAGGTTAGGGAAGCAGATATAGCTCCATGCATTAGAGATTAAATGCTCACCCAAAATAAGTACAAGCACAGTAACAGAATCACAGTTTCAGTGTTGGGATGTCCTGCAGTAACCAATTAGTTCAATCCACATCCAAAAAAGAATCCTAATTCTAACACATCTGAAAAGTGTCACCCAGTCTTTTTTTTTTTTTAATTTTAAATTTATTTATTTATTTATTTAACTTTTCAACATTTATTTCTACAAAATTTTGGGTTCCAAATTTTCTCCCCATTTCTCCCCTTCCCCCGCCCCAAAACGCCAAGCATTCTAATTGCCCCTATGACCAAACTGCCCTCTCTTCTAACATCCCTCCCTTCCCTTATCCCCATCTTCTCTTTTGTCCTGTAGGGCAAGATAACTTTCTATATCCCATTATCTGTATTTCTATTTCCTAGTTGCAAGAACAGTACTCAACAGAGTTGTTCCTAAAACTTTGAGTTCCAACTTCTCCCCATCACTCCCTCCCCACCCATTCCCTTTGGGAAGGCAAGCAATTCAATATAGGCCATATCTGTGTAGTTTTGTAAATGACTTCCATAATAGTCATGTTGTGTAAGACTAACTATATTTCCCTCCATCCTATCCTGCCCTCCATTGCTTCTATTCTCTCTTTTGATCCTGTCCCTCCCCAAGAGTGTTGACTTCAAATTATTCCCTCCTCCCACTGCCCTCTCTTCTATCATTACCCCCACCCTGCTGATCCCCTTCTCCCCCACTTTCCTGTATTGTAAGATAGGTTTTCATACCAAAATGAGTGTGCATTTTATTCTTTCCTTTAGTCGAATGTGATGAGAGTAAGCTTCATGTTTTTTCTCTCACCTCCCCTCTTTTTCCCTCCACTGAAAAGTCTTTTATTTGCCTCTTTTATGAGAGATAACCTGCCCCATTCCATTTCTCCCTTTCTCCTCCTAATATATTTCTCTCTCACTGCTTAATTTCATTTTTTAAAGATATGATCCCATCCTGTTCAATTCACTCTGTGCTTTCTGTCTCTCTCTCTCTGTTTGTGTGTGTGCGCGCGCGCGTGCATGTGTGTGTGTGTGTAATCCCACCAACTACCCAGATACTGAAAAAAGTTTCAAGAATTACAAATATTGTCCTTCCATGTAGGAATGTAAACAGTTCAACTTTAGTAAGTCCCTTATGATTTCTCTTTGCTGTTTACCCTTTCATGCTTCTCTTGATTCTTGTATTTGAAGGTCAAATTTTCTTTTCAGCTCTGGTCTTTTCATCAAGAATGCTTGAAAGTCCTCTATTTCATTGAAACACCATTTTTCCCCCTAAAGTATTATACTCAGTTTTGCTGGGTAGGTGATTCTTGGTTTTAGTCCTAGTTCCTTTGACTTCTGGAATATCATATTCCACACCCTTCTATCCCTTAATGTAGAAGCTGCTAGATCTTGTGTTATCCTGATTGTATTTCCACAATACTTGAATTGTTTCTTTCTAGCTGCTTGCAATATTTTCTCCTTGACCTGGGAACTCTGGAATTTGGCCACAATATTCCTAGGAGTTTCTCTTTTTGGATCTCTTTCAGGCGGTGATCAATGGATTCCTTGAATATTTATTTTGCCCTCTGCTTCTAGAATATCAGGGAAGTTTTCCTTGATAATTTCATGAAAGATAATGTCTAGGCTCTTTTTTTGATCATGGCTTTCAGGTAGTCTCATAATTTTTAAATTGTCTCTCCTGGATCTATTTTCCAGGTCAGTTGTTTTTCCAATGAGATATTTCACATTATCTTCCATTTTCTCATTCTTTTGGTTTTGTTTTGTGATTTTTTGGTTTCTCATAAAATCATTAGCCTCCATCTGTTCCATTCTAAGTTTTAAAGAACTATTTTTTTCAGTGAGCTTTTGGACCTCCTTTTCCATTTGGCTAATTCTGCTTTTGAAAACATTCTTCTCCTCATTGGCTTTTTGAACCTCTTCTGCCAATTGAGTTAGCCTATTTTTCAAGGTGTTATTTTCTTCAGCATTTTTTTGGGTCTCCTTTAGGAAAGTGTTTACCTGCTTTTCATGCTTTTCTTGCATCTCTCTCATTTTTCTTCCCAGTTTTTCCTCCACCTCTCTAACTTGATTTTCAAAATCCTTTTTGAGCTCTTCCATGGCCTGAGCCCATTGAATATTTATTTTGGATGTTTGGGATACAGAAGCCTTGACTTTTATGTCTTTCCCTGATGGTAAGCATTGTTCTTCCTCATTGGAAAGGATGGGAGGAGATATCTGTTCACCAAGAAAGTAACCTTCTATAGTCTTATTTTTTTTTCCCTTTTTTGGGCATTTTCCCAACCAGTTACTTGACTTTTGGGTCCTTTGTCAAGAGTAGGGTATACTCTGAGGACCTGTAAGATCTCAGTTCCTCCAAGGTGACACAATCAAGTATGTGCTGGTCTGGGCGCAGGGAAGGATTTTTGTGCCCAGAATCTTAGCAGTGTTTCCTCTCTACAGGGACCTGACCTCCAGTTCCACCAAGCTAGCAATGGGGGGCGTGGTGGGATTCAGTCAAGCTATGGGGACAGAGCCTCCATTCAGCATGAGACAAAGACCAGCTGCCTCAGGGTGTCTACACAGGGCTGAGGTAAGACTCAGCTCTTCAGTGTCCTCAGGGGTTTTTATGATCCAGCTATGGTCTCAGGCTGCTGTAGGGGCTGCCCTGAGAACTCCTGATGCCTGCCCGATGTGAAGACCCTTCTCCCTTCCTGGCCAGCTGAATAAACCCTGTCACTGATCTTTGGTGCCTGTGCATTGAGGGATCTGCAGACCCTCTGCTGCTGGGACTGGGGATTCTGCGACTGGAGATTCCACCCAGGAGGGCTATTCACGAGCCATTTGCACGGCTCTGCACTCTGAGCTCCACATCTGGTGCAACTGATGTTTCCTGTGGGTCTTTCAGGTCACCCTGGGCTGGAAATCTCCTCCACTGTGTTGTTCTCCACTTCTGCTGCTCCAAAATTTGTTGAGAGTCGTCTCTATAGGTGTGTTATGGGCTGTGTGGGGGCAGCCTCCGTATGTGTGCCTTTCTACTCTGCCATCTTGGCTCCGCCCACCCAGTCTTTTCTTAAAGACCTCTACTCATGGGTAGCCCACTACTTCTGAGACAGCCCATTTTATTTTTGTGTAGAATATCCATTAGGAAGTTTTTCCTTAGGTTGAGTCTAAATCTGCCTTTTTGCATCTTCTACTTATTGCTTCTAGTTCTGTCCTTTGGAGCTTATCAATATAAGCCTACTCTCTTTTCCATTTAACATCCTTTCAAGTACCTGAAGACAGCTATTATTTCCCAAGCCTTCAGTAGGCTAAATATCACTGGATCTTTCAATCCATCCTTAAATGACACAGAACCAAGACTTTTCACATCCTGGTTGCCCCTTTTTGGATATACTCCATTTTCTCAATGGCGTTCCAAAGAAGTGGTGGCAAGAACTAAACAAAATGCTCCAAATGTGGTCTAGCCATGGTGGAGAACAGTGGTATTATCCACTCATTCCTGGAAGCTGTCTGTTCTAATGAAATCCAAGCTCACATTAACTTGTTTGGCTGCCATATTGTACCAAGTAGTCATCTTGACTTTTGTCCTGCCACTGGACTGTGATGACTCAAGAAGAGAGAGTGAAGCTGATGACTCTGTCTCACTTAAATCCGATTAATGCGTAAGACATCATTGATCCTCTCCAAAAATGAAGGTCAAGCAACAACTGATTTGGCTCTCCACTCTGATTTTTATCTCTGCCCCTATATTTGATTGTTGTTCTATGCACATGGCTGCCTTCTGATCTACATGGCCACATCAAGGAGATGAGGTTTTTGGTCTTGGGACATTTTGAGACTGTTTAGAGGACAAAAACTTTGCTGACAAAGTCTTTCACTGAAGACAAACTTTCATCTCCTTCCCCAACCCAGCATGAATTGAATTGTCTTAACTCCATGGGACCTTTGGATAAGGTCATACTGACTGAAATAACTCTCAGTTTCAACTATCAACTCCATATAGACATATATGTATATGAGTGTGCCTACGTATAAATATGTGTGTCTCTATATAAATACACACATATGTCTTTACTTTCTATCTGCTTGGTTTCAACTCAAGATGCCTCTCCCAGGATCCGCTGATCACTTCAGATTTCATCACCTGCTGCTCATTTAGCCCTGGCCACTCAACATCTTCCCAGCTCCCTCAGCCTCTTCTCCCCTCTGACAGGAGGCCTGGAGGATGGAGGATTAAATTCTAGCCAGAGGGCAGAGTCTGGGCTTTGCAGTTCACTGTTTTCCAAAGGTAGCTCTGCTTGGTCTCAGCTCCACAGGACAAGATGCTGGGTACCACCTGCTCTACCCCACATTCCCTATTTTCCAGCTTCTTTTTGTGTCTTCTCCCATTAGGTTGTAAGCTCCTTGAGGGCAAGGCCTATCATTCTTTTTCTTATTTGTATCTCCAGCACTTAACACAGTGTTTGGCACAAAGTAGGCACCTAAAAATGTTTATTGAATTTAACTGAATGTGTGTTCTTCATTTATCTTTATATCACTATTTTCTATTGTTCCTCTGTAGGAATTCACTAGTCCAGGTACCTTATTCATATTCCTCTGAATACCTCCTGTACTTTTCCACCTTTGTATTTTTGTATCCTCATATACAATGCTATTCTTTCTCTGTTCCACTCATTTATTCATTCAAAAACATTTATTAGGTGCTTGCTGAATGCGGTGAACTGTGCTAGGCACTAGAAGAAGTAAACTACTGTAATATGACATAGTGACTGCCCTTATGGAAAGACATTGGACAGTTGCTAAAGGCAATGCAATGTGAGTTTGAAGGGAGAAGAGAGAATCTGGGCAGACTTCATGGATAAGGGTCACGTGGCTGGACTTTTAGTATGAGTAGGAATTTAACTGGTGAATAGTCAGAGGAGAAGGCGTTCTAGCTGCCAACTGCTTGGCTGTTGCTCAGCTGTTTTTCAGTCATGTCCGACTCTTCATGACTCCATATGAATTTTTCTGTTTTTTGGCAAAGATACTGGAGTGGTTTGCCTTTTACTTATCCAAATCACTTTACAGATGAGAAAACAAAAGTAAACAGTGTGAAGTGACTTGCCCAGGGTCACACAGCTAGTGTCTGAGGTCACAAAGATGGGTCTTCCTGACTCCAGGTCTTTATCCACTGAACCATCTAGCTACTTGTGCTAACTAATAGGGATACAATTAATAAAAAGAAAGACAGTCCCTGCCTTCAAGGAGTTTATAATCTAATGGGAGGAGACAACATAGAAAAGAAGACAGAATAGGAAGAGGGAAAACCAGGGGGTCCTTGTTCCATGTAGTTGAAACCAAGCAGAGCAACAGATGCAGAGTGGAGTGAGCCCCCAAAATCAGTTTCTGTTCTCTATAAAGGAAGGCACTGAGAGGACTTTAGTACTCCACCCTCAAATCAGAAGGGAGAGGAGACGAGGGAATTGGTATCAATCAAGGCTTGAGTTAGTAGCCTGGTGATGATATTAGAGATGATGAGCTTAATGCAGGAGAGGCATCTTGTTCCCAGGAGTTAAGCCAGGTAGAGCAGTAGATGCAGATTAGAGTGTGAGAGGGAACAGACTGTGTTGAGAGATACTGAGTTCCCTAAGTGGAGACTGTCAAGTCCCTTGTAGAGTATGTTGTAGGAGAGGATTCTTTTTCAGCAATAGTTTGGGCTAGATCAGAGGTGTAAAACACACAGCCTAAACTAGATTAAAATGTAATTTTAGATAAAATGGATAACAGATAATGTTAAGATGTGGTTTTCTGAGTCAGTATGTGACTTACAGGGCAACTAGGTGGCACAGTGGAGAGAAAGTCAGGCCTGAAGTCAGGAAGATGCCTTCCTGAGTTCAAATCCAGCCTCAGACACTTACTAGCTGTGAGATCCTGAGAACTTAACCTTGTTTACCTCAGTTTCCTCTTCTGTAAAATGAGCTGGAGAAAGCAATGACAAACCTCTATAGTATCTTTGCCAAGAAGGCCCCAAAAGGGGTTAAGAAGAGTCAGACCTTCCTGATAAAGGACTGAACAACAATAACATGACCTGCAGAGATCCTTATGTACCATTTGGTGGTCTCTCTCTTCCTATCTGAATTTTACACCATTGGTCTAGATGGTCCACAAAGTCCCTTCTAATTAACTGTGAGATTTTTATAAGTCTGAGCCTCTAACATTTTTTTTTTTTTTAATTTTTTTTTTTTATTAATTTTTTTATTTTTTTAATGTTTAACAATCACTGCCATACAATTGCGATTTTATCCCTCCCCACCCACCCCCCACTACCTCCCTCCCTCCCCATGACTGCATACAATTCTGTATAGATTCTACATATACTTTCCTATTGAGTATATTTTCACTATAGTCATGCTGTGTAGTCAGACTAAGATAAATGAAAGAATCCGTATAACAAATCAGAACATGATACACAAACACATACACATACACAAACATGATCTGCTACATTATGTGAGTGACTTCCATATTTCTCTCTCTGAGTGTGGAAGGCATTTTGCCTTGAGGTCCACCATTGGGATTTTTTTTTTTTTTCAGAAGTTCTTGTGTTATTACAAAAATCTAAGTCTACCAGAAAAAACTCTCACACACTATGGTTGTTGCTGTGCATAAAGTTCTCCTGGTTCTGCTCCTTTCACTCAGCATCAGGTCATATAAGTCCTTCCAGGCCTCTCTGAAGTCTTCTTGTTCATCATTTCTTATGGCACAATAGTACTCCATTACATTCATATACAGCCTCTAACATTTTTTGAGCAAAGAAGTGACATGGCCAGATGTCGCTGTAAGAAAAATTATTCTAGTAGTTGTATAAAGGACAGAATGATTGAGAACGAAGGTAGCCATCTGTACAAATTCTATAAACACCTTTACCATAAACCAGCACCCAAACTGCCTTAGCTTAATGAATTCTCTCCTCCTGACTTATTATAGCATGTAGCTGCCTACACTTTCAGTGGGCAATTAATCACATACTTCCTTGTGGCATCTCTCCTTTGGTAGTACTGAACTGTTAATTAAAGCTTCCACTGTTATTTACTCTCACGTCCTTGCCTCTTGTTTCCTGTAAGCATCTTGGGGACAGGGACTATCTTACAATTCTCTGTATCCTTCCCAGTCCCTGGCATGATGACCTTTACATAGAAGATCCTCGATAAATATTTGCAGACTTGATTTGCTATCACTGACCTCATATTATAAGCAATTCTAACAAGCTTGGTTATCTGTTTTCTCCGCCTTCAGAAGATTAGAAACAGCAAATTAGTGATGATGGAGGGGGTTGGGTGGGTAGGAGGGAGGAAGGCGCCCTTAGAGACAGACACTTTTATAGCACTGAAAAATGACAGCTAACACTAAAGGAGAAGAGAGACCGATGAAAAGCAGGCACAAAACTATAAAAATACAGCAGCCTGAGATTTTTTACCATAGGGGCCAACAGTTGTATAGACCTTGATAGCCCCCAAGAGTATCACAGTATCTCAGCTCAGCGCGATAAATGATGCTCGTAATGCTAACCCTGAGCCATCAAGAAAAGGCTGAATAGCTTTGTTTGCTGTCTTAAAAAAAAGAAAGGCAGGAAAACAGTTGTGACAATCTGAAAAATCTCCATTTTGGAGGCTCTCTGAAGAGTCATAAGGCTTGGAGGTGACAGATTGTCTGCTCTACACATGACTCTTCCTGCCTGGCACCCTAGTCTATACCCATTTTGTAGAATTATTCCATGCCAAAATTCATGCTAGAAATATCCAACCCTATTATAGTCCACAGATTCTCATTAGTTAATCCCTGGAGCTCCCCCTGCCTCTGACACCACAGATAAATCAGTGAGATTGCTAGAAGATACCACACCTCCCTCTAAAACTCCTGGGTTTTCTCTTCATTGCCAAGCTGCATCACTGAAGAATTCAGGCCAAGGACCTAGGCATCCCATTCGCTGAATCTGGGGAAGTGAAGAGAGCTTGGTAGAAATCCTTCCAGTTAAGTGGTACAGTGGATAGAACGCTGGACCTGGAGTCAGCAAGCTCTGAATTCAAATCTGACATTGGACATTTTCAAGTTGTATGAACTTAAGCAAGCCACTAAATCTGAGTCTCCCTGAGTTTCCTCATCTATAAAATGGCGATAATCATAGTACCAGTCTCCCAAGGGTCTTATGAGGATAAAATGAGATAATATTTGTAAAGCACTTCACAAATCTTAAAAGTGCTGCAAAAATGCTTAATAATGATAATAATAATAAAAACAAAAGTAACAGAATGTGCCAGGCCTCTCAGTCATAAGGGACACTCCCTTCATCTTCCTGCTGTAACTTGAAGAACATCTTATACAAACAAAGAAAAGGGCAACAAGGCTTGGGTACTAGAACAATTTACCTACCTATAATGAAAAAAAGAATGCCAGGAAAATCTGAAGATACATTTGTGAGCTCAGTTCTGCTGTTGCATGTACAGTATAGCTTTGCAAATACAGTGAGTGTATTCTCAATCACCCCTAGTATATTTAAGTCCTGTCAATCATCCTAAGACACAGATGTGCAAGTTGCAGGCACTATTTAACACCAATCTAAATATCTAACAAAAATGTTTTACATGTCAATTAGAAGTTACACATTGAAATAGCACAACCAATGATCACCTGTAATTTTCTTTTTCAGAAATGCTTTAATTAAATTTTAGTTTTTCAATTAACAGCCATTGATTTTCTTTTCCTCCCACCCAGCCCCCTTGGTTAAAAAAAAGGAAAAGGAAAAAGAAAACCCTTGTAACTAATATGCATAGTCAAGTGTAATGTTGTTTGTCACATGCTCCAGACTCCCTTTACATTAGCAAAACAAATTTCCATACTGGCCATGTCCAAATATATGTGTGTATAAATATAAATACATATCTATACGTGTATATAGCTATATCTGTGTAGGTGTGGGAGTGTGTACATAACCACACACTCACATATAAAAAATTCTGCACCTTGAATCCACCACCTATTTCCCACCATCTCCACTGCTTTTGGACTTTTTTGGAACTTCCATTATACCTTCCTTCCCCAGGAGACTCATCATTGGAAAATCTCATTATGCTGAAAGACTGAATTTGCTTTGCTACTCACATATCATCAGCACCCACTCCCTCTTTGATTGGAGGCAGGTCCGTGAGCTCCAGAGCCTCTAAGGAGGGATCTCAGCACAGTTTTTCTCATCCTTTCCAACCAGCTATAAATAGGTTTAAACTTGTTCAGAACTCTCCACCATGCCCTTATATCTCCTCTCTCCTCACTTTCCAGCTTCCTTTTTTGAGTTGTTGTTCTCTATTAGACTGTAAACTCCTTGGAGGCAGACACTGTCTTTGTTTTTATTTGTATCCTTTCTTTTAAATCCAGGATCTTTTACACTTTATTGGAATCTTCCCCTTTTTAAGATTCTGTTGTCTTCTTTACTTATATACAAATTCTAACAGGTTGATCTGGCTTAGTTGGTTCACGTCAAGCTCTCTTCAGGATCACTCTCTCCTCATTTGAGTGCTTTTCACCTTTCTTGAGATAACTGCTTGTGAACTACCATCATCACCTTCTATAGACTTGTACTCTATGATGTCCTTGGCACATCCTTACACTCATCAAGGAGAAAAATATCTGCTCACTGGATGCAGATGGCTCTGGAGGAGAAAGTGAGGCTAGTGACCTTGCACAGCCCTCCCTCACTCAAATCAAAGTCAACTGCAAGTCATGTCATCATTTCCCTGATGTCATGGTCCTCTTTGAAAACAAAGAACAAACACAATAAGAGATTTGTATCCCCAAGGCTTAGCACAGTGCCTGGCCCATAGTAGGCACTTAATTAACATTTATTGACTGGCAGGAGGTAACATGTTTCATCATGGGTCCTCTTGAGACTGTGATTGGTCATTGCATTGTTGAGAATTCTTAAGTGTTTCAAAGTTGTTTCTTTTTACAGTTTTGTCACCAATACAAATTGTTCTTGTTCTGCTTTCACCACCACCAATGACTTTCACATAGTTGAGTTCAGTGGTCTTTTCTCAGTCTTCATTTTTTTTTGCTCTCTCTGTGGCATTTCAAAAGGCTGAACACTCCCCATTTCTTCAAATGCTTTATCTTTTCTTAATTTCCATGACATATTACTCTTGATTTTTATGGGATCATAGGAATCTTGTGTTGAAAGGATTTAAGAGATCATCTCATTTTCCAAGAATCTTGGAACTTGAGAGTTGGAAGGCAGCTCAGAGGTTATATAATCCCACCCACAGGGAGAGACCTCTTTCCAAATCAAATGAGAAAACATTATATTGTTATTCCAAGCTGAAATCAAACCATTAATGCTACTCTTTGGCCATTTAACCAGTTCAAAATCCACAGAATGATACTATTGTATATAGCCTATATACTGTTCCATTTTATCCATGAAACAGCATGAAAGATGTCAAATGTTTCAGTGAAATATAGGTAAACTATACATCCATGGCTTTTTCTATGTAATGCAGCTTTGGAAAATTCACCAAGTGGCTTGGATAGTATCTCTCCTCATGGAAACACTGAGGAGCTAACTTCTAGAAGTCACAATGATGTGTAAGGGAAGTCAGTACCCTGAAGAGACTTTGGAGTGGGCATAGAACATTCACTCTGTAACTGGTTCCAATCTGCTAGCCATATGGTGAATTGGAAGCTTATTGAATAATTACAAGGATATTCAAAAAGCCTTAGCTGGTTTCTACCAAGTCTCTCCTGTCTATCTGCTGGACTCCACTGACAGAAGAATTCCAAAGATAAGTTCTCATGAGGCCATGAGGCCCTGAGAAATCCTGGGGCTTTGTGTTTGTTATTTTTTTATTCTAGGTGATAAGAGTGGAGTCTCTAACCTTGTAAATTAAAAAAAAATCAGAAACGTGTCTAAGGAATCTGGGAATTAAAGGTCCAGACCAAATTTTATTATTCAGTATCTCTATCCAGAGGAGCAAAGAGTGACTTCTTGGAGTGACCTTTTGAACCCAGGGCAATGGAAGCTGAGATGACCACTCGCTCTTCAGTAATACCACACCATCTACTTGGTGGGACTAATATTATATAAGAACTGAATTAAGTTTAGAACCTGTGATCTCCAGAGACTGAGGTGGGACTGTAGGGAAGAGAATGTCCCTGAGGTTTTGGAGGGGAAATGTTTATACCTTTGTTCTTACTATATCTTGAAAATATATATATATATATATATATATATATATATATTACTATAAAATCTAATTGATACTAAGTGATTAAATGGAACTGGCAGAGCTAGGTTGTGCAGTGGATAGAATACCAAACCCGAAGTCAGGAAGACTCATCGTCCTGAGTTCAAATCTTGCCTCAGATACTCACTAGTTGTGTGACTGGGCAAGTCACTTAACCCTGTTTGCTTTAATCCCTCATCTGTAAAATGAGCTGGAGAAGGAAATGGCAAACCCCTCCAGTATCTTTGCTAAAAAAAATCAAACCAAGAAGAGCTGGACACAACAGAAATGACTGAAGAACAACAACAATGCTAACAACTGGTCCCTACAATGTGGTTAGTGGTAGAGCACTGGTAGTGGGTGTTTGAGCTGACAGCAATGGAAGTAAGAGACCTGTCTCAGTGTACCTAGATAGAGATCAAACACACGGCTGGGGGCAGGAACCAGATCAAAATGTATTTGGAAAATATTCAATAAAATAAATAAAATACTAAAGAACACAGATACTGTTAATCTGTGGTTTTCTAAGTCAATATGTGCCCACCTAGGATCCTTATGTACCATTTAGTGCTGCTTGTTTGTATTTTAGTTTGTCACCTCTGCCCTAAACCACTGAGAGATGCTGCATGGCCTGGTTTTGAGAGAGGGCTACACTTGGATTTACCTGTCTAGTGATCCTATCAAAAAAAGAATCAGATCAATCTGTTATCATAGATTCTTTTGTTCTTAATGTTTAATTGTACTGATATCTTTTGTTTTTACATCATATTTGTAAAGGTGATGTCAAAATCACCCCACCCTTGTTTTAGATCTGATACATTTATTGGTAAGAATGTGTCTCATTCAAGCAATCAATTATGGAACTTGAACTAGCTGTGAAAGATCACTGAAAATCTTCAGATAAAGTGAGGGGATGGTAGATAGGATGTCTAGGAATTTAGTCATAGCTCTACTGGCCCGGCATAAAACATCAAGTTAGATGGAATCAAAGGATGCCAGAAATTGGAGTGAGTGCAGCATCCTAGCTAAGCCCATTGAGAAGGAAGCACAGGGTGTGACAGAGGTCAGGGGAAGGAGTAGCCCAAGTTTCAATCTTGGGAGCTTTGAAGGGTCCACAGAATGTTGGACTCCACATCTTCTCACTGGTGTCCCAGTAAGGGCTTTCAGATAAGTTGACAGCTGGGTTTGCATTTGGAGCCAAAGGCAGATTAGACACATGCTGAAGTGTATTGATACCCCATAAATGGAGAAAAGGACTTCCAGCAACAAGGAACTGTGAGTTATCCCTTTGCCACATGTTTTCAAAACTTAAGCTTACTTTATCATGGAATTTAAATACACTTGCGGGAAATTATGTTGTAGACTTTTGGTGGGGGAGGTTTTGTAGCGACCATTCTTACTATTCCACTTCAGTAAATACCTCTTTGTAAGACAAAACAAGACAAAACAAACAAAAACAATCCCCTCTCCACCCCCCCCCCCCCCAAAAAAAAACCTCCTAGTTAAGGCTGGCTAATTAAAATCTGGTAATCTCAATTGTTAATCTTGGTATGGGGTTGGGGAGTACACCAGTGAGGTCTTGAGCCAATGGCTTTATAAAATTACCTCCAATTCCTCAGAAATACCCCTAGAACTCTGCTTTTTCAGCTTTCTTTGGGGCCCCAGACTCATTGATGAATGGGAATTATGATAAGAATCTTTACATATAGTATATACAGTATATAGAGGGTGCAATTTGTTTCCAAATTTCCAACTCTCCTACTCAGCAAATCTCTTCTTACAAGATTAATGATGATCACTGAATTATAACATCCTATTCCTCCTTCATTCCTACTGTTTTCATTATTTCCCTTAAGATTCTAGACTTTCAAATGAATTTTCTCATTAATTTGTCTATTAGTCCCTTTGGGAGTTCTTTTCTCAGACCTGTATGAGATTACAAAGAGAAGGAAAAATATAGTGCTGAACAAAGTATTGTAGGAGTTTAGTTTGAAAGACATGTGATCTTATTAATGGGAAGATTAAAGATCATGCATATTCTCAATATTAGACAGTACTATTGGAATGGGAACAAACATTTTTTAAGTGTCTACTCTGTGCCAGGCACTTTACCAATATTAAAAATAAACCATACACTAGGCAACAGAGAAATCATACAGAAATGTAAAAAGACAGAAATACTAAATATATATTTTATAGAACATAGAGTAAAAACAGAAATTAACACATGCATGTGAAAGATACAGTATCCTGCATTTAATAATAGTATTCTGAACAATGAGTGGTTGATGAACAAATCAGAGAAACAAGAACTATGTAAAGGAGAAGGGAATGAGAATATAAAATCAAATTTTTTGTAGTCAGTGCAAAAAAAACTCTCAGAGGGAAAATAATATTTTTAAACCATACATTAATGAAAGAGAAAGGATTAATGAACTGAATTTGCAAATAAAAATTCTAAAGAAGCAACAAGTTGACAAACTTAAGCGCAGAGGAAATCTCGAAAATGGGAAGAGAAATAAATGAAACAGAAAACAAAGACTACAGAAATTATGAACAAGACTAAAAACTACTCTTAGAAAAGACGAAATGAATAAAACCCTTAGTTAAACTTTATTTTAAAAAGAGAAAAAAAGCACATTGTCAAAATAAAAAAGTAAACTTATAACAGAGAAGAAAAAAACAATTATTAGAATAACACTAGATCCAATTATTTTCACTCAAAACTGTGAGTTTAAAGAAAGCAGATGTTACCTACAAAAATGCAAAATACTCATATTAATAAAACACACTAGAGATCTTAAATAGTCCAATTAGAAAATGAAATTGAACAAGTCATTAAGGAATGGCCAAAAAAAAAAAAAAAATTCTGATCCAGAAGGATTTACAGGTGAAACCAAATCAAATATTTAAAAAGCAGTTGATACTTATTCTCCATAAATTCTCAATAATTAAGAAAGAAACAGTCAACCAAATCTTGTTTATGAGACAAATATGGTTTATAATATAAAACTCAGCGAGGAAGAAAGCAAGAAAATAGAACTATAGGCTAACATTACCAATGCATATTGATGCAAAAATTTAAATAAAATTAAAGCAGAAAGACTAAAACAACATAATAAAAAATTATTTACTCTGGCCAAGTTATCTTTTATCTGGCCAAGTGTTATCTTTTCTCTTATCATGCAGAGTACGTGGTTATTTCATATTTAGCTGCTGCTGTTATTTGGCAGCCGCTCAGAGGCTTGTTTTAATGTGTGACACTTGGTGGTTTTGAATATTTTTAAGATTTGACACGTTGCTAGATGTGTCCAGACTGATCTGGACTCAATTCCCACCTCAAACACTTACTATTTTAGTATAACATCATTTCATCTTTTAGAACCTCAGTTCCTTGTCTGCAAAATGGAGTAATAACACTTGAACTACAGTCCTCCTCAGACTGTTGTGAGGAAAGCCTATATAAATGTAAACTGCTGTTATTTTTCAAAACAACCATCTAGGTTATCTGCCTTCTATAGTTGTTCTCTTTAACTCGTTTTGTTCTTCTTTTTAGTCTTTTAATTATCACTGCCCTTGATATGAACAGACTAGCATTTATAACTGGTCTAACAATAACAAAAATAATGACAGTTAACATTATATAGTTCTTTAATTTTTATAAAGTGCTTGGCACTTTACATTTGTTATCTCATTTGATCTTTAAAGCAATACTAAAAGGAAGGTACAATTATTAATCCCTGTTTTGCAGATAAGGAAATAATGCAGAAAGAGGTTCTGACTTGACCAGGATCACATAGCTAGGAAGAGTCTGAACCAGGAATCAAATTGAGCTAATTCTAAGAACAGCCCTCTAGCCACCTAAGTTTCTTTTGCTTTCCTTGATAGATACAGAGCCAGAATGCTTATATGTTTATGAGCATCGAGTATTTTTTGAATACCAGAGACATTTACTTGCATAATGTATTTCAGTACTACTGGCATGCCAACAATAAACAATGACATTTATAGAACATTTTAAAATGTGCAAATCCGCACCCCCACCCCCTTCAATTGACAAACATTTATTAAACACCTACTATGTGTCAGGCATTGTGCTAGTCAACAGAAATACAAAGACAAAAGTAAAACAGTAAAACAGTTGACTCAAACTGGAGGAGACATGTTTATACATAAATATGCACAAAATAGATACAGGATCACTTTGAGTGAATGTTGCTTGTTATGGGGTTATGGGGTTGGAGGGGTGAAGAAAAGTTTCATATAGACAGTAATGCATAAACTTGAAGAAAACCAGAGATTCTTGGAAGTGGAAGTGAGGAGGACATTCATTCCAGGAATGGAGACAGATGATCTGGTGAACAGCTATTAACTGTACTTTAAAACTTAGATAGAATTCACGTTAATCCACCCAGACCAGGTTCTATTTATTTATTTATTGTAATTTCTTAAGTGACTGATTTTATTTCTGAGTTTGAGCTGTTTAAGAGCTCTAGGGTATGTTTGATTAATGCGATAATTTCATATTTTTGCAGGTAATCATTTCCATTGAGCAGGTATAATTCTGTCTAGTTTAGTCTAATGATTATTTTCTTTCTTCTTTATTGTGAATTTACCTCATCCATTTGAAAAAATCAGGTTAGCTCAGAGTTTAATGATTTTGTTGGTCTTTTTAAAGTTTTTAGTTTTGTTCATAATTTCTGTAGTTTTATTTTCTATTCTATCTATTTTTCCTTTCATTATCAAAATTTCTTCTTTTGTGCTTCTTTTGAGTTTGCTAACTTGTTGATGAAAGATGAAAATTATGATCCATTCTGTCCCTTGAACAAACACATGGTTTATAGCACAAGTCAAGCCAAATCCTTGAGTATTAGTCTGGGATATTCTAAAGTATATGGATGACCAGAAAGGGTGGGAGAGGGATTATATTGTGAAATAGAAAACATTACTGGAAAGCATGAGTGGCTTATTGTCCTTGAGATACCAAAAGGATAACAGAAAGTTTTCAAGTACACCAGACAGATCTTCCATGGAGACTTTACTGCAGGAAAAAACAAACAAAAAATGGGCAAAAACATCTCTAACCTGAGAGGATTTAGAGGGACTATGATCACCATCAAAGGAAGGAGGACACGGAATGATGAAACTATGGATCCATGAAAGTATGAAACATCCCTAACTTTCTTTGATAACTTCCTCTGTGAACCAAAATAGGCATCACCTAAAATCTTTTAAAAATGAGTCTATTCATTTTCTCTGGTTCTTTCACAATGCTACAGTTGAACATATACTCCAATATTAAACACGTTCATTATCTTCCTTTTAATTTGTTCTTCAACCTTCCTTAGTGCTGGTATCCAAAGATTTAGGGATGAAATCCTCTGAGGACCTAGCCTGGGTATCTCTACAAATTCTCTAGTTTTTCTGCTCTGGAAATGATAACACTGATTAAATGCGATATGTCAATGCTATTCATAGAAGCCCATTATTACGCTCACTAAATGGGCAGCCAGGTTCTGCCTTTTTTTAAAAAAAGTATTTGAAATACATTCTTGAACAGTACATAATACACTTCCACTTACTTGATCAAACTGAGGGTCTTCTCCTCTCTGAAGAGACTTTGTCAATGGCTTTTCCTAAAAAAAGAAAAAAAACACAAAAATTATTAGGGACTATTATATTTTATTATAATAATATTTTATACAGTTGGGGAACACATGTAAGTTACTGACAAAAGAGACAGACAGACAGAGAGAAAGACATAACAACAGACAGAGATAGATTAATGAACCTAAAAGGGAGCATGGGTCTCCAGGTCTCCCACATCTAAAAGCACCACAAAATAGGCTCTTTATAATGTATTTGGAGGTAACATTAGGCATTTCCTGGATGTAGTAACATTTTGGAGGCCTTGCTCTGATCAAAAGCATATCCAAACCTGTGTAACAATAATTTAGGGTTCTCAATTTTTTTTTTCCACTTAGGAAATCTTGACTACTTCTTTGAATCAGAATTTCACAGCAATTTATTCCTCGTTTGTATTAAAATTCATTTTGGGGAAAGACATTTACATCCAATCTAAGTCTACCTGGGGTTTATTCGCCCAAATATAAATTATGTAACACACATCACATGACATAGTAGGTGGCCCAGTGGACAGGCCAGGTCTGCAGTTAAGAAAATTTGAGTGCAAATCCTATCTAATAGTACGTACCTCCCAGGGTTGTTATCAGGATCAAACAAGATAGTAATTGTTAGCCTGCCACATAGTAATTTCTATGTAAATGTTTGTTATCATCATTATCATGCTCCTCCACCTCATGATCACTAATCATTTTCGAATCCAGCCTTTGACACTTTGGTGACCCTTTTCACCTCTGCCCCAGTTTCCTCATCTGTAAAATGGACATAATAATAGCACCTATGTGCCAAGGGTTATCATGAAGATTAAATGAGAGAACTGTTTAAGAAAAGTGCTGAGCACAATGCCTGGCACATAGCAGGTGCTATATAAATGCTTATTTCCTTCTTCTTCACAGGGTATAGGGCTTGAATTAATGTAGATGGTCTAAAGGACACTATTCTCTCCAAACAGATCAAAGAAAGCCCTTAGAAAATAGAATATGTGCCTTATGCAAGTACAGACCAGATAAGAGAATGTCTTTGCTCTTCATGAATGTGCAAGGGGGCTCTCTCTATTTGTCCCGTCTGCTCCCCTAAATTTGGAGGAATTTCTCTGTTAACAGATCTAATGAATATCTGTAAATCCAGAATGAAGGTAATTCTGTGCTGTTAGGAGCCAATAAACATTTTCTTCTCAACTATTACCCACTGGGACAAAATGGCCACGGGGCAGGTGTCTGAGATGAAATGGAGAGATGGAATAAAAATTCAGTGAGAAAGAAAAGGAGTCAAGTTATTGATTGCACAGGAAGGCACAAGTTTCATAGCTACCTCTGTCTGCCAAGTTCTATGGAAAGCTTTGCATTAATTTTATGCAGTTTACCAAGCCATTTAAAACACTAAGATAAAAGCTATTCACATTCAAATATGCAAAACAAGGAAGTGGAGAAGGGTGGTGCTGGGCTTACATCATGTCCCCAACCCCCTCATTAATGGGAATAAATACTGCCTTATAGGTTTCAGATATCCAGCCTTAGGAATCACAATCCTGAACTCCTTTTAAAGTAATTATTTTATTGGGTCATCTTTGTACAAAAATGGGCAAAATAGCCAATAGACCCTCTCAGTGCCTCAGGCTGTAGTGTTCAGTCCTTTTCCCCAAAGGCTATGAGAATGTCTGGTTAGGGCTGGGGACCAACACTAATGGTAGAAGAGGTGATGGTGTTGACATTGGCGTGGCACTGAGTAAATTCTCCAATCCAAGAAAGTTATTGCGTGCTACTGCTTGGGAGGGAATTCTGAGTAATAACATATTTTATGTTCACTCCTATATACAATTGTAAATATATTGGAGGGTGGTGGCTACATTAGTACTACCCAGGGAGGCAATATATTCCATTCCTCACTTTCTCCACTGCATATTATTCATATGAGTAAGTTAAACATACACAAAGGTGGAGTTCAGGAGCTAAATTCTGTTGCTAAGACTAGTATTGAGTTAATAGGATAACAGCTGGAAGGCACCTAAGAGGTCATCTTGTCTGACCTCCCCATTTTACAGATGAGGAAACTGAGGCCCAGCGAGTTTTGCAAAGGGAATAAGAATCAGATATAAGATAATAAGCCCGGGACTGCAGAGCCATTGATTTTTTCCCCACTGTTCCACACTGCCACCATGAAGTAACTCCTTTTTCTATTAATTACTTGTTAACCCCAAATACTTTCACATAAAAAAGAAACTCATCATGTTGACCACCAACTACCACCTAGAGAAGTGGATCTGGGTGGGAAGAAGCTATAATCCAAAGGAAATGAGATTCTAGGAGACAGGAGGGAGACTTTAGAGAATAAAATATAGATGCAGGGCTCAACTCCCAGCCCTTTACGGCCTTCACAAATGTACTGCTCTACAGAAAACCTGCTTCAGCAGGTTGTCACTGAGCTTTGCTTTCAGGGAGGGCACAGTGCCCACCCACTATCTCTTTTCAGAAGAATATACTTGAAAGCAATCAAGTTCAAAGACATCACAAAAACTGCGATGTCTGTCAGGCACACGAAGTCACTCGTCATCGACTAACCACTTGACATTTTTGTCCCCATCGATAAGCAAAAAATGCTTAGCACTCCTGCTTTGTGTAAATGGCCCCCAACATGCCAGACGGATTTGATTATTAATGCCCAATGTTCTTTCACTGGAACTCCAAGCCAACCAACAGCTTGTGGCTGACTACCAAGCCTTTCTCTTGTAAGTGAATCTTGTGATAGTCTGCTTAACTGTAATTAGCCTATATTAGTTGTACAGCAAATTAATTCCAGTCTTAAAAAAAAGTTTCTGAATCATTCACCCATTCTGCATCTTAGAGGAGCTTAACTAAAAAAAAAAAAAAGTTGAGGGAGATTATTACTACAGTCTATCTAAATATAAAGATGGCTTCCGAGCCCAGGGGTTTCTCTGGATCCAGAGATCTGTACTAGCTCAGAAAGAAGAAGAGGATGATCCTACAAGACCCTAGGGATTTGTTCTTGGTCAGAAAGAAGCTCAGGGGAGAAATGAATACAGGGAGGTCTGAAAGGACCTGAAAATGCTGCTTTAGAAACAAGAAACACAGAAAGAAGAATTTGCTCTGAGAGGGAAGTTGTACTTCACAGAGGAATGTTTCAGAGAAAAAAAATGTAAATTAAAAATATAATACAAACTAAAATATCAAAGGTACATATTAAGATCTTTCCTCATTTTCCCCAGTTACCAGAGCCATACCCTCTAAGGTTGTTTTCTATCTAGTCTGTTTTTATCTTTTATGTTTTGATTCACACATGCTGTTTCCCCCATTAGAATGTAAGCTCCTTGAGAGAAAGAATTGTTTTTGTCTTTCCTTGGTAGAGTGCCTGGCACACAGTAAACAATGAACAAATGAAGCAAACCAGCCCTTCTACCATGCCCTTTGTAAATGCCTGCTCTGCAGATAACAGACTGGCTTTGATCTTAATCCTTCTGCTTTCTTGTTCTCTCCATCCTACTCTCTCTGAAACCTGACTCCCTCCTAACGACAGCTTCCCTGGCTCACTTTTCCAGCACTGGTTGTGCTTTCACTCAGACCCAAGACCCACTTGTCACAGCTGGCAATAGAAATATTTCTTGCTTTCCATGGCCACTTACAGACTCTCCTTCTGCCACTAACACTCAGTAAACTCTGACCCTCTGAGGTTCATCCAATCCATATCTGTCACCAGCGGCCATCTCCAGTTGTCCTGATCTATATCTCGCCACTGGACCCAGATGACTCTGGAGGAGAAAGTGAGGCTGGTGACTTTGTACAGCCCTTCCTCACTTAAATCCAATTCAATTGCAAGTCATGGCACCATCTTCCTGATGTCATGGTCCTCTTTGAAAATGAAGGACAAACCACAATTAGTCACCCAATCAAGATTCTGGTGCTTGTTATCTACTAACCCACAGAATACACTCCTTTCTTCAGTTCAGTGCCTGGCCCATAGCCTTTCTCTCCATCCCAATTCTTGTCCACATACTACGGGACTTCAGCATACATAGCTAAATATTCTGATCTCTCAATTCTTCAACTTATTCACTTCCCATGACCTACCCCTCCACCCTACCATAGCTACACAAAGAAATGGTCATAACTTCGATCCTATTGTCACCCTCAAGTATTCCATATCCATGTTCATGATCTCTGAAATTCCTTTATCTGATAATCTGTTATCATTCCACCTCTCCCTGACTTGCATACCCCATGGGTTGTCTTCACTGAGATCTCCAACCCTTCATCCCGAAGTTATTTTCCAAGCCATCACTCTTACACTTGCAATCCTCTTTCCTTCCCCATCTTGACCTCATGGTGAACCAGTTCAACTTTACACTCTTCTCTTGAGGTCCATGCTTCTTTATCCTAGCAAAAATGTTGCCCTGCCAAACTGCAGCCTTGGATCACTCCATTCACCAAGAGCTCCCTCTTCTCCCTTCTTCCTCAGCTCCTGTCACTCAGATGCTCTCTATGACTATTTCCTCCTTCATACCTTTTTCACATGAAGATGTAGCTCTCCTCTCTGCCAAATCAAAAAATCCTCCTAGATGTACAAGTGACCCCATTTCTTCCCATCTTCTCCAGCAGATTACCCCCTTTATAATTCTCCCATTATTATATTAATATCACATATCAATCTCTCCTGCCTACTGATTGCTTCCATACTGTTTATAAACATTTTGATGTCTCCCCTCTTCTCAAAAAGTCCTTACATCCATTGCCATTATTACCCTATATCTCTTCCTTCCACCCCTGCCAACTTTTGTGGATTACCTCCATATAAAAGTTGCTACCTACAAAGCATGCCACCACTTCCTTTCCTCTCATTTTCTTCTTAACAATCTGCAGTCTGGCTTCCAACCTCATCACTTTTTTGAAATTGTTCTCTCCAAAGCTATCAGTGATCTTTTAAAATTAACATCTCTAATGGCCTTTTCTCAGCCTCTATCCTTTTTGAACTCCATAGTCTGTGACATTGACGACTGCCCTCCTCACCTTTTCTCTTTAGGTTTTCACAACACTTCTCTGTCCTGGTTCTCCTCCTATCTGTCTAATGCTTCCTTCCCTGTCTTCTTTGCTGGACCCAGGTCATGCCTATAAATCATAGGTGTACTTCAAGGCCTTGTCCTGGGCCTACTTCCACTCTCTCTCTATCCTATTTCAATTGCTGATCTCATTTGCTTTCATGGATTAAATGATCAAACCTATGCTAAATATTCTCATATCAAAGCTCTCACCTGATCACCAGTATCATCTTCAACTGCGTATTAGTCATCTCAAACTGGGTATGCAGTAGGCATTTTAAATCCAACAAATCTAAAATTGAAATCATTATCTTTCCTCTGGAAGCTTCTCCTCTTCTAAAGTTTTTTTTTGTTTTTTGTTTTTTTTTTTTTTGCTATTGTCAAGGGTACTACCATCCTTCCAGACACCCAGACTCACAACCAGGTCTCATTCTTGATGTCTCACTTTCTCATCCCCTCCCCACCAATATCCAATCATTTGTCAAGTCCCGTCATTTGTACTTTAGTCATATAGGTCCCTTTTTCTCCTCTGACACTGCCACCACCCTGGTGCAGGCCCTTATCAACTCATGCCTGGACTTTTAGCCTACTGGCCTCAAATCACTCCCCACTTTATCAGCTATCAAAATGATCTTCCTAAAGTGCAGGTCTGACCATGTCACTCTCCTAGTCAATAAACTCCAGTGGCTTCTTATTACTTCTAAGATTAAATAGAAAATCCTCCTAATTGGCCCTTTCCTGCCTTTCCAGTCTTTTTATACCTTATTCCTCTTTGTCTATGACACTCCTCACTTGGGGCATTTTCACTGGCTATCACTCATGCCTGGACTTTCTCTTTCTTCATCTTTTCCTCCTCTCTCTCTTGACTTTCTTCAAATATCCACCAAAAATCCCACCTTCTGCAAGAAGTCTGGCACATAATAGGCACTCAGTAAACTCTTGTTGACTGATGGACTATATGCTAATAAATTAATGACTGATGAGTAGGAAGTGTTATGAGATGAGATGAGAGACAGGTAACTTCTAGATTAGGGTATCAGCTTTCATAATAGAGGAAGCATTTACAGAACCAATCAGCAGGAGGAGATGGAGATAGAAGACATTCCAAACATAAGTATCAGCATGAGCAAAGTTAGGAGAGCAAAGTGAGGTGAACTGGGGCCATGTTCAGGAGAGAGAAAGTAGACTCTTTTGGCTAGGACACGAACTATTTGAGGGTAAGATGTGGAGAAAGAAGAGATGTTTTCCAAACATTAAACTACTATGCTAGGTGTATGCCTTCCTAAACAACAACATCGATTCACATCATGGTATCAAATGAAAGAGGAGACAGGTCAAAAGAGCAGAAAATAAACCCTTTGACAATGTCCACCATGCCATAGTGTGAAGTGTCAGAGATTTATTACTCTTCTCAAAGTGAATTTGAAATACTTCATTTTCAAAACCTAATATGGATCACCAAAGTAAAATGTCCTCTACTAGCTCTATTGTGAAAATTTTAATCATCCTTTAAGGGAGTGGTAAATGGTCTAAATTCCTCACACTCTCCCTTTATCCCCTGCAAATCAGGAAGGACTGGGTGGCAAACTTCTTGAGTTCTATGTTGGAAGGCCAGATTTAGTTCTTAGTCTACACAGTGGGCTTTTCTCTGAGGTTGATTTCCTCCCTACTGGTCAATGAATGAGAACTGCTGTTTGAGCCCATCAAATAAATGCAACTATTTTCTCATGCTGGAACACTGTAGGGGTTTTCAGTATTTTCACAGGAAAAGTTCAGGTCTTAGTTGTGTTTTTCACACCTCAGGGAGTTCAAATCTCTTCCCACCTTCCCCTTAAGAAAACAAAAATTCTAAAAGCTCTTTGTATTCACATGTCCCTAAAAAGGGCAGAGAAAAGACACTGATTTCTACCTTGGTTTTTAAACAATTTCACCACACACTATGACTGTTTTTAAAAAATTTCTTATATAGTTATCTATACAACTCATGAAGACTACACCAGCACCTATGGTGATGTAGGTAACCAGACAACATATAAACTATATCTTAATAGGAAGATGGGCATTTTGAAATTTCATCTGTCCTTAATGGACAAATCATTTACCAAAGAAGAAGTTTTTATAGTGGATTAAAAAGAAAGCAATCACAAGTAGATTATATTTATCCAGGAGGATCTTTATTAATAAAACAGGATTTAGGTGATTTTTGCAATGTGTTCAGAGATGTATACATAAATATAACAAATGTGAAATAAAGCTATATTGTTATCACATATGAATTTTAGGTGGTGTCATCACCACCCCCCAAGAGATCACAGATACACCGAAGACAACATGATCACAAAAGCAAAATTTCATACATATTCCTAATGTCAAATATATTTTCTCTTTTCTTGGTCAAATTCCTATACATTTCTTCTAACAAATTAAGATGCCCAAAAAAATCTCTATGGAATACTGTAAGTGAGAATTTTCAATACAATTATATACAGTGTTATCTATATTAACTAAATTTGTGAAAATTTCATTGATTTCTTTTATTTCTATATTCCCTCCAATTCCAAATTGGAGCTAGCTCCACTTAGCAAGATATTCCCTTTTAACACAGAAGGAGAAAGTTAAAGAAACCATTTAGAAAAAACAAACAACCTAATAAACATATCAAATAAGTCTGATTATATTTGCAGTATTCCATATTGTACCCCCATCCCCAGCCCCGAAGAGAAGTGGGGGAGGTTGGACCAATTTTCAACATAAGCTAGAGTGCTAATTGTAATGGTTTACATATCAGTACTTTACTCAATTTAACACACCAGGATTATGTGCACTGGAGTGTTTGCTGCCAAAAACTTGTTATACAATTCTGTGTCCAAAGTCAGAATGACATAGTACCTGTTAGAAACTATTGTTAGTTCCTCGGAGTAGGATTTAATTATAGCAGTGATCTACTAAATATTTTTAATCCTTGAAATAACTGCTCAGCTGGATCTACCTAGTGATTGCCTACTTCTTGGTGCTGTATAGGTGTTCAATAAATGCTATGTCACTGAATCAACTAATTTCACTGTGTCTTGGTAAAAAGAACTACTTTTCAACAATTTGAAGTAAAGGTCAGGTAGAAAACCATCACAGAACAATTTATTTATAAAATTTCTTCAGCTAGCTAGTGAGTTCTGAGCACAAGTCATTTTTAACCAGAATAAATAGAGTATCAAGAAATAACGAGGGTCAGATAGTTGGCTCCATAACTTCATGTCCCTAGTTGGCCTTGGGACTGAGAGGTTTGTTGTATTTGGGGAGGGGGAATAAACATTTGCTATCTGCTAAGTCTGTTTTTGGCCTCTGGATAGAGTGCCTCTGTGGCTGACCTTACAAAAGATCTGGGGTAGGAGAAATGAAATGGGTGTTTAGGTGTACCTGCTTAATTTATGCTGAAGCAGAGGCTAGTTTAAAGATGAAGACACTCATGTCAAGAGAGCAGAAAATACAAAACCCTTCTGTAAGAATATACAAAATACAAGAGTAGTCTCAGCCCATAGCCTCTGCAGAGGTTTTAAAACTTATATCATAAGAATCAGGCATATCCATCTACTTATTAGAAAATAATATATTCTACAAAACCAGGTGGAAACAGGGAGGAAGGAAAGCAAAACATCTTCTCCACCAACAATTTGACTATATACAACCTGAATGGGACTTTATCAGCATCAATATTTTAAATTTCCATGACATTACCAGTGGGGATTCTCCTCTCATGGATTTTTGTTGTTTAGTCATTTTTCAGTCATGTCCAACTCATTGTGACCCCTTCTGGGGTTTTCTTTGCAAAGATGCTAGAGCTGTTTGCTGTTTCCTTCTCCAGCTCATTTTACAGAACCTGAGGAAAACAGGGTTAAGTGTCTGGTCTGTCATCATACAACCGGTAAACATCTAGGGCTAGATTTGAACTCACTAAGATGAGTCTTTTCTGATTAAGGCCTAACTCTATCCATTATGCTACCCAGCTGCCTCCTCTCATGGATACCAATCACAAAACCTCTACAACTTAATAGAAAATTTATTAATGACCCCCTCCAAACTCGATATCTCAGACCAACCTTTTGGTGATGAGTGTCTTTGAACTTAGCTAGGATGGTCATTAGGTTACAGACTGAAAATTTTTCTGGCATTAGAGGACCTGTCAGAACTTACCTTCCACTAGTCTGAACCCAAGGTCACCTTCACACTATAGTGAGGCTATGGAAAGGAAATTTAGTAAAGGTATATTAGAATCATCTGTTGTACTAAGTGTTTTAAAAATCAAGCATTGCCTTTTGTCAGAGTCCAGTGATCTTTGACTGGCACCTTTCATAACCTAAGAAGCTGACAAAGTCTAAGGGAAAGAAAATAGCTTAGTGGTTGTTGATAGTGCACTCAAATTGGAGTCAGGAAGACGAGGGTTCAAATCTTAGACTGCACATTTACCAGATTATGACTTGGGCAGGTCATTTAATTTCTCTGTCCCTCATTTCCCTCAGCTATAAACTAAGGGTTGATCTTGGGACAAATATTCTTGGGAGCACATAGCCATGGCCCTCTGCTACTTTCTGTAAGCTTTGTACTTCTTTGGTCTTTGCCACTAGATAACACCACTGCTCTTATGAAAATATACGAGAAAGAGAAAGAATGCTGCAAATCTCTCTGACAAAGACATTCTGGTGCCCTTTAACAAAACACAGAACTGTATTAAAACAACTTTCCCAAACCCAACCCAATGAGACCAACATGATTTCATCAAGAATTTTAAAAACATTGCTGCTATCCAGATCAGATGAAACTAAACTGTGTGCCATCTTTTATATTTCTCAAGAGCTGAAATTAAGTTCTAAGTACCTTTCCTAAGGCTATACACATTCCTGTTGGTATTAATTAAAGCTTTAATTTAAATTTCTTGGAAACATCTAAGTATAATTAGAAAGTTATATTATACACAATTTTAAAAATGATGGCCATAAAAACAGCAATTGCCCATATCCCTTAAAAAATCTACCAGCAGAACTGACTTTGGCTTTTAACATGAAGCTTATAAGAGACCTTTTAATTTAATAGTAGGGTGGTTATGAAAACATCCAAGTAAATGTCAAAAAGCTCTTGAGCCTTCAAAATACCAAGCTTCTGATAAGAACATTCTCATGCATTAAAAATGAATGAGGGATTTGATGCATTTTGATGTGTATTTTTTAATGCTGGTTGAATAAACAGTTCATGGTCTAACCTGGTGGTTTCACAGAGCATTAGAGAACCAAACTATGCCAACAGAGATCCCTTCTCTTCAACTAGACCCAATAATTTAATGCTTAGTAGTAACTCCTTGGAAGAAAGACAGAAGAAACGTTTTTTTCTTCTTTCTTTTTGTTCTTATTCAGTGTCTACAAGTAATATAAAGTAACATTTGAGGATATTAAAAACACCCACAAATATCTGTTTCTACCAGGAAATGTCAAGAAAAACACATCAGACATCATTCAAGGGAGTAAAATGGAAACAATTCTTCAAGGAAATGACAAGCTGATGTACTGTGAGACAGCAATGCAAATTTGTCTCCGCCCTGCTGGATGTGAAAGGAAGACTCATGACTAGTGATAAGGCACAACATCATTCTACAGAAATGTGAAGGCAGACACACATACAATAGAGCTAACAAAAATCTCAAGCAACAAATAGTTTTACACATATACCTCTCCTCCCTTTTATGGTTAGACTCCTTGAGAAAGCTAGCTATAATTGATGCCTCTACTTCCTTTCTTTGCGATTCTTTTCTGAATCTTATGCAGATTGGTTTCTGATTTCATCAATCAACTGAAACTTCTCTCTCCAAAGTCAGTAATGATCTCTTAATTGCCAAATTTAATGGCCTGACTGTCTTTTACACTGTAAATTACCCTTTTCTTACAGATACTCTTTTCTAGTTTTTTTTTGGTGACATTATTTTCTCTTTTTATATGTCTAACTACTCCTCAATCTTCTTTGCTAAATATATATCCAGGCTACATATTCTAATAGCGGGTATTCCCCAAAGCTCCTACAAAGTCCTCTTTTCTTTTCATCGATTACTACTATCTCACTTGGCAATCTCATTAACTTACATAGGTTCAATTGTCATCTTTATGCAGATGATTCTCAGATCTATATATCCAGTCCTAATCTCTCCTGAGCCTGGCACATAGTAAGTACTTAATAAATATTTGTTGACTAACTGATCAATTGACTTGTAAAACAAGTCACAGAGAGATAATCTAAGAATCTTTGGACTACCTGATAACCTGACTTTCCAAAAAGGTTTGGATATTGTATTTTAAGAAATTACATATTAAAAACTGTGCAGATCTCTCAGAACCAGAAGACAAAGTGAAAACAGAAATAATTCACTGGTTATCTCCTAAAAGAAAGCCCTAAAATGAAAACTTCCAGTGAAAATTCAGAGCTTCCAGATCAAAGAAAAAAATATCGCAAGACACCAGAGAGAAAGAGGCCAAGTTACTAGTGAACCACAGTCAGGATCATACCAGACTTGGCAGCTACCATTATAAAAAAAGAGAAGATCTTAGAAATAAATATTCCAAAAGGCTAATTAGATAAAAGTTTATAACCAAAAATTACTTACACTGAAAAACTGAGCGTTTTACAAAACTGAAACTGGATCTTTAATGGAATAGAGACTTTTGAAGCATTCTTCATTAAAAAAACCAGACCTGAATAGAAAATCTGAAATTCAAACACAGGAGTGAAGGATAACCTAGCAATATAAATTCATCTGAACAGAGTTTTAGTGTCTTGAAGGGTCACAGAGAAAAAAATTAGATAGAAGATGTTGAAGTGAATCTCTTCTGTTTTGATTGTATCAAGAGAGAAAAGAAAAAGAAGGGGGAAAGTAATACATTAGAGAAGAAAGGGAAAGGAAGAAAGAAACTTACTACTCATAACTGGCTGAAAGATATGACTTTACAAATGTGGAGGAAATGGAGGGAAGTAGCCTATGTATGAACCTTATTTATCTTAACTGGCAAAGGAGATTTTAACATATACATATTCAGTTATACGCTCACATACAAAGAATTTGGTATAGAAAAACATTTAACTTTCCAGGGAAAAGAACTGTGGACCAGGTGAGAGAAGAGAATTTAAGAGGTAGGGTAGTCTTGAGGAGGCTAGGTGGCACAGTGGATAGAGTGCCAGGCCTAGAGTCAGGAGGACCTGAGTTCAAATTAGGCCTCAGACACTTACTAGCTGTGTGACCCTGGGCAAGTTACTTAATACTCTTTGCTTCAGTTTCCTCATCTGTAAAATGAGCTGGAGAAGGAAAAGGCAAAGCAGTCTAGGATCTTTGCCAAGAAAACCCCAAATGGGGTCACCAGGAGTTGAATACACTGAAAAATGACTGAACAACAACGTCTGAAGGTGATAATTACTAACAAGACACATTTCAAATCTAGAGGGTGGATTGACAATGAAAAAGGTAAAAATAAAGGCTCTTTCTCTCTCATTGGTTCCACTCTATTTCAAGACATTAAAGCTTGTTAATCTATTATAATTGAGTTTTTACTTGATCTCTCTGCTGTAATCTGTACTACACATAATGCATAACTACTCTATCACTTCTTTCTCCTTGTTACAACTTTTAAAAGTACACCCTTGTTTACTTATTAAATTCCAATTATCTTTTGTCTGTCAGTCAGAGTTCTCCATGTTTTGTACCTATCTACTTTCTTGATAATATTTCCTATTCCTCTACTGCATAAACATTAAAAGCACTTACTGCTTAACAAACAGTGGCCTTCTTGCCTTTTCATTTTGTTCATATTATCCTTGGTACAAAGAATGCCCAATCTCCCCTTCTCAGCTTATCAAAATCACCCTCTTGAGAGCCAGCTCAAGTGATCCCTTGTCCATGAAACATTCCTTGATCTTCTCAGTGAGATGCAACCTCTTGTTTTCTTCTCTTCCAAGCTCTTATTAGACTTTGTACTTTTATGGCATATGTCAAGTACTGCTCATTATTGCGGTTATGTTATAGAATCACGGAAACTCAGGGACCTTAGTGGTTGTCTAGTATAATTTGTACCTGAAGGAAAATCCCTTCTTCGGTGCACCTGTTAAGTTCAACCTTTGCTTAAAAATTTCCAGTAAGAGAAAAGTCAATACTTCCCAAGGTAACCAATATAACCACCTCTAATTGTTAGGAATTTTTTCTTTATAGTGAGGATTATAACTAATCTATACTTTCCTTATATTCCCAACTGTTTGTCTTTGGGATAGCTACATATTGTTCCTAGTTCTACCCTCAGAGGTCAAAAATGTTTATACATGGTTTATTAGCCCTACTAAATGATACATTTTTTTAAAAGCACATATTGTCTCAAGTATCTCTGTATCTGACAGAGTATTTCCACCACAGAAACTGTAATTATTGTTTTTTGTTTTAGTGAGAGTATGCTATGGACCATTTGGCCAGAAAGAGGATATGGACAAAGACTATCACAAAGATAACCGAAAGGCTGCATATTGTATACCTTCCAAAGAATGTCATTTTGATGTTATTTAAAAAGCACTGAATGAAAATAATACCCCAACCAAACAACTTATGCCAATATGATTACTTTTTTATATAAATCTATATTAATTTTAGGTTATCTGCCATCATTTCTATCTTCTATATAGCTCTTTAAAATCTGAATTGGTTGATGACTTCTCTGTGCAGCCAGATCAAGTTATTTAACTAATTCTGCTTTTCTTGAATACAGAAATTATTTGTGCCAGTATGGATACTCCTTTCACCAGAGGAAGTCACAACCCTTCTAAACTTAGTACATGACCTTTGAGTTAATTGCAGCTGAAAAATTCATCACCCCCAGTCAACTTGGTAATGAATTTCTTCAAAATTAGCAAGGCTTATTCTGTGACAATAGAGATGAGTAAATTCAACTATCCAGACATCTGTTAGAGGTCTCTCTGCCAAAGCAAAGCGGCAGATAAGTTACTGTCCTACTATGCCTTGCCGAAAAATATATCCTTCAGAAGATGGAGAAAGAAATGAGGGAAATGACTATGGTAGATCCAATTCTGACATAGGGAAGATATGATTGCAGAAGTTGAAATACCTAAAGCTTGGGAGAAAGGGATTCTATTATTTTAGAGCTTATGATTAATAAGGACTGAAAAGCCACTCACTGACTAACATGGACACAATCAGTCAATCAGTTAACATTTATTAAGAGCTTACTATGTGTGCCAGGTATTATGTTGAGAGCAGATATCAAAGAACCCCTGATCTGAGATTCTGTAGGGGAAGTTGATGTAAATCAATGTGGATCTCACAGGAACAAAATTTTACTGATTTCCAATCAACACAAGTGACTTCTGTGAAGAAGAAATGGGGGCATTCTTTAAGGAAACTGATGTGGCTACACAGGGAATTCATTGACCAACTCAGATTTATTAATTTTCAATCTTGGAGGCTCAGTTGGATCTTTTTGCATTTTTACCATCTGAATAACTCTTTGCTTAGCTTCAGAACTGAAAGCTACTCCTTGCTGAGAAGGTGAATATTGAGCTGGATATTGAGGGTTTACCTGCAGCTCAAACTGGAATAGCAGCAGCAACCTTCTGAGATACAGATTTCTCTATGGCTACCAGGGTCTTTTCTGTAATTTCTTTAATGACTTCTTTATCAGATCTGGTTCATCTGCAACAAGATGCAATCCAGAGCAGATAATTTAAAATGAATGAAAAAGGCTGTTTAAGACTGTGAGCAAAGCTAAAGCACAGTAATCATCGAGGTCATTGTGCTGGGCTTGTGGTCCCATGTGGCAGATTTAAAAGACCCTAGTTTTATAGTAATTCTGCCTTTATAAGTATGTTATGAAGCCTTGTGAATATGCCCTAATTTGAGAATGACAACTTTCTAACAATGGACTACGGGACGAAGTACATGGGCTTTGGTGATGAGAAGACATGCAAGGCTGGGATTCTCACCTTGTACCAGGGACCTAGACTCAGATATTTATTGGCTGTGAGACCTTTGACAAGTCACTTGACCTCTTTCTACCTCAATTTCTTCAGCTGTAAAATGGGGATAATAACAGCACCTGCTTCACAAGGCTGCTGTGAGGATTGAATGAGATAATATTTATGAATTTACTTTCTCCTATGTGTCTTCCAGACACATATTCAAGTCTTCATGCCATAGGCAAAGGATACAAGGAAATGCAAATGACATGATCAACCATTGGTATTTATAAGAAATACAATTATATCAGTCAAGTACAGGCTTTAACAGGATAAAAAAAACAAGCTTAGCTGTCCATCTGAAGTAAGGTGGTGGTGTGGGAGGTGGTAAGTACAGTCAGTCTATTTTTTTGCCTCAGTCCTCCAGCTACCTGAGTTAGCACTTGTGCTTAAAAAACAAACTCATTTTTATATCTAATTAAAGACAACCAAAAAGGCTTTAAAAATATCTATTTTGAGGACAAAAGGTGATTAGATGACTTCTAAGTACCTTCTAGGATCCTAAGAGAGGAATAAAAGAAGGACACGGGAAAATAACAGGTGAGAGGGTGAAAATAGTGACATCTCTTTTGTTCCCCACCTCAGGAAAATTATAGGAAGACCTGGAATTAAAGGGCAAAAATAACTGAGATAAAGATAAATATAGTTAAGATAAATAAAGAGACTTAAAACAAACATACACATAGTACTGTCCCATTCTACTGTACACTGGTAAGAGCACATTTGGAGTACTGTGTTCAATTCTGAGAGCTACATTTTAGGAAGGACTTTGAAAACCTGGAGGCCAGTCAAAGGAAGACAACCAGAAATGATGAGGAGCTGCAAAACCATGCCACAGGATGATCAGTGGAAAGACCTGGTAATGTTTAGCCTGTGAGAAGACTTGGTAGGAAGATAAAAGATACCTTTACAAATCTGAAGATCTTTCATCTGGAAGTAGGGTTAGAATGATTTTGCTTAGCTCCAGAGAACAGAATAGTTACAAATATGTAGATTTTCACTAGACATAATCAATCAAATAAACATTTATTTAGCACCTAGGAAACACTACGATGCCGTGGACAGAGTGCTGGCCTTGGGAGTTTGGAAGTCAAGATCTAATCCAAACTTAGACACTTGCATACGATGTGACTGTGGGCAAGCCACAACATCTCCGTTCTTCAGTTTTCTCATTTGAAGTGAGGCATTTACACTCAACGACCTCTAAGCTCCCTTCCAGCTTTAAATCTATGATTCTATGATCCTACTATGTGCTAGGCATTGTTCAAGGTACAGGGATACAAAGACCAAAAAAAAAAATATTTGCTGACCTTGGAGAGCTAACATTCTATCAAAGGAGAGAAGATATGCATATACATATATTCAAGAAATACATGCAAAAAATATAAGGAGGACACTAACAGCTAAAGCATCAGCAGGGACATCATGCTGAAGGTAATACTTGAGCTGAATAAGGAAAATCTCCTCTTATCAATTCTAGATTCAACTCATTGAATATGGGTAGTGCCTGGGCACATACTGATCAATGAGTTAGGTAGGTGGTTTGTCCATCTGTATGTCACAGGATAAGCAATATGCATTTTTCATCCACTTTGTTAAACTATGCCTTTTATACTACTGTGAGTTGCACTGAGAAGGATTTGTAGCATTCCAGAATTCAATGCAATTAGTCTCCTGTAATCTGTGATTAGAATTGTTTGAAGAAACTCACCATTGATGGGGGATTTTTTTTTTTGACAGGACTTTTGTACACATCTTTAGTGAAAATGCATCTGTGTTTGACGATTTATTTGATGTCAGTACTTGGAAGATTCTAGAGCAGTTACCTCTGCGTTGTAAGTGCTACACCTTTAAAAAGGCATTTTCAGCTAATTATCTCAGTGCATTGCCAATTTAGAGGATGCTCATAACAAAGATGCAAAATCCATTTCATTCATCCTGAAAAGGAGATTTCCAGAACAAAACTATATAGATATTGCAAGAACTACCAGACTAACCTAGACTAAATCAGAAACAGGAATGAAAGAGAGTACCATTTCTGATCAGAGATCTGGTTAGCACATAAGCTTACACAGTTCTAATTCTTTCAAACTGCCAAGAATCATAAGTATTTAGGGTCTTAATTTTTTGTATGAGCTGAAAAAGAAAATTTATAGGCAAAATCTTCATAATTACTAATACCAGAAAGTACTGATTTCATGCTTAAGTGCACATGGCTCAGGAAAAAAAACATAATTTGCCCTAGTTAAATTCTGAATGTGTTTATTATCCCAGTCGAGGAACAAAGAGGTGTAATTCTTTAGCAAAGGAAAGGATTGGTTCCAGGAGAGGAAGATCAGATAAGCAAGCATAGAAAAATCTGTATTAGATGGCAAATAGACTCCTTGTTTTGAATAAAGGCTGTTTTAAATTGGCCATATAACTCCATTTCTTGCTGTCTTGGAGAGACATTGTCCATTTTTTTTTAACCAAAAACCTTTCCCTCAAAGCTATTCAAAAATTGGAGTATCTTGACTTCTTGATTTAATGACCTTCAGTCCTTTAGTACAGTTTATTACTTAGCAACTATGCCACCTTCTTAGAGCCAATCAAAACACTTAAGCCAAAAGATTCTATTTAACTCAGATGCTGTATTGGTGGGAAGTATTATTGGAGTATCAGAAGGAAATGGCATGTGAATAATAGGGCACAACCTTTTGAAGTAAGAGCTGTCCTGGTTGCAAAAATTAATCATAATGCCATAGCAAAGGTCGTTGCTGCCAACAAGTACACATTTGTGCATTCACAGGCTCTGAAATGCAAACAATGGGAAAGCAGTCTGACAGTGGATTATTGCATGATGATGATGCTGGGTACCTATGTTCAGTATTTCAGCCCTGAGATCCACATCCAGGAACTGAGTTTTTTTAGTACATCATGTCTGTTATTTGTAAAACATGACAACATAATACCCCCAAAAGACAGCTCTTCGATTTATATTTTTAAAATGTCTTTGATTTTCATAAAAAAGACTAACAAACCTTGAGAGCCTATGTATACTTTATTTGACTGCTAGAATGTAAGGAAAAATATCAAGAATATTCTTTTGACAGCAGTAAGTGGGAAGAAAATATTGAAAATCATTAACACATGAAATTTCAGCAAATAATTTTCTGACTTCAAAAATTGCTTCATAATATTTTTCCTGTTTTTGAAGGAAAAGTTCCCTTCTCTATACTATGCAGACTTTTACATTTGTGGCAAATTTAATTTAATTTCTGAACAGTCACAACCACAATAAGGTTCCTGAATGGAAAAAGCAAATGAGATGCTTTGAATATATATATATATATATATATATATATATATATATATATATATATATATCTGAAATGTCAGGTACCATCATCAGTAAGAGAAATGAAATTACACTGAATATCACCCAGAAAAAATTAGCCTGTGAGCTCTCTTGAAAGATTAGCCTCGTTCAGTAATTAAAATGAAACCTCACAGCCATTATCTTTTGCTTTCATCCTCAAATAATGCTTGGTTTCTGAGTTAGAGTGAATTATTAGCTTTTTTGATAGAATCTATGTAGAGGGATTTCATTGAGTTGTTACTGTTATTTAATTTATTAAGATTATTTCAAATACATATATATCTATACATAATAAAGTACCATGTGGAAACATACATGTAACACATACCATATTGTGTGTATACAGACGTACCCATTTTCAGTAGCAGTTGCATCCTCAGCAAAGGTTAATATCTTATTTTGGTTTATTTGGTTATTTGGAGATTATGGCCAGAAAAGGGAGAGATTTTATCATCTAAAATTCGAATTGTAATGCCCTTAGAATAAAATCTTCCTTTTTTGTTACTTCTTATAACTGCAGCAGTACTAATAACTATTCTATTCAGTTTAACTCAATTCAAGAATGGAATGTAAGTTGTTGTGTTGGGTGGTGGACATAAAGATGAAAGAAAAAGAATTCCCTGCCCTCAAGAGGCTAATATTCTACTGGATGGTAGAACTTAGACACATATACACACACACAGAGACACACAGACACATACACACATACACATACACATATACACACACATGATAATCTGGGGAGGGAGAGAAGTTTCATAAGGGGTGGGAAGGGTTGTTAGGAAAGGCTTTATATGTGGAAGGGGTGACCTGAGCTGGGTCTTGAAGGGAAGTTAAGGTCTCTAAGAGTTAGAGTTGAGGAAGGTGTTTATGCGGTGAATGGGGGCCAGCATGTAGGAAAGTATGGGGATAGAATGAGAGGCCTGAGGAAATATACGTAGGATGGTTTATCTGGCATGCCCAGTGTGTGGAGTACAGTGAACAAGTCAGGGAGAGTTAGGCTGGAATCACATTGTAGGGGGATTTAAACGCCTGATTGAGGATTTTGTATTTTATCTCTCTTTGAACTTTGCTTAAAATCTAAAATGACATCCAGACACTGATGTCAGTTGGCCATCAAACAATCTGTTTGAACAATTTGTCAACAAAGTCATTATGAATAACATTTACCTGGAATGTTGTAATGTAAGGAAATTATTTGAGTGCATTGGTTGACTGGAAAGACTTGTATGGAGTGATGCTGAGTGAAATGAGGAGAACAATGTACAGCAACAGCCACACTGTGCAATGACTGACTGACAGACTTGGCTCTTCTCGGTCATGCAAGGATCTAAGACAACTCCAAAAGACTCATGATGGAAAATGCTGTCCACATCCAGAGAAAGAACTTTGGAATCTGAAGGCAGATGGAAGCAGACTATTTGCTCTCCTTTTCTTTTGTTATTTTGTTTCTTCTTTCTTGTGGTTCCTCCCATTAGTTCTAATTCTTCTTCACATCATGACTAATGTGGAAATATGTTTAATATGAATATATAAGTAGAGCTATATCAGATTGCACACCATCTTGGCGAGGGTGGAGGGAAAGAAGGAGGAGAAAATTAAAAACTCAAAATCTTATGGAAGTGAACATTGAAAACCAAAAATAAATAAATAAATAATCCAGGTCACCTACAGACATATAAAGGTGTATGTATCACACACAAAGCCTTATTTGGGGCATGTCTCAAGACTGTGTGAATTAACACACCCTTCTTTCCTGACTAGACACCTTTCCATATGAAATGGAAACAAGGTGGGGGAAACATTTAGCTGGGCTAAGTGCTAGTGTATCCTTACTGAATATTATCTCTATATTATGGCTAATTGCTCAATGACCTATGAGTGCCTCATTTCATCCCAACATGGAACCTGAATTAGTAGGGTCCCCACCAGAGTCATGGCTGTTCCTAACAGAAGCCAAGAAATGATAGTAAATTCAGGAGAAACATTAACACCTGTAAACATTTAGCAATATAATTAACAACAATTCAGCAAGTGGTTAATTGTTTCTACTATACATGTTTATATTAGCTAGCTATGACTAATGTTGGCATACTTTAATCTCTATGCATGATGCTTCATTATAGATTCATGTGTGGTGCAATGAAATTTGGCATCCAGATTTCCTTCAGAGTCAGTCAGTTCCCTAATTTTGTTTTTCTTGACAAGTTAACTTTTCCATCTCAAAGTAAAAGGTAAAAAAAAAATATCCCATAGAACATTTTATCTTATACAAAGAAAAGAGACCTTTCTTTTTTGAGGCAGGTGGGGAGAGTATGACTTCAAGCTTTCACTTCCGGAATATTACAATGAGCACTTCTGTGAAATATCACAAGAAGGCTAACACATGGGTTTAACTATCATTTCTATGCAGATGATTTACATATCCAGCCCTTGCCTCTCTCCTAAACCCCAGTTCCCCATCACCAACTGCCTTCTGGATATTTTGAACTGAAAGTCCCAGGAACATTTAAAATTCAACATATCTAAAACTGAATGCATTAACTTTCTCCCTGGATCCTCTTCTCTTCCAAACTTCCCTATTTTGTTTTTAGGAATCTCTTCAGTGTCTCAGCTTCATAATCTCAGCCTTATCCTGGAATCCCTCACTCTCTGCAAATTCAATTAGTTGCCAAATCTTGCTACTTCTATCTTCACAATATTTCTCCTACCCAACTCCTTCCCCCTCAAACAGTACCATATTTGTTCAAACCCTCATAACCTGTTGTCTCCCTATCTCAAGTCTCTTTCTGTTTCAGTCTAGCCTACATACTGCCCCTAAAGTGATTCTTCTTTAGCCTAGAACTGGCCGTGCAGCTTCCTATTGTCTTTAGGATAAAATAGATATATTTCTCTGTTTAGCTTTTAACCTCCCTCTCCCCTACAACCTGGTCACAATCTACCTCTCCATTCTCACTGGACATTATTCCCCTTCCCATGCTCTGACCTTCTCTCTCATCCTCACAGGCAACATTCCATCTCACGTCTCCTTGACTTTGCATTGGCCATTCATCCCATCTTTCTGGCTTAGCTATGTCTATTTCCCATGCTGGATGCACTCCTACCATACTCTACCTCACAGAGTCCCACTCTTCTTTTAAGATGTAGTATCTCAGGTGCTGCCTTTTGCATAAAGCCTTTCCCAACTGCTAGTTTCCCAAAACCTTATATTTAAACACTTTGTATATATTTGTATTTATTGATTTTATATTTATATTACATATGCTTTTATCTTCCCCACTAGAATATAAGCTCCTTGAGAGGTAGGGATTGTTTCATTCTTTGTCTTATATCCCTAGGACTTAAGACAGTACCTAGCACAAAAAAGGCACTTAATACATTCTTGAGACATCATAGAATATATTCTTTTAAAAAAAATCATTTTTTTAAATTTATGAAATAAAACAAGCATTTCCATAACAGAATAAAAAAAGATAACTGCACACGAAGCCACAAATCTGTTATGTACAGTTTGCTATTCCTCTTAAATATATAATAAATTTATCATGTAAATTTCTTTGTTCCTTTTTTTCTCCCCTACTTGCCTTAGAGATGTCTATCATTAGACATAAATTTGCATACACATGTAAAATCATTCTCCACTTACTTCTATTTATCGGTTTTTTCTCCAATCTTCCTTCATAGGTTCTTTGTAGTTGATTTGGGTATTTATAAGAGAGAAAATGACTTAGTCGCTGAAAGTTGTTCTTAAAACAATATTGCTGTTACTGTGTACAATGTTCTCATCTCTCCTCATTTCACTCTTGGTTATTTTGTGCAAGTCTATCTATGTTTTTCTAAGATGACCAAGCTCATCATATACAGCACAATAGTATTCCATCACAATTATAAATCAATCACAACTAGTTTGGCCATTCCCCACTTGACGGACATCCTTGCAATTTCCAGTTCTTTGCAACCACAAAGAGACGTGTTGTGAATATTTTAGATCAAATAGGTTCTTTTCCCTTTCCCTCAATCATTTTTGGAGACAGACCTAGTAGTGGTATAACAGAGAATATATTCAACACAACATGAATGTAAGCAAGCCATTGAAACCTGTCAAAAGCCTACTCCATGAACCAGGATAAGGGACAAAGAGAAATTAGTCACTATTGAAGACCCCTGGAAATAACTTATATTACATATTGTCTTTCATCACAAAGGCTTCACAAATTCCAGGACCTTATAAATAAGCAAGTCCTTCTTTTTCACAAAGCCATGCTCTCTGCTAATTAACAAGAGGAATATTTGAGTTGTTTTTTCTTCTTTTAAAGTCAAACAGATCTCTTCTTCCTTCCAGGTTTCATTCAAAGTTCAAAGAGAACTAATGTTTTTTTGTCACTGTTACAGTCTAGCTAATGAGAGTTTATCTTTACTCTTCCTACAGACATTTAATTCTCAAGGATCAAGGTACAAAGACACCCTCTGGCCAATTTACCTATCTTGACTTTGGTTCTTAGTTACTATCTCTAACAGGAAAATTTTTAAAACAGTCTCCCTTCCAGAAGATGTTGCCTGTGAGCTCTTAGAGATGTGTCAAGGTAATACGTACATCTGATTTCTGTCGTACACAAGAACATAAAAGCATTCATTTTGTAAAAAAAATACTTAGGAATGGGAACCAGACCTGTGATTTCATTTGTTATTGAGAGGAATATTCCAGGTGAGGAAACTCCCTTTACCAGAGCAAGTTGGTACTTTCTCTACAAACTACAGTCTTAGAGAGTTACTTAGGAAACTGAGAGATTAAGTGCCTTCTTCCCTAGGGTTAAAAGTTAGTATGGGCTGATCTTGAATGGAAGTCTTCTTGACTAGCGACCATTTCCCTATCCACTAACTATTCCATGCTGCCTCTCACTTTAAAATAATTATGTATCTAAATATGCTTATTCATAGATCCACTGATAGAAGAAATGGGGAAATTTTTGATCTACAAGGGACACTAGAGGTCATCTAGACCTAAGTCTTCATTTTAAAGAGGAAGAAAGAGAGTTAAAATGACTTGTTCAAGGTTGAAGGTCATCTATCTAGTTATGACAAGAGCTAGAACTGGGGCCTAGGCCTCAGCTGTACACAGCTTGCTTGTTGTACACAACAACACGTGTTGTCTATATTCTTATCTAGATATCTTCTCAATTCATAGTTACAGCTACAGCTATATATATATATATATATATATATATATATATATATATATATATATATATATATATATATATATATATATGGATGGAATACATCAACTTCTGGGAAGTGACTCAAAAATAGTACATGAATATATTTTCAAGATTTGCTGGTCTTCCAGAAGAACATACTGCTGTCACAATTAGAGGACCACATTTGGATTTAAGTTCCTGAGACTCTAGCTCCCTTGTAGATGATAACAATAATGATTAATGACTTCATTGATTTGAAAACTTGGGAGTGGTGTCTTTGGAGAGAGCATCCAACTGTACAGACAATAAATAACCTCAGAGAGACAGTAACTGAGGTCCTTAAGTGACTAGAGAACAAATGTTATTATTTATGTTCTCCACTGTGAAAAGAGGGGTGAGAAAAAGGTCCTAATCTGTGATACCCCTAGACTACCAAATCAGGAGTTCTTAACCTAAGGTTTGTTACCTTTATTTTTTAAAAACATTTTAATAACTGTTTCCATTTAATTGGTTTCCTTTGCAATCCTATATATTTTTTGCACTTAAACATCTTCTTTCTAGAAGGGGTCCATAGGTTTCATTAGACTGCCACAGAGATCCATGCCCCCAAAAGTTAAGAGACCCTGTGGCTGCCTGCCACCAGCCATCCTGGCTCATGGTGACCCCTACTGGTTTTTCTTTGCCACCATTTCTCCTTTTATCATAACTTGTACTCGCCTCCTCCTCCCTACTCTCCCCCCGCCCTTTTTCTGCACAGATCATATTTATTTAGACTTGTTTTTCATAGAGCTGAATTCTGTACCACATACATTAGCCTATTAAGAAATACAATTTGATTACTGAATTTTAAAAGTGAAAACAAAGAGAGGGAGTAGCTCAAGGTCAAACTCGCCCACGAAAAAACAACAACCTGACAGCAGAGGTCACTGGGTTTGGTGGCCATGCATTCTTGGAACTACCCCATGATCCTTGCTGCTATCTCATACATCTTTGAATCTAGCATGGAAGGGATTCTTGAGTTTAAAAATGCTGGCCAGTCTTTTAGACAAGTGATTTCCTAGGAAACATAAACATATATAAAGATAGATGCTGGTGAAATACATGGTTAGACAATAAATACATACACATACAGAGTGAGACTACTGCTTCTGTCCTAGTCATGGTTTATCCAGTATCTCTCTGTTTAGCATTAGCCTCCATTATTCTTATTTTTAGATTGTCATTTCCCACAATAGTCCAGATTGGCAAATAGGACTTCTGTTCATTTAGCAAATATCTGATCAATCACCGAATGTGTGGAGAACATTGTGCTACATACTGAGAGATATACAAAATTTAGATCAATTCTTGTTCTCAAAGGGTTTGGGAAGTATACTACCCAAAGAATTATAATACGTGATAAGTGCATAAGAGAAATGTCAAAAAATAAATGAAAAAGGTTGGATTTGGAGTTAGGGGACCTGAGTTTGAAGTGACTTTGCTCCTTACTATTGGGTAAGGCAGTTTACTCTAAGAATCCCACTTTCCTCATCTTTAAAATGAGTAGGATAGATTTGGAACTGATGTCTTCTAAGGGCCTTTCTGACTCCAAATCTATGATTCATGCTATGTTATGTGGGCCCTGAGAAGGGGCAGTTCATTACCACTTAGGGGTGAGTCAGGGAAGACTACCTGGAGGTGTCATTTGAATTCAATAGGTGGATGGGAAGGGAAGAAAGGGCAAAGGGGATAAATGTAAAATAAAACCTTCTTGAGGACAAGCTAAAGAAATTGAGACTAGTCAATCAGGAGAAGGAAGAGCATTAAATATATGGAAGGCTCCTCAATGGAGTATTAGGTAGCCAAGTGTTCTCCATCTATCTCCTGTGGGATAGAGTAAAAGGAAATGCCAGGCAATATGAGACAGGAGTTTAGACAGAAGGGTTTCTTGATAACGAGGATTTGTTAAACTCTAGAATGGATGGCCATAGAATGATAGAATATTATCTACCAAAAAAGGTCCTGTATCAAGGTAGGAGGAATAAACTAACTCATTTCTTTAGACCTATGATTTGATTTTGTTACACCATTACTAAGAGAATTCTAGGTTAAAGACGTCAAACTCTACTGCCCTTTGCAAGGAAGACAAAGATTGGCTTTCACTGTAATACGGTATCAGTTAATCTGATTCTCCCTTCTCTTTGAGGGGGGGAGGGGGAAGGGGGAAGAAGCAGGTTACCGCATCAATGTATAATTAGATATCCTTAGGTGCCCTAAGGTGGAAGGGTGGAGAAGCAGTATCACTTGCACCTAGCATACAGTGGGGAATTCACCTTTATTTCACAAAGCTAGATAAGCATCCTCCCAAGTCCTACAGAGTTTACCACTTCAGGATGGATTTCCTTTAAGGCTCTGTCTTTCTTTGGCCCTTTTTTCCCTCTCTACATTCTCTCTCTTGGTGACCTCAATTACTTCCATAGCTTTATTTACCGTCTTTATAAAGATAACTCCTAAGTCTGTATCAAAAATTGATCACACCTCTCACTTCAAATTCTCCATTTTCATTTTTCTACTGGATATCTCCATCTGGATGTCCTTAGAGTACCTCAAATTCAACATGCCCCAAACTGTACTTATCCTCTTCTTTCCAAACCCTGCCTTTATTCCCACTTCTGCTTTTCTGCTGATGGCACCTCCACTCACTTAAATTCAAAATATCAATCTTAATTTTCACTTTATCTACTTTATCCAACTGATTGCAAGTTCTAGTGAATCTACCGCTGTAATGTTCCACAGATCCTTTGTACTTTTGGGCCCACTTTCCAATTCCAAGCTCTCAGCAGACTCCAACATCTCCTCTGCATAATCCATTCTGTATCCTACAGCCAAAAGAATCTTTCTGATGAACAGATCTAAGCACATAATTCTGCAGCTCAAAAAAGGAGATGATGTATGTAAAGTACTCCATAAATATTGTCTTTATCACTAGTTCTTCTTCTTCTACTGCTGCTGCTGCTCCTCCTACTCCTACAACCATTAACACCACCAAAGGTGAAAGTACATATTCATTAGCCTGGCATTCAAACCTTTCCACCATTTGGCTCCAACATACACTTCCAACCAATCAATAAGAATATTCAGCCCCTACTGTGCAGTACAATGCAGATATGAAGAGAAAAATGATACAGTTCATATCCTCAAGGAAATTATATTCTATTCCAGTCTTATCTCTTTTACTCAGTCTCTCCTCCAGTCACTCTTCAATCATCATTGCTTTTGTCCTGTCCTTTACAGAATCTCTGTCTTTGTGCAGCCTACCCTCCCATCCCTACTTATTAAGGTTGTTGTTGTTCAGTTGGTTCAGTCATATCTGACTCTTTCTGACCCCATTTGGGGTTTTCTTGACAAAGATACTGGAGTGGTTTGCTATTTCCTTCTCCAGCTCATTTTACAGATGAGGAAACTGAGGCAAACAGGTATTACTCCCTTATTTCAAGGACTATCTCAGTTATTGCTATTTCATGAAACCCTCCTTGAATTTTTCAGTTTATTCTATTTAACTTCTCCTTTACATTTAATAATTTTCTAACATAACTATTTGTGAATAATTCATGACATATGAATGACTTATAACTCATCCCTTACAAAGTAATGTGAAATCCTTAAGAACATGGGCTACATATTTTTCTGTTATATAACACCTTCGAGATAAATACATATTTAGGCATTCTTAGAACTTCCCCCATCAAATTTCTAGCTATGTGCAAGATGACTGGCAGCAAGATATAGTGGAGAAAAAGCTGCCACGGATGTTGAGAAGAGTTGGGTATAAGTTGTGGCTCTGATATATATATATATACTACTCATGTGATCATAGATAAGTCCTTTAACTTCTCAAGGTACCAGGCAACTCTTCAAGATAAAAGTTATTTAATTGTTGCTGATTATTTAAGTTATTATTTATTATTATATTTATTTATTATATATTATGTGATAGTAATAAGATGATAATAAATAGTATGTTAATAATATAATACTTATAATAACATAACAATTGATATTATATTACATATTATATTTATCTATTATCATAATTTAAGTTGCCGATTGTTATTGATGGAGAGAGTTTCTATTGTTAATGAATCTATAGGTTTCTGCCTCATGCCTCCCACCCAAAATAAGAGATAACAACTTTCATCTTTCATGCAAAATGTACAGTACATCCTCACAAGATGTCAGGTTGATGCCCAAAGTGTCAACGATTACAATCCTTGACATGGTTGATCAGAATGCCTGATGCACACCTGCATTTTTAGAATGGCATAATAGGCCATACAATTCAGTAATACCAATTTTCCCAGAGGCAAATAAGTAATGACTTAGCATTTTCTCAACAGACAAGAAACCAATACTGAAGTGGAAGTTTATAGGTTCTACTTAAAATAGTTGGAAAAGCTCTTTTTAAAAAAAATAAGCTACACTCTAAAATTTATTGAAAAGAAAAAATGTACACATAATGTAGAGTATATGAAAGCTCAATGTATACTTGGCATACTTGCCAACATATATTTGATAAAATGGATAGAGAGCATTGGGGCAGAAGTCAGGATGACCTGAGAATGGATCCTGCCTCAAAGGCTTACTAGCTGAGATAATATTTGTATAGCATTTAGCACAGTGTCTAGCACATAGTAGGCACTTGATGAATGCTTATTTCTTTCACTCCTATTTTATCTACTTTGTTGTCAACAATTTAGCAAAGGGCTTCATCGCTATTAAGCACTCAGTGTTCATTGTTGATAATTTTTGCCTTTCCTCTTCTGTTTTTTTCCCCTTATCTCATTCTGGAACAATTAAATATGAATCTCTCACAGAACAGGAATAAGAAATGACATCCCTAAACTCAAGGATAGTGTAGGTATGGAAAAGATTCTCACACACCACTTTTGTTCCCAACTCCCAATTAAAAATGGCTCACAAATACTCAGGATCCAAATATTTCAGGTCTTTCTCCATATTCAGAATTGCACTGTTTTCCTGGCTCCAGCACAAGTACATCAGGGAACCATGGTCCATGAGGTAATCTAACCCTTTGCATGGTTCGATAGAATGAAAGGGGAAAAGCAATCTCTCCCTTACTCCTTAGTGTGGCATAGCTTAGTGAAGTCCCACAGAAACTTCATTCCTCTGTGTCAATATTCTTAACCTGGTGGATAGATTTCAGGGGGTATGTGAACTTGGATGACAAAAAATGACATCTTTCTTTTCACAAACTTCTGAGATCTAAGGTTTTTCAATTGTGAATATAGGCAACAAACGTCAGGCCTCACCAGAACACCCAAGGGTCCTTGATACAAAAATGATATAAAACCCTTCCCAAGGTGAAGGGGAGCACTCACTCCCTCAGCACTGACAAAGCAATGTAGAGGAATCTACTCTTGGGAATTATTTTGGGAAATGGTGGTTACCTCTTTAACTGCCTGACTCAAATAAAAGGAAGTCTTTTTATTTATTGTTTTAGGTGAGAATGTAGATATTGAAGTAAAAAAAGAAAGAATCACCATCTCAAAAAAGCAGACATATTAAAAAAATTCGGAAGATAAAATCTCTATGATAAATATGAAAGCACAAGGTTCTATACAAAATTTAAATGATAATGAAATGAGGCTGACTTTCTTTGGTTGCTATTTGTAGTTCAGAGTCCCATAAAGGACTAAATCTTAGTACCAAATTCTAATAAATTGTGATTTGGGGATATTGTGATTTTCATTTACTATTTTTAAAAAATTCCCAATCCCCCAAATGGTAATTTTTTTAATGTATAGTTTTACAAATTGATATCTTTTGTTTTTAAATCACTAAAATTTTCAAATATATCTTTTATCCATCTACCTCTCAGAGAGATATCTCTTACAACAAAGAACTAAAAGAGAAAAAAATAGTTCAGCATAATTGCTATTCTAAGTGGCACTTGTGAATGCTATGATTGGTAAATGGCCATAGGGTTTGCATTTTGATCAAAGCACAATAATCTACTCCATTTGTTTAACTTTAGAGGCTAGGAAGCAAAATCCATCTTGACTACGTCAATGACCATCATGCTACTAGTCTTCTTTGAAGGCACAAGCCCAGGCTTCATAAAGAGATCTTCATCCCTTGCAATTCTATGACTTTTTTCCTTCTTCTTTGCTATAGGGGCCAGGACAGGGTCAGAAATCAAGTAATCTGTATTTCCCTTTGCAAAGCAAACTACTGTTTTGGTTTTTTTTTTTTTTTAGAATTCCCCTAATGTAGTTATAATAATATTAAGTATCCCTGACTTCCCATCTCTGAATCTAGAAAGGAAACCTTTAACAGACAAGAGCATCATCATCTACGTGACAACAAAAAGCATGACCCAAGCCAGGTGAATATGAATCTAAATCTCCTGTCTTTTGAAACTTCTATCACTGACTCGCTGTTGGAAACAACAAAGTTTGACGGTAAGACCCCAAGAAGGCATCATAACAATGTTGTCAATATCTGAAATTCTAGGCATCCATTGGGGAACAATCATTTGGTTTTCTATTTTTTAAAATACTGTTTTATAAGTTAAAAAAAATCCAGATGCGATCATCAATGCCTTTCGTTATGATACCACAGTCACCTCTGTGTACCATTTCTATACTCCTGCCCACACCCACTCTACACAAGAGTAGAGCAAAACTAAAAGCCATACATGACACAGTATGTAACTCCTAGCTCTAGTTCACCTAACCCCTCTCCCAGAAAAGAGGAGGAGTTCATTGTCCTAGCTCTTCTTCAGGGCCATTGTAATGATTATTGTAATGACATGGGATTCTCTTGATTTTAAAAGGGGACAGACAGTTCCTGAACATTAACTTTGTGTATAATTACTATTTTTATTATCAACCATGCTGATAACTTTGGGGCAATGGATAAAATTCTGGGCTTGGAGTCAGGAAAACCTGAGTTTGAATTCCATCAGATACAAACTAGCTATGTGACCCTGGGCAATCCACTCAATTTGTGTGCTTCACTTTCCTCATTTGTAAATTGGCATAATAACTGCACTTACTTCTCAGGGTTGTTATGAGAATCAAGATAATATTTATAAAGTTCGTTGTAAACCTTAAAGCACTATATAGATATGACCTTCTGTTACTACTAGAAGTACTACTATAATCATCTCAATCAAGCAATTATTACATTTTTACTATGCACCAGACAGCTACATGGCTCAGTGAACAGACAGCAGGACCTGGAGTCAGGAAGACCTGAGTTCAAATTTGACCTCAGACACTTACTAGCTGTGTGACCCTGGGCAAGTCACTTAACCCCATTTGTCTTATTTCACTGGAGAAGGAAATGGCAAACCACTTTGGTATCTTTAAAACTGTCCCTGGAGTGATGAAGAATCAGACATTACTAAACAACAATAATAATGTACCAGGCTCATTGGGTATACAAAGAAAGGCAAAAAGTATCTGTATTCAAGGAGCTATACATAGAAGATGAAGATCAACTCTTATTTAATGTAATTGGCAAAGGCAATTTTATTGCATTTTCAAAGAAAATACTTTAAAGAAGTGCGGTTCCAGTTGGTGCAGATATTCCCTCCACAGCCACAAATCGTAGCCTCTCTGGTCTTTGACAGTTATCAAAAGTCAGCCCTGCAGGTGGCCCAGTGGTGACTTTCTCTGGACTCAGTGAGGCTGGTCCAGTGACGCCATTCACTGACCATGGATTAGATACTTATCCAGCCTAGTAGATGCTACCATATCTTTTGCTTCCCTGACACAGCCTTTGAGAGCCCACTATTACCTCTCAGTCATGCTAAGCATAAACATTAAAAGCTGCTCTTATAAAAATCAACAAGCCTTACAAGACAGAGGAAGGCATCTCTGGTAGTCTACCCTTCCTTATAAAAGATAGGCTTACTACACACAGTCCAGAGGAAGACACTGGAAGGAGGCTGATGCCTCTCATTTGATTTACTCACCAGAGGCTCTGCCATGATGATACGAATCTTGCGCTCAGCTTGAGTGGTGAAGTTAACAAATAGACTTTTGAGCACATATTCTCCTGGTTTGCTCTCCGGGTCAACACTGATGGGCAACATGGTGGGAGGCCCTTTCTCCCTTTGTGTGCCAGAAACAGGTGGAACTGGAGGCTTGATGTAACCGTTACCGACTGGAGAGGCTGCGAAAACAAACAGGAGATTTTTAGTGCCTGCAATCTTCGATGATGGTTCAGATTTAGTACCTGAGTACATGAACACATGCTTTAGGTTCCAAAGTCACTCTTAAACTCCCCCCCCACTCACACCCAGATGGGCATCTTGATGTCTGAAGAGCCATTTGACTTTACTGTTAGAGAAGTTTTTTGTCACACTCTATCCAGCAGGCTTAGGGTAGAGGTTAGAGTACTGGATTTGGAGTCAGCAAGACATAAATGTGAATCCTGTCTTATACACTTACTAGCTGTATGATTCTGAACAAGTCACTTAATTCTATTTGCCTCAGTTTCCTCACCTGCAAAATGAGCTAGAGAAGAAAATGGCAAATCACTCCAGTGTCTTTTCCCCAAACCCCTAAATATAGTCATGAAGAGTCAGGCAACTGAAAAATGACTCAACAACAAAAAAAATTAGATCAACAGTATTAATACAAACACATCCAAGTTAGGTAAATACTATAAGCTTAATACTATTAATACTAATTGATACTAATTAGGTAGATACTATTAGATTATATTATTAATGCCATTAGATATTATTTAGGTAGATGCTATTATTATTTCTATTTTATAGTTGAGGAAACTGAGGCAGAGGTAAGGTGACTTGCCCCAGGTTATACTACTAGTAAGTGTCTGAGGCAGTATTTGAATTCCTGACTCTAAGCCCTGGTTTAAAACTCAGCCTCAGACATTTACTAGTTGTATGACCTGGGACAAGTCACCTAATCTCCACCTCAAAACACTTCCCAAGACAGCCACTCTCTCATTAAAATCCTATGAAAGCAAATTTTGGAAAAGCTACTAGTCAACAAGCATTTCTCAAGTGCTTACTATGTGCCCTGCAAGTACCGTGGTAAGCTCCGAGGAGACAAAGATAAGGAAAAAAATAAATAAAAAATAAAAGAACAAGATAATCTAAGAGAGCATGAATGTATTGGGTTTTTAAACAAAAATGCAATGTAGGTTTCTTCACTTTCTGTAAGGCAAATATGTGTGTACACAGGTGTAGTGTGGGACTATGGGGAGACAGGGTCTCATCACTATGGATAACTAGAGGAAAAATAAACAGGGAAAGTTATACAGTCAGGCCCTGCATATTATGTCGGAAATTTTCTCATCTGAAATATTTCTTTCCTAAGTCAGTTGTGTATACTCAGCTGCCTTCTCTAGGATATATTCAGAGGCCTGATCCACTTTCACAACCTTCTATGAGGAATGGGGTCCCTTCCCCTTAGAATTTAAGATAGTAACATTTGTCCCCTTTAGTCAAGACACAAACAGGATTGAACTCTTCTAGTGATCTCTTAATTGTCAAATCTAATGGCCTCTTCTCGATTCTCATCCTTCTTGACTCCCTTCTTTGACATAGATGATCTTTCCCCCTTTTTTTCTTGATACTGTCTTTTCTCTAGGCTTTCATACCATTGTTCCCTCTGGATTCTCCTCCCACTTGCCTCACTGTACCTTCTCAGTCTTCCTTGTTGGATTCCCATCCAGGTGGATAGGGCCCACTACTAACTGGGGGTATCCTTCAATGCTCTATCTTCTCCTTCTATACTAGCCTGCCATTAGCGACCATGGATTCAGTGATCATTTCTATGCAGAAGATCAGCAGATCTACTTATCCAGCCTAAATCTCTCTTCTGATCTCCAGTCTCCCATTTCCAACTGCTTGTTGGATATTTTGAACTGGATTGCCATAGACATCTTAAACTAAACATGTCTGAAACTGATTCATTATCTTTTTCTCCCTAAACCTTCCTCTCTTTTGAATTTCCCTATCACTGTCATGGGTACCACCATCGTTTAAGTCACAGGCTCACAATCTAGGTATCATCCTTGACTCCCCACTCTAACCTTCCCTCCCCATAATTCAATCTGTTATCAAGTCTTATGTATTCTACCTTCCTTGCCTTTCATATGTAACCTTTTCTCTCCTCTGATATTACTGCCAGTCTGTGCAGGCCCTCATCACCTCTCTATTGCTGTTATTGAATTGTTTCAGTTGTATATGACTCTTCATGACCCCATTTGGTGTTTCCTTGGCAAAGATCATTTTATGGATTAAGACAGGCAGAGTTAAGTGACTTACCCAGGATCACATATCTAGTAAGTGTTCGAGGTTGAATTTGAACTCGGAAAGATGAATCTTCCTGATTCTCAGACTGGTTCTCTATCCACTGCACCATCCAGAGGCCCCTCATCACCTCACACCTAGACTATTACAATACCTCGCGCTATCTGGTCTCCCTTCCTCAAGGTTTTCCCCACTCTAGTTCATCTTCCCCTCAGCTGTCAAAATGATCTTCCTAAAAAGCCTGTCTCACCACATCATCCCTTTATTCAATAAACGCCAATGTCTTGCTACTAGCTCCAAAATCAAATGGAAAATTCTCTGTTTGTTTTTTAAAGGTCTTCATTACACCTGGCCCCTTCCTAGCTTTCCGTCTCCTTAAGCCTGCTCTTCTCTATTTACTTTGCAATGAAGTAATACTAGTTTCCTTGTTCTTTAATTATGACACTTCCATCTCTCCGTTCTGTGCATTTTCACTGGCAGTACTCTCCCTTCATTTCCATCTTCTGAATTCCCTGGCTGCCTTCAAATTCCAGCTAAAATCCCACCTTCCACAAGAAATCCTTTCCAGTAACTTTTAAGCTTTATTTTATCACGTTTGCTCTGAGATTACTTCCAATTTCTCCCTTATAATCCTGTCTGTACATTTGTTTACATGTTATCTCCAGCAATAGACCATGAGCTTGTTTAGAGGGGGTACATTTTTTTGCCCTTTCTTTGTATCCCCCCAGGGCAGAGAACAATGCCTGGCATATAATAGGCACTTAATAAAAGCTTTTTGACCTAATATGACCCCTCTCCTTAAGAAGCTTCTAACAAAAAAGGGGAATCAAGAAATGAGACACCAATAAATATTAGACAAAGTAGAATGTGAAGATACATAAGAACTACAAAGCTCTGAGAGAGTTTAAAAAATAAAGGATTACTGCTGAAAAGTGACACAGGGAGGGACAATGAAAAGGTACGACGTGGAAGTGGCATTTGTGCCAGGATCAAAAGAGAGACAGAATTCCAACTGGCAGCGAGATGGGAAGCATGGTACAGGGCAGGGGAACTGTAGATGCCATATGCTTGATATTTCGCTATCCATTCCTTTCAACTTACAGATAAGAAGAGTTGAGTTCAGGTAAATGAAGTGAATATTCCAAGGTTGTACAGTTATTAAGGGCCAGAGCCTAGACTGGAATTGAGGTCTTGGTACTCTACCCTATACCAAGGGTTTAGATGCAATCAAATGGCTGCACTTGAGGACCTAGAAGACCCCATGTGGCCTTGAGGCCCCAGGTTCCTTACCACTGGGGTAAAGGGGAAAGAGTGCTAAGACCTCAATTCCAGTCCAGGTTCTGGCCCTTAATAATTACATGACCTTTGAATATTTACTTCATTTACCTGATCTTAACTGTCTTTATCTGTAAATTGAAAGGAATGGATTACTGAGATATCAAACATATGGCAAACAACTGGCAAAACTCCCAAGTGGCCAGAAACAGATGAAAAGGGAATCAGGAAATGTTTCACAAAATAAATAAAAATATAATACAACACAGACAATGTAATTTCTGTTTTTCTAAGTCAATACAGGGCTAGCAGGGATCTGTTTCCATTTGAGCAAGATACCACTGCACTACATAACTTCTAAGTTCCCTTCTACTTAAAATATTCTATGGTTTCTGGTTAAAATTTAAATTTGGTAAAAGGGAAAATTCTCAACTATCTGCAAAATGTGGTTATTTAGAATGACTTGTTTTTCAAGGGTTGCAGATAACCAATGTTTTACTGTTTTACTGGTTTTAAGGGTTTTCAAAAAGGCAACTTCATTTGGCCACCATGACTCAAGTCAAATTTTGAAATTTACTATTAATTAAAACACATTTTTCCTTTTTATCTAAAAATGTATATTTAGATTTGTATAAATGCAAATTTCCGTAAACTGTATCTAGGACTTCTATAAAGCACGCAGGACATGTCCAAATGTATTAGTAAGCTTAAGTTACTACTTCAAACTTCACTAAGCTATTAAAGATTAAAACTTCATTAAGATTTTTGGATGTCCTATAGTATTTATATCCATTTTCATTTGTATTTCAATGCACATTTTGGCTACAGTATTTGTAAACACCTGACTGGTTAACAGATCTGATTTTTTAGGGGGGGGGGGCAATTTTTCCTGATGGGGCAACACATCAGGTATGCAATTTGGATCACCTTCATACCATTCTGGAATATTTCCTCATACTTCTATTTCCTTTCTTCACATTCTATTCATTCATCTTTTAAAGACTTTTTCAAGTTCTACCTTCTTTTATATTTTCTGCCTACTTCAGCCCATATAGATTTTCCTCCTTTTATTCTATAAATTTTAATATTTAATATTCTCAGAACCCATCTGGTACTTCTGACTGGTAGGAAAAAATGGCATTATCAGAGAGTGTGAAGGGACCTTGGAGGTAATCTAGACAAGAAGTAACAGGGTCGCATGCAGCCTGTAACACTTCCAAGGGTAACCTGAACCAGATTAAAATGTAATTGGGAAATATTTTACAAAACAAATAAAAATACAATAAAACAGATTTTTTTCTGCTGTTATTGAGTCGTTTCAGTTGGGTCCAACTCTTCATGACTCCATCTGGGGTTTTATTGGCATGATACTGGAGTGGTTTGCCATTCCCTTCTCCAGCTCATTTTAAGATGAGGAAACTGAGGTAAAAAGAATTGTGACTTGCCCAGGGTCACACAGCTAATGAATGTCTGAGGCTGAATTTGAACTCAAGAATATGAATCTTCCTGATTCTCAGTCTGTTGCTCCATTCACTGCACCATCTAGCTGCCCTCTTATATGGTTTAGTGGCCTTGTTTCTAGTTGAGTTTGACAGCACTGGTGTAGACCACACAGTCATATGCTTCTTTAACAACATTCACAGCATCTAGGGCAGAGCTGGGCACTAAAGTAGGTGCTATATAAATACATATTATAAAAAATTTCCTTACAGCTCCTTCTATTTAAAATTCTGAACTTAACTTTTTCCTGTCTTTGCTTCCCCAAGTAACAGCCCTATTCCAGAATGAATGACTCAAAAACTGCATCCGGAGGCTCAGTGATGGCTATTCATGTCTACTTCTCAAGGAAAAGAAAGTTGATACGGGTTTAGAGAACAAGCCAGTTTCCTATAGGAATTAGATTCCTGATTGCTTAACCTTTCTGAAAAATGCTTTTTCATTGTTTCTCATGTAAATGCTAATTTTGTTTTCTCTTCTAACCATCTGCTTGGGAGTTGGAACCTATTATGGCTTTATCATTTTCTTTTTTCCAAAGTTTCTTTCTGCTGAACTGAATTTTAATCCTCGATTCTGATCAATGCTGCTCCATGGTTTATTTGAGGCATTATTTGCTCAACTTGTTATTTTTTTTTCTTTTGCTATTTTCCTGGGTGTCCCACTTGGTATTTCAGCTGCCTGGGTTCATACTCCAAACTCCAGGAAGTCTGATGTGGAGTCTTTTTTTGGCTCATTCACATTCTCTTGACCAGATCCAGTTTTGCCAGCAGGTGACCATCTCTTGAAAATCTTTCTATTCTTTGTTTCCAGCTCATTGACAATTCATTCAATCTTCGGGTTGGCAGATCTCAGCTGGCTGTGATGCATGTCCCTGGGGCTACTCCAACTGTGCCCTTCAATTTACCAGTCCACTAACCAAAGCAGCAATCTCAATCTCAATACAGATATTTCTTCAGCTGTATTTTGTTATAATACAGAAGGGGAAGGAAAGGAAATTCTTTGTTTCCAAATGTGAGATGTCTACTCTTACATTCCTTGTCCCTAGGTCTGATCTAGCTCTACATAGAGAAAAAACTGTTATCCCCAGAAAGACAGTCAGAGAGGTAATATAATTCCCAGATCTATAGCACATGGCTCAACTACCTCTGCTTCTGGGCCTTATTTCAGCATGATATAGTGGTAAGCATGCAGGATTTGAATCACAAAAAACTTGAGTTTCAATCCAGTCACTGACATGGTCTATGTTACCCTGGGCAAGTCACTGATCCCCTCTAAACTTATTTCCTCAGCTGTAAGATGAAGGCAAGCATGCTTAAAATACCTACCACATATGACTGCAGAGAGGATCCTTGAGATAATGTATGAGGTTCTGCAAACCTCAGGCTGTGATATAAATGTTTTTGTTGGTAGTGGTGTTCTCATTACTGATATCTCTACAGCACTTTCAGGTTAACAAAATATTTGGAGCTCATCACAGAATCAGAGACTCTGAGAGTTGGAAGGTACCTCAGCAGCCACCCAGGTCAGCTCATATCAGCCATACGCAGCTTCATAAAGCCCTCCAATTAGACAGAACCCACTACTTCCCCTAGCAGTTCTGTGCTTAGTTCTAATGGCCTGGAAGTTTTTCCTGACATCAAATTTGCCTCTTTATAACTTTCACCCATTATTTCTGGTTTTTCCCTCTGGTACCAAACAGAGCAAGTCAAATCCTTCTTCCATAGACCTTTCAATTCCTTGCACACAGTTATTATGTATGCCTTCTGCGTCTTCTCTTCTCCAAACAAAAACATCCTTGGCTCTTTCTACCAATTCTCCTATGACATGAACTTAGGGCCCTTCACATCCTTGTTACTCTTCTCTGGATGCTATCCAGTTACTGACATCCTTCCATTCAAAATGTAGTCTGAGCAGGACAGAGTGCAGCAGAACTATCTGCTGCCTCCTTATTCCCATAAACTTAAAAAAAAAAAGTACTGTTTACTATGTGTCAAGCACTGTGATAAACTCACTGGATTATAAATGCAAAAAGCAAAACTAGTCCTTGCCTGCATGGAGCTTATATTCTAATTGTGGGAGACAACTCACAAAGGGGAGTAGCATTTGGGAGTGGGACACTTTAGTCTGGAAAATTATTGGGATGGTGAGTGGGGTAAGGAAACAGTAGATGGATACACACCCCCATCCAGGAACAAAGGCAGAGCTGATTTGATCACTGTTCCTGGTTCCGGAACTGTAGAATGAGTGGGAGTAGGAAGGAAATGGTGTCAGGGGAAAGGCTGTCAAGGCTATGGCCAAAGAGTTGACTGAAGAGATGGAGTGTGGATGGGGCCTTTTCTCAAATACAGGAGATAGTAAGAATAAGGAAAGCAGGCTGTAGGGCAGAAATTTCTCTGGGGAGAGAAGAGACCATTTAGCTACAGAGGAAAAGGACAGAGTCAGGAATGAAATGAAGCATGGTTGGTATCTTTCCTGAAGCTATTTCTCTCTTAAGGCAGTCCAAGATCCCACTAGCATTTCTGGAAGGCACATTAATATATGTCTGCCTCACACTGAGTCTGAAGCCCACTCAAACTCCTAGATTATTTTCAGATAAACTGCTTTGTAAACACACCTCCTCTATACTGTAAATCCCACCACATATTATCTGCATTACATTGATCAAGTCATTGAATCTGTCAGAAATCCAAGTTCCTTTCCTAATATTACCATAGAGTTAATCATATCTTTCAAGGGCAGCTAGGTAGCTGGGTTCAAATGGGTTCAAATCCGGCCTCAGACACTTAATAGCTGTGTGATCCTGGACAAGTCACTTAACCTTGTTTGCCTCTGCTCTTCATCCTTAAAATGAGCTGTAGAAGGAAATGGTCAACTGTTCCAGTGTCTTTGCCAAAAACCCTCAAATGGGGTCACAAAGAACTGGACATGACTGAAGAGCTGCAGGAACCTCACAGGATGGAAAGAATGATAAACTCACAATCATGGTATTTGAATTCAAGTCCTGGTGTGACTATTTCCTTTCTGGGTGACCCTAGGCAGTGATTAAACCTCTTTGAATCCTAGTTCCTTTCCCTCTAGTACTGAGCTAGAAGTGGAAAGAACACTGAACTTTGTAGTCACCAGTGCCTGAGTTCAGACCCTGGCACTGCCACTTACCTCCTGTGTGACCTCAGGCAAGACAATTAAGCACTCTGGGCCTTCAGTAAAATGAAGGGGTTGGATAAGATTAACTCTAAAGTACATCCTAAGTCTAGAGCTATGATTTATGATCCTACATAAAGTTCCACCAGAACTTAAGCCATCATAAACATAGCTATGGTTATTCTTAGTAGTTACATAGCTGACACAGAGTTAATTTCTGACTTAATAGATGCTTTGCATACATTTATTTCCTCTCTTTAGGTGTTCCATAGGGCAAAGGTCCAAGGAAGGAAGTCTGAGGAGGGAAATATAGAGGGTAGGAAAATGGTGATAAGAAAAAAAACCCATTCAACTCCACTGCTTATGAAATAGTCTCTCTACAGGGTAATTGAAATACTAATCCATGCACTCAGATTGTCCTATCTGTGTGTGTGTGTGTCTATAAGAACACACAAATATAATGCATATCCATTTAACACTTTAAGGTTTACAAAAATCTTTCCCTCACTGCAACCCCAAGGTAGTTGTTGGTAGTGCTGATAATAGAGTGCTGGACCTGAAGTCAGGAAATTCTGAGTTCAAATCTGACTTCAGACTCGGGCTGTCATTTAACCTGTCTACCTCAGTTTCCTCATCTGTAAAACAGGGAAGAACCCTACTTCCCAGGCTTGTTGTGAGGCTCAGGAGATAATATTTGTAAAGTGTTTTGCAAACCTTAAAGCACTACATAAAAATGCTAGCTTTTATTATTCCTTTTTAAAATTAATTTTTAGTTTTCAACATTTACTTCCACAAGATTTTGAGTTCCAAATTTTCTCTCCATCTCTCCCCTCTGCCCACTCTGAGACAGCATGCATTTTCATTACCCCTTCTCCCAATCTTGCCTCCCTTCTCCTATCCCCTTCCCTTCTATTTTCTGATAGGACAAAATAGATTTCAATACTCCACTACCTATATATGTCTTATTTCCAAGTCTCATGTAAAAACAATTTTTAACATTTGTTTTGACAACTTTGAGTTCCAACTTCTCTTCTTTCTTCTCTCCCCACCCACCTCCATTGAGAAGGCAAGCAATTTGATATAGGTTATACATGTGTAGTCACGCAAAACACCTTCATAACAGACATGTTGTGAAAGACTATTTCTCTCCATCCTATCCTGCCCCTGATTTATTCTATTCTCTCTTTTGACCCTGCCCCTCCTCAAAAGTATTTACTTCTAATTACCCCCTCCTCCCATTTGCCCTCTCTTGTATCATCTCCTCCATGCCTCCCCTTCCTCTCCACTTTCCTGTAGTTTAAGATAGATTTTCAAACCAAATTGAGTATACATGTTATTCCCTCCTTAAGCCAAATCTGATGAGAGTAAGGTTCACTCTTCCCCTTCACTGAAAAAGTTTTTTCTTGCCTCTTTTTTATGTGAGAGATAATTTATGCCATTCTATTTCTCCCTTTCTCCTTCTCCCAATATATTCCTCTCTCACCCCTTAATTTTATTTTTTTAGATATCATCCCTTCGTATTCAACTCACCCTGTGCCCTCTGTCTATATGTATGTAATTCCTCCAACTACCCTAATACTGAGAATAATCTCAAGAGTTACAAATATTGTCTTTCCATGGAGGAATGTAAACAGTTCAACTTTAGTAAGTTCCTTATGATTTCTCTTTCCTGTTTACTATTTTATGCTTTTCTTGCTTCTTATATTTGAAAGCCAAATTTTCTATTCAGCTCTGGTCTTTTCATCAATAATGCTTGAAACTCCTCTATTTCACTGAATGACCAATTTTCCCTCTCAAGTACTATACTCAGTTTTGCTGGGTAGGTGATTCTTGGTTTTAATCCTAGCTCCATTCCTCTGGAATATTATATTCCAAGCCCTTCAATCCCTTAATATAGAAGCTCCTAGATCTTGTGTTATCCAGATTATGTTTACACAATATTTGAATTGTTTCTTTCTGGTTCCTTGCAATATTTTCTCCTTGACCTGAGAATTCTGGAATTTGGATACAACATTCCTAGTTTTCTTTTGGGGAATCTTTTTCAGGAGGCGATTGGCGGATTCTTTCAATATCTATTTTACCCTCTGGTTCTACAATATCAGGGCAGTTTTCCTTGATAATTTCTTGAAAGATGAGTCTAGGCTCTTTTTTAATCATGGCTTTCAGGTAGTCCAATAATTTTTAAATTGTCTCTCCTGGATCTATTTTCCAGGTCAGTTGTTTTTCCAATGAGATATTTCACATTGTCAGCTATTTTTTCATTCCTTTGGTTTTATTTGATAATTTCTTGATTTTTCATAAAGCTCCATTCTAATCTTTAAATAATGATTTTTTTCAGTGACCTTTTGGACCTTCCTTTCCATCCAGCCACTTCTGCTTTTTAAAGCATTCTTCTCCTCAATGGCTTTTTGCATCTCTTTTGTCATTTGGGTTAGTTTATTTTTTAAGGTGTTATTTTCTTCAGCATTTTTAGGTCCCCTTTAGCAAGCTATTGACTTGGTTTTCATGATTTTCTTGCATCACTCTCATTTTTCTTACCAATTTTCCCTCTACTTCTCTTACTTGATTTTCAAAATCCTTTTTTAGCTCTTCCATGGCCTGAGACCATTTCATATTTTTCTTGGAGGCTTTGGATGGAGGAGCTTTTACTTTGTTGTCTTCTTCTGTTTATATATTTTGGTCTTCCTTATCACCAAAGTAAGTTCTACAGTGTGATTCTTTTTTTGCTCCTTTCCCCAGCCATTTATTTGACTTTTGAGCTCTTTGTCAAGGCAGTTCTCTGCTTCCAGTGAGGTTGGTCAGCCACTTGATCCCCCCACAATGGGTGGGCCTACAATTCTAGAAAAAGCAGCTGCTGCTGTTCCTGAGACTGTGGTGGGCTCCTCAACCCCTCTGCCACCTTGGGGCTGGACCATTCTATTCTCTTACATAGATCCCACAGGTTTTTTCCAACTGATTTTCGAATTTGTCCTTGGCATTTTGGGGTTGTGAAGTCTAGAAACCACTGTAGGTGCCAGACATTCAGTCCATCCCCCATCCCACCCCCCAACCCACCCAGGCCTGTTCAGGTCTCATCTGTGCTGGCATGGCCTGTGTTGGACTGGGCTCTGCTCTCAGCAGCACAATAGATGCTTCCACCTTCCAGGCTGTCTTGGGCTACAGATTTGCTTCACACCATCATTCTGTGGGTTCTGCAACTTCAGAATTTGTTTGAAGTTATTTTTTTTTTACAGGTACCTGACTGGGTTTGGAGGGAGAGCTGTAGCAAGTCCCTGATTTTACTCTGCCATTTTGGCTCCCCCTTTCCCCTCAGCTCTTATTATTCTTATAGAAGATGTTTCCATTCCCATTTTACAGATAAGAAAACTGAGTTTCTGAGAAATGAAGTAACCTGACCAATGTCACATTGTCAGGAAGTGACAGAGCCAGACTTGAAACTCAGATTTCATGACTCTAAGTCCAGGATTCACTGCTCTGTACTATGTTGCCTCTCATGGGATCCTTGCCCAGCCAATGATAATATGAACTGGAGCTTCCTTCAAGATACAAAGGTCTCAAAATCAGGAGAAGGCAAAACTTTGCCTATAAAGTCATTTGCAAAAAAAATGAATAAATACTGAGTGGATTAAAACAACTATATCCTCTGTTTTCTTCCTGATAACTAGGATCTGACCTAAAGCATTCAAAACCAAAAGTTGTTTGGCTTTTAAAGTACTTGTGAGATTGGTCGCTGTTAGCAGTACAAACAAATTCTCTTTCTTCCTAGAAATGCTGGTCACAAGTACTTTACTTTCCTAGAGACCAATAGAAGACTTAACCTTTTAGACAGGAGTAATTCATTGCATCTGTCTGTACAAAGCTGGGGAGCAAGGCAGCTCATTCATCCTGTACAGCTCTGAAGACAAACCCTTTCAGTAAACAAGATGTGAGGTCTTCCTTACTTCAGGACAGCATTCTCCCCTCTCACTCCTCCTTTTCCCATAGGACTCCTCTAGATAACTGACATTACAGGAACAGTTCTTTAAACAAAACAGGCCAAGGATGATGTAGTGACTGTGAGAACAGGTAACACAAGCATATTCAGCAACCATAAATGGACCACTAATGTATTTATGAGTGTGTTTAGAAAACCACATTCTCAAAAGGAAACACTTATGTGTCCTGGATTTCTGAAGTGAACAGAAACTTAGGCAAAGTAAATAAAGCCCAAGGAAAATGCATAAATGTGATTCAGAAAGAATTCCTTCAAGGGGTAATGAGAAATATACCAGCAGAAGTGATTCAAAGTTGAGAAGAGAAAAAAAAATAGGGTATTTGGAAAATGTCTTCAAGAGTAAGACTCCTTAGAAAGATGACCTCTAAGGAGTTTTGCATATTTTAAAGTAGATTTAGCAAAGAGCTTTAAAGGAGAAAAAGGCTTGAACAACTGTGGCCTTGGAAGAGCAGCAGGTTCAGTAACTCAGTGCACATTTTGCATGCCTGGACCAGAGAAAAGTTAATGGAGGTGAAAAAAGAGGCGACTAATTTTGAAGTGGGTTGAACATGTTCTTCCTTTATCTTCCCTAAGTTAGTACACCTAATCCACTTGTTTTTAAACTATGTTCCATGGAGCCTTGGGCTTCCAAAAGATATTCCTGAGGAATTTCTTGAAAAATAAACAAACAAAAAAGCACCATCCTGATGGGAATGTTTAATTTGTGAGCACCTATGTCCAGGCCCTTCTCTGACACTATGCCATAGGTTGGTATGTCAGAGTATAAAAAAATGAAACACTTGCCCCCTAAACTTATGCAAAAATCACTTCCTGAGATCCTTCACTCCTGGTTGGTTGTTTTTGGCTCGTTTCTTCTGCTTCCTAAGACTAAATTTCCTTGATTAGTTCTAACATCTTCTAACTCATAGAAAAGTCAGAGTCTTACTCTAATACCTATGGAGTGATATTCAAAGAGACACAGAGAACTGATAAGTCACAGACAAGGCCTATGCAATCCAGGTGTGTAAAGTTTGCTATCAGATAAAAAGAAAATATTATATGTATGAGATTTACTGAGAAATATGCTGGAATCAGAGAGAAGGCAGTACCATTAGATCAAATGAGATCATATTTGTAAAGAACTTAAGCATGTGATAGATGTTATATAAATGTCTCTTCCCCCTTCACCTTTTCCCCTTTGTCTTTTTCCCTTTCCCTTTCCTACCATTTGTTTCTGTTCTCTTCCCTTCCCCTTTTCTTTTCCTTCTCTTCTCCTATATCCTTTCTCTTTCCTTCCTTTCCTTACCACTCTCTTCCCTTCCTTTCCCTATTTCTGTGTTCTCTTTCCAAAACCTTCCTTTGCCCTTGGTGTCATTTATTCTACTGGAGAAACCCTGCTGAGATGCTATGGTATGGACTATCCCCCAATTCTGTTACAGCCTGAAAGAATATCTGCCAAGATCTACAAAAATAAGGAAAGGACTAGCCACTTGGCCATTTCAAGGTCTTTCGTTAATATGATGACCAGATACCCTGTTGTAGGCAAGGTAGTCTTGAATTAACCCTCTTATTTCTTCTGACCCCAACTGATGTCTCTCATTGATTTAACAATTTAGTAAACATTTGTTAATGACATATTGTACTCTGTCTCTTACTAAATCTTGCTTTCTATCCTTTCTCTCTTGCTCCTTTTTCCACTCTCCCTTCTTTTATTTAGCAAATCATATTTTCTTCCTAAACACTGCTTTTATATTTTTATGCAGTAAAACAATCTCATTAATCTGGATTCCAGTTATCAGCAATTTGTGATTAATATGAATAGGGGCTGAGATAAAATCTACCTTTATAGTAACTGGAAGAAAAGGCCGCTAGACAAATTAATAGTATAAATAAAGCTAGCAAAGATGAATGTTTAATTAGTATTATTTTTCTCTCTCTCTTTTTTTTTTAACTGACAAATGCAAAATTGTATTTTACAAACCAAGTACAAAAGAGGAGGCAGTTTTTAGCTAAAGAGTGTAAGAGATCCATTAACTACTTGAAGTCACCAGGTTAATAATACCAAGTTTTTCCCTTTGACTGATTCTTTTTTTTTAAATTTTTAAATTTTTATTTTTAATGTTCTATAATCACTACCATAAAACTTAGATTTCCCCCCCTCCCTACCTCCCACCACCTCTCTCCCTCCCCAAGACAGCATACAATTCTATATAGGATCTACACATACATTCCTACTGAATACATTTTCACTATAGTCATGCTGTGTAGACGAACTAAAATAAATGAGAGAAATCATGTAACAAACCAAAACATAATACACACACAAACACACAAAAATGATCTGCTACATTCCGCAACTAAATTCCATAGTTCTTTCTCTGAATGTGGAAGGCATTTTGCCTTAGAAGACCATTTTGAATTTTTTTTTTGTCCTTGCATTGGCTATGAAGATCCAAGTCTACCAGAAAAAACTCTCGCACACTGTGATCGTTGATGTGCGAATGTTTAACTATTAAAAGACATTTTCAACTCCCCTCCCTTTTTGACAGTCACTAAATTTGCAGATATAGTTTACAAGGATTTTTGCAACATTTTTGATAAAATAAGGATAGGGAGTAACCTATGATTTCATTGGTCAAGGAAACTCCCATGTGAGCAAATCCCTCTACCAATGCAGATCAGTACCTTCTCTGTAATTTATAGTCTTAGAAAGTTGCCTAGAGCACTGAGATGTTCAGTACCTTGCCCAGCACCCAGCCAGTATTTATCTGAGGAAGGGGTTAAACCCAGATTTTCCAGGTTCTCTCTAAATGATGTGTCATATTTTCTAATGATGTGTCATATTTTTTTGATAAAAAATCTCATACTGTTCTTATGAAGAAGATGGAAGAGATATGGACAATATGTTACCACATTAGAGTGATTCAGAAATAGTTATATGGCTGGATGCAAAGGGTGGTCATCAAGGGTTTAATGTCAATGTGGCAACAGGTGTCCCATACCTCCACTGATCTGTGCTTGGTTATGGGATGTTGAACCAGTAATGAAGTCCTCTGCATGATTCATTCAACAACACCTAAATTTATGGGTTCCACAAAAGGCCTGATAAATGAACAGATTATACACACACAGCATTTAACACACTGACTGGAACTCAATAAATGCTTATTAACTTGCTGATTTGACATGGATTTGGAGGGTCAAAGTGTGACTTCTATACATATGAGAGTGACGAGCCATACCAGAAGCAGCAAAAGATTTAACACATTCAAAGCAACAATTTTTACTATTCAATAATACTATCTAGTATATACTGAAGCAAATATTTAGAAGCTAACTTACAAAAGGTGTCCCCAGGAGGCAGGGGCAGGAAGAGCACTCACAAAGGGATACTCCTCTGCATACCATGAGAGATGCCTAATTCCTTTACCTTTTAAAACTTTCTATGCTCTTAGTATTGATGCTTGGCTAGTAAAAGTCATCTTCCTAAAACAGAGGGAGGTCAGACCATGTCTTTCTCCCCATCTCCTCCTCCCTCCATTTAATAAACTTTGTTGGGTCCCTACTACTTCCAGGATCAAATATAAAAGCCTCCGTTAAGCTTTCAGAACTCTTTACCACCTGATCCTGTCCTTTTGATACTTCACGCTTCATACACCAAAGTTCAGTGACACTGACCCTCCTGGTGTTCCTGACACAAAATATTCCATCTCCTGACACAATACTCTTTCAGTTGTTGTCCCCTAGACCTGAAATTCTCTCCCTCCTTATCTTAGCTCTCTGGGTTTTTTCAAGTCTCATCGAAAATCTCACCTTCAAGAAGTTCTTTCTACTTTCCCTTCTACTTTCTACTTCCCTCATACTGAGATAATCTCCAATTTATCCTGTATGTATGTTATTTGTACACAGTTGTTTGTATATTGTTTCCTCTATCAGGCTATGAGCTCCTGGAGAACAGGGACCTTCTGTGCCTTTTTTTTGTGCTTGTACATTACAGACTCTTAATAAATGCCTATTGACTTGACTCTCCCATCTCCCCTTTGATGTCTACTTTTACAAGATCCCAAATTCCTCCTTTTTGAGCCACATGCTCCCATGCTGTTATGACTTTGATCAAAGAATATTAGTGATTGTGGTTTAGTTGGTGAAGGCATATATACTTGTTCATTTGGAAAGGATGAAAGTGGGATTTTAAATTGGTGAGCTCAGAAGAATGAATTGCAAGGTGCTTGGAAAACTGAAGTTAAGAGTGCACCAAATTTTATTAATTCATTCAGTAGATATATTGGTTGAAAGGCTGTACAGATGACACTGAAGAACATAAAATATAAGCTTTGCACTCAAGGGACTTATAATCCACTAGGATAGACAAGGCACATGTACAGATAATCAGATGACAATCTAGGAATGGCCAAATCAACCATAATCTGCATTTCTGTAGTACATTATTACCATCTATGATGAGGCATTCACAAGGAAATTGATGCTCAGGAAAGTCAAATGACTTGCTTAAAGTCAGACAATCAATGAACAGTCAGGATAGGACCTGATCCCAGATTTTCCTGGTCCTATTTCCACATTTTGCTATTATATGACTAGTATAGTCAATGAGAATGAAAAGAGATCAGAGAAGCGAAAAACCTCCTCTGGCTGAGAAGGTCAGAGAAGACTTTTATGTAACAGGTGGGAATCAGAAATGGATTCTGAAGGAAGGACAGGATTCTGATAGGCCAACAGAACAAAAAAGGCAACAGGTGGGAAAGTGGAATGTGTGGCCAAGAAATCAGGCCTGGCTTGGGCAGAGTGTCCATGAGTGGAGTTAAATAGGCAAGGGACCAGATTATAAGGGATTTGGAACACAAAGCTAACTAGAATTTTATTCTGTAGGCAATGGAGTTATTGGAGTTTTGGGGAGGGGGGGCGGGAGAAGGGAGTAGCATGCTCAAAGTCATAGTTTAAGAAAGATAACCTGGTGGTGATTTCTGGGATATATATGATAAAGGAAAGACTGACAGCAGAGAGAACAAACAGAAGGCTACTCCAACAAGAACCTGAATAAAATCATATTTTAGAATCTTCTCAGAATTATACCTGAAAACCCAATAAAAATGGAGACTTCTGTCATGCTTAGTTAATATCTTTACACGCACTGACTTGTGTGTATGTGGACAAATGTACACACGTATGTGTGTGCATACATATGTAAAAACATAGTACCATAGTGACATTGTAGCAACTATGATACCCCTACTTACTGAATAACATAACGTCAAAGAAGAGGTGAGGAAACTGAGGCCCTGAGAAGACAACTGATTTGCTAAATAACACTGTCAAGGTCAGAACTAGAATTCTAACTCAGGTCTTCTGATTTTGCATTTTATGATCTTCCTACCATATCACATTTTTTCCAATTATAATTTTCAGTTATCATTTTTATGGGTATGGAGTATTTTTCTACTGTAACCCTCTAGCAACAGGATCAAAGGGGGAAGGAAAAAAACCTAATCTGCTAGAAGACTCATTGGGAGTTATAAAGGAAGATGACAAGAAAACCCAAGCTGTTGGGCAGGGCTGGCAACCAGGGCTTATTACCTTAGTGAGCTCAAGACTTATCTATCTCTACTGTCCAAACAAATTAAGTATTAGAGGCTTCCCCCAAGATGGAAATCAAAGCTTAGTGAGCAGATTAATAGGGTGAAAGTCCGGATATAGAAATAAGACTTTTCCCCCCTGGATACTGCACAGGATTTTATAATATCCAGATAGACTCCAGGGACAATGGTGCTTGTCAATAAAGCAACGGAGGGACTAGGACAATGAGTCTGTGAACTTGGTTTTAAAATATATTTTGATGACTACGCTAAATATAATTACTTTCCTTTGTAATCCTACATATTTTATTTCATGCATTTAGAAACAGGATTCTGAGAAGGCATATATAGATTTTACCTGACTGCCAAAGGGCTCCATGATACACAAAAATGGTTAAGAACCCCAGACCAAAGAGAAACCAGGTTCAGATCAAGGAACAGAAGCATAACTGAAGAAGAAAGGAGAGAAAACTCTCAGAGCGATTAAAGATAAGGGGGCCATGAGCTGTGTCAGTCAGACTGATCTGTAATTAGCCCCTATTTCCCTCAAGATTAAACCACACACACCTCTTCTACTTCTTGATTTCTGTCATTCCCTTCTTGTTTGTTTGTCTTTTTCCTAGTTGACCAGTAAAAGTATTGTCCTGAAAAATTCCAACCTTATAAAACATAAGAGATCAAAGTATCCCCAGACCCTAGTGATAGGAGCTGTCTTATATCCTTGGCTATGGAAGACAGAGCTGAGCAGAATGATGAAGATGATCCAAGACAACTACGAGGACTATTATTTCTTTCCTATCTGGGACATATCCTTATGCCAAAGTCTTCATGGCAGAGTTAGCATGTGTGCATGCGTGTGTGTGTTTTATGCATAACACAATCACCTCATCATATCACCTCCATTCTTCTTGAATGAAGTGACAACAGAGTACAAGCCCTGACAGGTCCTACCCACCTGGAAAGATTTCAAGTTTGAGCCCAGCACCACACTGACTATACATCCGCCATCTGCACATCAGCAGAGCTAAGTTCCAGCTCATCACTGGAAGACTGGTCTGAAGTTGATTACTTTTTCTTTTTTTGGTCACAGGAACTCTTGAAAATAAGATAGTTAGGGCACAAAGGGATCATGAACTGCATCACTGGAGAGAGTACCCACTCCAGTGAAAGATCAGCTCTTTGAAGTATGTATGTCTAAATAACATCCAAATACTTATTCAATGCACATAGAATTGTGAAGTGAAATACACATCATGTACAAACACAGCCCATGACTAGGTATTTACAGGTTAGTATCAGAAACAGTGATGATTGTAGACTGAGCAGCATGGTGTAAGCAGACAGAGCTCTGATACTTGGGAATCAGGAAGACCTCAGCATGAATCCCACATCAGTTATATGACCCCTGGGGGAAAAAAAAATCACTTCAACTCCCTGAGTTACAGTTTCCTGTTAAATGCAAATATAACCTTCCAAGGTTGTTGGGAGAATCAGAGATAATTAATGTATGGAAAGGAAAGTATTTTGCAAAACTTGTAATGTTACATAAATATGAAATATTAATACTAATATAGAAATATACAAATCAACATGGAGTACTTAAAATAAAATTTGTCTATTATACCCATGAAAAGATATCTCTGCATAATTTAGTAGAGCTATTTGTAAAGGGGAAGATAAGAGAAGGTAGGGATACAGGCAATTATAACATGGTCCAGTGATATCTCAGGGTTATCAAATAAGAGGACTGGGAAGATTTTCATGTTGAGGCACAAAATAACAACAGCATTTTCTTTCAAATTTAAGAAACAATACTGTATATATGGTATATCATTTTTAAAATTTTGAAGGTTAAAAAAAACCCCACCCTACACGGATTAAAAAGTGTTAACAATAAATGCAATGAGTATCTTAACCAACTGATATGTCTTTCTGACTCCAGGTCCAACGTTCTATGTGTGACGCTCCCTAAGCTGCTTTTGTTAACAAAAGAATTCAGTATGATTCTTCTTCATATTAACTAGTCATCAATCATATGCTATTTTATTCTTACATCTCTTTAAACAGAAAGGTGAAATGGAGGCCCACAGTTAGACTGCTTAAAGTTTTATGTTAAAATGAAAGTTACTACCATAACTTTGATACTAGAGGAACACAGATCATAGAATTTCAAAGCTGAAAGGAATTTCATCCAATTTCATCTAATTCAAAACATACTTGAATAAGAATTCTTTCTACAAGAAAATCTGACAAGTGTTTATCTAGCCTTGCCTACCAGACTTCCAATGAGGAGAATCTACTACTTCCTGAAAAAGCCCATTCTATTTTCGGATCATCCTAATTGCTAGCTATTTGTAATTCTTATATCAAACCTAAATTTATCTCCCTGCAACCTACTGTTCCTGTCTAGGGCAGGGGTTCCTAACGTGTGTGTGTGTGTGTGTGTGATAGATCTCAGTGGTGTGAAGAAAATGAACCCCTCCTTGGAATAATATTTTTAATGCATAAAATAAATACATTGGATTACAAATGAAACCAGTTACACTGAAATACAATTATCAAAAACATTTTTAAAAATATTGAGTTTTGTACTTTTGCGTGCAATCATCTTTTTATTATACTATTATGGAAATGCTTGTTTTATTTCATAAATTAAGCATAAAATAAATAAAAATTTTAAAAAGAGATAATGAAAAAAAAAAAGTCTACAGATAACCTTTCTAAGAACTCCTATCTAGGGCCAAAGAAAACAGACAGACATTTTCACATAGATAATAGTTCACTGAAGATAATCATTATGCCTTCCCACGTATTTTTTTCCTGCCCAAATACCCCCATTTCCTTCAACTGATCCCCATAAGATATAAACTTGAGACCTTTCACTGTCCTAGTCAACCTTTTCTGAATACTCTTTAGCTCTCCAATGCTCTTTAAAAATGCAACACACAGAATTGAACACAACAGTATGGATGTAGATTGACTAGGGCAAAGCACTAGGGGCTAGGGGCTAGCACTTCCCTAGTCCTAGACACTAGGCTTTAAGACTGCATTAACTTTCTTGGCTGTCATATCCTATTGTTGACTTAAATTTAGCTTACAATCTATCAAAACCCACAGATCTTTTTAGTTGTTTTCTTTTTTCAGACAACAACAGCTGACATTTATATAGTACCTACTATATGCCGGGTACTGTGCTAAGCACTTTAAGAAATATTATCTCATCTGATCCTCACAACAAACCTGGAAGGTAGATGCTATTATTATTCCCATTTCACAGATGATGAAACTGAGGTAAATAGAGGTTGAATGACTTGCCCAGGGTCACATAGTTAGTAAGTATCTTTTCTTGTTGTTCATTCATTTTTCAGTCATGTCTGACTCTCTATGACCTCATTTGGGGTTTAAGGCAAAGATACTGGATTGGTCTGTCACTTCTTGCTCCAGCTCATTTTACAAATGAAAACACAACCATGGTTAAGTGACTTGCCTAGAGTCACACAGCTAGCTAGCCACACTGGAATTCAGATCTGGGGTCAAGTCCTGCCCCTGACACATACTGGCTATGGGCAAGTCACACAGCTGTAACTCACAGATAAATTAGGAATTAGTTTTGGTGGAAGGAGTTCCTATACCAGGAGTTGCCCAAACTGAAACATCACAAATCTGGTCCTTTACTTCCCTCAGTCTTCTTCTCCTCCCCTGAACTCCCCCCTAAAAGAGCAACCAGGAAAAAATATTTTCTTTTTTAATTGTCAGAGAAAGATAAGCATGGAACTATAGAGGTAGAATCCATATCTCTGTATTTAAATCCCAGTGACAGAGAAGGAGTTACAGTATTTAGAATAAGCTGAGCTGAATCTGTCCTCTGTCTCACTACCAAGGATAATGAGGAAAATACTGGGGTGAACACACAATTTTTTAAGCTATTTTATACACTGATTCTTTTGTTTTTTATAATTATAACCACTGAGTACTTCATACCATCCAAATTTTCAGAAGTTCACTATAGAGAAAAATCTGTTACAATGACTTATTATGCAGGTCCAGTTACAATACGGACCGAGTCATGGCCTCTGAAAACATAACAACCATAGATTATAAAAGCCCATTCTATCAGATCACTTAAAAGGTAGGAAACAGTCCTGCCTCTGAACATAAACATTGCAGAAAGCCTATTGTCTCTAACGGACCCTAAAAATCCACTGCCCTCTTAAGCATGCCATACGTGTTCTAAACTGCATTTAAGTAAATAAATGACAGAAACGGCTATGCAAACAGACTTTTTTATACCTACCAAGCCCCTTGATAAAGCTGATCACACAGGATCTTCTCCAACAGGCTGTTGTAATCTCCATGAGCCTAAGAAGGTATAACAAACTAAATTCTCAAGCCTCTAAAACAGACTGTTTTCCAGAGCAAGAAATGCTGCCAACTCCATGGTCCCGTAACTCACTTCTGACATAAATGTCTCAGCAACAGGCTGGCTTGTGTCTTATTTTGGTGGGGGGGAAAGGGGAGGAGAGAAGGTGTACTCTTGGGCAGGTGCTAAAGACCTATGGTAAGATACAAACTAAAGCAAGTCTTCAGTACAAGCAGGCACTCTCCATACCAAAGGGGTAATTTTTAGCTCCACAGTATGACAGTGACCTACAACTTTCAGGGTTGCTGTCTGTCTATATTTATCTCCCAAGTACATACTCTACTGACAGATTAGTGAAACCAGTCAAAGCACTCCAGGAACATGAGACTGAACCCCCCCCCCCCCCCAGTCTGTCCATAAACAATCCATGCATACCAAATACATTCATTCTCCCACAGTCCAAACTAGCTGGAGTTGGTTGATTTTTTTGGGACTGAAGAAATGTAAAGGAGGGAGGTAACATAGGATGGGTGATAAACACCCTAGCTTTTGAACTTTTCACCAGAAGTGCAAATGGTCTTTAAACAGCTTAAATTCTTTCAGACAAAATCAACAAGAGACAATCCTTTTTCCAAGTCAAGAGTCAGGGAGAAACCACACACCCCTAAAGAAAATGACATGCTTAAAATCGGCTGAAATAACTCAAGGAAGTGTGATTGGTTTTTTAAAACTATAATTATATTATTTAAAAAGGCACACAACATAAACCAACCTAAGGACTTAATTTGTAAGGGCAAGAAGGTGCACCAAGCCTTGTATGTGTTAAGTGTTTTGCCCTTTATGAGAAGAGAGGCTTTACAGGATAATGACTAAGACATGAAAAAGGAAAATTCAAAATCATTCTTACTTGAACCAAAATGAAATGAATTGATCTTTACCTGGGCACAATTTTAGTTATAAAATCTATTTTCACTGACTAACAGAAAATTGGTGTAGACATTCATTCATTTGCCTAACAAACATTTATTGTACACCACTGCCAAAGGTCCTGAGTAGGATGGAGGGAAATAAGAAAGAGGCCCTGCTCTCATCCTTGGAAGTTTAAGAAAATATGACTATCACCGTAAGACAAGAAACGTTCTAACTTTTGTTTAATTCATTAAAGAAAGGCTTTCTTCAGAGACAGTCTCACTCACCAGTCTAGTAACTTTCCAGACCAAAATGCCTCTCTCTGGCTACCAGTCCCCAATATCAAAACATATGTTCCTTAAAGTCGGGGCTTGTCCGTGCCTTTGTATTTGTATCCCTACTGCTTATAAAAGTGCTTGGCACATAGTAAACGCTTAATAAACCCTCCTTTTCTCCCTCTCTCCCACTCTCCTTTCCTTCCTCTTTCCTTTTCCTCCTTCCCTTCTTCCTTCCTTGCTGGAAGTCCTTCTTTCCTTCTGATCCTTACTTTCATCTTTCCTTCCTTCCTTTCTATTTCCAGTTGCATTAGAGATTAGACTGTGAGTTCCTTGAGGACAAGGGTTTTCCTCTCTTTGTATCCTCCTCTCAATATAGTGCCTGGCAAATAATAGGTACTTAACTGCTTGCTGACCTACTGTTCTCTCCCTTCCTCACTTCCTTCTCTGTTTCTTTCATTATTGAATGGGGTCGGGGTGGGGGGACATTTCAGATTAAGAAAGACTATTCACTATAATCAAACAGACATAGGTAGTGGCTGGGACTTAATACCATCCTGGTTAAAACTTCTTAAAATGACAGAATCCTAGTTTTTAGGGATTTTATCTCAAAATGTGAAAGCTAAGGAGGAAATAAAGCCTTTGTTTTATGCATTACTAAAATGGGATCAAATATAGTATGTGCCCACAGACATGTCAAGAGTTTGTGAACAGAGTTCTTTCATTCAATTTATCTTTTACCAAAAACCAGGGGCCTGAATGGGACTTAAAGTTTGACCTCTGACAGCTTCCAAGTTGCCTGAGCTATTTGGAGATCAACCTTTCAAGTTGTGCTCATTGTTCAATAAAAACAATGTTATTTATGTTAGCATCCCAAGAATATGGAAATAAAATCCATCTCTGCTCATTTCATTTATCTTCTTTCCAGAAAAAAACTCTGATTTTATTATAGGACTTTTAAAGATTGAGGTTTCTAAGCATGATTTGATACTTCTGTGTAAAGGACAGCTGGCCAATGAGAGTTCAGCTGTTAAAAGCATGTACAGAATACTCTGATACAAGTCTATGTGGACTTTGGAGCAGGCCCAGGGATTCTACGATTGCTTCCTGTCTGTTTACCATGTATTCGAGGCCTCTGATTGGCTGCTGAGCTGGAACTGAGTGTGCATACAAAGATTCCAGTGGGACTACTTGACCTCTCTCTTTCCTGGGGAGACTAAGGGAAGAATACTGGGTAGAGCAGGGTGGCAGGGAGAAGCTTTGGGCCTTATCTACACTTGGGCCACGATCTGTGAGAACAGCCCTCTTGTTGTTTCTCTCTTTGTTGTGTCCACTCTCTCTTAACTCCAGACTCACTTCTCCAACTACCCATTAGACATCTCAAAATGGTTGTCCCAAAGACATTTTATACCCAATATATCTAAAACTGAACTCATTTTTTCCTCCCCAAATCCTTACTTCTGAACTTTGTTATTACTGTTGAGGGTGCCTCTCAAGTCCCCCAGGCTTACAGCTTAGGGGTCACCTTTGACTCCTAACTCTTACTTCCTTCCCTGAGAGAATCTATTACTAAGGTCTGTTGATTCTACCTGTATAACCTCTCTCTTATACACCCTTCTTTTCTCAGACACTTTAATCACTGTGGCAAAGGCCCTCATCATCTCACTCCTGGTTGCTATAAAGTCTGTTGCTTTCCATGCCTCAAGTCTCTCCCCACTCTAATTCATCCACTCAGTTGTTAAATCAGTCTTCCTAAAGTATAGATCTGACCATGTTACTCTCTTATTCAATAAACTCCAGTAGTTCCCAATTACCTCCAGGATTAAATATAAAATATATTTGTCGTTTAAAGTCCTTTACAACCTCGTTCTCTCCTACCTTTCCAGTCTTCTCTACTCTTCATTCACCCCAAGTACTCTGTGATGCATGCAGTAACACTGGTCTCACCCAAGACATGCTATCTCTAAACTTTAAGTATTTTCACTGGCTGTCCTCCATATTTGGAATTCTCTCCTTTCTCATCTCTTCCTCCTGGCTTCTCAGACTTCTTTTAAGTCCCAGATAAATCCCATCTTCCTTTATCTCCCTAAATGCTAGTGTTCTAGGGCTATATTTTGCCTTTCTTTGTATCTCCAGGGCTTATCCCAGTGCTTGGCACATAATAAATTATAAATGCTTATTGACTGATTGACTCTTAAGTGAAGGGTATTGGAGAAAGCCAAGACCTCGTGAGTTGTGAAAGCCTGGGAAAACAGGCCCCCAGAGGTCCGGAAACTGGCAACCAAGCCTGGTGTGCCAGTGAGGCTTTGAGGAGTGACCTGCTTAACCTACAAGCAGTGGATTGACTTTGAGACCCCATTTCCTGTTGTGGCAATGGATCGACTCTGTCCACTGGCTAAGATACATATAGAAATGAACTTGGTGGGAGAAAATACTCTGTAGTAATCACTTGAAGTCTGAGCCCATTTTGCCTAGAGACAGAGGTACTGTAGGGCAGAATATACCCCAGGGTTCTACAGGGGATATGTTTGTACTAATGTTCTTATTATATCTTCTCAGTAAACAATCATGTAAAAATGAATGGATGTTAACTGGCTAAATGACACTTGAGCATTAATTAATATCATTGATGATGCTGAGGAGATAAATGGTATCACTGGATCATATTGAAAAAAATAACTGGCAAAGGATATTAAGAACTCAGTGGAATGAGGCACAAGCCAATAGTATTAGAGAAGACCCCTAACTATACATGTACACCCCTAGAACCATGAAGAGAAGATCAGGTCACCCCTACTCAGGGAGACCTAACCCCTCAGTGTGATAAAGCGCTAGGATCAAGACCCCAGGGCTTATGGAGGCTAAACCTACATAAATATGGCTTACAAAAATTACTGCCTATTTAAACCTTTTGAGGTTGACTTTAGTACTTTGTGATTTTTTTACACTGTGCCTTTGTTACTTTTGCTAGTCAGAGGCCATCTGTTCAACTAGCCCAAAGAAAGCTCCATGGCCACAGAGGTCAGCTGACCTCTCTGAGCCCTCAGGCCTTCATCTGTAAGAGGTAGCTAATGATACCTGCCTTTTCCACCTCACAGGATTGTTCTGAAGATTAAATCAGAGGTGTGATTCAAAAATTCTTTGTAAATAGTATATTATTATACAAATATGTTTTGATATTATTATTTAACAGTCACATCATCAAATGATTTCATCCTTTTAGAACACCGATGGAAACCTAGGAAATAGGCACAAAAGATTTCACAGCCAAAATAGTACCTGTAGTCAACATACTGAAAGCTTGTACCTTTTGCTCATAAAGGAGATTCCGCCTCTCCTGCCACCTATTAGCTCTTACTTTACAAGCAATTCTAACAATATGATTATCAGATTTATTCAGCCCATATAACTTTAATTGGGGAAAGAACACAAGAGAGGGGAGGGAAGGATGTTTGAGTTACTAAAGGCATGCATACCAAGCTCAGCAGGAAGTAACAACTAATAGCTTGACTTAGAGAGACTATAAAAGCAGATGCACACACTAAAAAAGTAGAGTATTTAGTGAATTAGAAGAAAACAGTCGTAAATACCACATTAGCCTTTAAGGTACATTATTATATTATACCATAATCTAAAAACTGGTGTCTATATTGATTACTGAATCATGGAGGAAAAATAAAAATCTATTTTAAATCATTTAAGAAGTATGCTATAAAATCTGTAAATATTTTACTGCAGAATAGTTGAAATAAAAATATTTTGGTATTTAAAATAGCTTCATAAACAAGGAAAACTAGCTCAGAAGGAACACTGCATACCCTAATAATAATTAGATATTTCAATGCACCTATGAGATCATCACCATTGATAATTTTCTCAGTACAGACTCCAAATCATAAATCTTTTCAACTGGATTGTTCCTATATTTATTTTTACAATATCCTTCCATAGAGTATATACTCAGGGAGCTGGAGGTTTTTCTCTTTTAATATTTCATGGTTACCAGCATAGTACTCAGGTTGTCCATTGGCAAGGTCCAAAGCAACTTGAAGACCAAAGAGAACTCAAAGCATGCTGAAGAGATTGAGTCTCTTTGGCCCTTTTGATAACTTTGCCCTGTGTCTGATGTAAGGCTTGGGGCATCTCCATTAATAACGTGAGCGTCCCATAATAAAGTGTTACATGTACACAGCGTAGTTTTGCCAGGATTGTACCAAATGGTTGGTTTCTGGCCACAGTCTCACAGAGGACTAACAGTTAAATTAATATTTAAAGAGGATCTAAGAACTGGGGGATTCTTATTATCTTCTGCCCCCTTTTCTACCACTCCACAACCAATACTAAAGTGGATCACAGAGGAATGATGGCCATTTTGTATTTTTATTAGCCGCATGGCTGTTGTGTATACTAAAAGAACAAAATATACCCTATTACTGATATTTTAAAGCTGTGATGTTCCTCCCCACATTCTGCACTCCTTGAAGTACCTTCTACCCTCCCTATGGATGACTCCTCCCAGAACTTCCACTGAAAGAGGGCAGCAGGTCAGTCATCATCTTTTTATGTATACTCATCAGAGTATACCATCAATGCCCCTGTTTCAGGGGAACTACCCTCTTCTTCCCCTTCCCCTTTCCCACTTCCTTTGATGTGCTTGCTGTCTTCTTCCATTAGAATGTTAGCTCCTTGAGTTCACACATGTTGCTTTTTGCTTGTACTTGTATTCTCAGTGCTTAGTAGTACAGCATATAGTAAATGTTTCTTATTGTTATTTAAAGGATTGAGTTTTTTTGGCTTTCCTCTTCTTTTCCCTGTCACTGTTCATTCATCCACAAAAATGAACCTGTCAACCATCCATAAAAATGTCCTCTACATTTTTGCATTTTTTTTGGTAGCAGGATTGTAAATACAAATTGAAATCTCCTTAATCCACTGCATCTACCATCTATCACAAGTTATGAGAAGGTAGAAGGTATCTTGAGAATTCATTTATTATCCATTACTCCTTCCAAGAATGGCCTGTATCAAACCATTGATTGATATCCTACTCTATCATTCCAACCTTAAGATAGGAAGAATACATGACAAATTCTATTCACCTACATGGACATTTGTCCAGATAATTCACTCTATAATGTTATAAAAGCCACTCCTGAAGTTGATTTTGGGGGGCATTAGTAATAGTTGGTCTTTATATAGCCTTTTAAAGTTTACAAAATACTTTATAGAAAGTATCTTATTTGATCCTCACAATAGCTCAAGTCCATTTTACAGAGGAGGAAACAGATTCGGAGAGATTACAAATAGCTACTGACATTATAATAAAGGGTTCTAAGGCCTGATAAGTGGGTACTACAGATACTCTCAACATCATTTTACAATGAGGTCTCAGAGGCTCAAGGAGTTTATTATGTGACTTGCCATCCTCACATAGCTCATGTCAGAGGTGGAATCTGAACCCAGTCTTTCCTGATTCTATCATGTCTATTTTGATTAACACTTCTATTTCAGATGAAAATGTTGTGGCACCATCTTTATATTTAAGCCAATTAAAAACACTAACAACAAACTGGGACAACCATTGACCTTATTTGTCCATGATTTGGTAGCCCAATCCTTCAACGTTTATTCTTTCAACGGAGGACTAGCAAGCACTGCTATTGTTTTGAAATTTTGGTGATGCTGAAATTTATAGTTTTTAGCAACATATTTTAGTAATCAAGATAATCTCATTGTTTATGGTTACAAATAGATTTAATTTTTCTGAAAATTTAATAAAGAGGTGTTAGTGGATTCAATAAGCAACTTGCTAACAATTCTTACCTATGCCAACCAGATTATAATGGTTCAGTGTTCTTCTAGTACAGTGTGAAGACTTTGGTGAATAGCACCTGAGCTCAACCACTAGTTCGGCCATTTTGGCGGCTTCTCTAAGCCTTACCTTCATCTGTAAAATGAGGGCAGTGAGGGAATCAGACTAGATGACCTCTTAAGTTCTCCTGAAGCTCCAACCTTATGAACCTATGACCTCTATGACATCGATCTCTCAAACTACCTATGATTCCATGATATTTTGCTCTACATTTAAGATTAGAAAAGGACACTTTTCCTTAAAAGTATGAGTTGCAGGTAAAATCTGCAAGGGATTGTCATTACCTAAAGACATATGCTACTAACAAATATTATCATGCAGATGTTTACAGGGTGAGCCTCTAGGAAAATACTGGTTTGTTCTGGCATAGCCAAAGGCCTGGAATACTGCCACCTGTCTGGCCACATAGTCCACCACGTATTAGGCTTCAGGTAAGAGATGACTCCAAAGGACCTTCCATTCAGTGCTTGAAAACCTTCAGCAATCCCAAGAATCCTCTACTATCTCACATTACTAGGTAATTATGTAATAGCACGTGAATAATTTGCAGAATAAAAGGCACAAGAATCAAATTTTCAGTTGTTTAGTTTTTAGAAATTCTTTGCCACTTGCCTGAGATAGATATTCAATATATTAGTTATACTAGAAGCAGCTAGGTGGTGCAATACATAGAGTGCTAGAACTGCAATCAGGAAGACCTGAGCTCAAATCCTGCTCCAGGTACTTTCCAGCTCTGTGAATGTGTAAGTCTGCCTCAGTTTCCTCACCGGTAATAGAGGATAACAACAACTCCCAGAGTTGTTGTGAGAGTCAAATGATGTATCTGTAAAATGCTTTTGAAACCTTACAGCATTATATGCATTCCAGCCAGCTAGCTCGCTAGGCTATGAAAATGAAAGAGTAATTGTGGGGAGAAGGAATACTAGCTCACAGAAAGGAATAACTGGAAAAAGGCTTGGAAACATTTATGTCTTCAAAGTTCTTTTTTTTCTTTTCAAATTTTCTTTATTTTGTTATATTTTAAGATCCAAATTGTCTCCCTCTCCCATCTCAATCTGCTTTGGGGAATGTCACCATTTGATGCAGATTTATAAATATAAGTAAAAATTATGCTATGCCTCATTTCTACTTCTCATTTCTTTCTCTGGAGGTAGACAGGATCTTCCTTCATGGGTCCTTTATGGTTAATTTGAATATTTATAGTACTGAGTATAGCTTGTTTGTTCACCATTATTCTTTGCTGTTACTGCTGTTACTTCTCTTCATTCTGCTCATTTCACTTTTCATTATTTAATGCAAGTCTTTCCATGTTTTTCTAAAATCAACCAGCTCATCATTTATTACAGTGCAATATATTCCATAACAATTATATACTACAACTTGTTCAGCCATTCCCCAGTTAATGGACATTCCATCAATTTCCAGTTCTGTGATACCACAAAGAGAACAGCCATAAAAAATTTCAAACATGTAGGTTCTTTTCCTTTTTTCCTGATTGCTTCAGGAAACAGACCTAATAGTGGTATTGCTTAGTCAAAGGGTATACACAGTTTATACACAGGGTATACAACTCTTTGGGAATAATTCCATCTTACTCTCCAAAATGGTTGGATCAGTTCACAGTTTTACAGTGTAACAATGTCCCAGTTTGTCCACATCCACTGCATTTGTCATTTCCCCCAATTTGATAGGTGTGAGATATTTCAAAGGTGTTTTAATTTGTGTTTCTCTGAATAACAATGATTTAGAGCATTTTCATGTCACTATATATAATTTGGATTTCTTTATCAAAAAACTGCCTATTCAAACCATTTATTAACACATGGCTTCAAATTTCTAAAGAAAATTCTTAGCTTCCTTTAAGGCCTCACTCAGGGCACACCACCTGTGGAAAAGCCTTTCCTAATCCCCCTACTTATTATGATTATTAGTTTTTGTATTAAAGTTTTATTAGGGGATTTTTTTTTTCACAAGATGAGAAGCGTAGTTGAATTCTCAAAGAATATATTCAGAACATCAAGAAAGCAAAAACTCTTGAGAGCAACGTATAATTGAACGTATTCTAAACGTAAGTTTCTTGAGGGCAGGGGCAGATCCATTTTTTTTTGGTCTTTGTATTTGTGTTACTTATTAGAACAGTGCTTTGCGCAGGTAGATGCTTTACAAATGACTAAACAAAGCAGTGAGATTGTGTAGGTGATGAGAAAGTGATCTGGAGATTATGACATAAAGGTGTAAAGACAACTTCATAGGTTATCACTAGACTTTGGGAGAACAAGAATGAAAAACTTTTTCAGGAATGGCATGGGAGCTTCTTGGATCAACCAGTAGCTTCCCTTGATCACTGGTTATCTCTGAAGCTAATCATTCTGGGGCCCTCTGGAAGACTTTAGTAGCTACTTTAATCATAGAAGATTTTGTCATAAATGACCAGGTAATTTTGTTAGTTTGCCTAGGTTTGACACATATAATCTTCTAGAGTTTTAGGTAATGATTAGGAAAATGAAGCACAGTTAAGTTTCAATTAGTGTGATAATGAACCCTGTGAAGTTGCACGCATTCAAATTTACACTCTTCAAAGTTATAATTTTGTAAAATATGATCACTGGTTTCAGCCCAATGGAAATATGCAGTGCAAATTTGAATAATGTGATCACTTTTCAGGATTCATTGTTCCCAGTAGTCAGGACTCAGATGTAATAATGAAAATAACATATTTCTACTTATGGTCAGCACAGCTAGATGGCAAGTCTGAAGACAGGAAGACTCATGTTCCTGAGTTCAAATCTGGACTCAAACTTTTACTAGCTGTGTGACCATGAGCAAATCATTTAACCCTATTTGACTCAGTTTCTTATCTCTAAAATAAGCTGGAGAAGACAATGGTGAACCACTCCAATATCTTTGCCAAGAAAACTCCAAATGGGGTCAAGAAAAGTCAGACATGACTGGAACAACTGAACAACACTTACGGTCAATATGTAATGTATGGACTTATACTATGGCCTATCACTATGCATGTGCTAGATTTAGAGTCTGGAACACCTGGGTTCAGATTTCACTTCTAATCTTTATTAGCAATTACAATTTTTATTAGACCTTGGGAGGCAGCAGGTGGCACTGTGTATAGTGTGCTGGGCCTGGAGTCAGGATGACCTAAGTTCAAATCTAGCATCAGGTATTTACTAGCTGTGTGATCCTGGGCAAGTCACTTCACCTCTGTTTGCCTCAGTTTTCTCACCTGTAAAATCAGGATAAATAATAGCATCTATCTTGCACAATTGTTGTAAGGATCAAATGAGATAATATTTGTAAAAAGCACTTAGCACAGTGCCTGGCATCTAGTAGGTGTAATATAAATATCTATTCCCTTCCCGTTCCTCCCTCAAACCTCAGTTTCCTAGTCTGCAAAATGAGGAGATTGAACTTGATGTTCTCCAAGTTTCCTTCCAGTTTTAAATCTTTGATCCTAGAGTTCGAGGCTCAGTTTCCTCAAAAATGAGGATTACAATATCCATAGTATCTACCTCACAGGGCTGTTGGAAAGCTCATGTCAGATGATGGAGTCAAGGGGATGTTCAAACATTAGAGCATTCTATAAACATTAGTTACTATTTTCCATGCAAGAAGTTTTCTTGGATTAAATATACCAATCCATTTACTGTCCTTCCATTGTCTACAATCCATTTGCTTCAAAACACTGGGAACCTCCTACTTGAGAATTATACATATTCATGTAAAGACAAAGTTTATAAACTACTTCTATTTAGAAAAGAGAACAAAACTGCAATAGTACAAGTTGATATTTCCAAGGCAAGCCAGCACCAGTCCCCACCTTCATGAGCCAGCTGTAACAATTTTAATTTTACAGACAGCAAAATTCCATACTTGAGAATTCTGTGACAGAAGAGCTCACACTGTATCTTTTACCTCTGAATACTCTGGGGAAGAATCTGCACTTATATTAGAGATATAAAAAGTTCTAATATGCAGTGCATCCTCATCTATCTTGGTCACTCTGAAGGTCATTCAATGGACACTGATCTATAATTTCTACACTCCCTATGGCAGACAGATGGTTACTCTCAGGCAAATGCAGGTGTCACACACCTGCTACTGTTGTGATGGATAAAAAAATGAAATGACTGAGGAAACGAAGGTTTGTTTTGCTAAGCATATTGATTTATTAACAATACATGCCGATTGCCCAACAAACCAGGGCCAGACCTCCTCAGCTTAGGCCTGTACCCCAAATTCAGAGGGAGACAGAATTTATATATTAAAAACAATGAATTAAATAGGCCAATTAAAAGGAAACAATACATTAGGTTATTTGATTTCTAATTGGATGAAATATTAGGGCCTTTCCAAGTTGGAAGGGAGAGAGCAAATAGGTATAATTCCCTAAAATCAGAAAAGGAGGTGCCCCACTCCCTAAAGCATCTGTAAACAATCAAAAGAACATGGAAACATTAACTGATAATGATTGGTCAGTATGGGGCCAGTTTTCAGATAAGACATATGGGCCGCTTAAGACATAAAATTATGACAAAACTATCAATCTTTACATCTCACTGCTAGGTTCAAATAATACAATAAAGTTTTCTCCCAGTTCCCACAATTGAGTAAACTTTTCTCAAAAGACAGAATTTGAACTAGACTCATAACTGAAGAGAAACTGATACAGCTCCAGAAATGAATCACAAATCAGTATGGTTCATTCAATTCCTACAATTAACCACTTGCTGTCCTAATCAATCCCCTCAATTCCCTCACTTTCCTTACTGTAAAGGGGAATGGACCTATCTCACCAAAGGTTGAGCTAAGAAAGGAAAAAAAGAAAGGGCATTTGAGATGCTTATGTTTCCAACATTTTCAAACTCCACCCTGAACTATGGTTTAGTGACATTTTATTTTTGATGCTGTGTTCCACGGAACCTTAAACTAATAAAGTTCTCCTGTCAGAAGGAGAGCGGACCGGCTAGAACCTAAAAGAACTGAAACCTGAACAGCACAGCTCAGAAACACTGTTACCTGGGATGAAAATAAGTAAAAGGATAAGTTAAAATTGTGAAGCAGTTTCTGAGTATACACTGAGTGAGTATGATGGGGTCATCCCTCAACATTTCAGAAATAACACCATGTTCCTGCACTAATGTAGGTCACCTTATTCAAGTTCAGTTCTTACAACTCAATGGGCAGAATGACAACCTTGGCTTTCACTGCCTGGAATCACTTAGCACACGCAGTACGAGACAACATCAACAACAAATGCAGGTGTAGAATATCATTACTTGACATTATGAAACCATTCTATTGCTTAGGACTATGGGGCCATGCTGGACAATGGTTTGGGAAACTGTTTTGTCCCCATTACAGCCCCTGCTATAGCATTATGAAGGTGAGGGCACATCAGAAAAACAAATGGGGAACTTTTAACAAGCTAAAACCACCAGCAAAAGTCACAGAGTTTGGAAAGCATGGTACTCCAGTGGATCCACATACAAATTAAACAACAGACACAAGCCAAGAAGTGAAAATAGCATCATTAAGAATACATAAGAGCAATGAGGACCTCTATAGGTTTGGAAGAATGTAGAAGTAAGTTCCACAAAGGAAGGAATGATCTTCTTTTTGTCTTTGTAGCCCCCAGAACCCAGGTCATAGCAGAGACATAAAAGGAGTTGGTGATTGGAATTGAGCAGAATGAAACTCAGCTATGTGTATTTAAAGAAGTCCTAGAAGTTGCATTTTTATAAATTAAGTACCTCACATCAATCATTGTCTACGCTGGAAGTGTCAAATAAGCTGCCATCAAACCCCATGAAGCCCACAAAACTCCTGAGTGTATCTAAAGCAGATTAAAATATGATTGAGAAACATTAAAAAATAAAAATATGATAAAGTATAGATAATGTTACATTTTAAAACTAAGTCAATATGCAGCCTGCATGAATCCTTGTATATGGATTAGTGGCCCTATTTCTATTTGAGTTTGGTAATACTGGTCTACACTATTCATTTAGTAACTACTCAGTTGCTAAATGATCATATATTGCATTGTGATTTATTTCTTTTATCATTATTGCCATTAGTATCATTTAATTCTTACATAATTATTTATCTTTTCCTGTGTTTCTCCCACATCTCTCTCCCTTCTTTGACCTCTCTCTGGATTCTCATTAAGGTGACAGGCATTTATTAAGCACTCGTACTAAGTCTCAGGATTACAAATACAAGTAAAAATACAGTTCCTGTCTTCAATAAGTTTATAGTCTAATGGGGGAAGGCATCGCAAAAAAGGGAGCAAAAATGGAGGGAAAAGGAAAATGCCTATGCCTTCTGGGAGGTCTGGTCTCAGGAAAGTTCAGAAAGTTTATTTGGAGCCAGCAAGGGCTGGTCTGGGCCCCTCCGTAAAACAGAATTCCTTTTGGAACTCCAGAATGTATTAATTGATACATAAGTAAATCAATTCATCAATCAAAAAACATTTGTCAAGGACCTACATGTACTGTGCTAGATGTTGGGCATACAAAGAGAAAAATGAACCCTCTAGAAATTGAGGAAGCTTACATTCCATTGTGGAATACAATACGTACAAATATATAAAATGGAAATAAATTAGTTTGCTAGCAACTGGGGTTATGAGGAACAGTCTCCTATTGAAAGGGGGTGGTGATTGGGCCTCAGTTCAATCTTTGAGATTTAAATCTTTAAGATTTTGAGAAGTGGCGGCAAGGCTGGAGTACATTCTAATCATGAGGAGACAGTACAAGTGGGAAATAGGGTACAAGATACAAAAACCAGTAATTGCATACATGAAGGGGAATGATCTGTAACAATGCTGAAAAGGTAGGTTGGGGCTGGATTACAAAGGACTTTAAATGCCAAACTCAGGAATTTATAGTTGGCCCTAGAGATAATAGGGAGCTCCTGGGGGGTTATTAAGAAGAGTAATGACATCATCTTACCTGTGGTTTAGGAAAAGTCACTTTGGGAGCTGTGTGGAAGATGATGTATTAGATGGAATAGAGAGACATTAGAGGTAGGAAGGCTAATTAGGAGAATAATACAATAGCCCATGCAAGAAGTGATGAAGGACTGAACTGGAATGCTGGCTGTGTGGGTGGAGAGAAGAGAATGGATGCCAGGGATGTTGTACAGGAAGAAATGACAAGATTTGGCAGCTGAATGTACGTGAGATGAGAAAGAATACTTGGAGGATAAGACAGACCTTGAAATCCTGAGTGGCTAAGGCAGTGGTATCTCTGACATAAACAGGGGAAGCTCAAAAGAGGGGTAAAATTGTGGGAAAGATGTGTTTGGTTTTGGATATATTGAGTTTGAGATACCTACTCAAAGAGGAAATAACACATATGCAGAATGAATCTACAAACACAATATGAGTTTTGAGGAAGAGAGAAGGCACTAGAATTGGTGGGGATGTGGAAAGACTTAATGGAGAAGGTCATGAGTAAGAGGAACTTTGAGAAAAGGAGGGAAAACAGTCTAGGTAATGGGAACAGATGGCCCACACAAAGGCATGGAGATGGACTGTGGAATATCACATACATATGAGGAGTAACAAAAGGACAATAAGTTTAATGTGTCTTATGCCCTTTAAAAGACTTCAGATTTTACAAGGAACAGTGTCATATTTCATCTGGGTAACCCTAGCCCTGGGGACCACTAAAACTGTAGGTCCTTAAGAAATGCTTATTGAATTGAAGCAGACTATAAACTCCCTGAGGATAAGGACTGCTTTATATTTCTTTGCATTTCTTGAAGCACAGAATGAGAGGCGTTCATGAACTATTTGCAGAATGGATTTTTTAAATTTAAGGCAGGAAAAATCACATAAAGGAACAGACAGAGTGAGAAATGTTCATATAAACTTATGATACCAAATGCTAGGCACTTGAACAAATAATCCATTTGCACTGTAGGAGAGAATGATATCCCCTGGTGGTCTCACAGAGTTAAAATAAGACCAAGCTTCAAACTGAGGAGTACCTTAGGCTAGAGGAAAGAAGGGCTGAGGATGGAAGGAGTATCTTAACTGGGTTGAGATGCTTATAAATTTTTCTTAGGATTCTTTTTCATTGGAGTAGGGAGTTCTTTAATTACCTTCCATCTATCTATGCCAACCTTCTCACCACTCCCTTCCTTTGGTGCTCCCACTCCCAGCTCAGTGGCTTTACAAATTCTCCTTGACATGCCTTTTCCCCCCTACTTTGCCAAGTAATCTCCTCCCTCCTTCAAAGACCTTTTAAAATATCACCTATTCCTCAAACCCTCCCTTACCAAACAAAGATGGGAAATTATTATTTTCCTGTCTAAAGAAATATCCCTCCCATATTCTAGGAGGAAAGAACTAAAACATGATAAATATTGTTTTACCTAAACACATGACCTCTTCACTTTATGTTAAAATTCCCTTCTGCTGCTGCTAATCTGAAATATCTGTTCGCATGGATGTTGTCCCTTTTATGCCATTATATCTTATAAGAGTAATTCTCAACCTGTCTGGAATTGTGATTCTATTATTATTTTTGTCATTTCTCCTAGAAATGCTCTCTGGTGTGTGTAGGGGGGGCGGGGAGGGCCAGAGGGAGAGAGAGAGAGTAGTGTGTGTGTAGTAAAAAATTAAATTTAATTCACCTTATTCTGAGACATGCCATCAGAAAACTGAAGACTTGGAAAGACTAAATGGAAAGAGCATTAAATTTGGAATCAAAGGACCTGGGTTATTATTCTGGCGCTGTCACTTATTTACATTAGGTAAGCCACTCGTGGTGTCAGTTTCCTTATCTGTAAAATGACCAGGCTGGACCAAATGAGAGTTTCTCTCTGAACCTCTGTTTAAGGGGGGCACTCAAGTCAGCCATCTCTTCATTTCCCACCCAACACATTCCTTCACAATATGATGTTCCTCCTAGCTCTGCATCTGACTTTCTGAACTTCACTGATACCACAACTCTGTGGAGGAACAGGTTATCTTCCCTCTACCTTCTTTTTTTATTTGCTCACTTTAGCACACTACTGCCCCACACAAAGATGGAAAGGGAAGACTGAAACAAATGGTGTAACTACTGTTACTGTTCACCAGAACAGCTGTTGCTGGGATTTAAGAAAAGAGCAGGCATAATCCTCTGTTGTGTTTTCTTAAGCAATTTCTGTGTGGCCTTGCTAATGCAACGGGTTCCTCCTACGTAATAACGTCTTATTTTCACGAAAGGCATCCCCATCCAAAAGCAGTTAGTTAGTGAAGGCTAGCTGACACACTGTAATCATCCCAAAGCAATCTTGCTGGGAAATCCAGACGTGTCCACAGAGTGCCTTTTTGCACATTTAAACAATTCAAGAGTGCAGCATCTTGGCATTTGTTATCAGTGAAAACAAACAATATGCACTTGCCAGTCTATAAATTGTCAATATCCATCAAACAAGAGGGACTGTGCTATAACAACTGTGGAAAAGGCACTTTTATTTTCAATGGTGGCAAGTGTTGCTAATAGGTAATTTTAAAGTGACCGTTGCTCCCTTCAAGTAAACTATAGAGAGCATAGCTTCTGCCCAGCCAAAGCATCATCCTTTAGACACTGTTTTTCAGGCAATTGCTTCCCTACCTTAATTTTACATTTACAATTTAAAAAAAACCACAGTTTGCTTGATTTACTTAGTCATGCCTGCTCTGGATTGAAGGTGAAATAATGACTGGAGTCGATGATGCAATCAGAAATATTAAGATGCTGACTTCATTCTGGCACTCTTCCCCTTCCTCATTAAAGACTGTATGCTGTCTATATACTATAAAATGAAGTCCTTTTTCTTCCCCTTACACACTGATATTCATCAAGGGCATTTGGAATATTTTTCATCAACTGATTTCCTTTTAAAAAAATCAGCCCACATTAATATATCCCAGGCAAAGACAGAAACGAAACTGTCCCTATCCTCAAGGAACTGACCAGGGGAAAACAACATATTCCCAAGTTGTAATGAGAAGTATGTACTAAGTATAATCATTCTATAACAGAATAGAATTCAACAATAATAATTTAATAATAGAATTCTATAACAATAAAATTCGATAATCATTCTGTAATAGAATTCTATAAGAATAAAATACATAATAATTATATAAGAATCATAATAAGAATTCCTAGTTTTAGATGAGTTTTATCTTTCTTTGACTAATAACTAACATTTAGATAGTACTCTGAAATATGCAAAATGCTTTATATACATTCTCACTTGAAATGACGTACATACATATATATTTCTACTACATTTCCACAATACTTCTACTATAAGAACCATTTCTACTGCAATATTTCTACCTATGAATAGAGGCTATCAAAGCTTTATAACAACCGTGTGATGTTGGTGTCACCAACCAATTCCCCACTGCTGGAAAAAGTTTTTGTTTTTTTTCTTCTCCCTGAAGCCTAGTTCTCCCATTTTATTCTCTTATATACTCAGCAGTGGGTTAGTCAGTGACTACAGGAAAAAGAATCAGTATCAGAAATATTGTTTAATAAGCTGTCTTATTAAATCAATTGAGAACTATATATTAAGCTGCTACTATGTACTGAACAGATAGTTTCCCTCTGAGAATGTCTTCCATTTACAACGTGCATTTTTGTATATTGTCTTACCCATTAGTATAGGAGTTCTTTGAGCTCAGGTACCATGTTATCTTTTTCATATCCCCAGCTCTTATGCCTAGTACACAGTAAGGCTTAATAAATGCTTGCTGACCAACTGTTCATCACTGGGCTAAGCTCTGGGGATGCAAAAAAAGGCAGAAATGTTGTCCCTGTTTTTAAGGTGTTCATGTTCTAAAAAGGGGAAATAACATACCAACAACTCTTTGTATGGACACATACACACATATGTGCAACTGGTTTTCAAAGAACACTTTAGATGAGTTTTATCTTGGAACTGAACAATGAAAATTTTGGAAATTATTGCCTTAGGTCTTCTGTTAAATGAACATAATAGTGGGTCACAGTTATACAGAGTATTGGGGTTTGCAAACTCTTTACACATATTGGATCTTATTGGATCCACAAGAAAAGGGGTAAGAAGAGCTTTCCAGACTAAAGCTTGGTCAGTTTGGAGAAGATGAAAGGTTCTTGTGGATAATCTCTCCTATTCTATACCACCAAAAGAAACAAAGATGGAATCCTTTCTATAAAGGTCATGAATTCAGTGGGGTTTTTCCTCCTATTTGCATCAATGTGAACTCTCACTTTGTATTAAGTGTAGTAGGCATTTTGGTGGTAGAGCAGATAGAGTGGTAGGCCTGGCACTGGGAAAAACTGAGTTCAAATCTTGCCTTAGACACTTATTATTAGCTGTGTGACCTTGGGTAATTCATTTAGCTTTTAGCTGCCTCAGTCTCCTCACCTATAAAATGGGGATAACAATAGCACTTATCTCCTCAAGTTGTCATGAGGACCAAATGAGACAACATTTATAAAGCCCTTAGCACATTGCCAGGCACACAGTACATAGGAGACACTATATTAATGACAGTTACTTTTATTATCTCAAGGAACTTCATCTGCAGGGTCAAGAGGATGGGGTCCAGAGCATGAGTAAAATCAGCTCTTCAGAGGCAGAAGAGGGAGCAGTGGCCAAGAACCACTATAAGAACTGTCATCTGGTGAGTTAGGGCCTGGGCTGTTGCCATAAAAACAGACTCGCATCATTCTGCTGCCACAGGGAGAGAACACTGTGATTTGTGAGATCTGGAAGAAATTCTCCAAGCAGGAAGTCATCCTAGGCTTGCCAGCCGAAGCGCCCTATGGTGGTTTCTCTCTGAGTTATTTCTCTGCTGCTACCTAGAGCATCACTTAGGTAACAAAAAATATTCAGAATTATCCTCTGTATTTGCTCTTTCCCTTCACATCCTTGTCTATCTGAAGCCACATAGGCATTAGAGCAAAGCAAACACTTAAAAATACTTTCTACCTTTAAGATTCTGTAAGTATAGGAGAGAAATGCCTGGCTTTGGAGTCAGGGTAGCTAGGTTCAAATCTAGCCTCACCACATTCTACTACTATATAACTCTGGATTTAGATTCTGATAATAGAGGACTTTTGGAGGAAATGACGCATATGTTAATGCCCAAACCTCAATTTAATGTTTATAATTTTAAAGTGGATCATGCCAATTTACATGCCATGTCAGTACACAAGGATAAAGCAAAGATAATATTTCTATTTAAAAAATCTTTTAACAGCATAAAAATCCCTTCAAAATAAACATATGTACATTTCACAAACACTTCATTTATTCAAGAAACATTACTTAAATTTGGTTGGACATCATTTAAATATAATGTTCTATTTATACCTTATTTTGGTTTCTGTGGATATGACTATATGATTAATGTGAAGTCCATATTGTCATGCCGATAAAATAAATTCAATTTAGCTTTCTGGATTTATCCAAAGAAAAAACTTGAGGATATCAAAGTTGAATGAGCAAATGAGCACTTACTAAGTGGCTTCTATATGCCTGGCACTGTGCTAAGTGCTGGAGATATAATGCTAGCAAGCAAGACATTTCCTGCTCTTAATTAGCTGACATTTTAATTGGGTAAGACTATGCACATAGGGAATGGTGGCCAGGAAAGAGTATTCTGGTAGGGTTGATTACTATTTATGAAGCCAGTCAGAAAGCAGAAATGGGGAAAATAGTACACATCACAGGATGAAGATTATCAAGGAGAGGTCTGGTGGGTCTGGGTCTAAGTAAGAAATGGTAAATGCTCAGCCAACAGAAGACAGAGGTCCCAGGGCAAAAGCTCATAGTGTTAGGTCCAGAGTAGAGGCCAGAGCACAGCAACATGGCTAGGAGGTATCTTAGAGTCTTTGTGGCTAATACTAAAAATAATGCCATACAAACTGTGGTTAAAGACCGAAATGAATCTTTGACAGGGCTTCAGCCATTATTGTTATTGTGACTGAATATCTACTGAAAGCTCACGTGTTCTATGTTCTGATCCACTGACGCACCTAGAGGACAGGTATTATGTAAGATTTCATAAGTACCCATTCTTATCAGGAATCAAATAGCTTCAGGTTAGTTCCGAGAATCATGTTCAAGGTCAAAGAAACAAGGCTGGCAGAACATGACTTAATCTTAAAGAAAATTTGTAATACACACTGATCCTTTGTTGTTTTTGTTATTCTCTGGACACCTTAACTGCACGAGGCTGTTCCATTCTGGATCCATTCAAAAGGATTATTTACCCAAATTGCAAAATGACTTCATTGTAAAGTGGTTTCCTCAACCGGGTAGCACCAAGGCATAGATCCCCAAGATGGTATCACAGAGACACTGCAGTGTGCTTCAGTCATACACAGAGTTTACTGGTAAATAATTAAAATCCACCAAAGTCATTTCTACATGTAATAAAAAGATTTATATCAATAAAACTTCTGAAATGAAAACGTTATAGGATATAGGATTTCCAGGGACCCCCAAAATCACATAGCCCAGCTCCCTTGCCACCATTCAGTCATAATCTAGCTATCTCAAATAAAACTTTTCCAAGTTTCATACTGAACAACAAACAGGAACCTCAAGCAATCCCAAAGACAGCACAGGCAAACAAGGCAAATGTCACAGGCACTGTCACAATAAGAGACAGAGCCAAGCTCAATAAACAACAATCATATGCTACTTGTGAGTCCCTCTATTGGAGCTTTCTTTACACACCAAAACAATGATGAACGAGGTTTGCATAATGGGGCTTTATCCTTGATGCCATGTGACCAGTGCTGCCTCATTCCCCTCTGCAGTCATCCCTCTCTCAGTGAACAGAGTGTTTCACTTGTGTTTTCCCTGAAAATCCACATCTCCAAATGGGAAGATGCCACAAAAATGACATAGCAGTACTTAATTCTTTCTTTTCCTGCCATTGGCTGACCCAGGCATCTGTACTGTCTGCATCTTGAATTCACACCTGGCTTTCTAACCCTGGCATGAATACATCTCAGAATTCCTCAATTGCTGTAGCAATTCCTTGAGAATCCTGGCCTTGGCGTGAGTTGGGCAAAGCCTATAGCCTTCCCTAAATATAAAACATACAGCACAATCAGACACAATCTGCACTGGGGAACATCTTCTACCCTTCTCCCAGAGCCTGAAGACCGATCTCTCTCTCCCCCTGGCCCAAGAAGTGACAGTGTCTTAGTCACGCCCTAAAACAAGAGCCTTGTCTGGCAGAACAATGTGATATTTAATGAGCTTACTGGACCAGTTTGATGGCTGTTATTTTGTGTACAAGGGACACTTGAGAATTGTAGAGTGGGCTTCCATCCCTGAAGTGTGTACACTCCAACAAAAGTGATATCCTCTGCCTAGGAACAATCAAAATATTAACTCAATTATTATATTTTGCTTTTTTTGTCTATTATTTAACTTTAGGCAGTTACTTGCTTTTGGGAACTCTCTCCTACTGCTTTATTATGCCTTGCCAAAGCCCTCCTCCTTAAGCCTAGTCAGTATATAGATGTGTGCAAGAGAATGTGCTTTAAAGAGTATTTCTAACACTCTGATCATACTTTCAACACTTCCCTAGCCTGTGACATTGGCTAATACACTGCGAATCACTTTGACTTGTCATCCATGGGAAGGGACTAAGTTTATCACTCATAGTTCATGTACACTTAAGAAAAACCAGTGTTTTGAATACATATGGTCAATAAAATTGGTTTAGACACTAATCTCTGTTTTTAAGGATTTGTAAACAATACCCACAGATTTGTAATTATCTACATCAAAAACTAGTGCTCTGCAATTATGTACAAGTGAGAGCATAAATCTGTAGGGCTGAGGCAGACACCAAAGATTTTAAGGAAGCAACTGAAGTGGGTAAAGACATGGGAAATAAGACCTGCATTCAGGATTGATTATAAGGAAGCAGTGAAAGAGGCAGGAAGCCAAGGAAAGGATGGTGTGCAATAGTCCAGATGGAAGGTGATTAGAGCCTGGAACAAAGATTTGGCTGTTGAGATAGAGATGAAGGGCCAGATGTTGGGGATGTTTGGAAAAGGCAAACATGACAAGTTTTAGTAATAAAATATATATCTTGAATGCCAATAGCAAGGAGTCAAAAATGACTCACATCTCTTCCTTGGTGAGTGATGGAGAAACTGAGCATGAGGATGAGTTCCAGAATGCAGAAAACAAGTTTTATCTTCTTTACCCATGCTAGTGGGAAAAAAAAAAGCTGGGGATGCAGATCAGCAGGGAATTTTAGTGCTGGAGAGATGAGGAAATAAAGAATTGTTCACGGACAGATGGTAACTGAAGCTCCAAAATGAATGTACCAGCATGCTTTGAAGCTGGTTAGAAAAGGAGTACTTGGTCACAGGAAAGGGAGCAAAAGATTTCCTAGTGAGCAGAGATAGGACCTCTAAGGGGGTCCTGGAAGAGGGTTAAGAAAGCAGTCAGACCAGGAGAAGGGAGTAGTCTGGGAATCCCTCTGTAATAACTGGTTAGAGATTAGGGTGGATACAAATTTTGTGGCAATGTGTATTTTTAGATAAAAAATAGTGACAACATTGTGAAGACTGTATTAGCTAACCCTTTCTTCAGCAAGCTACTTACTTGATAAACTTATACAATCCTTTCCCCATACAAAAGTCCTATATTCTGATGATCCTGGGAATTGACTGGGTACTACTCTGTGACAGATGATGCCTGCTGCATTAGGGGAGAAATTCTTTGGCTTCAGCAACCCATGAAAGAGATAATCTGTCTACTCTACACCAAGCTGACTCTGATTCAGCTGATAGCATAAGCATAGTGTTTCCAGTCCAGTGGCGTGCAAATTACTTAGGACAAATGATAATGTTTATATGGTTTCAATTTGTGACAGCCATAGTCATGTGTGAACTTCTACGGAAGCTAGACTGACTTAGACATCTGACTTTGACTGGATAAAAACTGGAATGAGCTGATTTCACCCCAAGTTATTAATTTTTTTGTCAGCTGAGTACTAGATTTCATGCCCTACCCATGTATTGCTCTCTGTTGTGTTTTTAATTCTGTAGTTTTTAGGCATGGATATTACTCCAAGGTAAGGTATCACAGACCCTCTTGGCAGTGTGGTAAAGCCTGTGGACCCCTTTTCTCAAAATAATATTTTTTTAAATGCATAAAATAAAATGCATAAGAGTACAAAGGAAGCTAATCATATTGAAATGAAGGAATAAAACTGTCTGCATTTTTAAAAACTAAGTTTATAGACCCCAGGTTAAGAACTTCTGTTTTAAGACAATATGCAAAAATTGTGGCCCTCAAAGAGCAAGGCTGTTAAAGATATCATAACACTGGTTTGTGTGGGAAAGTCAAGCATTTCAAAGCTCGTTCCAGTTCACAATGAAATAGCATCCATTCTACAAAAGTGTAAAGGAAAGTACAGTAATTAGAAAACAACCCTAATAAATGACAAACCATGGCTGCCAAATCATCTGATTAGTTAATGAATTACTAAAACAGCCTAAGGCTAGACTTGGGAAAATATTCCATTCTTGAAAAATATATTTAATATTCTGGCCTTCTTTAAGTCCCACTGAAAATTCCATCTTTTACTGGAAGCTTACAATTCCTCTTAATTCTAGTGCCTTCCCTCTGTTAATTATTTTCTTTTTATTCTGCATATAGCTTGTATCTATTTGGATGTTGTATCTCCCATTAGGCTTGTATCTCCCATTTGCTTTCAGCAACCCATGAAAGTGATAATTGAAGGCAGAGACTGTTTTTTGCTACTTTTAGGATCTCCAGTGCTTAGCAGAGCACCTGGCACATAGTAGGCCCTCAATAAATGTTTATTGATCAATTCAATGCAATAAAAATGTGATTTCATGATGAAGAAATAAAGAATATGAGTCAAAATTTTTGGATCTCAATGACAAATTATATAAAATAATTTCAGCTAAAGAAGAAAATGGTACATAGAAGGTTTTTAAGGATATAAAAATTTGCAACGTTTATTTTATGTCAATCTAATTATTTTATTTTGTCTCAAGTAATTCACTCATTGGTAAGTGCTTGTAGCCCCTCTGCCAGAAATGAGTGCAATGTCTTACAACTCATTTAGTCATTCAGCAAGCATTTTATTAAAGAAGGTACTATGTGTTGGAAACAGGCTACGTAGGAAGAAACACAAAATAGAAAATCGTCCCTGCCTTCAGAAGCAATTGGGTTTTTGCTGGTGCTTCCAATATTCCTTCGGAAGGAAACAACATGTACGCAGATAAGTAAATTTAAAAATATACACAAAATCATATGGAATGGGGGAGGAGGGTTGGATTCACATTAACAAAAAACAACCCACTTCTCTCTTGCCCCAATCACTCACATTATCATTCCAGTTCACGCTACTTCAAACTCACTGGATTTGAAATCTTTTCTATAAGTCATTCTCATATGAATTAAACACTTTTACTTCAACTAGCCATTTACTTCAAAATATGAAATGATGCTTCCCAAAAGTACATTTAGAAACTGCATGAGAATTACAAGTTAATAAATTAATATGAATTTAAAATAAAAGGCTGAGAAGGAACAAAATACTCCTACTTCTTCAATTAACCCTGTAATCTTTTAATGTTCTTTTTTCATAATATCTTGTTTCTATGTTGAGTGAAAATTCTTTCTATTAATTTGGGGGATATTTTGCAACCAAGTGTCAAATGATACTTGAGACATAATTATTTGGGAACTAGTTGTTCTAAAACATGTCCTTTACCTTCAAAGATCATTTCTAAGAGAACACTGAAGAGCAGGATACATTTACTTACCATTACTTTTCAACAAGATTTGCTAAGTCTTAATCATTAACAAAAGACTGCTAATAAAAGCATCACAACTCAAAAAATTTGTGGAGAAGAGTAAGAAGAAACCACAGCAAAATTAACTTTTTTAATTTTAAAATGACCTTTTTTTTAAACTTTTGCCTATTTTATACTGAGGTGGTGCTCAGAAAAGGAGTGATCTTTAAATCAATTTTAAAATTCCAAGACAGTCATTGTATTTGCCAAGTCTGTTACAATACTCCTTACGCTGTTGATGAAATCAGACTATCTTTTCAGTGACAACCTTTTTAGCCAACAGAGGATAGGAAGTCTGCACTATATTTTTTACCCAGACTACCTATCTCATTAATTCACAAGTATGAGGTATGATACTGATTATGCAAGGCACACACCAGAATGAATTTTGTTACTTTCTAGCTGCTCTTTGCATCCTGCTGACCTTGAGGGAGCTCTAGGTCAGCCCACCTACACCATTCTGGACACAAAAGACCCTTGGGTGGTTAATCCTCTTCAGAAAAGAATAATTCTATAATCTCCTTGGGAGAGAATTTAGATGTTTTACAACCATTCAAATCAGGAAACATCTTTGCTCTAGACTAAATCCTTCTTTATTGGACATGGAACTATCCTCTATATAGCAACTTTTCAGATACCTAAAAGTCATATGAGTTAACTCCAGCTAGTTGCTTCTCTACCTTTGATATTCCCAGTTCTTACAGATTTCAAACACTGAAATTTTTCATTATTTAATAGATGAAATTCTTTCATCATTCAACTTGTCCTGGACAGCCAAGAACTGCTTCATTTTTGTCTATTTTCAATATCAAGCCCAATGCAAGGCACATAGTAGATGCTGAATGTTTATTAAATGAATGGATGAATGAATATCTATGTTATTCATGTCTTACTTCAACTACAAGTCTGCAAACTGAATAAAATACCATAATAAATAAGTCGGTGACTGCTGCTGATGTAAGACTGTGCCCCCTTTGGTTTTGTTGATTAAGCATATCTGACTCTTTGTGACCTCATGTGGGGTTCTCTTGACAAAGATACTGGAGTGGTTTGCCATTTCCTCCTCCAACTCATTTTACAGATGAGGAAACTGAGGCCAAAAAGGTTAAATGACTTGCTTATGGCCACACAGCTAGTATGTGTCTGAGGCCAGATTTCAACTCAGGAAAATGAGTCTTTCTGACTCTAGACCCGGCACTCTGTCCACTGCATTACCTGGCTACCCTGTGTCCCTTTTAGTCTTCTACAAAACTGGGGGTCTAACAGGCCAAAAAGAAAAAGACTGAAATGAAAGAAGTCTTTTGAGATATAAAGGAAGTGTTCTATATTTCAGAAAGGTTCTGAGGCTTGAATAGCTTAATTGCACTTCCTTATATAGACTTGCTCCAGGGTACATATTGTTTCAATAGCTTTGTTCCCAGCCACTCATTTGAATAAATTTCCAATGGAAATTTGGAAAAATACAACTGGCTGATCACCATAAATAAAAATGGAGTCTCTTATTGACAGAAGCCACTTCTGACATGAGAAGCATTATTGAATGGAAGACATTAGATCATTATCCTCTCTTATCAAAAGGTGATGAAACTCAAGAATCAAGATTTGGGGTCACTGCCCCTCCTAAAAGTGTCAAAGCACCCCAGCTGAAAAATGCCCTGCAACACCCAGCTGAAAAAAGCAACAATGTTCAGCAGCTAAAGGTGATGAAGAATATAATTGCTCATTGAAGAACACATCCAGAGAGTCCACTGGATGGACTTGTCCAACAGAGACACCAAACCTTGTAAAAAGCTCTGCAGCTGAGCCCGGGAAGCCAGCATTCAGTGGCTGATTGAGTTTCTTAGCCCAGTTTGATAGCATCCCAGCTGCCAAATGACTTGCACGTTTCAATCCAGCATTAACTGAATCTGGTGAGAAGAAGCTGCTCTACAGCTGAGCAACCTGTTTGACCCAGCCTAAGAGTGGCTTGACCCAGCTGAGGTGTCATAGGAGAACAACCTATGCCACTGATGCCATGGAGTGACTCCTCTGTCAGTGATGCCATACCCACAGTCAACTTCAAGAGGTTCTTCCACAGACACAAAGGAAGTTGGGGCCTCATAGTTGCAAGGTAATGAGTTATACTGGCCACAGGTGTTCCCTACAGCTGTGCCTCACTACCATTGTATTGTAGGTTTGTTCCCATTCTTTCCCCTACAGACTCTGTATATTTATGTTGTAGACCCCAAGTTTGGAAGGAAATGCTTTGTAACTACTGTTTTTTGCTATCCCATTTGAGTAAATGCCTTTTCTACAAAGCTATTTGAGTCTACTTGCTGGTTGTTAAGATCAAGCACACCAGTGGGTGCTTTCTGAGCTACAGCATCAGCAGGGTATCCACCCCAAGGGTTACTTCCAGGATTCCTGAGAGCAGCAATAGCTGTCCTTCTTGGGACACAATGTTACAGCACCAATGAGAGTTAAGGGAGTGATCCTAGAAAGAGTGTTTCCACAGAGAAAAATGGAAAGATGACCTCGTAGCATAAACTTTTTATCTTTTTCTACTTTCTTCATAAATTACTCATTATTCCTTATCATATTCTGTCTTTAAGAACTAACTCTAGTTGAAAAGACATTCTGATTATGTTTCATCAATAGAATGTTCAATAAATATCCACAGAAATTCCATGTATCTTTTTAAAGAAAGCTAGTGCCACACAATAATAAAGGTTTTACTTCTGGCTATAAAGAAAGATCTTCATATTTTGAAAATAAAACAACATTCTCTTCATTCAAACAAGTATTATTCCTAGCTGTTTTATTTACTAACTCCTGAATGAATTGTATTTACCGACTTAAGAGTTTCATACTTATCTTTTTTCCACCTATCACACTTTTAGGAAAATTTTGTGAATCTTTGGCAATATATTCAGGCAAAGGGACCATGCACAGGTTAAATTCCTAATTTTTAACATTAGATTTTTCACTTATCTTCTAGGTAAAATTTTCTTGAGGAAATGAATAGATTATTTAATTTTGTAATTTGGGGGAAAAAGCAATATGATAAAACTTCAATATTCAGTAATATACATGAAAATAATTTCTACTCCTTAGCTGACTATATACTTATTCTATGCCCTATGATTCCTTAACAGAAATTATGAATATTCCAAATCCTGTTACTTCAGAGTTTTGAGTTTGTTTTTTTCCTATTCTCTTATATTTCAAATGTATCCTATTTTGCTAGGCCACTGTAGATCTACTTACAGGAATGAAAGATGGATAAAATTAATTGACAGTGGGAAAACCTGGAAAGTAATTGCTAAATCTTATTACTAATATACATAAAATGGAAGTATAAACTTAATTGAAAGACTGTTGAATTACCCTTTTGTTGTACTTTGAGTACCTCTCAGATTTTCCTTCTAAAATACATAATATATGGGAATTAGAACCTCAGAGGTTCAAATTGGACTTGCTTATATCTGAAGCATTAATTTCCTTCCAGAACATTTCTACAAGCAGACCTCCAGTGAGGTTAACTCATTCTACTGAGGCACATAGTTTCATTTTTAGACAACGCTACTACTTTTTAGGAATTTCTTGATGCTGAGCTAAAATCTGCCTTGCTATAACTTCCATCAAGAGGCTCTAGTTCTACCATCTGGGGCTAAGCAGAAGAAAGTCTTCTTTCTCTCTTCCACATGACAACTTCTCAAATGTTTCAAAGGATCATGAATTCATTTATTTAGAACTGGAAGGAAGTTACCCTGTCACTTCACAGATAAGGATACTGGAGCCTAGAGAGATTAAATTATTTGCCTAAGATCACTTGAAGTAGTATGGCAGAAGTGGAATTGGAACCCAGCTCCTCTGTCTCTTAATTCTGAATTCTTTTCAGTACATCATGGCACTTTGTTGAAATAACCATGTCATCCCTAAATTCTCTCTCTTCTAAGACAAACAAGTATACCACAGATGACATGCTTTGAGTCAACTTACTAATATGGATATATTCCAACTTTTAAACATACCTCCTAAAATGTGGTGGTGGTTGTGGTTGTATTTGTCTTTCCTTCTCAAAGAGGACCACAGGACCTGACATCAAGATGATGACATGACTTGCAGTTGACTTTGATATGAGTGAGGGAGGGCTGTGCAAGGTCACCAACCTCATTCTCTTCTCCTGAGCCATCTGAGTTCAGTGGTCAGATTCATCAGGATGACTGGAGACTGCCCAGGATGCAATGGGAGACCCTGGACCTTTCAGGCTAAGGTCTGATCACATTCTTACTTTGAGTGAGATACACTCAATACAAATACAGTGAACAGGTCTCTTTAAGTAGTTACTCAAGGGATGGCCCCTTTAATAAAAAAAAAAAAAAAAAAAGCAAACCGGGAAGGGAAGACCCTCAGGGTTCCTGGGTAAAAGAGAAACAATTACTATTTAGTAATTTCCTAAAATATGGACTGCAGAACTGAAACCAATATTGCGGATGTAGCCTGACCAAGGTACAATTCAGTGGCACTGTCACCTAGTTACCTTGTATTATACTGTATGCATACATTTTCCCTTTGATTAGGAGGCAAGCTCTGTGAGGTTGTTGTCCCACAATGACTAATACAATGCCTTGTACATAGCAGGTGGTCAACAAATATCTGTTCAATAAACATGGGTCAACTATTGCTATTCAACATGAAATAAGAGCATCCCCTAGCACCTAGAAAAGTATCTGGTGCTTAAGAAAAGCTTTTTGATGGACCTAAAACAAAATATTTTTTATCTTTTGTATATTTTGCGGGTATCATAGTTTAAATGTGTTAGGAGAATTTCATCTATGGCACTTAGCTTTCAAGGAGAGTCATGCTGTATTCATTTATTTCAACTAAAAAAATACATTTCAGTAATATTCAAGTGAGCATTACTATGTAAAGAAAAGGTAGCACAAGAAGGGAAGGTCTTAGCCTAGAAACTGGAGACATTCAATATTCTTTTCACATTAACTTCTGCTCTCAGTTGGAAGAGAATGAAAAGAATGTGTTTGCTTTATTAAAATGCATTTTTTAGTTGAAATAAATTAATACAACATTGATTTCTTTTAAAGCTAAGCATAATGAATAAAATTCCCTTACCACATTGAAAAGATGATACATACAAGATATATAAGATTAAAATGATTTCTTTGTGAAAAAGAGGAGCTAATTGATGCAATACTCAAGTATTTGAATATTATTATATTTAAAGAAAAGGTAGCATGAGAAAGGAAGGTCTGGGACTAGTAACTGGAAACCCTTTCCATTTGGAAAAAAACAACAACAAAAGAGTGATCCAGATGTAGGTGACCAGCTAGGAGATTAGCATTGAGAAATGTTTGTTTGTTTGTTTGTTTGAAATGCCAGGATGAAAAGGTCCAGAAAACTTTCCTTCACCTACTACAGGGATTGCTTTTGACTTACTCTATTTCCATAACGTTGGCTTGTACATACATGCTGGTATCTGTTGTGCTATTGTTTTCAATAGCTCCAAAGCTACTATTTTTAAGATATTCATCTTAAAAATACACAATGCCCCCTATACTTCCTAATCTGTAACAATTTAGAAACAATTGGTCTTATGTAGAGACAGCTATAAAATATATAACCTAAATTCTGCCATCTAATCCACACATGACACCGTAGTAAGCTACCAGTGATGGAAAACTTCACACTCAGTAGTGGTTTCTACGTTTCAAGAACTAACATTTTAAAAATAAGTTTTATTAATGTCTTCTTTGATCATGTCACAAAACTAACATTGCAATGGCCATTTTAGGTGAAAAGGTGGTACAACTGGTTAGGGTGCTGGACCTGGAGTCAGAAAGACCTAGTTGAAATTCAGCCTCAGGCACTTACTGTGTAATGATGGGCAGTTCATTTAACTTCTGTCTACCTCAGTTTCTTTGTCTGTAAATTAGAGATAACAGAACCTACCTCTAAGAGTTATTGTGAGGATTAAATGAAATAAAATTTGTAAAATGCTTTGCAAAACTTAAAGCACTGTGTAAACTGTGTTGTTGAGTTATTTCAGTCATATCCAACTCTGTGGTCTCATCTTTTGGGTTTCCTTGGCAAAGATAATGGAGTGTTTTGCCATTTCCTCCTCCATCTCATTTTATAGATGAGGAACTGAGGCAACATGGTGAAGTGACTCGCCCTGGGTCACACAGCTAGGAAGTGTCTGAAGTAAAATTTGAACTCAGTTCTTTCTGACTCCAGGCCCAATAATGTGTCACCTAGCTGCCCAGATGCTCAATAATTATCATAATCGTAAGGAAAGGCATAACTAAATGTTTCAGGCAGATTTTTCTCAGACCTTTACATCTCTCTCTCTGACCTATTTCCTCAAGCTGTCCCTAGACAGGTTAACTCAGGCATGTTATATGCAAAAAAACAAGAAAATGGTCTTCCTGTTTCTATGCCAATGTGTTTTCAAATAAAATTGTGGCAGTAGAAGAAGCCTTGCTTTTCCTACAAAAACAAATTTTACTGTGACCATGCAGAGCTTACTAAGGAAGGCCCGGATCCAGAAGATTTAGGCTTTAGATAGGTGAACATTAGGCACCTTGTTCAGACTCCAGCTATTCTTTTCTAGTGAAGTTTCATGGAGTGAAACACCCCAATGACATACCGTACAATTAACAAGACAATCTGATAAAGTCTCTAATCATACAACTTTTCCTTCTTCAAAAAAAAAAATAAAACAAAAAACAATATGAACATTCTGAATTTAAAAAGTTACTATTGTATGTCCATGTCAGACAGGCTTTATTTATGTGATTCATATTAATTATGATTATGATGCTGCTGGAGAGGTATCATAAAAATACTAGAGCATGTTTCATCGAGGGTTTTAAAGCACTTTTCACATTAATAATAAGAAAGCAAATATGAAGTATGTCTATTTTATATAGTAAGGTAATAACCTAGTCTATGCATAGATCACAGAAAAAAAAATCCACCACCATCACCACCAACAATGAAAGCATAAGAAAGAAAATCTAAATCTGTTTTCTTCTCTATTATTGATTTGTCTCTTCTGAATAAACGCAAGAACTACAAATGGAATTTTACAAGAGCATTGTCCTAGTTAATCTAATGCCTTAACTTCATTTAAGCTGCCAAAGCACATATTTATCTACTAAGGGCTGTACTCAAACAAACCAGTCTAATGTTTCTTAAGCTTTCAGAGTTTTCTTAATGGAAACTTAATTGTAAATTTCCATAACATTACACTTGTGGCACTAACTTAGAAACTAGAAATTTCAAAGTTGATTTCCTGTCTTTAACTGCTTTGCTACTTTGTAGTCAGTTCAGAATAGCAAAAAGGACAAACAGGAAGGTGACCCAGTGGATACAGCATTGGGACCGGAGGCAGGAAGGCCTGAGTTCAAATGAGACCTTAGACACTTACTAGTTGTGTGACCTTGGGCAAGTCGCTTTACTCTGTTTGCTTTAGTTTTTGCATCTGTAAAATGAGCTGAGAAGGAAATGACAAAACCGTTCTTGTATCTTTGCCAAGAAAATCCTAAATGGGGTCATGAAACAACTGAACAACAACATACATAATATAACTCTGATATTAAATTTATGTAATAAAAACATTTAATTCAGATTTGAATGGCTTCTAGAAAAAAAGTTTAAAATCCCTTAAGCACCAACTTGAAATAATAATGACTTGCCTTAAGTTTTCCCTTCCTGCTCAACAAATGACTAAACCGAATCAGGCTCATCAGAGAGTCTGATACCTTGGCAGAGAATAAACTTTTATTGCTTAGCAACTGGACTTCTTGGTGACTAACAGTTATCTGCTTACATGCTTCTTGAAAATGAGAAAGGATGTGTATATATGCATACGAGAGATAGCATCACTAAACCTAACAGATGGAAATATAGAATTATATGATATTCATAATAAATGCATTTCCTCTCCAGAGTCACCAAGAGATTCAGTTTTTGGAGACAGTTTAGGTCTCTTTAAGTCACTGAAGACCTATAATGAAAAAGGATTAGAAATGTTCATCCTTCTTAAATCCCTGAAGGTAAAACAGAGAGCAAAGGGTCAAAATTGTTCCTAAAAATTAGAACTATCCAAAAGTGGAGTATGAAAGGAGGAAGGAAATAAGCATGTTATCTCACAATCACCCTGGGAAGGTAGGCACTATCATTATTCTCATTTTACAGTTAATGAAACTGAGGAGGCCAAGGTGAAGTGACTTGCCCAGGATCACACAGCTAGTATGTATCTGAAGCTGGATTTGAACTTGGGTCTTTCTGATTTCCAAGGCCAGGGCTTTATCCATGGCCCCATGTACTGACCTCAGTGGGGGTGCCTGAGAAAGCTCCCTCCTCACTAGAGGTCTTCCAGTAAGGCCGAGGTGGTCACTTGTCAGCTCCACTGGAGGAGACATTCTGATCCAGGACAGGTTGATCTAAATAACCTTTGAAGTCCCTTCCAATTCTGAGATTCTGAGATTTTGAGGGAAAGTGAAAAGTTCAAGCTAGATGATTTCTAGGAAAGCTTACTTAGGAAGGCAGTGTTGTAGACTTCTTGAGGAGAGAATAATGTTTTTTCTAATCTTTCATGAGCCTTCCTTCCTTTCTTCCTGTAGATAAGCCTTCTCTGATGTGGCAATTCTACTCAATAAACATGGTGTAGAGGACATAAGAGTAAAGTCAGTCTAAAACATGTAGTACTATTCCACAAATGCCATCCATGTATTCATGAACTAGCTGAGGTTAAGCGACTTGCTACACTTGCCTGGCATGCAAGTTGTGGTCTACGCCCAAAAGACATTATGGTAAGGGGGAGTTGTAGGGGAGGGATTTGGGGATGGGGTGGGATGGAAACAGGGAAAAGCATGGCCAAGATTTAGAAAGGTATAAAATAAACAGTAGTAAAAGAAATGAGGGTGCAAAAAAAGAATTCATGAGAAATTTTCTTAAATTGACACTAATCATATACTTTAGGTATTAAAGTTTTATGGGCTTTAATTTCACAAAAAGATAAAAACAATGAATGCAAAACATGATTGTATGTTGTTAATTAAAATTAGTTAATAATAATAATGATAGCTAACATTTATACTGTACCTACTATGTGCCAGGCACTATGCTAAGCACCTTACAATTATTATTTCACTTGATCCTCATATAAGCTGTAAAAGCACCCCAGCATACACGGGGGGGGGGGGCTAATATCACAGATTCTTAGATCTGCATTCATGAAAGCAAAGACAACTTTTGAAGGGTTAACAATCACAATCAAGCACATATATCATTCACCTAGTTCAGGGGAGTCAACACCCTTAACTTCAGAGAAAATACAAAGAAATCAAAGATCAACAGACATGGGCTTTCTCTGTCTGACCATAATCAACATACATATCACAAATCAACAGACAGGTCCAACTGTCTGACCATAGTTACCAATAAATACAGGAGAAAAGAGAGAGAGTAAGTGCTAGGAGGATTAGGCAAGGCATCCTCTAGGAGGCGGCATATGAGATGAGTATGGAAAGAAGACAGGAATTCTACTGTAAGAGAACAAGATGAGGAAGAAGGGCATTCCAGTAATGTGGGTCCATCTATGCAGAGGTACAGGGCAGGCCATCTAGATACCAAGTCTTGGCTACATACAGCTACATATTGGCTAAACAAGCCAGTTTGGTGCATGATGGAGAATGTGAACTAGGTCTGGAAAAGTTAAGTTGAAACTGAATTGTGAATGGCTATAAATGGGCAGCTAGGTGGTGCTATAGTATACAAGCACTATACCTAGAGTCAAGAAGACTCTTCAAATGTGGTCTCAGATACTTACTAGCTGTGTGACCCTGAGCAAGTCACTTCACCTGATTTGCCTCATCCATAAAATAAGCTGAAGAAGGAAATGGCCAACCTGTAGTGTATCTCTGCCAAGAATACCCCAAATGGGGTCAAGAAGAGTTGGACACAACTGAAATGACTGAACAACAACAGAAATGTCAGCTGGAGGATTTTATATTTTATCCTAGAGGCAATAGGGAGTCAACAAAGATTCTTAACACGGAGAATGATGTGGTCAGATGTGTTTTGGGAGGGTTACTCTGGCCACTTTGTGTTAAATGAAATGCAGAGAAGAGAGAACAGAAGTTGGGAATCCAAATAAAGTCATTGTAACAGTTCAGTTAAGAAATGATGAGGGTCTAACCTTAAATACAAGCTGTGTAAATAAATAAAGGGGATGGATACAAGATATATAGTAGAGGAGGAAACAAGGTTTGGTAACTGATAGGATATGGAGTAAAGGAGAAGGAAGACACAAGGATGACCTCAAGTTTATAAAACTGGGTGACTTTCCATTGATTCTTGCAATTGAAAGAATGCTGGATTTGTCATAAAAAGATATGAACTCAAATTGCAACTCTACTACACACTTAATTCCATGTATGACTGTGGCCAAGGCATCTGATTACTCATGATAACCATGGTTTGGGGTTGGGATATAGATGATTCATCAAAGGGTACCATGAAACAGATGTCAGAAAAGTAGGAGGAAATCAGCAAAGAACATTGTCATGAAAACCTGGGAAAAGATAATAGTTAGGAGGTTAACAAAATCAAATCCTGGAGAGATGTTAAGAAGCATGGGCACTGCAATGGGGCCATTGTTGCCAACAAAGAGATTATTAATTATTTAGAGAGAGCAATTTCAGTTGGGTGAGGAGTTCGAAAGCAACATTACACAAAGGGCTGAGGAGTCAATGGGAGAAGTGGGCATAAGTATAGATAGCTTCCTTCTTGGAGTCTGGTTGTTAAAGAAAGAAGGGATCTAGGACGGCAGCTTAGTGGATCAACTGAAGGTTGTTGTTTTTTTAAAGACAGAAGAGACCTTGGTATGTTTTTAGGTAGCCAGTAGATAGGGAAAGGGAAGGGAGGGATGGTGAAGAGAAGGAAAGGGAGATGATTAAAGGGGCAATATCCAGGACAAATTAGATAAAGAGCACAAGTAGAAGGGTTGGCCTTGGCCAGGAGAAAAGTCCCTTTATCAGAGGCTGAAGCAAAGGAGGAGAGAATGGGAGGGATGATGTTGAAGGTTTTTGAAAAATGAGAGGAGGAGAAGCGGAAGTTTAGAGTTTGTTTCTATTTTCTCTATAAAGTTGGATATGAGATCCTCTTCAGAGGGGGAAGGGATGCAGGAATCTTGAGGAGAAAAGAGGAAGTTTTGGATAAAGGAGAGAGAGAGAGAGAAAGGGAGAGAGAGATGGAGAGAAAGAGAGAGACAGAGAGAGAGACAGAGAGACAGAGAGAGAGACAGAGATAGAGAGAAAGAATATATGAATGAGGGAAAAATAGATTGTTGTATAGATTAAGAAATGGAAGGAAACTCAGAAATCATCTAATTCAGCCCCCACATTTTAGAAATGAGGAACAGAGGTCCAGAGACATGTTGGGCATTTTGGGTCAGTTGGTCAAGACTGCACCACTAGCAAGTGATGCGGCCAGTTTTGAATCCATGTCTCTTAACTCCTGGTCTGGTGCCCATTTCACTGTCCTGCGTTGCCTCTGTCTTGTACTGCTTCCCATCCACAATGTGTGGCACACAGTAAGCACTTTAAACATGCTGTTTGTCTATCTCTCCACCTATCCACCCAGATATACTAAGAAGGATGTCATTATTTGACTACAACATGAACCCAACAGATACATCCAATATTGAGGTACATTAATTTTTAGGAATACTCTAAGTTACATACAGAAATATGTCTTTCACCAAAAATATCCTTCTCTAACTTCTTAAAATATGTATCTTCAACTAGTATGTTTTAATTATCTAGGGGGATTAAACAGAGACAAATAACAAATAAAATCACTAGCACATATTCTTAACATTTCAGCAGTTAAGAGCACTGGTTATAAAGTCAAAAGACCTGGGTTCAAGTCCTGACTCTGCCAATGTGAACTAGGGCAAACAGTGTCTCTGAACCATAGCTTCCTCACCTGTAAAATGGGTATAACAATACTAGTTTCCATCAAGCCAAAGCTCAACAGCCACCTCCTATACGAGGGCTTTCTTGCCTCCCTGAGCTACTATTAGTTCCTTTCTCTTCAAAGTTATCTTTCTGTACGTGTTTTATATTTATCTATGTTAGTGTATCTGTCTCCCTGTTAGAACATAAGCCCCTTGAGGTTAGGGGCTGGTTCTGCTTTTGTCTTTATGCAACCCTCAGCCTGGTCCATAGTAAGCACTTAATAAAGGCTTGCTGGTTGAATGATACCACCTATGGCTGTGGTGAGGAGAGTACTTTATAAACTTTACAGTTTACAGAGGCTTTATAATAAAAACAAATATGGAGAATTTTATTTTTGTTGATTTTACTGTTGACATCTGCATTTTATACTTCCTGAAACATCCAGATACAGGAAACTCTCGCAATATCCTGGAGGTGATGAACTAGGATCTCCATTACCCAGGTCCCCTTTTCTCCTCTTTCCCCCTCCTCCCCATCTCAGAGTTTGATGATGACTGAATCAGGCAGCATCACGGTCAGACGGGGAAGGAGAAAAAGGGAAATTCAATCATTCCTCGGCCGCCAGCTCAGTAAACGATTTCATGAGGACAGAGACAAACTACCAGCTAAAGTCAGATTTCTGGATTATGGTCAGATTGTGATATTCCTGGCTTTCTCTTTAGCCTCTATTGCTATATGTCAATTTGAGTTAGTGGCAGTTTCTTCAACTGAAGGAGAACACATTTAAAGTAATTTTCTCTACTCAACAAGATAAGCATCACCCCCATTACAGAAGAGATGTAGATTTGAAAAGCTCTTGACGCATTTTTCTTTCCCAGATCGCTAAAATTATCTTTTAAAAAAATTATGGAAGAAAGAAATAAACATTAAGAATCTTAAAGAAACAAATAACAAGTAAGGATGGTTTCCTTGCAATATGTTTGTTTCGTCTTAGACAACTCCCCCCAGGAATTCCCCACAAAAAACAAAACCCAGCCAGTCAATAAATGTATTAGGCACCTACTATGTACCTTACTATGTATGGCACAGAACTAATCACTGGGAATACAAAGGAAATCAAGACAGTCTGTGCTCCTGGAGAGCTCATAGTCTGCTTGAGAAAAACAACACACAAACAACTTTGTTACAAAGAAGTTACATAGTGGGGAAGATCAATAGAGGAAAGGCACTTGAATTTAGAGGGATTGGGAAGGGTTTCCTGTAGAAGGTGGGATTTTAGCTGTGAGCAAATATCTACAACATTAATTTAGGAAAGTACAGGGTATATGTATCTTGAAAATATGAATTAATTTGTGAGCTATCAACCCTACCTATTACTCTACCCACCAAAAGTTGGCTTGACAATGACCACAAAGAATCAGCTTCTAAGTTTTAAAAAGAAAAGAGCCAGTAAGTAGAGCATAATGGAAATATATGGACTTAGAAGTCCTGGATCTGAATCCGAGCTCTGGGTTTTTCTTTTCAGTTACCTCTGTGACTTTGGGCAAGTCCCTTCCCTCTCCTCTCTGGGTCTCAGTTTCTGCATCTGTCAAATGGAAAAGCTGGGCTTCACTCAACGATCTTGCAAGCTGGCCCTGGCATCTCATGAACTGACAGTGATAATCACTTAAGGAGTATCTATCAAGTTTATATCATTTCTGTGACTTTGGGCTTTGGAGGGGAAATAAGGCAAGTACATTAAGCTAGGAGAGTAACTCATGGAGATCCTGGAGGGTCGTGAGAAGTCTATGGTTGTGTAACTAGTTCTAATTTGTGAATGTTAGCAGCAAACGATTCTTAAATGCCAAAATACCTATGATCTGCTTCATTCATAAACCCATCATATTTCAAAATACACATTTTCAATGACCTGCTGCTACATATTTCACCATGAACATCCTGATGGCACCTCATACCCAAGATATTCAAAACAAAACTGATCATTTGTCATTCAAAGCTATTCCTCCCCTAAGGACGGGAGACACCAACAGAAAAGTAAAGACTGTCCCTGTTCCCAGGCTCTCAAGAAGGTCACATTCTAATTGGGGAGACAATACATTTGGAAATCTATTTAAAACGAGGCCTCCTGACTCCAAGTCCAGAAGTCTAACTAATATGCTACCCTTCCTTTCAAGAAAAGGGCAGGGAGCACAGAGTTCACCTTGGATAAGAATAAAGGCTAAATTTAGAAAGGGAAGAGGGGTGCCGCTACCCTCACTTATAACACAGGTATACATATAACATGTATACAGCGTTGCAAATATTAGAATACTATATTAAGATCACTTATTTTTCCTCCTCCTCAAGCATCTTATTAGAGTTCTTTTCTATTTCCACATGTGAGGCAGCTAGGTAGCAAAGTAGATAAGAGTATTGGCTCTGGAGTCAGAAAAGCCTGAGTTCAAATCTGACCTTGGATACTTTCAAGCTCTGGGACCCTAGGAAAGTCACTTAACCTCTGTTTGACTCAGTTTCCTCAACAATAAATAAAATAATAGCACCTGTCTCCTAAGGTTGTTGGGAGGATTGAATAAGATATTGGGAAAAGTTTAGAACACAGCTGGTGCTTACTAAATGCTTGGTTACTTCCTTTCTTCCTTCTATGAAATCTTCCTTGACCCCCACAAGAGAAAAGTAATCTGTCTCTCTCTTTCCTCTGAGACTCCTTTGGGTCCCTGATTAGATTGTAAGCTTTCCATATCTCTCTCTCTTCCCCCCTCCACAGATATGTATATACACATATACATATACAAGTGTACGTATATATGCATGTATGAATATATGCATGTGAATATATGTATGTATATGTATATGTACACATACTTTTTTTTTGGCCAAGCCTGTGATTTTATTGTAAAGGTGAAAAAACTCCCTTTACCAATTCAGATCAGTAACTATTCTGCAATTTATAGTCCTGGAGCCTAAGCAGTCTGGAACACAAGACTTCCCCGCGGTTATGAAGTTAGTTTGTGTCAAAGGAAGTACTTAAACTCAGGTTTACAGGTATAAAGATTAAAAATCAGAAGGATCCTCAAAAGTCATCTGGTCCAGATCCATTTTAGAGATAAGGAAATTAGGGTCCAAGGACATAGAGTAATTTAACCAAGATCACAGATAGTCGAATAAACAGGATTTGAACGAATCCAATTTGTATTACACCATGCCATAAATCTTCCTGGCTCCAAGGTTGGTTCTCCATCCACCAGGCCAAGATGGTTTTATCATCATCTATCACTTAACATTCATTTACATTAGTATTAAAAAAATGCTTAACATCTGTTATTTCATTTGATCTTCACAACCACCTGATGAGGTAGGTAACACAAATGTTATTACTGCCCCCATTCTACAGAGCAGCAAAGTGAGGTTCAGAGGGGCGAAATGCCTGGAATCACAAACCCAAAACTCAAACTCAGGTCTTCTGAATTGATATCCAAGGTTTTTCCTCTATATCTGCTTTGTAGGGATTTTACCATCTCTCTGATCCTATGGCACCTTGCAACCAGTAGGCACTCATTAAATTACTGTCAAATTGAAATGGATTAATTATAGTCCTTACCACAGTGCCTTGGGCAGGATATGCATAGATACTTTACTGAAAGGGAGGGATGGACTATGATTGAACCTCTTTATTATCATCTATTTATGTTGACTATGGGTTTTTCTGTCTTCTTTCTCTATAGCATTTGAAAGTACTTGAGGGTAGACACATACCAAATCTTTATTATATACTCTTAAGTGCCAAGGACGGTTCCAGGCATCTGCTCATGAGTTCAGAGAACAGCAAGTGAAGGCTTCTTAGGAATGCAGCTATAATACTTGATCAAGTCTCAGCTTTAGGCCAATCATTCAGGATCACTGATTGATAGGTAATAAGGGACATGTTACAAATGAGAAAACTGAAGAGGGTTTAAGTGATTTGCCCAGGGTCACCTAAATGACCTCTTAAAAAAGCCACGATTAGAACCCACATCTTCCAGCTCCAAATCTAGTGCTCTTCCCACTGTACCATGCTCTCCTTGTACTTCCTTGTTCTTTGGATTCCTCCACTGTTCAGTCAGCCCTGGGTCTAAAACCACTTTCAGCATCCTATAGAATTTTCACAAATGCTTCTCCTCCTTACCAGTGTCCTTGAGATGATGCCTTAGGTTTCCATTAGCATCAATATTCTAAATAAATAAATGCACTGGGGACCATTGCTAAAGGATGGCATTTTTCAATTCCGACTTGCCTATAGCATGATTTCTTTTGGGCTCACACAATTTTCCATTTCTGGGTTAAACAGAGTTAGAGCTATTATCACCACAACTCATCTCAACAACACAACTCAGAAGTGCTGAGTCAGATTCTCCTGATTGGCAGAAGCCTCCCTGTGGCACAATGGACTTTGCAAAGCACATTAACTCTTTCGTGCCACAAAGCTGAAAAGGTAAGAAACAGAGAAAGAAAGAGACAGAGAGAAAGAAAGAAACAGAGAGAAGGAAAGAAAGAGAAAGGAAGGAAGGAAAAGAAATCAAGAAGGAAAGAAAAAAACAAGAAAGCAAGGAAGAGGCAGTTCACAAATAGGATTTAATTTACCAAATGGTACCCTCCATATCTGAAAGAGTTAATTAACATGTTTCTAAAACATTCCTGTAACCAGTTGGAAGACCTTGCCCATTGTGAGGAGACCAGACTAGCTGAAAAGTCTTTACAAGAACAATGAAGCTCTAGGAAGAATAAATAAGGTGGCATTGCTGGCGAGTTTTTGAAATATACCTTACATTCATTCATGGATGAGCATATATTCAAATGACTAACAGCTATGAGTGGACACAAAAGAAAAAGAAAAAAAAAAGACTGGCTCCTAATATGTTTCCAGTGTAGTTGGGAGAGGCAGCATACTCATAAACCAACATGAATGATAACACAAAGCAACGTTCTTAAACACAAACTGACATAAATACAACTCTCGGTTATATACTTGTAGATTTTCTACAGTACATTTTAAAGCCCATGCTGGTTTAAAACCGTTATCCAGATCACTCCCAAACCACTTCCTCTCCCATAACCCACCCTTCACTAGTTGGTATGTGTTGAAAGAAGGCAAACTCATTTTAATATTAGCCTAAGAAAATAATCAGAAAGGTAGACTTGAGGGGGAAAAATCAAACAAGAACAACTTTTATTATTATCTGCTGCTTCGAATCACAGATTTGGAGGTAAGAGTGACCTTGGAGATCATTTTGTTCAACCTTTCATTTTAAATAAGGAGAAACTGAAGTGACCTGCCCATGGTCACACAAATAAGTAGCATAGCTGGATTCTAACCTAGATGATCTGACTTCAAATCAGGCATTCTTTCTACTGTGCTATGTTAGTTGCCCATGGAGGCCTCCTGCTTTACTTAGTATTCACTGAGCATGCTGAAGAGATGTGAAATAGAGAAGGGAAAAGAAGGTATTGAACCCTGATGATGAGAAGGGGAGGAAAGAAGACATTGTAGGTAAAGGGACAAATTCATGTAGTTGTGGTATATATCTGTATAGAAGGGTGGGTGTGTGTGTGTGTGTGTGTGTGTGTGTGTGTGTGTGTGTGTGTGTGTGTGTGTGTAGTGTGTGTGTGTGTGTGTGTGTGTGTGTGTGTGTGTGTGTGTACATACACGGGGAGGAGGGGGAGGAGGAAAGAGGGGGGGAGAGGAGAGGGGAGGAGAGAGGGAGGGTCAACAATGTAATGTTAAACTAGTATTTTGTTTGTGAGTACTGAGAACATTTTATCCAGGTATCACACATCAATCAAAGGGACACAGTTCCAGCTCTTAGGAGGAAGAAAAGTCACATAGTGAATTCTTTGTGTAGAAAACTAATACATTGTGGCAGGCAATGCCTAATTCAATGAACTTGGTCTCAGGAAGAGGCAAGTGTAGATACATGGACACAAATGCTCTTTCCACTCTGTGCCAGTTTAATCAAAATCTCAAGCTGGAAACTTTTATGGAATCAACTTTCCTACCATCACCTTCCTGGCGTGCTATCAGTTATGAACATATAGTTTGTTTATTTTTTTAATTGCACTTTTGCAGGTATTACTACTGCTGGGCAGGAACCGTAACATAATTAGGGAGCTGATTCTTCTCTCAGGTATGTGGACAGGCCCCATATCTTCCCTAAAATATGATCTGAGGCATGCATGTGCAAGTGTGGCAGCCACATATGCTATGATGCTTCCCCCAAACCAGGTTTAACCCAGCAGTTTCAAGCCCTCGGGCTTCTGTGTTTTACCATGTCTTCTGAACAGACAAATTCCTTTATCTACCAGCCACTGAAAACTATGTAAAATTGGGTAAGCAGGCTCATCTTGGATTGTAAGCTGGTTAGTGTTGCAACAAGCTTGAGAAAGACTTGGTAAGGATTTTATTTCCTCTTTCTCTTTTAGGCAAGAGCTGAGAAATCTGTCTATAAAGAAAGATCAGAGAAATGTCCATTTTACTCTTGTGTAATAAAGGAGGGAGGCTGTTGCACAGTGTTTTGAGTAACACAGTATGACCCAGGCTTTTGATAGAGAAACACACAAATCATTTAAAACATTTCCTGGAGTGAAGAGAGACAAGAGTGAGGGACTGAATGAGGTGATGAGAGAGAAAGAGAGGGAGGGAGGGAGGGAGAGGAGAGAGAGACAGAGAGAGAGAGGGAGGGAGGGAGGGAGAGAGAGGGAGAGAAGGAGAGACAGAGACAGACAGAGAGATAGAGAGAGAATGAGAGGGAACGAGAGAGAGAGACAGAGAGACAGAGAGAGAGGGAGAGAGAGGGAGAGAGAAAGAGAGGGAGAGAGAAAGAGGAGAGAAAAAGAGAGGGAGAGAGGGAGAAAGACAGAAAGAGGGAGAGAGGGGAAGAGGGGGAGAGAGGGAGAGAGAGGGAGAGAGGGAGATTTTTCAACAAATACCATTGCTCTGAGTATTGTCACAACATCACTTATAATGATATGATGACAAAAATATGGGAGGAAAAGTAGAATTTGGCCTTTGTTTTGAGAATATTCAAATAAGGGCTAAAATAAACCATATTGAGAATAAAACCACAAGTAATTTCTTTCTTTTCATAGTATTACAATCAGTTTTGGGGTATTTACTGTCATGTCAGTGTCATAAAGCAGTCTACTATCCTATTTCTTTAAACTGATCAAAAAGTAGTCCAAGATTCATCTTTAGGAACAATGTATATAACATACATGATGAATCTGAATTAAATGGTTTATTATGAGAATAAGTAAAGCAATGATGTGTGGATAACAGTATTATTCCCAAATGGTTTTTGCCCTCATGGTAGAAAAACATCCACAGATGAGTCCTATAGTGAATTGGGTAGCGTAAAATGACCTGGAAAAAATGGTTTCTATGAATATCATTTAGACATGAGTATCCCAGCCTATCATCCAGGTAGAAATACTTTTGTTTTTTCATAGTGATTAAACCACAGGATTTTCTCCAAAGGTTTTGCTTGCATGGGGTTAATCATTGCCACAGGTTATTTTGTGCAGGGGATAATTAATTGTAGATCTGTGATCACTAGCATGTACGTAATCCAATATTAGAATTTTCCAGGAGACGTTGTTTTCACTCCAAACTGTGCCTAGTTATGAAGCATGGTTTTGTTAAGAAGTCTAAAATTTCTGCTGGTCTTCTAACCAAAACAAGCACAAAGCCTTCTGGTAAGAGACATGACACTATCTTTTTAAACTCCAGACAAAAATAGATGGTATCATGGATCACCTGAAGGCCTAATTTTGATTTAACTACATCTTCTGGCATCACAAAGGTTTGAAGATTTTCTTTTATGAAATAACACATTCCTGAAAATCTTTAGATAGGCTCAGAATATAACTCCCCAATCTACAGTATGCTAATATTGTAATAAATGGGGAAGCATTTGAATCTCACTTGTTTACATTTTACAAGGCTCCCTATCTAGACCATGAAAATACCTGGGGTATTATTGTTTTTTGTATGGAGATAGAATTTCTTCTCCCCATTCTTGGTACAACACAGGAATCTGAATATCAGCTAGAGTGGCAAGACAGAGAAAATGAATCTGCAAATAGCCTGCTATTCTCAAAATGATGAATCTCGGATTTGGGAATGTCAAGTACTTTTTCCTTAGACAATAATGCCATAATAAAATAATTACAAAGTACTGGCAGAGCCATGCCACACCCCTTTGATTAAACAGCACTTCACAAAATATTTAGATAAAGCCTGAACAAATCAAATAAACATCAAGGCAGGAAATGCTGCCTGGAATGCATGGTATTGGATGTACCAGGGAGTCTGAAAGCAAGTCTAACTTGAAAATTTAATCAAGCAAAATCTAGAGTAATCCCATTACAGCCTTTTCACTTAATGAAAGCTATTTAAATCTCTGACATCTTGATTTTTTTTTTTACAACAGATATACGCAAAATTAAAAAAAAAAAACTTCCTGGGTTCGCAATAACAGTATCCAAGCCTAATTTGGGATGTTATTATCTGAGTTACCCACATTACTGAGCAAACATTACACAGTATGAAAAAGAGATCAGTTTTCTACTACTCACTATTGCTCCAGGATTTCAGTAAATATTTGATACTGATTTCAAAGAAGCCTGAATCCTGCTGGCTAGCCATGTCTGCGGCATACAAAGGCGCTTCTATGATTCTGAGCAGCTGAAGTGGCAGGTACTGTGTATGGAGATGTGACTGTCACCAGTTAGTGATGTAAACTAGAGGTCAGGAGAGGAAACGAAGGCTCTGCAGATCTGCTTCTTCCCTCCTTGGCAGGTAGTCCTCATTAAAAAATAATGCTAAGAAAAGGCTAAAAAGAAGGCGATGGTTGGCCTCTGCTCCTCCTTCAGCTCCTGGACTTAGTTTTATTGGGTTTCTGTTTCCCCCTGCAGCCCCTCAGAAGCTGCTGCTGTTTGCATTGCTGGGCTGCCACGGCCCCAGATGCCTGCTGCCTGTCCACATGCTCCGTTTCAGACAGGTAGTTGCTATCTGCACAGTATGCAATGTTCTCAAAGAAGGGGGTGGGGGGTGGGGGTGGGGGGTTGGGAGAGGAGGGGAGGGCTCGAGCTAACTGGGCTTCTCCCAAGGTGCAGCCTCCCCCCTGTCCAAACTGCTTCCCTTTAAGAGGCCGGGAGGCTGAGTGACCCAGCTCCAAGCACCTCCTTCCTTCTCACAGTATCAACTTGAAGCCTCCCTGAGAAACGTCTCCTCCCTCTCCGCGGCTGGCGGAATTTCCCAGGTTCCGTGGGGCTCTCGCTCTCTGCCTCTCCGCTTCAGAGAAGCCTCCCCTGCACATCGCATGCATCCTCTGGTCAGCTACTTCCCCCTCAGCCTGTTTCCAGGCACCACATGCTGAATTATACACAACTGCATCACTCTGCGGTAAAGCAGAAGCTGCACCCGTGGATCTGGTTGCAATGACGTTTAAAAAGCCCCATCCATCCCTCAGCCTAGATGCGGGAGAGTAGGTCGCGAGCAATTGCAGATCCAGAACAACAAAACAATTTTTCCATGAGATTTTCTCCTTCAGTTTTTTTTAACCCCTCCTCAACCACAGTCAAATGTTCACTTTATGTCACTCTTCCGCACATTGAGAGGAGCAGCCACACTGGCACAACGGGTACTGGATGGAGAAGTACTCTCTCTCTGTCTCCTCTGTCTGTCTCTCTCCTCCTCCTCCTCCTCCTCATTTTGTGGGTTTATTCAATTTCACTGCATGCCACATCACAATGGACCTGTCTCGCAAACTGGCTTTGGGATGTTATTTATCTACGTATTTATTTATTCATTTTGCTGATATTTGAGGGCAAGAAACAAGAGCATCAGTTTTCTTTGCCCTACCATAGCTTTTTGACTCCATGAATTCTTGCTCTCAGGTTTCAGCTAGCTGTGGTTCATGTCACTTCACTTGCCTGAGTAGGATTAAAAAAAAAAAAAAAAGGGGGGCATTGTACTTTAGTAATGACATTTGTGTGGGCGGGATTTAGCCACTAACCCTAAAAAACCCATGATAAATAAAGAGTGGATTTTCTATTTTGTCTGCCTGCACACTATTTCAGGGCTATCATCATTAAAAGGCTTTCCAGCAAAAGAAATCAAAATTTTCTAAAACTGATGAGCATGACTTATTAACACAGCAAAAATTCAGCTGCTCCCACAAATAAATATAAACATATAGACACAGAGAATATGAATTCATACCAGAAAGCAAGGAAAGGGAAAATACAGAGTGTACTTTATAAAGCTATTATTATTAACTGAAAAGTAATGTGGATAGAACTCTGACTCTGACAGGTACTGGCTGTATGACCTCTGGGAAGCCAAGTAACTAAGATTGTAAATTGTAAATTGGTTGCTGGTCTACACTGATGAAGGAAGTTTCCATACTAGGTGTTCCAAGTAAAAGCACAAATCAAGATCACACGTATATGTGTTTAATTGTATCTGTTTTTGACTGAATTTGTGCCTTCATTGATGTAGAAGACTAAGTATGGAAACTGCCTTCACCAAGGCGGATTAGCAACTTTGTTATAATTTCAGATAGTGACTTGGGGCACTGGGAGATTAAATGACTTACTCAGGGTGACAGAGCCAGAACCTCAGACAAAACTTGAACCCAGGTCTCCCTGATTCTGTGGTAGACTCTCTTCTACTCACTACGCTAGGCTGCATTTCATACCTATATATCCTCACATACAACAACATACATATGAAATGGCCAGGTGTTGTGTTGCGGTTTTTTTGCGACAAGCAACCTGAGAAATGAACTACTGGGTCTGGAAAGAGTACCCACACCAATGTAACACAGGAAATATAATGCGGTATTGTTCAGTTGTTTTCCAGTCATATCCTACTCTTTGTGACCTTATTTGGGATTTTCTTGGCAGAGATACTGGAATGATTTTCAATTTCTTTCTCAAGTTCATCATACAGATGAGGAAACTGAGGCAAAAAAGGTTAAATGACTTTCCCAGGGTCACTCAGCTAGCATCTGTTGTCAAATCTGAACTCTGGAAGATGATTCTGCGACTCCAAGCTCCACCTAACTGCCCCCAACACAATGTAAACATCCATTAAGAAGGGTAATTTTAGGGCCATGTCCTGAAATACCCTTTATTGATGGGACAAATTTTATTAAATTCTCCACTTTTCACAAAGCAAAAGTCTTGAATAAACAAAACACAACTCAACTGATGCATGTGCATGTACGTATCTTTCATGAAACCTATAACCAGATTGATGTCTGTTTTACCCCAAACACTTCAGCCAAGTGCAGACTGATTTTCTCATCTGGGCTTTGAATATGAGAGTTGTTTAGATGAAATGAGGACCCTAAAGTTTTTGCACTGTAATACACCTCATCTAAGAAAGGGAAGGAAAAGTAGTCTGGGACATATGTTGAACTTGTTGTCTGACTGATGGCTCAATAAGGACTTTCTCTTTCTCCATTTTCCAGTGTGAAGGTTCATGGCATAGTATAAAACTATGAATATTTGGTGTTGTGCTGTGTGTTCAATAAATTGAATTCTTGAGATTCTATAAAGGATTTCTAAAAGTCTACATCTTTTGAATATTAATGGCATATACCCTTTTGGTAATGTATAGATAGGAACAGGGAATGGAATTTGAAGTTCTGTGGCATGGGAAACCCCTGGATAAGGAACCCCACCCCCAGTAATGCACATTGACACCTTCTTTGCAACTTATAGTCTTAAACAGTTACCTAGAGCATTGAGAGGATAAAGTGCCTTGACCAGGATCTCAAAGTCAGTATTCCTCAGCGATGGGAATACATATGTATGCATGTATATATGTATATGTACACACATATACATGTGTGTACATGTATAGTATGTAAAGAGTATAAATATATTATACATAACATATAAAATATTATGTATGTATATGTAAATAGTATATATATAATATGGGTGTGTACACATACATACATATAAACAAAATGGCTATTTTTTTTTATTCAGACTTAGAAAGGATCCTCCTATTGGCTTTATGAAAAGAAAGACTGCCTGGCTTTAAGTTTTAACTATTCCATATGAATTACTAACTAGCTGAGAATGCTTTTGCAACAGAATTTGAAGAGCTATAAAGATGTTATTAAAAAGAACCAGAAAAAAATCTGAAGAACAACTTAGAAGAAACTTTGCCAATGGCCTCTTCTAAGTCTTCTATGTGAATGCATCAGTGTTAGAGATCACAATTCTTGCTCTTAAAACTTGAATTCTTCTCCAGTGTATAATTTTTTTTAAAATTTGGATGTCTTGGAAGAGGTATATGCTATGAAAGGGTAGAAAAGGCTTTTAAAAAGGGACTATAAATCAAGCAGAATGATACCTGCTGTCAACCTGGATTCAACATTTATCCTTTTATCTTCAGTTTTAGTCATAAAAAAGCAAACTATAGAGGTGCTTGGATTCAGGAGCGACTCAACCAGCCCAAGGATTGCTTAGGAATAAAATCGGACTCTATTCTATCTTGTGACTTCAGAAAAAATGAAAGTTTTCTTGAAATGACCTGCTTTTCTATCTCTCGCTACTTTTCTTCCTTCTTTATTGAGGTCTTACTGAACACTTGATGAGTGGCAAAAATGACCACAGAGATTGTTACCATCTTGACACCCCCAAATTCAATGGTAACAGAAATTTGTCAATGTACCAGAATAATAAGTGGGTATTCAGGGCCAAAACAGGCAGATTTTTAAGGTCAACTCTGAAGAAACGGCAGAAGGGAACCTAAGAAGACAGATTCCTATTTAAAGAAGAATATTGGATTTGCATGAGGAAATGAGATATATTGTACACACTCCTAAAGTTGGGTAATCAGGGTTAGCATTTTTAAAAGAAATAACAAGAACACAGGCTGTGTATTGAACCAAAAGGAAAATATAATTCTTATAACTCTGTCAAATAGGCTTGAATGAAACAAAAGTTTTACATTTAGATCTAAAAAGAGATACTGAAGGAAGCAAGGGTTGGGAGGGGAGAAAAGTGGTAAAAGTCTGTGGCATAGAAGCAGACATCACGATGAGGTAGGGAGCTAAGAAAGTGCCCAGTATACTCTAGAGGTACAGGAAAGGAAGTAATTTGTTTCCATGAGCTCATGACCACAATCAAGAAAATGACCATAGTTGACAACCTCTAAGAAGATAAATTCAGCCTAGAGAAGACTTTATAAGTAGATGAATACTCTACTGACTACTTACTCAGACTCTGCCCTGGAGTAAAATTGAGTTCTAAGACACCAATCTGAAAGGAACTGGCAAATTTGCAGGAATTAACTATCTGTATTAATCTGAGCTATGTCTTGAAGGAAAAGAGATCCTGTATGAGTTAGAGGTAAGGATGGAGGAGATCCTAGGCATGTGATATGGCCACCACAAAGATATGATTAAGGAAGACAGAAGAAATCAATCTGTCTGAATTACAGAGTATAAGAGGGGGAGTAATATACAATAGGTCCAGGTTGCAGAGGACTTCACAATCTAAATAGTTTTATATTTTATCCTAAAGGTAAATTAGAAGCCACCAGAGTTGACTGATTTGGAGAGTCACAGGATCAGATCTCCACTTATGGAAAAATTACTTTAGTAGAAAAGTGGAGCATGGACTGGAGTGGTAAGAGACTTGAGGCATGGAAAGATATTATTGCAATAATCCAGTTAAGAGGACATGAGGGCTTGAACTAAGATGTTGGCTGAGACAACTGACTGAACGTGAGGGGTGAGAGAGAGCCATATGTCAAGGATAAAGCTGAGGATATAAATCTGGAAGACTGGAAAGATGGTGATGTCTTCCACAGAAACAGGAAAATTTGGATGAGAAGATAGTTTAAGGGGAAAGAGAATGAGCTCCCTCTTGGTCATGTTTGAGATGTCTATAGGACATCCAGTTTGAAATGTACAGTAGGTAATTGGTGATGACGGACTGAAGCTCAGGAGAGATACTAAGGCTGAACATGTAAACACATATAATATAGAGAAATTTACATAAATATCTTTGAAATGATTATTAAACCCATGGGAGCTGATGTGATTACTGAGAAAAGATAGAGGGAGAAAACAAAAGGACTTAGAGAAGATCCTTGAGAAACACTAACAATTAGAGGATGTGATATGGACAAAGATCCAAAAAAAGAGGCTGAGACTGAACCAGATAGAAGGAGAACCAGAGGAGAATAGTGTCATGGAAGCCTAGAGATGACAGAGTATCTAGAAGAAGAGGGTGGTTAACAGTGTCAAAAAAGGAAATGTTTATTGGGTTATTTCCATTTTTATGTGTTTATTTAGCACCTCAAGCATAATGTATTTGAAATTAAATTATTTTCTTCAGCAGAAGTAGATCCTCCTTTTGACTTTCCTAGCTTTCTTAATGTAACCATCTCTCTCTGAGTCACCTGAGTGGAAATCTGAAAGCGGTCTTTACCTTTTATATGTGGGCACCAATAACTATCAATTCCTGCTTTGACTTAGGCATGTGTTCTTTCTTTTCTTTCCCACCACTGTTGCCTCAATTCAAGGTCTCTCATTTGAACTATTATACTTTCCTAAGTGGACCCATGTCTAGTTTCTCAAATTCATTCTACATTTGGCCACCACTGCAATCTCAGTCATGTCATTTCCCTATTCCAAATGGTTTTCTAAAACCTACCATATAAAAATCCAAACTCCAAGGCACAGCATTCAAAGTCCTCTACAGTCTGGCTCCAACTTAATTGCCAGTCTTACCCCCACTACTCCTTTACAGATACCCTAAGCTCCAAACAAACTTAGTGACTCCCCATCCCCAAACATTCCATGTGCTTTTCTGTCACTATACCTCTCCTTATGCCATTCCACAATATGGGGGGTTCTCTCTGCTTTGTATATCTACTTGTCAAATTCCTACCAGCTCAGATAGTACTTCCTTTGACCTCTGATCTGCTACAGCAATTTTTTTGGCCCCTCTTTGAGGGAATTTATGACACACTGCCTTTTATTGCATCTAGTAATATTTATCTGTGAGAAAATATTTTGACATTAATAACTCAAAATCTCAAATAAACAAAAATATATTAAAATCATATATAAAACCATAAACTGTAGTTTAATTAAAAAGAAAACATATATTACTCTCCATTTGTAAACTTTAACAGAATAATAATAATAATAAATTACTTGCTTCTGAACTTTTTTCTTCTGAGTAGGCTTTGTTGCTGTTAATGTAGTTATAGTCAGTATATATGCTGTTTTGATGCTGTGTAATGTGCTCTGCAAGCCTTTGTATGACCTTACATGTTTACTTTTTATATGTCATAATAACATTTTACATGGTTTTTGTACACATGCCTTGAGAGGTAGCATGGCATACTGGATAGAAAGCTGGCCTTGGAGTCAGGAAGATCTAAGTTCTAGTTCCATTTCCTGACATATCTGGCTGTGTGTCTTTGGGCAAGTCATGTAACCTTTCAATGCCTCATGTAACTCTCTAATACTATAAGCTGGAGAAAAGTTGCTGTGCTGCATTCATAGAGGCAATTTTCATATAGGAGAGAATAAATTACCTAGGGAATGACTCCCTATTTGACAAGAACTGATTGAATGTTAAAGTATTTTATAATACATGTTATAAAATATATATGGTATATTAATATAAAAAAATATAAAAATGTAATATAAGAGGAACCTGAAAATTCATCTGCTCCAGCCCCAGATTGATTGTTTTGAGAAGGTAAACTAAGCCATCTTTTGGCTCAATTCTTACCTAAGCTTTAATTTGCCTCAGACAAACTAAGACCTAGCTTAAAACGGCCAAGGTCTCCCACTGCATCTAGGGTCATCTCCAGTCATCCTGACCTATGTCTTGCCACTGGACTCCAATGACAAACAACAAACAATTTTACATATAAAGAAACTAAAGCCTAAGGAGGTTAAGTGAGTTGCCTCAGATCAATACAAGTAGTAAGTCTCAGAACTAGGATGCAGACTTAGGTCCTGTGATTCCAGTTTCTACATGATTTCCAACATGGTTATAAGATTACAATTCTGTAGAACATGGCATCTGCTTCAATTTGCTGTAGAAATAGAAAGGTTTACGTGTACAAGCATGTAAAAGTATTTTTCACAATTCATGTAGAGGATATACACAGGGATAGTACAGTGTTTTCTATCTGGGGAACTAATTAAAGGATTTGAGGAAATAAGGGAATCATTTAACATAGGGGAAACTGGCTTGATATATGGTTGGCTAGGAGATTCATATTTGACCATTATGTTGGAGAATAGCATTAAGCATACTATATCAATAACGTTCTAGGATATGCCTAAAGAAGAGGACTTTCAAAACTACATCAAATAGAAAAAGAGTTGATTTAGAAACATAGCAGCCAAGATGAGTGATGACAAAGCATATTGGTGAGGGGTGGATTTGGTAGGGGCTGTTACTTTTGTTGTTTTTAAAACTAGTAGAATCAGGGGTATTTTAGAAAGAACTTAGAGAACAATGTGTCCAGATAAATCAGAAACTGCTCTTTTGATCTATTTTAAAAACACGTGTGCTGCTCTGGCCCATTCCAAAAAATATACAGAAAAGCTGAAATAGCACCAGATATCATTTATTTCATAAGTCAAACATGAAATACAGGAATCCTGGCTTTCCTTCCTCCCCTCCTCCTTCTCCTTTCTTCCCACCTTCCAAAAAAGTCAACCCACAAGCAATCATATTTATGAAAACAGATTCCTGAGAGCTTTGGAAATGTTTACATGAGAAATGTTTGCAAATAAAGAGAATTCACTGCTTCAGATAATTTTTTCTTATATATTTTGGTTCAAATGCAGATGTTTCTAGTCACTAGAACTATGGGTTTCTGCTGATTCCAGAGATTTTCTGAATGCAAAGACCAGGGGCAAATTCTGACTAGATGTACAAATTGGGGGTAGGGTGGGGAGAATAAGGAGAATCCACTGTAGAGTTATATCAGTTTGGGTCTTGGAGTCAGGATGACCTGAGTTTAAATCCCATCTCTTAACATATCTGGCTGTGTGACATGCAGGAGAAGAATTCCATCCACTGAACCCACTATTAGGATTATTCCCCAAGGAGTTTAAAGATTAAAAAAAAGGGCTTCATACGTAGGAAATTATTTATACGAGAACAAAGTAGTATCCACTGACTGGGAAATAGTGGAACAAACTGTGATGTATGAATACAGTGGCATATTACTGTACCTGAAATAATGATTAATATGAAGAATTCTAGAAAAATATAAGACAACATAAAGTGATGAAGCATGAAGTAACAGATGAAGTAACAGAGAATGAAATAAGCAGAATCAAGAAAACAATGATCACAATAATGTGAATTAAGAGATCATTAAAAGGAAGTAACACACTGAGTAATAATGATTAACATATGTGTATCAGAGAATAGATGATGAAATTTAACTCCTTCCTCCCAAGAGAAAAGTGGAGGACTATGGATACAGAATGCTACATACACTTCCAGACAAGGTTTCTATGTCCCACTGTTTTACTTAACTGTTTTCTCTACGTCACAAGAGAGTGCTTAGTCTTGGGGAAGGTTCTGAGTGAAACAATGCTCTATCAGTAAAGATGCATTAAGGGCCTACTGGACAGACCAGGTGCTGTGCTAAGCACTTGTTTGTTGCTTCTTCAGTAGCGTTCTACTCTTTGTGACCCTATTTAGGGTTTTCTTAGCAAAGACACAGAAGTGGTTTGCCATTTTCTTCTTTAGCTCACTTTACAGATGAGGAAACTTAGGCAAATAGGGTTATTTGTGACTCATCAAGGGTCACACAGCTAGTAAGTGTCTGAGACCAGATTTAAATTCAGAAAGATGAGTGTTCCTGACTCCAGGCCTGGTACACTATCCACTGCATCAACTAGCTGCCAATTGTAAGTACATTGGATAAAAAAAGGTGCAAAAACAGAGTCCCTGTCTTCAAGGAGCTTACTATGGGAAAGACAACAAGCAAACAAATATGTACAAACTATATACAAAATTAATAGGAGATGATTAAGAGAAGGAAGGTACTAGAATTAAAAAGGGTTGGGAAAGGCTTCCAGTGGAAGATGGAATTTAATTGGGACTTAAAGGAAGTCAGAGAAGGCAGTATACAGAGATGACAGTAATATTAAAACAAAAAGCAATGATAAAACTTTTATTTATTTTCAAATGATGTTTAAATGTCTGCTTTACATTTTATTTTATTTTATTTTTATCAATTTTCAGCATTTATAAAATATGATTACCAGAAGGCACAGATCCTGATAACATGAAACTGTCTATCACATAATGCTAATAATATTCTTATGCTATTACCAGAAAACAAAATCTACGTCTAAGCATGTAACTCCACATGACACGGAATTATATTCTAGTTAAGGGCTGCATAATCCTCAGGAGCTCAGAACACAACATAGGCAGATATATGGCCATGGGTGCTGTCAATTAAATAAACATTTACAAACTGCCATCTCTAGCAGGGTATTGTGCTAGGCACTGGGTGATGAGTGGGGAATTCAGCAAAACTTCATTAATATGACTGAATAGTAAAATCTTTATCTAAGTTCAATTTAGGGTCAGGTTCATTGAAATAACATTAATATTAATAGCAAATAATAGTGCTTTAAGGTTTGCAAAGTACCATACAAACACATATATACATATGTATATATACAAATATATGTGTATTATACATAAGTACATTTTCTCCTCACAAAGACTAGGTGAAGTAGGTGCTATTATTTTTGTTTTACAAATAAAGTCACTGAGGTTGAGAAAGGTTCAATGACTTATCCAAGGGCACATGGCCAGCAAATATCTGACCCACTCCAACTCCAGTGCTCTTTCCACCTAGTTAGGCTGCCTCTTGGTCCAGAACTCAAATACTAATTCCATAGGTAAAAGAAAATTGCATTGAGCCTGAGGGACTCACAATATTTCCTCTTTAATGTGTCCACATAATTTAGTCAGGTATTGAAATGTAAATTTCTGTAACTAATGAGACTGGAGAGAAGAGAAGACACACCTCAGAGCTGGGACCAAACATTTTTGCATCCTAGGCAATGTTTAAAAATGGCAACTCCCTGTATTGGAAAATTGTTCCTCTCTATGTCACTGTCCACCAGAGAGATGCCAAATTTCCAGTGTAACACTTGTAACCCAACTCCTCACAAATAACTTATATGCCATGAAATGTGGAAATCTTCTGAAATTAAAAATGCATACTTACAAAAAATATTAAAATTACCCCATACTGCCCTCTCATACCAATGCTCCATAGAAAGTAGGTGTTTTTCAGTCATTTCAGTTGGGTCTGACTCTTTGTGTCTCCATTTGGGGTTATCTTGGCAAAGATACTGGAGTAGTAGTATGCCTTTTCCTTCTCTAGCTAATTTTACAGTTGAGGAAACAGAGGCAAATAAGGCTAAATGACTTGCCCAGGGTCACATAGCTACTAAGTGTGAATTTGAACTCAGGTCTTCTTCTGTGCTACCTAGTTGCCTAGAACTGGCTCTGGCTCTGTTTATTAAGGTCAGGCTTATCACTTGATTTAAGTTAAATAACTGCCTCTAAGGCTTTTCTCACGGATATGATCCCTTATACACTATCCAGCTACAAAGATCATTGTATCAGGAATCAAGACTGTCATCTTTCTCCGTGTTATAGATAAGACACTGGATTTGGAATTAGATTCAAACACCAGCTGTGCCATTTACTTACTACCTGTGTGAACAAGGCAAATCACTTAGCTCACTGGACATCAGTGCTCCCATCTGTAAAATGAAAAGGTTTGGACTAGATGACCTCTGAGGTACAATCAGACTCTAATTTTATGATCGTCTGACCTATGATCTTTGAACTCTGCCAATATGTAACTTTGCATAGGTCACATAACTCCAATATTAGATCAGAGATACCATTCCTTAGCACCAGATTATTTTGTCATCCAGAGATATAATCAAACTTTGATTATATGTGCTAGAGATGAACTGTGAGTGGCACAGAAAGATATCAAGTCATCAAAATATGGCTTTGGAATAAACTGTACAAATAGAAAACTATCCTTTATTCAAACATATCATCAACACAGTAATTCATGATTACTTTAAAGTGCAGTCCAGAAAACACCCCTGAGATGGGGGCCTAGTGTTGCCCAATCTATGGGCTTCAGAGTGCAGTAGGTTTAAGGTTTTGGAAAGGGAAGGGAAGGGATAAAGGCCTAAAGGAGGTCTCCCAGTGCACCCTGGGCCATTTCCAGTCATCCTGATGAATATCTGGTCACTGGATTCACATGGATCTGGAGGAGAAGTGAGGCTGGTGACCTGCACAGCCCTCCCTCACTCAAAACAAAGTCAAGTGCAAGTCATGTCATCATTTCTCTGATGGCATGGTGTTCTTTGGCAACAAAAGACGAACACTACAACAATAACAACGTTTTAACAACAAATTTAGTTTTCCAATTATGTTTTAACAAAGCCAATATTAGAAGCAACTGACATTCCTTAGGCATACTCTGGCTGGCTGTTCAGAGGTAACTGACCTGGGAAGAAAAAATCAATTAGGAATAATAAAGTGTAGGGAACAGATAGCTTACTATATTTTGTGAAAATTAATGAGCTATGTATCAAATTGCTTTGCTCTGCTTAAAGGAAAACTGGCACCTGTGTGTAAAATTTGAGTCATAAATGAAGATGTGCCTAAATCTGCAAAACTAATAATGGATAATAATGGCTACAAACTATGTGATCCTTAGAAAAATTATAAGTAATGCATTTTGAGAACTAAAGAACTAAAATAAATAAATCAATAAAGTACTAACAGCATTTATAAAACATCTGAACATTTATACAGTCCTTCACCTATGTTATTCTTCATCTTCATAAGATCCTTCTGGGTAGGTACTATTATTATTCCTATTTAACATATAAGAAAACTGAGGCTGAGAGAGGTTAAGTGATCTGCCTAGTGTCACACTGCTAGTAAGTATCTAAGACAGAAGAGGTTCAGGTCATTCTGACTTCAAGTCCAATGCTCTACAACTCCACTGAGCTAATTTGATTTTATGAAGAGAGAAAGAAAAAAGCCAAATTACCAACATAAAAAATGAGAAGGAAAATTCACAATGACTACAGTAAATAGTGACAACTACCAGAAAATACGCCAATAAAACTAAAAATTTCAATGAAATGGATGAATATTTTAAAAACTACAAAATACCTAGATTAAAAAAAGTAGAGAATCTAAACAATCCAGTCTCACAAAGAAAAAATGAGTAAGTCAAAGATAAATTTCCCAAATAAAACAGAAAAACAAAACACCTTGTTAAGCTGGATTTACAAGTATCAAAAATATAAACAAGTAATTCCTATAATATATATATAAAGTGTTCCTAAGAATGGATAAAGGAAAGACCTTACCAGACTCCTTCTATGAGTCAAATATGGTCCCAGTAGCCAACCAAGGAGAGAAAGCCAAGAGAAAACTATGGACTTCTCTTATTACCAGTGAACACTGATACAAATATATTACATAAAATATTAGCAAAGAGATTATAGCAATATATTAAAAATTATTCACTCTGACCAGGTAAGAGTTATACTGTGAATGCAAAGATGATATAAAATTAGAAAAACTACCAATGTAACAGATTAATTTAATCCACAAACATTTATTAAATGCAAGGCAATAACAAAAATAACAATTTCATGATTATATCAATAAAAGTAGACAAAGAAAGCCTTCAATAAAACACGATATTAATTTGTGTTCAAAAATACCGAAAAGCACAGCAAGAAAAAGACTTTTCCTTCATGTGACCAAAAACTTCTGTCTATATCCAGAAACTATCATTATTTATAAAAGAGAAACAGTGGAAGCCTTCTCATGTTATAGGGCACTGAACTTGAGTTCTAGTTATGGTATGAGTACTTGTGTAATCCTTGACAAGCGATAACCTTTTTGAGTCTCAGTGTGCTCATCTCTGAAATGACAGAGGTGGACCAGACGCTCCCTCAGGTTTTGTCCTTCTGTGAGATCTTTAAATCTATGACCTCATGACCTAATAAATCAGGGGTAAAAGCAAGGATGGCCCTGGTCTCTATTATTTGATAGAGTTCTAGAAATGCCAGATTTAGCAACAAGAAAATACACAGAAATTGAGGAATAAACATAAGGCAAAGAAAAGGACAAATGTTCTCATTTTATAATAAAAATGATATTACTCAAATTAAAGATTAAGTACTATATCAATAAAATTATCAAAGGGAAATTTCATGGAATAATTAAAGAAATACAATTCATTTGGAGAAACAAAAGGCTAAAATATTGAAAGATATAATAAAGAAAGGAAAAGGAGCTATTTGATAACAACTTCTGAGAAACCTGGAAAACAATTTAGTGAAAAAAAAGATTAGATCAGCATCTTATATTGTTGAATAAATTCCAAGTAGAAAAATAATCTAAATAAAAACAAATTTACATCATGAAAACTAGTTGAGAATGGAAGTTTATATCTTTGGAAAGCAGGCATAAATAGCCAGACAAAGGATAAAAGAAATCACTTTTGCACAAACAAAACCAATGCAACTAGAATTAAAAAAACACAGCCTAAGGGGGAAAAATATGTGTTAAATATCTCTGAAAAAAGCTTAACATCTAAGACTTATTGGGAATTGACACAAATCTATAAGAGTAAGAGCCTTCTGCTTCAGGAAAGTGGTCAAAGGACATGAATTGTTTTGAAAAGTAGAAGTATAATCACTGACTGCCTGAAAATGTTGTCAGAGAAATGCAAGTTGAAACTGTTATGGAGTAGCACATCATACTCATAAAGTTAGCAAGATTGCTAAAAAAAAAAAAAAAGGGGGAGGAGGAAGAAGGGGAAATTGTTGGAAGGGCTGTGGGAAGATAGGAGCATGAATTCACTGATAGTGGAGCTGAAAACTGGTTCAAGAGCTCAGAAAAATAATTTTGAATTATGTAAGAAAAGTTACTAAACTGTCTATATTTTCGAATCCAGAGATTCCATCACTGAGATTATGTCTCAAGGAGATTACTGGCAATAAGAAAAGACCTGTATGTACAGAACTGTTAATAGCAGCATAACCAAAAGCTGGAACAAAGTAGAGATCTGATGATTGGGAAATGGCTGAACAAGATATGCTGTATGAATATAATGAAACAGTCCTAAAAGGAATGATGAATATGAATAATTGAGAGAAACATACAAAGATTTAGTAAGTGATGTAGAATAAAGACAGCAGAGCCAAAAGAAAAACAGACTCATTACTACAAGATATATTTCTAAAAAAAAATCAAATTGGAGAAGTTACCCAACTCTGGTTAACTGCAATGGTCCACATTATTTCTACATATTCTAATTCTGATATTCATCCCTTCTCTCCGTTAATAGTGGATAATCTTTTTTTCCCTGGAAATATACTCCATAACAAACAAACATGGAACATTTTTTTAAAAAAGCTCCCAAGGACATATTTTGGGCTTTAGGGAGCCTCTGAGGTCATCTAATCCAATGCCTTCGTTGTATAGATGACAAAACTGAATCCCAGAGAGATCATGTCTTTGCCCTCCCTATCCAGGTAATAAGCTGTAGGGCTGGAACTTAAACCCCTCTAAATCCAAATGCAACACTATTTCTATTATAGTGAATGTATCATGACTTCATTATGAATTTTTTTGTTCATTACATTATTGCTTTGAAAAGATGAGGCATCTGCTTCACTGAGCATCACTGATCTCATCATGAAGAACTTTTAAATGCCCATCTGTTCGCTGTGCTGTGCTACATGATTTATAATATGCTGGTCCTTGACCTTTAGAAGATGACAATTTAAGAAGGGAAATAAGAGCAATGCAGGCAATTATCTTAAGCACATACATATAGCCAGTCAGTACAAACATGAAAAAACATGTCTATTAAATAATGAGTATCTATATTAATGCTATTTTTTGGCTGTGTAGTATAACCTAGTGAGGAAGGAAGGAAGGTTCTAGTCTTAACAATAAATTTAACTTGGTCACAAAGTCCTTAGGAATTCAGTTAATTTATAAAACTGGGTATGATGACTAGAGCAGGAGGCTTACTGTCTAGTGAGAGTGAAGCACAGCAGATAGCCAGCCCAATGATACATTATAGGATTCCTACAGGATGCTGAAATACCTAGAGGGAGGCCTCCAGTGCATGGGGTAGATAAAACTTAAGTAAAGACATATCACTCAGGATGGAGTGTGGATAAGCTGTGGCCAGTAACATTTGGGGGCGTGCCCACATCAGAGTTTTTAGGGATCCATTGAAGCATTGATGTGTTCCTACCTCAAAAGCTCAAAAGTATTTTGCAGAATGATGAAATAAAACAAAGGTGGAAGTATGTGGGGGTGGGATGAGATTGGGGGGTGGGGAGGCAGGATGGAGAGGTAGGTGCCAGTTTAAAAACTGCTACATACTTGAAATTTGTTATCTTAATTTTCTTCTTTCTCTCCCTCCCCCTCAAAACTATCTTTTCAGATTGTTTCACAAGAAACTAAAGGTATTTGAAAAAAATTAAAAGGAGAAAGTTTAGAAGCTGTTTGCTTACTCAACACTGGTTAGCTACAATCCTCGTATGAAATGTCCCAAGTCAAGCATGTACCACATAACTTGGCAACATTTCTATATAAAGAAAACAGTGTCCAGACTTGGAAGAGAAAAATCTAAAAATCTCATGGGTAGGTTGGCGCAATATGTGATTTATGTATTTGTGTGTGTGTTTGTGTGTGTATATACATACATACATATGTATTTTACTCTTTAACTACTTGTGGATGATGAAAGACAAACTAGATCTTCCAAATTCCAAGTGAAATGGAGAATCTGTTATGTTGTCTCATCAACAAAATTTGATCAACACTGAATACCAGCTTCCTAACTCACCAAGTAATCTAGTATTCATATTCTCATTTATTTGTGTACCATCTATCTCAAGGCTGGCCATATTTTTCTCCCTTACATCCTGGGGTTACTGAAGGCATTGCATCTCCATCTAGTGGTGAAGCTGCTTTCATGTGCCATCAGACAATTAAAGATGTCTGACTGCCAGTTTTCATGTTATACAATAATCTTGAGAAACCCAGGACTAGTCTTAAATTAGAGGCATGTAGCTTAAGCTGAGAAGAATCACAGTGACTTTTCCTGAAACTCCAGTTTTCCTTAAGAAGAAAGAAAATATGGGCTTTAGTTCTGGCAGCAGACCTCTCTGGGACTCAGTTTCTGGTTTTTATCTGTACATATTTTTATTTATTTCAATAACTATTTCCTAATTACACGTAAATCCTTTAAACATTTGTTAAAAAAAATTTTGAGTTCTAAGTTTTCTTCCTCCTTCCTGCCCCTTCCCCACCCTTTTAAGAAGGCAAGCAATATACTGGTTATAGATGTGAAGTTATGCAAAACATATATCCATATTAGCCTTGTTGCAAAAGAAAACACATACACACATAAACACACACAAAAAAAACCAAGGAAAACAAAGTAAAAAAACAAAACTGCTTCACTCTGTACTCAGAGTTCTCTCTCCAGAGGTAGACAGTATTTTTCATTATGGATCCTTTGGAATTGTCTTGGATCATTGTCTTGATCAGAATAGTTAATTCTTTTACAGTTGACCATCATTACAAAGACTCTGGTTATTGTGAACAATGTTCTGGTTTTGCTTATTTCACTCTGCATCAGTTCATGCAAGTCTTCCCAGTTTTTTCCTGAAAACATCCCCCTTGCCATTTCTTATAGCACAGTAGTACTTTATTCACAATCATATACCACAGCTTGTTCAGTCATTCCCCAACTGATGGGCATCATTTCAATTTTTAATTCTTTGCCACCAACAAAAGGGCTGCTATAAATATTTTTGCACAAACAGGTCTTTCTCCTTTTCTTCAATCTCTTTGGGATACAGAACTAGTAGTAGGGGCAAAGGATATGCACATTTTATAACTTTTTGGGTGTAGTTTCAAATTGTCCTCTGGAATGGTTGGACCAGTTCACAATTCTACAGTGCATTGGTGCCTCAATTTTTCCACATAGGACTCGGTTTTTTGTACTACAAAATGATGGACCTCTAGGGACACTACAGAACCCTAACTAGGGTGGGGTAAATGGAACTCTCTCCCAGAGTGCTAAATTTAGAGGACATTGATACCATTTTCAGTTTTTCTACAGAGTAGAAATAACCAAGCCTAGCACCTAGTTACCAAGAATATTTAGTTAAAATAGGGAGCTAACAGAAGGCAGCTGAAGTGAGTCCCTCCAGATACATAATCAACTTCTAAGCAGTAGGCTCATGCTCAGATCTTGGAGTCTCTGTATCTACCCCTAAACTAAGGGCACACTATGTGCTATTTTCCCTAGGCTCCAGTTTGAGGTATTTACCCAAAGCACCAAAATTCCTAGTTTAAACTCTCACTAAAGATACATAGTGAAGTGAAGATTTGTTTCTGGTCCTTATGTAAGACTTCATAGATTTACAGTTTTTGTGTGTTCTTCCTTCGTTGCTGAAGAAGACCATGCCATCAGAGAAATGATGACATGACTTTCACTGGACTATGTTTTGAGTGAGGGAGGGCTATGCAGGCCACCAGCCTCACTTGTCCTCCAGAGCCATCTGAATCCAGTGACCAGATATTCTTCAGGATGACTGGAGATCACCCAGGATGAGGCAGTTGGAGTTAAGTGACTTGCCCAAGGTCTCACAACTAGTGAGTGTCAAGTGTCTGTGGTAAGATTTGAACTCAGGTCCTTTTGATTCCTGCACTGGTGCTCAATCCACTGCACCACCTAGCTGCCCCAGGATTTAAGGTAGAATATGACTGGAGGGAGAGAAAATGGAAATGTTCAAAGCAGAAAAAGGGGATAAGGTATTGGAGGGGAAATATCAAAAAGGAAGAAAGCAAGCAAACACTTGTATAGTGAACAGCAAAAATGAGAGCATGTATCAGACTTAGACCAAGTTATTCCCCTGGGATGAGGAAAAAAGTGAGAGTGGGAAGGTGGCAGGAGAAGGATGATTGACTGGATATATTCTTTAGGAAATAAGAAAAAGATCTTGTCTTCAAGAGGTCTTTTATTAACCAGAAGAGGCACTTAGAGATCTTCAAAAGATTTACATTTGGGACAAGTGATACTGGGAAGAAAAAGTAAGATTAAGGGAGAAAATGAGACTGGACCTAAAAGAGGAAAGACAAATATGTGGATGAAGGGCTGGCTTCTCTGTAAAGATAAGTGGTGGTTAGAAACTATATTTGCATTACTGAAAAAAACTGACAGGTTGAGGAGAAGCACAAAAATACCATATGAGGCCAAATGTTTGGATTTGTATAGAAAAAGACAAGGATAAATGATTGCTACTACTTTACAAAATCGGCCTTAGAACTAGAGTCAGCTAGGTGGTGCAGAGGATAGAACACCAGTTAGGAAAATGAGTTCAAACCCAGGCTCAGGCATTTACTTGCTCTGTGATCTTGAGAAAGTCACTTAACTTGCTTGCCTTAGTCTCCTCAACTGTAAAATGGGGATAATGACAGCACCCACATCACAGGGACATTATGAGGATCTGATGAAGTAATAATTTATAAAGCACTTAGCACAGTGCCTGGCACATAGTAGGCATTTAATAAATGACTGTTTTCTTCCTCCCTCAAAGGGATCTTGGAGATCCATCTATTCCTGCCCTGTCTTTTTACAAATGAGGAAACTGAGGCATCTAGCGATATTAGCTGATATATCAAGGTCATTTAGTAAGTAAGCAGCAAAGTTGAGAATCCAAGTCTGGTTCCAAATCAAGCATTCTTTTCATTGTTCCATAATGCCAATCTCTTTTAGAAAGTTCACTTATAAGACAGAGAGGGAGGACAAGTTCACCCCTTTATAATAAAGAAATCCTAAAGCACAGATGTGACCACGCTGCTCTTCTGCTCACGAATTTTCAGTTGCTCTTTTTCGACCCTAAAGTAAAATGTGACTTTCTCAATTTGGAAGTTAAAGCCCTTCACAATCTGACCCCAACCCGTCTGACCTTTCCAAACTGATTCATATTTTAGACAATTATAATATGGCATAATACTGATGTAATAACAGTATAATAAAAACAATATCATATAATATTGATATAATAATAGCATAATAAAACTAAATGGGTGAAATGTGGCATGACTGCCATAATTTGAGTTTTTAAAATCTCTGCTCTTTGCCAAATCAAACATATAAAAACTTTAGGGTTTGTGGGGAAATGGGGTTAGGGACACAATACTCAAACTCAGTCCTAGGGAAAAATCACTGCAGCTACAAAAGTAGAAACACACACTGTGGGATTCTAGTCAAACAATACCAGCCACTGGCTGAGGAACACAGATGGGATCCCCCTAATCGAATCTGTTCTTTAGTGGCAGGGCACAGCTCATTGGAGAGCCTTCTATTTTCCCTTCCCTTCTGTGCCTTCTTCTCCAGCCTCCTTATCTCTCTCTCTCCCATTTTACCCTGCCCCCATCCCCTCTCCCCATAAATTCACTGCATCCTGGATCCAGGAAGATGGATGACTGCTGCAGAGCTTTCCTCTAGTTGGAGTCAAACATCTCTTCCCACAGGCCCCACTGCATTCTGGTAGTGCTCTCCCCATCTCCAGCCCATCTGTTGAGGACACTCCCCTTATGCACGCCTGCCACGGAGTTGTTTTTCTCCATGACTAACTTTCACATAAGCAAACATATTTACATTATGCTCATACTGTGCCCTAATATTTCAATCCCATTGGCAAAAATTTGCATTTTCAAAACAAGCGCTATGGCAGAAGTGACTGTACTCTCTAATTGTGCACTCTGTGTCTGGGTCAAAATGTTCACTGACAGCAAAATTCCATCTCCCATCTTTAGGACATTGCACAGACTGTCCCCATGCCTGAAATGCTCCCAACTCACCCCTGCCTCCTGGAATTCCTAGCTTCCTTTAAAGGAAGTTCAAGGGCTACCTCCTGGAACAAATATTTCCTGACACACCCCTCCTCTCCAAGTTGGGAGTGCTTTCTGTCTGTAGGAATTAGCTTGTATAAATCTGTATTTACTTTGTACCTATCTTCTATTTACTCATGTCTGTACATACAGTAAGCTCCTTGAAGGAAGGGATTATTTTTGTTTCTGTCTTTGTATCTACAGCAGGTGCTTAAAAAATTCTTGTTGAATTTAATTGAATTAAGTAACAAGTAACTTTGGAAAACAAAGTGTTTGAGAAGGATTAGGGCACATACAGAACACTGAAGGGTATAAGGTAGTAAGTGGGGACAGGCAATTTATTACATGACATTATATCCTATCATCTTATATTAAACTTTATATTTTTTAAATGAACAAGGATTTATTTTTCTCTCCTTCCCATCACATCCCATCTATTGGGAAAAAAAGATAAACAACAACAAAATTCTTGCAACAAATATGTATAGCCAAGGAAAACAAATTCCCACATTGGCCACGTTAAAAAATATATGACTCTCCCCTGTATTCTGAGTCTATCACCTCTCACTCAGGAGGTGGGTAGCATTTATCATCACTTCCTTGAAATCATGATTGGTCATTATGTTGCTCAATGTTCTTGCATCTTTGTTCCTTTTTATGTATTACGTAAATATATACATATATATAAAAATCTTGTTCTAACCATCCTGCTGAAAATTTTCATAAGGCCACTCTTCCTTTCAGAATCTGGCTCAATCTCAGGCTTTTTGTGATCCTTAAATCTGAGGTCTTCTCAGGCTTCTTAAGATCTGTCTGAGGGTTGGGTGGTCAGTTAATCACGCAACAATCATTTACTGGTGGGTGTCTCAAAGTCCAGTCTCATGAAGCATGGCTTGGTCTAGAGAGGATTCATGTAAGAAGGAAGAGAGAGATTGAGAAAAAAAAATAGGCCCTCACCTAAGATCCTGGATTTCTCCCCCCTGATGTTTGCTTTCTCATTTCTCCTTCTACTCTTCCTATTCCTGTTGGCATTTGGGCATTGCATTTGCAGTTGGAAGACCTGATACTACTTGTGTTATTAGCTATGTGATGGTTGGAGAAATTCCTGCATCTGGCCTTTAGTTTCTTCATTTTTAGAAGGGAGAGGCTAGACATGATGGTTCATCTGAGACCCCTTCCAGCACTGGGTCTGTGATACTATATGCATTTGTAATTCTTATCATCAGCTACAGGCAGATAAAGTTTTATCCATGCTAATATTCCAGCAGCCCAATACAGACCCTGGATACTTACAGAATAGCCATTTCAAGCTACAAAGGTTTATAGACTGGCTATAATTTGAGGTGCAGATGTTGGGGGGGAGGGGTAGGAAAACAACAAGAAACTGGAATGGTAATTTTTGTTTTTTGCAGTGAAAAGGAATGAATGCAGAGAATAATGTATACTACTGTTCATTGTTAACTGTAGGATTTCTTTTCTTTGGTGGATCATTTGCTTTAAAGCTATTTACATTTTCAATGAGACCTTGAAATCTTTTCACTATTGACCAGTTACCCGGAGGCATTAGAGATTCCCAGGTGATTAGTCCAACTAGGAATCCCTTTTAGGATAAAAGCTTGTACCCTTTGCCCTTAAAATAAATTTGGCAATATCCTGTTAACAGTATCCAGAACTAAGGGATGATGCACTAGAGTAGGGGGCATTCTACCTGGCTACTTAAATTTAAGTGTAATGTTTTCTTAATCTCAAAACACAAGTCTTTACACTTATCAAACACAAGGTTATATAGTCATTTGCTGCTGTAAACTGTATGTCTACTCTGTTCCACTGATCTACCTTTCTATATCTATGTGCATAAAACAAGAGAGAAGACGGCAGATCTCTCCTCAATCCTTCAAAGAAGTAAAAAAACCAGGTCTTTGTTAAGGCTCACTCAAGCGGGTTTTTCTAGAAAGGTAGAAGAAACAGAGGAGGAAGCAAGATACTCTAAGATGCATGCGAAATGTCAAAAGTAGGATGTGCAGAATGTTATTCTTCTGCATTAAAACCCCAGAGATTAATTTCAAAGTTTTCACTCATCACTGCAAATTTTCCCTAAATGCCATATGCTCAACCTTTGAAAACAACAAGGCAGATGCAGCACATGACCTATGAAATCTCAGAATAGCCTTCCAAATGCTTGTCAAATGACAAGGCATAATTTGCACTGAAACAGAAATACAAGACTGGTCATTCAGACAATGGCTGCTGAAAGCAAGAGAGGTAAATGGATTTCACATGGCTGTCTTTTATAAGCAGGAACTAAGTAATCTGCATAACGGCTCTGGAAATTATACTGTCTTTAGGATTTGTAGATGGGGAAACTGAGGGATTAGATTTAGCCATACTGGTTCATGGTCATATGAGGAGGCAAAACATCCATTCCACTACTTTTGTGGATGTCCCTTAGAAAACCAATTAAAATAATGCTGGTGGCATTTCAGAAATTATAACAAAGAGACAGTGTCATATTTATTTGTCCTGTAACGTTGTCATTCATGAATCTAAAGTGCTAAGATTTGTAGGAAAGGATAACTGCAAATTCCTCAATTCTGGTTCCTGTGTTGTAGCCATTCAAGCTAGACAAGCAGGGGAGAAGCTCTATAGTTCTACCATATCTCCTGGAAACATTAAACACTTTTGGTCCAAGTCCTGTCTTAGAACATTGAATTGTTTGTTTGTTGTTAGGGACAGGTAAGTCACCAAGTCTAACTTCTTATCCCAGGAAGGAATATATCTTACAATATCCAGCCTCATCTCACACAATTCTAGAGAACAGGGACCTCCAGGGAAGAGGGATAGCTCATACATCCACACAGATACCTTGACAGTCTCTAATTGTTGAATGTTTTTCTGAAATGCAGATATACATCATCTACATTATTTCCTTTATTTACCAGTCTAGTAACTATTTTTTTAAAAAAGGAATACATTTTCTTTGGCATAAATGTATTTCTGCGCTTGGCAAGCAATCACCACTTCCCATCATAAGTGCCCCCAAATTTGATGAGGATTGGTGTCAAGGTCACCAGTCTGAGGAATATAGAATCTATTTTTTGAAAATGAGAATGACATTTCCTTCATCTTTACTCTTCCAACAGCTTCTCATTCTTTACAATTAGCCCCTGCAAATAATTTCAGTATTCTGAGTTGTAATTCACAAAAGCTGGAAGTCTTACATTGCTTTAGTTGTTAGCTGCCTTTTCCTTAACTATCCTGAATTTTAATTCTCTCTACCCATACTAGTTTCATCCTTCCCTACCTTAAGATCATGCTAACTGAAAGGGAAGAGTATGTAAAAATTACAATTGAATACGTCTTGCTTTTCAATCCATCCTATTTCACTAAATATTTAATAAGCACAATGACCATTACCTCTTTTAAGCAAATTCTTTTTTCACTTTGTCTTTCAATAATATTTTCATAAGCAATGGGTCTATATTCTTCTTTCTATATTGAAAAGACTTTAAAAAGCTTTTAAATCATTTTAAAAATATACCTGCCAGGTATTATCACTACAGAGACATACAAATCTGTTGTATTTGTCTTTAGTAAAGTACCCCCACCACTTTCCTCTTTTCATATGTCCTCTTAAAATAAGAATTTATGTGAGAATTTCCTACGTTATCTACATGCCATCCCCTTTCTTCCTTCACAAGGAAAATTTAATATTGTATTATCAGAATTTAGTTTCTATCATATGCAAGCTTAGATACATCATATTATTTATTATTCAGTAGAAGAGGATCTCAGCATCTTAAAATTGCACAATGCCCAGAATGACATTGAGAAAGAAGCAAGGCAAATTCTATATGGAAAGAGATTGGTCTCATAGGTCTCTTTACCCTTTCTATGCCACAAAAAAGGAAAAATAACTCTCCTCCACTACTGAATTGAGAAATAACTATGAGAGAGCTCTAATTAGTGTTTGAGGACTGATCTAAGTGATTCAGATTGAGAAAATATATAGGAAAAAAATGAAAAACAAAATCACACATTGTATACAGATTCCATTTCTAATCTAATTTAATCTCTGTGCATTTTTATGGGCCATGAAGAAAATGATCATTGATCATAGCATTAGCAGCACTGATTCACTATTAATGGTAAAGCACAAAGAAGGTAAAAAAAAATTTGTATGTGTTAAAGTAGGGACATTATTAGGAAATTATCTCACACTAAGAATATTTATCTGACACATTCCTATTTTAAAATCTCTATTGAAGTTTTAACTTATATGTAAATTACATGCAATGGATCTGCTTCTAGCCTCATTCCATTTTTTAAGATATGAACGAGTTCTGTACAAGTTATATTTATCATTTTATGACCATTATGCATAAAAATTGACCTCATGGCTAATGGTTCAGTTCTGCATTTCTCATGCTATGTTCCACAGAACAATTTAAGTGGTTCCACAAAGATAAAGATTGTGATGGCAGAAGATGAGCACACACAGAAAACCGGTCTGTTCTTAGTTTGAAGAGATATGAAAACGAAAGTACAAATTGCTAAAAATTCCAATGAAGAAATAAATATTCACAAACCTGGTTAGAATATTGCAACAAAAATGGAGGTGATTAAAAAAAATGCAATAACCATGCTTACTACCTGTGTGAACTGTTGCAAGTCCATGAACCTCATCTTTGAAATGGAGTGACTGGACCACAGGGTCTCTGAGATGTTTCTAGTTCTACATCTAAGCTCTTATGTCCCTATTTTGAGCTTACATCTGCCTTATGATTTTAGTATATATTACTAGCAACTTACAAAAATAGTTCTATGAGTCAAGAAAAAATATAAATGAATTTACAAACAAAACAGTGAATTTAAAAATAAAACTCAAAATTCTGAAGAAAAAAGGTGGTGAACTGAAATACTAACACCAAATACTGGCTTATATAAGCAAAAGAGAAAACAGAAAATGATCGTAAGCAATTGAAGAGCTATTGCATCTCCTGCTGTCGCTAGTCATAAAAATTAAACTAAGAAGTCACATCCTTCTAAGAAAACTATTTCTAGTAGTTACATCTGAATGAAAATAAATTTTAAAACTGCAAGTGGTTCTTTTGTTTTGTGGCTCGTCTTTTAAACTGGCCACATATTATTTGGTGTTACTAGTAATTGACATAAAAAAATTAAAGATCTGCCATCAGTCTGCAAAAGTTTTGTTTAAATGCTTGATAACCATTGGTTTAGCCAATTGAGAATTTGCTTGTAGAAGGAACATAGCCTGCCTTTACAGAGCACTTATTATTCTTTTAGTAATAATATCATTCACTCATGATTACACAGCAGTTGGCAGTCACTGACCACTACTCATACATTCTCCTCTTTAACCCTTAAAATAACCCTATGAGGTAGGTAGCATAAATATAATTAACCCCACTTTAAAGACTGGGAGCTGCACATACAGAAAGTCTGAGGGCCTTGCCCAGGCTCACACAGTTAGTCAGGGCAGGGCTAGGTCTCCTGAACATTCAGAGTTCTTTCTAGTACAACATGATGCTTCTTACTGCAATACACAGACTCATAACAGTCCTCTTTTAGGTAACTCAACTTTGCATACGAACATATTTTCTTTTGATTTCTATTTACTTTTTTTGGTATAGCACGCAATCAATGCAGAATGTCCAGGTCAATACATGAAGTATGCTAAAGAGATATACACAAACTTATCTACATTATTAAAAAAAAAATCTCACAAACTTTAGCACTTCACTATGATGTATGCTAAAATAAAGATGTGTGGATCGAAATATTTGGGTTGAAGTTTCAATTCTGGTACTTGCTAACTATATAATTTTGGTCAAGTTTATTTCTCTTTTCTTAGTTTTCTTATCTGCAAAATGAGAGAGCTAGAAGATATCTAAGAATCTAGCTTTACCATTTTATGACTTGGTGGATACATGTCCCGGGTCTGTCCCCGGGACCTTCGAGTGAGAATCTCCCTTCGGTGGGCACCGCTTCGGACGTCTCCGGACCTACCCCGGGGGACACGGCGGCAGGCAATAATCAGGCAATGCGCAGGAGGTTCATAGCTTTATTGCATGGAGGAGTCCCACGAGCAGTTCAGGGCGTTGTCTTATATAGGGAGGTTCTTCCGGGCTGCCATCCTAACCCGCCCCGAGGGCGAGGCCTACCACCCGATTGGATCCAGCCCACCCGACCAATCCCGTGGGCTCACAACTCCTCTATGGGAGCCGTGTCTCCCTCGGATTGGTGGGCTGCCACTCCCGGGGAGGCCCCTATCCACCCAGGCGCCTAGGACCGACCCCCGTCAGATACAAGACAAACTTCTCAGTCTCCTAGTTTCTCTGCTTATAAAATGAGAAGGTTGAACTAGATGACTGCCAAAGATCACTTCCAGTTTATTGCTTGTTTTGAAAATTGCTTTTTCCTAGAGCTCAAGTGAATGCTGAGATTGATGTGCAGTTGATCTGGCCATGCCATGCCACCTCACTGATTGCCACAGTTTGCTTTATGTGTTGAATTCCTCATGTTGCTTCATATTTGACCAAACTTTCCGACACCTTCTAACAAGAATACCCCAATCTTTCAGCTGGTTGCTACAAAATAGCTATATTCTTTCCTTTATTAAAACAGTTTCCATTCACCATGTTCCAAATGAAATACATTAGATGCATTTGACCTTGATTTGTCATACAGAATGAAATGGTTGACAAAGGCACTTGCTACATGGTCTATTATGACAAATGCTTCCTTTGATGAGGGAACATTTTAGAAATAGGCCACTTAACTTGGAGAGTCAAAGCAACAAGCAGATTCTTGATGCACTTTTATTGTCACTGATACTGCTACCTAAACAAGGGCTCATTCACTAGATGACTGGCTGGTACTTTTAAGTATTTATTGCTGAACAGCAGCATTGCTAATAATATTCTACTAAGAGAACTGCTACCATCTCATAACTTCTCGGTTTATGATGATCATTATCACTATCCAATGAGGTTCTGTTCAATGCAAAAGAGGACTTTTACCACATTCGTACCAGGTGCACAGTCCATTGGCTGTCTTTTCTTGTCTCTTGCTATGTAACTGTCCCTATTCCTTTTCTAACCATCAGTGTCCACCACAGTGTCTCTTATGCCACTTCTCACAGGCAAGAAGGATTGCTACTTGCACTGAAGGAGGGAATACCTTCACTGATGAAATCAGTTTTCCCAAACTATAAAAGTACTGTGGACGATATCCCTTACCTAAAGGTAATGAATAGACAACTCCGTCTGGATAACAACTCCAGTCAAAAACTACATGCCACCTACTGTTGTATTTTGTCTTTGAATCTCTTGCTTTGACCTCAGCCTATTGTCTCCAGCCTCTAACTCCTAAGAAGAAGAAATGTGAAATCCTAAGACAAGTTCATGTAACAGCAAGCACCTTAGTATACCCAGGATGACTGGCTAGCACAGGTTCTTAGATCTACTTTACAAGGAAAGATAGCTGTTGAAGGGGTCAAGAATCTTTTTAATTTACATTCACTAGTTCAGGGGAAAAGTTAGCACTCTGAACTTCAGAGAAAATACAAACAGAGAAAATGTAAGTAGAGAAATAAAGACCAACAGACAGGGCTCTACTGCCTGAATCAAAGCAATATTGCTATATACTTTACATACATCCCTGGATTGAGAGAGCCTTTACATCTGAGCAATCAGGGAGTCTGAACATATGGTTACTTGGAGTCTTGACTAGGGAATCACAAGGTGCTTCTCAGAAGTGAACCCACAAAATAAAATACCAACCTCCCAACATATATAACAAAGACTTGGCTCCTGATTGGCTCAGAATTAGGCATTAAAACCTACATGACTCAGCACAGCTGTGAACTATCAGGGTTCAAAGGAGATCAATCCTTCAGATGTTTTCAATGAGCCTGAGCCTGGAAAACAACTCCAAAAAGAAAGACAAAAATCCCACTTTGCTTGTCTTTACAGTTCACTCTGATTACCTTTTTTGGGGGGAAGTTGGATTTAGTGAACTTTTTTTATTTTTAAAGAAAAAACATGATGTTCTTTTAATCTCATTTTTGTTTCATAAGGTTATTTAATCTAGATTATGAGCCCCAGGGGCAGAGGCCCTTTTTCCATTCAGTTCTAGCATACAACACATTGTAGAGTTTTATTAACTATCTAATAATGAATAATTAATAGCATTAAAAATGATCATCATCTCTTCAAACTCCCAAGAGCAGAAGCAGATGGTGGATTCTGGCTATGCCTGTAGCTACCCATAGATATTTCAGTGAGCCAGGATTCAAAGAACACAGTGCAACTTAAAAGAATCTTGTGAATCCTATTGTGGCTCCAGAGGCTCCTCTGGCACAGACACAGCTCCAACATAAAAGACAGTTAACTTCCTCCCAGGGATTGCAGAAAAATTCCCAGAAAGCACTGGGGAGAAGAGACAAAAATATAGAGATATCTTTAGAGAAAACAAAATGGAGGGTTCATCTGTACCCATTCCATTGAAAGGTTTATTCCCAACTTCAAAATTCAAAAGGAAAGATAATAAATATTTTAAGAAACTGATAAATGCCTATAATAGTGCAAGTAATGAAGAGAAATGAAAATGTTAATCCCATGCATGATTTTCATATTTGTGGGTATTTATTCCACCCCTTTGACATGCTTTTCAGTCCCTCACTCCTTCCACAGACTTTGTTTTCAACTTCTCAAACACAAACAACATTATACATGAATCCAAGATGGCAGCTTCTCCATGCAAACACATACCTGCGTTTGTGGTACATCTACCCTAAAATTATTTTTGTTCACATTTTGTCTGCACTACTAAGCTAATTATTTTTATTATGAGAAATCATCACCCCAAGAGATCTAAATAAACAACTGTTCTATAACACTGAATAGTGAACAACAACTTTTATAAATAAATTAGAAAATTATGTGGAAAAAGAGTATGGATCAATAAAACATTTTTATTTCAGGTTATGGAACAGCTAAAAAAAGTATTGTTTTGAATAAGTCCTACTTGTGAAATTCCTCATCCAGTTGTTATGATAGTTATTCCATGCTACATAGAGTATTAAGCTAGGGATTTCATAAACTTGATAGACAAATTTCACAAAGATAAGGTCTGACAAAGTCTCTTATGAAATTCCTGTGGACAAGACAGGGTGATATAGGCTAGATGATGATTAGTTATGTAGACTGGGAACTAATATGATTGAACCTACAAGAGCAGCAATTAATGGATGACTTCCAACCTAAAGTGAAGTCTCTACTGGAGTACTCTAATAAGGTGTGATTGGCCTTGTGCTATTCCACATTTTTATCAATGTCCTCATCAAAAGCATAGAACACATGCTTGCCACAGCTACAGATTAAACAAAGCTAGAAAGGAAAGTTAATATGTTTACCAACATAGATGGACTCAAATAAACCTTGATGGTAAATGGGGCGGTGATGGGTTTATACATAAAGTCTATTCTTGGACTAAAAAATTCAACTGTACCAGTACAAAAAGAAGGAAATGTTCAATGAAAATTGTTGTGGGAAAGATTCTGGTGTTTTAGTCAACTTCAAGCTTAAGGTAAGCTAATTCTGTGACATAGTAGCCAAAAAAGCTAATGTGGTTTTAGGTTACATTAGTAGAGGTGTATTGTCCAGCACAGGAGAGGTGATAGGCCTACCATACTCAGTCCTGATCATATCACATCTAGAGGATTATATCTGGGCAAACTGGACTGTGCTCAGTGGTGGGTATCCAGAATGCTAAGACATTTGAAATCATGATGTAAGAAGTTAAGACTGACTGAAGAAAGTGGGGAGGTTTAACCAGAAGAGAAAGAATTGAAAAGAAGATTCTATTTGCACAGTTCTGTGTAATCAGAGAGTAAAACTAGGAGTAGTAAGGAGAAGTTACAGAGAGGTTCAAAGTAAGGAAAAATTTCCTAACAATCTGAGTTGTCCAAAAAGGGAACTAGTCTGTTTCAAGAGGTGACTGATCAACTGTTCTGATCTATTTGGCCTAACAGTAAGTTCTTTTGAGCAAATCTACCTACCTACTTCAAAGAATAGTAATAAGGACCCAAGACATTTCCTATTAGGATCTAATAAAAATATTAATACTGTACTTTCATTTTCTGCTGAAACCATTATGCAAACATATGGAGAAATCATGAGAGATATATAGCCTTTAGTATAGAAAGTCCATTAAATTTTAAATGTGGTTTAAGTAATATGAAAGGGTAGATACTGGCAAAAAAAAAAAATAGATGTTGGAACACTTGGTTCCTATGTATAAAAATGGATCAGAGTTAAGTATACCTAGGTTTCTGACAGCAGATTTGGATGTGACAGTAATGGAGTACTGTAGATATAATGGCACCAATGCCATTTTCCTGGTTCAGTTAACCTTACCTCCCAAAATTAGCAATTGATTATTACCTCTAACCCAGAAAGGCTATTTTTTAAACTACTAGAATCCAAATCTTTTGCTCTGCTAGACTTGGTGGTGCCTCATGAGAAAAAAGACAAGAAAGAAAGATTAATAGAGAATATAAATAAGATAGAGGTACTGGACATATTATATATGTAACTCATAAATGCAGGTAAAATACAAAGGGGACCAGGGAAATTCAATCATCTTTGTCAAGTAGACCCTACTATTTAGTAGTAATGATGCTAGTTCAATGAATATTCCAAATTTCCTTGTCTGGTGTCCCCTGAGTCCAAGGGCATGCATGTTCTAGACAGCTGGTCAGGATCAGGATGCATTCTGTGGCTGTGAAACAGGGTGAGGCTAACTGGTTTAAGCAGGGATCAAATCCAAGAGCCTGCCCTCATTAGCACTGAGCTAACCAGCTGAAGAAAAAGGACAAGTTTACTGAAATGTCCTTGGGACTTTAATGCCTGTCACCTAACAAATGACTGTTGAATTGAACTGAATTGACTGGAAAAAGACTGGCCCTCGACTTTGATTGAACCCTGAAGAGGGAAAGACTGTAATAAAATCACATGGCACTTAAACCACCCTCCCTTAAGAGGTAAGACCAGGTGTGCTAAACAAAACACAAGGGAACCCAATCAACCACTTTACTCTTTGTTGTTTTGGAGAAGGGGTTTTTAACCTAGCATATATAAGCCTTTAAAATAAAATATTTTGATAACTGTATTTCGCTGTAATTGGTTTCCTTTGTAATCTTATGTGTATTATTCTATGCATTTAAAAATATTCTGAGAAAGCGGTCCTAAGTTTCACCAGATTGTCAAAAGTTTCCATGGCTCTCAAAAGGGTTCAACTTTCTTTGGAGGAATGAAAGCCTGTTAATGTTAGCATTGGCTTTCAAGCAAGTGAATTTCATAATTTGATGTCATTTTTTTTACCTTGTTCTTTCTGACAATTACAGCACTATAAAACCAAACAAGAATCCATGCCAGGTTAAGGGGGTCATCTAAGCTACTTTCCAGTCTACACCCCTTGGCAAGAATATTCATCCCTTTGAATAGATGCTCTTTCAATAAAAGTGGTTTCCTGAATAAGGGTGGATGGGACTGGGAGTGCCAAAGATTCTGAACTAAGGGTAATTGGGACACTTTGGGATTGTCATAAAGCAACAGGCCACAACATATAATGTTCTCCAACATCAAAGCATCATTGGCATTCTTGTAGGGTGTCAGTTCCTGAAAGTGACCTTTTCATTTCTTCAGATCCTTCTCAAAATAAAGGTCATGAGGCTGAATGGATCTGACCCATATTGTGGGTTATAAAAGCACTGCTGCATCGCTTCTTTCCTTCTGGTCTCAACCAAAATGTTTCAAGAACATTTGAAAGTAAGTCTGAATTTACTGAGTGAATGCTTGAAAACAAACAAATGCACAAATCAAATGGAGGTTTGCAAAGAATAATGACACTGGTGCAGTTTAATTAAAGCAGTCCCATACTAGCAGAATTATTTTTAAAGTTTTTGCTTCCCATCTGAAAAAAAAATCCCTGAAGGACCACCAGGTCCCAAACCCAAACCACAGTTTACCTGTAGTGGGCCAAGGAGTCAAATGGAAAAGCAAGAATAAAAATAGATTTTGTTTTTTAAGCATGGGCTTTGAAGATTATTCTGGAATAGAAATATTGGGACATCAGCACCACCGAATTCCACCCTACCAAATTAGGTATATCTCTTACTCCTCCACAAAAAGTAACCACTATGCTACTACAGAGTCAATTTTCAATGCCTCCCTACTCTCAATTACCACTTCATAGAAGGGACCTAACAATTAACTCAATACACAAATAAAAAAATTCTCATTTACAAACATATGATTCAATTCATTTCAACTTAATAAATATTCATGAATTAACTACTACATGCAAAGAAAAGTGCTGGAGTTTCAATGACAAAAATGAAAATCTCATCAAGGAACTTACATTCTACCAAAGGGTGGGTCTATATCATATACAAAGATAAGTAAATATAAGATAATTTGTGCAGAGTTTAGCACTGGGGAGATCAGGAACAGATTCCAGTGAAGCCTGGCTGGCAAGAATGGGCTATTTCCCGTAGGAGAAGAGGGAATAACCACTAGAATGACTGGTAGATCCATGGATGCAGAAGGAAAAGAATACTGACAATCCCTAGCTTATTCATGATTGGTGGATTCAAAGGTACTTGCAGCTTGTTTACTGGGAGTGGTGTATTTATAATAACAACAGTGATAACTAAAGGTCTGCAAATCACTTTATCTCCTTTCATCTTGGTTTGTTTGTAAAAACAAAAGCTCTGAGACTATTTTCTTCACAGAACTGAATTTCTGGGTCATACCTTCATGTTTAATCTCATATATCCAAGAACCAGACCCAAGAATAGTGGGGAGGCAGAATCACGTCTCCTTGTATTCTTTATAGGTGAGCGTTCTCTTGGTGGTTTGTAGGTTATTACACAAGAGTGCCCTCTGTGCACTCTTCAGGGCTGCTAAACTGGCCTTTTTAGTGTCCATCACACCCAACCCTGGATCTCCTACCTCTATGCCTCTGTAGTGGCTGTCCCCTATATCCAGAATGATTCCCCTTCCCACCTTATCACCACACCATGGAATCCCTGGCTTCCTTCAAGACTTAAGACTTTTCAGTACAAAGATGGACCTGCTCTAGCTCTGCCCCCATAGCCTATAAACAACTTGTAAAAAATCACTCTAAACAGATTCTAGAGCAGCAGAAGCCACAAAACGACAGAGTAAAAGAGATTTCCAGTCCAAGGCAGCCTGGAAGGCCGAAAGGAAAGGTCTATCACACCTGGCAATGAGCGGAGTGTACCCCAGCCTTGGCTGCAGAGCATGGACAGGACTGGAGCAGGCTTCAGGGAATGGAATCATGGGTAGCAGCTGCAGTTTCCAGATTTCTCAACCCACAAATACCACAGACAGTTTCAAAGGTTGGTGAGAAAGCTCTTTCACCTGGGTGAGAGGGGAGTGAGGTCTGGTCCCAGCTCCAGCCCCAGGGCAGTGGCAGTCAACGTTGCAGCATCCACTTTTGGAGCCCTCAGCCTAAAGACCCTGTGTGAATTGAACTGCTAATATGGGTCTCAGTTCTGAGAGGCAGCTCTAGGGTAAGGAGGAACAGTAGCATGGTGGAGCTGGTGGAGGCTCTAGAGAGGGAATCCTACTCACAGATCCTGGGCAAAAGAGTGCTTGTGGTTGCTCCCAGACCAGAGTGCAGGCCAGGAGAGGAGTAAACTCCTCTCCCTTGATTGTGCCACCTTTCAGGAACTGAGAACTTACAGGTCCCTAGATTATACCTTCTACTTGACAAAGGACTCAAAAGTCAAGTAACTGGCTGGGAAAATGCCCAAAAAAGTGGAAAAAAAAATAAGACCATAGAAGGTTACTTTCTTGGTGAAAAGGTGTTTTCTTCCATCCTTTTGGATCAGGAAGAACAATGCATACCATTAGAGAAAGACATAAAAGTCAAGGCTTCTGCATCCAAAACCTCCAAAATAAACATGCAGACCAGGGAAGAGCTCAAAAAGGATTTTGAAAATCAAGAAAGAAAGTTGGAATAAAAATTGGGAAGAGAAATGATAATGCAAAAAAATCATGAAAAACGAGTCAACAGCTTGCTAAAGGAGACCCAAAAAATACTGAAGAAAAAAAAATACCTTTAAAAATAGACTAATCCAACTGACCCAAGTGTATAATCATACAAGTCTTTCCCCAATTGATAAATGGTCAAAGGATATGAACAGGCAATTTTCAGAGGAAGAAATTAAAGCTATCTATAATCATATGAAAAAATGCTCTAAATCACTATTGGTTAGAGAGATGCAAATCAAAACAACTCTGAGGTACCACATCACACCTATAAGATTGGCAAACATGACAGAACAAGAAAATGATAAATGCTGGAGAGGATGTGGGAGAGTTGGAACACTAATTCATTGTTGGTGGAGCTGTGAGCGCATCCAACCATTCTGGAGAGCAATTTGGAACTATGCCCAAAGGGCTACAAAAATGTGCATACCCTTTGACCCAGCAATATCGCTACTAGGACTATATCCCCAAGAGATCATAAAAATGGGAAAGGGTCCCACATGTACAAAAATATTTATAGCAGCACTCTATGTAGTTGCCAAAAACTGGAAGTCAAGGGGATGTCCATCAATTGGGGAATGGCTGAATAAATTATGGTATATGAATGTAATGGAGTACTATTGTGCCATAAGAAATGATGAACAAGAAGACTTCAGAGAGGCCTGGAAGGACTTATATGACCTGATGCTGAGTGAAAGGAGCAGAACCAGGAGAACTTTATGCACAGCAACAACCACAGTGTGTGAGAGTTTTTTCTGGTAGACTTAGATTTTTGTAATAACACAAGAACTTCTGAAAAAAAAAAAAAAATCCCAATGGTGGACCTCAAGGCAAAATGCCTTCCACACTCAGAGAGAGAAATATGGAAGTCACTCACATAATGTAGCAGATCATGTTTGTGTATGTATATCTGTTTGTGTATCATGTTCTGATTTGTTATACGGATTCTTTCATTTATCTTAGTCTGACTACATAGCATGACTATAGTGAAAATATACTCAATAGGAAAGTATATGTAGAATCTATACAGAATTGTATGCAGTCGTGGGGAGGGAGGGAGGTAGTGGGGGGTGGGTGGGGAGGGATAAAATCGCAATTGTATGGCAGTGATTGTTAAACATTAAAAAAATAAAAAATAAAATAAAAATAAAAAAAAAATAGACTAATCCGGGGGTGGAGCCAAGATGGCGAAGTAGAAAGACGCACATACACATAGCTCCGAACCCACAACCCACAGAACGGCTAGAGGGGACCAACTCACGGTGAATTCTGCACCCAGAGGCCACGGAATATTGGAGTGAGGGAGATTTCTGTTCCGGAGAGACCTGCAAACCTCTCGCGGGGGGTCCTTCGTGCTGTGGACTGGGCGCCGGGACTGGGAGCAGAGGGCAGCCCTGCCGCGGCCGCTACACCGTGAGGAAAAGATCCGAGCGGGCTTCGGGGACGGGATCTCCAGTGGCCGCACAAATCCCTCTGCCCACAGGTGACGGGGGTCGGTGAGAGAGTCTCTTTGGCGGGTCGAGAGGGAAGTGGGGTGCCCCCATGGCTCAGGCCTCCGGGGAGATAGAAGCTGAGAGGCGGCTGCAGACAGGGGCTCTCCAAGCGGGCGGGAGCCTGGATCCATTGTGGAAGGTCTGTACATAAACCCCCTGAGGGAACTGAGCCTGAGAGGCGGCCATGCCACCCCCCCACCACCACCTGAACTTAATTCTCACACTGAATAGCAGCCCTGCCCCCGCCAAAAGCCCTAAGGCTGGAAGCAGCATTTGAATCTCAGACCCCAAACACTGGCTGGGAGGACCAGGAGGCGAGGTGGGTGTGAGGAGAATATTCAGAGGTCAAGTCACTGGCTGGGGAGAATGCCCAGAAAAGGGAAAAGAAATAAGACTATTGAAGGCTACTTTCTTGGAGAACAGACATTTCCTCCCTTCCTTTCTGATGAGGAAGAACAATGCTTACCATCAGGCAAAGACACAGAAATCAAGGCTTCTGTGTCCCAGCCCACCCAATGGGCTCAGGCCATGGAAGAGCTCAAAAAGAATTTTGAAAATCAAGTTAGAGAGGTGGAGGAAAAACTGGGAAGAGAAATGAGAGGGATGAAAGAGAAGCATGAAAAGCAGATCAGCTCCTTGCTAAAGGAGAACCAAAAAAATGTTGAAGAAATTAACACCTTGAAAACTAGCCTAACTCAATTGGCAAAAGAGGTTCAAAAAGCCAATGAGGAGAAGAATGCTTTCAAAAGCAGAATTAGCCAAATGGAAAAGGAGACTCAAAAGCTCACTGACGAAAATAGTTCTTTCAAAACTAGAATGGCACAGATGGACGCTAAGGACTTTGTGAGAAAGACAGATATCACAGAACATAGCGAGAAGATTGGAAAAATGGAAGATAATGTGAAATATCTTATTGGAAAAACAACTGACCTGGAAAATAGATTCAGGAGAGACAATGTAAAAATTCTGGGACTACCTGAAAACCATGATCAAAAGAAGAGCCTAGACATCATCTTCCACGAAATTATCAAGGAAAACTGCCCTGAGATTCTAGAACCAGAGGGCAAAATAAATATTCAAGGAATCCACAGAACACCACATGAAAGAGATCCAAAAAGAGAAACTCCTAGGAACATTGTGGCCAAAATCCAGAATTCCCAGGTGAAAGAGAAAATATTGCAAGCAGCTAGAAAGAAACAATTCAAGTATTGTGGAAACACAATCAGGATAACACAAGATCTAGCACCCTCTACATTAAGGGATCAAAGGGAATGGAATAGGATATTCCACAAGTCAAAGGAACTAGGACTAAAACCAAGAATCACCTACCCAGCAAAACTGAGTATAATACTTCAGGAGAAAAAATGATCTTTCAATGAAATGGAGGATTTTCAGGTTTTCTTGATGAAAAGACCAGAGCTGAAAAGAAAATTTGACTTTCAAACACAAGAATGAAGAGAACCATGAAAAGGTGAACAGCAAAGAGAAGTCATAAGGGACTTACTAAAGTTGAACTGTTTACATTCCTACATGGAAAGACAATATTTGTAACTCTTGAAACATTTCAGTATCTGGGTACTGGGTGGGAGTACACAAACACACATGCACACACGCACACATACATATAAACAGAGTGCACAGAGTGAATTGAAGAGGATGGGATCATATTTAAAAAAAAAAAAGGAAATCAAGCAGTGAGAGAGAAATATTGGGAGGAGAAAGGGAGAAATGGAATGGGGCAAATTATCTCTCATAAAAGAGGCAAGCAAAGACTTATTAGTGGAGGGATAAAGAGGGGAGGCAAGAGAAAATCATGAGGTCTACTCTCATCACATTCCACTAAAGGAAAGAACAAAATGCACACTCATTTTGATAGGAAAACCTATCTCACAATACAGGAGAGTGGGGGACAAGGGCACAAGCAGGGTGGGGGGAGGATAGAGGGGAGGGCATGGGGAGGAGAATGCAATCCGAGGTCGACACTCATGGGGAGGGAAAGGATCATAAGAGAATAGAAGTAATGGGGGACAGGATAGGATGGAGGGAAATATAGTTAGTCCTATACAACACAACTAGTATGGAAATCATTTGCAAAACTACACAGATTTGGCCTATATTGAATTGCTTGTCCTCCAAAGGGAAGGGGTGGAGAGGGAGGGAGCTAAAGAAGTTGGAACTCAAAGTGTTAGGATCAACTGTAATGTTCTTACCACTAGGAAATAAGAAATACAGCTTAAGGGGTAAAGAAAGCTATCTGGCCCTACAGGACAAAAGAGAAGACGGAGACAAGGGCAGAGAGGGAGGATAGAAGAGACAGCAGATTGGTCACAGGGGCAATTAGAATGCTTGGGTTTGGGGGGGGAGGGGATAAAAGGGGAGAAAATTTGTAACCCCAAACTTTGTGAAAATAAATGTTAAAAGTTAAATAAAAAAAAAAAATAAAAAAATAAAAATAGACTAACCCAAATGGCAAAAGAGGTCCAAAAAGCCAATGAGGAAAAGAATGCTTTAAAGAGCAGAATTAGCCAGATGGAAAAGGTTCAAAAGCTCACTGAAGAAAATATTTCTTTAAAAATTAGAATGGAGCAGATGGAAGCCAATGATTTTGTCAGAAACCAAGAAATTATAAAACAAAACCAAAAGAATGAAAAAATAGAAGACTGTGAAATATCTCATTGGAAAAACAACTGACCTGGGAAACAGATTCAGGAGAGATAATTTAAAAATTATTGGTCTACCTGAAAACCATGATCCAAAAAAGAGCCTAGACATCATCTTCCAAGAAATTCTTGAGGAAAACTGCCCTGATATTCTAGAATCAGAGGGTAAAATAGGAATGGAAAGAATTCACTGTTCACCTCTTGAAAGAGATCCCAAAAGGAAAACTCCTAGGAATATTTTAGCCAAATTCCAGAGTTCCCAGGTCAAGGAGAAAATATTACAAGCAGCCAGAAAGAAACAATTGTGGAAGTGAATGTTAAGAACTGAAAAATAAATTATATATTAAAAAAAAAAAAGACTTTTCCTAGTCCTTCAGTTGCTAGTGCTGTCCACACAAGGTTACTCTAAACCTGCTTTGTATGTGTTTTGTATATATATCTATATGTGTGTGTGTGTATGTATGTACATACATATGTATATATATATTTTGTTACTGTTTAGTTGTTTCAGTTGCATCCAACTCTCCATGTCCCCATTTGAGGTTTTCTTGGCAAAGACATTGGAGTATTTGGCAAAGGTACTGGAGGTCATTTCCTTCTCCAGCTTATTTTACAGATGAGGAAACTGAGGCAAACAGGGTTGTGACTTTCCCAGGGTCACACAGGCAGCAAGTATCTGAGGCTGATTTGACCTCAGGAAGATGAGTCTTCCTGGTTCACAGCCCAGCGCTTCATCTATTGCATTACCTAGCTGCCCTGTATATACACATGTGCATGTTGTCTCCCTTGTGAGAAGTTAGCCCCGGCACTCAGAACAGGCTTTATAAATGTGTGTTCAATGACTGATATTAACAAATTCTGTAGTGAGGTTAGAGGTAGTTGAGAGTGCTTCTATTCTTTGAGATCTGTGTAGCAGCAAACACTCTAACACATCCTGGAGGGCCTGCTACCACAAGTCTTTAGATCTCCTTTTCTAAAAGGGAAGCCACTTTTGAGGGGTCAACAACCTTCTTTAATTACATATACTAACAGAGAAAATACAAGCAGGGAAATATAGACCAATAGACAGGGCTTCTGTCTGACCACAAGCAATACATACATCACAGATCAACAGACAGATCCAACTGTCTGATGGTTACATACCTACACACAGTTACTAGAGAGAGAGGCACCAACATTTGGGTTTTCAAAGCTGGGGGTGGATGTTTGGGGAGGGGTCTTTAAAAGCTATCCAGTCGCATCTGGTCATATCACACAAACTGTCTTCCAAAGAGTAAGCCCCAAAGCAAAACCTCATCTCAGAATATATACAGACACTTTTGAGAGCCCTCATTAGAAATTAACAAAAGGTGTGGGCCTCCCCTACTCAAGCTTTCCTTAATGGTCTCCACCTGAGGCCTATTAATGGGAGGTGGGGGAAGAACTTTAACTTTCATTGCTTGTGGCTTTTTACATTACAATCTGTAACTCCACTAATACTAGGTTCAGAGGCTTTTAGAGCTGGAAAGGACATTAGAGATCTTCTCATCTAACCTCCTCATTTTAGCTAGGAGGAGACTTTTTCTAAGGTCATCCAGCTAGTAAGTAGCAGAGCCAGGCTTTAACCCAACTGATGGGAAAAGACTGAAGATTCAAGGAGGGATATCGGATGCTGCAATCATTTAGAGAAGATGAATAGGCAGAGAGAGGAATATTTAAGTATGCCTGGAATAGCATGAAAATCGGCACAGAGGCTGAACTGGGATGTTGTAGAAAGAGGGGTGGATTTGGAGTCCCATGACTGGGATGAAAGCCTGCCCTGATTGGACCCTCTGGCTGGAGGGCAGGTTGGCCACAGGCTGCAGGGCCCCTATTTAAAAAAAGGGTTCTGCACAGTCTTCTCCTCATTTCCTTCTGGCTGCACTGCTTTTGGACTTCTCTGATTTCTTCATCTTGCTTCGAGCTGAGTACCTTCTCCTTCATTTACCATTCCCTTTCAGCTTCCTTTTGTCTGTTGTCTTCCCCCATTAGACTGTAAGGTCCTTGAGGGTAGGGAGTCTTTTTTTTTTTTAAACTTGTAATTTATATACCCAGTGCTTAGTACAGTGCCCCACATTCAGCAGGTACTTAATGAATGCTTTTGGACTGACTGCACTTTAAAACAAACAACTTCTATCACTATTTATGAATTCAAATTTACTGAGCATCCATCATGTGTTCTGGAAACTTTACAGAATTTTAATAAAAGGCAACACCTCTGCCTTATAAGTGCTCAATATCCAAGGAAATAATTGCATTTAAAAATTATTTTCCTTGAATTTTTGAATTCTATTAGAGATTTCATTGTCACTGATGTTTTGGAGACCTAGGAATCTTTACCATGCTGCATGTACTTGTAGAATGCATCTTGGAGATGAGGAGATTTGAGTGAGTTAGGAAGGATTGGAAGGAAGATAGTTTAACAGATATGATGTGGTAAATTGTTGTTGGAATGTGCAGCAATAAATATTAAAGAAAAGATGAAAATCAGAAATAATAAAGCAAAAAGTTTCCAGTGGAAGAGGTGGATAGGTCAGTCTTTATTAAACAAAGCCTTTATTAAGGGTTAAGCTCTGGGGACACAAAGTTCCTGCCCACAAGGAGCTTCTGTGTTAATAGAAACAACACAATCAGGTTTATACTAAATATAGAGAGAGTAAATAGAAGGCAGTCTGAGAGGGAAGCTGGAGCTAGTAAATGCCTCCTGCTGAAACTGAGATTTAAGCTGAGTCCTGAAGGCAGTCAGGGCCCAGAGAGATGGAGGTGAGAGCAGGGAATTCCAGGCATGGGAGAGAGCCCGTACAAAGACATGAAGATAAGAGATGGAGAGTCATTTTAAAGACTTGCAATGTAGGCTGGGGTCCCTAGAGTTTGAGAGCATGAAGAGGGGTAAAGTGTAAGAAAGATCCAAAGGTAAAAAGGGGTCAAGTTTTTGTGAACTTTAAATGTCCAAACAGAAGTTTTTCTATTGGAAGTGACAGAAAATCACTAGAGTCCATTAAATGGGGCAGTCTGGCGAGTGGGGAAGGGGTCATGGTCGGATCTGCCCTTTAGAAAAATCCCCTTGGCAACTGAATGGAGGCTGGAGATGGGCTAGAAGACTGCTGAAGTTGTCCAAGGCTGAGGTGACAAGGGCCTGAACTAGGGTTGTGGCTGTGTAAGTGCAGAGAAGGGAACATACAGGAGAGACAGCTTGATGTTACAAATGACGAGATTTGGCAGTGATCTGGGTAAGGCAGGGTAAAGAAAGATAATGAAGAACACACCATCATCCTCAAGAAAGATTCACGGAGTAATCTTCTATGCACTGCTTCTGAGTATTTTACAGAAATGTGTGAGTCCATTTCCTCAAAAAGCTTACAGTTTACTTGAATTATAAAATCTCAAAGTACCAGAACTGATAGTAAAGTGGAAGCAAGAGCTGAGTCATGTGAAAATAATGAAAAAGGCATGCATGAAATGAAATCTAACAAAAGATTATTACTGAATGGAGGCCGGTACAATGAACAGCAATTTGGAGAACTCTGAAACCTTCAAGATTAATTCTGCAGAAGGCAAAAGCATACAGTAATTTAGTCATTCATGCCAAGGAGGTGTCTAGACACAGATCACAGATTCAGAAAAGCAATACAGGTATGGACAAAAGGAACACCATTTGGAGCATAGATAGAAACTCCAGAAATATTTAATTGACTGGTAAATATGGGGAAGAAGGAAGAATAATCCATAAGCAAAGTACAAATGAATCCATTGATTATTAATGTTAAAAATAAAATTATAAGTATTCAATAATAACTATTAAATACACTGATTTTTTGAATGCTTGCTATGGTTTCATTTAAAAGGTAATTATTACTGTTACAAGGTAATTGTAAGTACTGTTCCATGCATTAAACTAATATAATTTCATTATTTCAAAGATGTGTTTTTTCATGATAGCTGTTTTAATGTATCACATTGAATTTTAGGACTCAAATGTGGTGTGGGTAAATTGAGCCTGACAGGAATATTTAACCAGGGACTGAATCATTCTTATATGATAGAATTTCTATTAAAATGGATGAGGGAATATATGCCATATATTGGCATCTTACAAAACGATCCTTTAAATAAAAGATTATGCTTCCAAATGGGCATTATTTTTCTGCAGAGAAAATGAAAATTTGCTGGCGTTGTTTGGTTATTACAGATATTTTGTGACCCCTTTTGGAGTTTTCTTGGCAAAGAGACTGGAGTGGTTTGCCATTTCCTTCTCTGGCTCATTTTACAGATGAGGAAACTAAGGCCAGCAGGGTTAAGTGACTTTTGCCCAGGGTGAGTGACTGAGGCTGGATTTGAATTCAGTTCTTTCTAACTCCAGGGCCGGTATTCTATCCACTGTGCTACTCAGGTGCTTCAAAATAAAAATCGTAGCCTATTATGACCTTTGTCATTCTTTAGCACCATCCAAATAAGGGTCTTACGTACAAACTGAATTCTGGTTGTGGGTGGGAAAGAGATGGAAAATGATGCCTCTTTCATGAGACTTTCTTGTCACATTTATTTCTTTCTCCCTTTGTTTAGGCCTGACTGAATTCAGGAAAGATGATATATTTTAATGGTTATCATTTCTTATCCTTTTACTTCTTGCTTTTGAGCTCTTTCTGCAAGAATTGGAGCATCCTGGACCACTGTCTATTCCAGAAGTGACACCTTAGATTCTTCCTGTCACTATCCAGTGGTGATCTACAGGCACCCTAAATCTATGCAACTAGGCCACCCTGTTCAGAATCTTCACAGGGCAGATTCTATTACTGAACTGATTAGATCTGATTTTCAGTGTTCCACAAAGTGTTCTTGCAATTTAACCTTGCCACCCCACTCTGAAGCATTCTGGAGAGAACCAGTTCACTGGCTGGATCTTTATCCTGCTTAATTAAAGTGGTTATTAAAATGATGAAACATATTTTCCCTCTGTCTTTGTTTGGAATCATCTCCTCATCCTGTATGAATATTTCTCAAAACATTTTCATGCATTAGAAGTTGTACTGATGAGCTTAGTATAGCTCTGGGAATAAATATTTTCAATTAAAAGAAAAACTGCTCCAGAGACATAAGAGAAAGCTAATTTGCTTTTATGAGTATGGACACACACCACCAGCAAATGTTCATTTAATAAACAAACTGCAATAGAAGGATTTTTAAAAGGCTCTAAAAGTCATTATCAGACTGTAGCCTATCTAAAAAGCTTAAGAGCAAAAAGAATTAGGTCTCCACTCTGTTATTGAAATCCTTTTTATTTATAAGGAGGACAAAGGATAAAAATTCAGGAAGAACCATATAAGGAAGGTATACATATCACATGCATTTGAACTTATTACTTGTCCAAGGCTATCCTGGAAATTCTAGATATATCTCATCAACTGAAAAGGCCCCTTATGTCCAAACCAGTGGTATCATACATTTCTTCCCAGTCCTATGTCATGATTTCTTAGACTTAGACTATGCATAGGCATCTGCATGGGAACTTGATTCTCTCATTAGACTGTAAGCGTTTAAGGACTGTCTTTAGCCTCTTTTTGCTTCATTTTTTCAGTTGTTTGACTCATCATGACCTCATTTTATTTTTTGCAGAGATACTGGAGTGATTTGCCATTTCCTTCTCTAGCTCATTTTACAAATAAGGAACTGAGGCAAACAGGGATAAGTCACTTGCCCAGGGTCATACAGTTAGTAAGTGTCAGAAATTGGATTTCAATTCAGGAAGAGGAGTCTTCTTGACTCCATAATCAGCTCTATCCACTGTACCACTTAGCTTCCCCTATAGGAGGCGCCTAGTTAATGTTTATTTATTGATTTACACTGAGAGTCAAAGACACAAAGACTCCAGGGAGGACCAACAGACATGTTCTCTTGGTCAACAGGCCAAATAATAATTTTAATATATTAAAACTAACATAAAATCAGGCCTTTCTTGACAGTGCTACACAGGTCTCTAGAGAAAAGATCTGATTATAAGTAGTACAGTAAAGTCTTGAAGAAGAGAAATGATTAGAAACATACATACAAGAGGAAATTTAAATACCTGACTTTTGCATTTATGTTGTGAATACAAATTGAAGACTTATCAGCAGATTAAATCCACGACCTTCCCAAGCTAGTGTCAACAAGATAGAGACCAGTTTACTTATAAAAACTACATGTGCGTAAGGATTTTTCCCACTCCAAAAAGGTTATGGGATATTGTTACCCAAGGAAACAATAAACCAAAAACTTCAGAACATTGAACATGCCCCGTTCAGACCTATAGAGGAACATGAGTCTTCAGAGTATTCCATGTCATGGAACCTCCCAGGGAAGCAGTGCTGTTCATTTTGATGTCCCAGGACCCAGACATCATCATACTGGTCCTTTCCCCTGCCCCCAAACTCGGTTCAGAGGAAGCAGCAACAGAGAGCCTCTACTCTCTTAACTTTGTAAGTGACATCTAGTGGCAACCTCTGATAACACCTCCACTAGGAACTCCATGTTTGGAGTTGGAAAGTACTTCAAGGATCATGTTTCAAACATGTTTCAAACATCTGCTTAAAAAAGTAGAGGGACTTTGAAGATTACAGAGAGATCTCTTGTGTGGGGACATCTTCTCCACACAAATAAATAAAGTCAGGGAAGAGAATGACAGAGAGACAAGGATGAGGAAAAGTGTGAGGAAATCTGAGCCAGGTTAGTAGTGATCAAAACTGACCAGATGCAAATGAAAAAGATCATACACTCAGTCATGGTTAGGATGAAGGGAGAAAAGACTAGAGACTTGTAAGATTAGGAAACAGACTATGAAGTTCAGGGCTTCACGATGACTTTTCTAACAAATAGAGAACACCACCTAGCTGATTCCTGCTGCAACCTATCACAGGTCCACCATTACTAGTGCTACTTCTTTTTAGTCTTTGGAATATACATTTTAAAAAAATTCTCTCAAACAAAATATAGCAGACCTGGACCCCAAATCCCATGGAATGGTAAGGGTGGAAGGTGCAGGGGGAGGAAAGGTAGGAATTTTTATGGTGCCATAACATTTATTTTGGAAAAAATGCTTGGTTGTAGTTATAAATTTAATTTTTTTTAGTCCAAAGAAGGAAGACAGAAAAACTCAATCCCATAAACCTAGCATGTGGTCCTTTCCAATGAAGAATGAAAGTAATACAAATGGACTACAGAGAGGGGATGAGATATGACTTGCCCCAACCTTTGGCCTGGACCTCTGAATTTCATAAAACCATATACCTAGAGCTGGAAGGCACCATGGAGGTCAACTAGTCTGTAATGGTGAACAGGAACTTCATTCCCTCATTAGATTGTAAGCTCCTTGAGAGTCTTCTGTCTCTGTTTGCATTCCCACTGCTTAGCACAGTGCCAGACATATAGTAGACATGTTTAGTGATTGACTGATTCATGCCGAATGTCAAACAACACACATGACATATGGAGACTCTTGAGAGGCAGATGGTTCCTTACCAAGAGTATAAAAGGTCCAAGTCTTGGAGTGGCATGAGACTCTGAAGAATACCTCTAGAAATGAAAAATCCATTTTACAAATGATGAAACTGAGGTTCGGAGAAATTATATAACTTGCCCTATGGTCACTCGCAAATGGGAGCAATGAACCTAGAATCTAGGTCCTCTGGTGGCCAATCTAGTGTTCTTTCAACTGCCCTATAGTGCCTCTCATCTCATGTCATCTTTTTTCTCAGTGATGCTGAGAACACTGGGGCAAAAGCCAACAAAACTTTCTCTATACCTTCTTGGTTCTGGGATCTTTGCCAAAATAAATGAGGCTAAGTGATCTTAATGAAGGAGATGCCAAACATGATAAGAGCATCCCTCTATCTCCTGCCACCTAAATGCGATTTCAAGTGCACTTTTCCCAAGGCAGCTGAAATAGTCAGCCCATGCCCTGTTCAGACCTATAGAGGAACATGAGTCTTCAGAGTATTCCATGTCATAGAACCTCCCAGGGAAGCAGTGCTGTTCATTTTGATGTCCCAGGACCCAGACATCATCATACTGGTCCTTCCCCCTGCCCCCAAACTCGGTTCAGAGGAAGCAGCAACAGAGAGCCTCTACTCTTTTAACTTTGTAAGTGACATCTAGTGGCAACCACTGATAACACCTCCACTAGGAACTCCATGTTTGGAGTTGGAAGGGACTTCAAGGATCATTTTTTTTTATAGTAAAAGAAACTGAGAATCAGAAACTTCAAGGGACTTGCCCAGAGTCAGAAGGTAGTTAAATAGTCAAGCAAAACATTTATTAACCATTTACTTGGTGTGAAACATTGCTGAACACTAAGTATACAAAACAAAATTGAGATAGCTCTCAAACTCAAGAAGCTCACATTCTAATTAAGGGAGACCACAAATAAAGAAGGATTCACGTTCATGATGAGCTAATGGCTAATGGAAAGGCCAGACCACATGGCAAGTCTCTGAGTGCCTCAGGGAGTAATAGTAGGGCAGATGGTCCTCTACTGAGAAGATCAAAGGTGCAAGAGTTAGAATGGAATGAGGCTCTGAGTGGCCTCCAGCAGAGGCCACAGAACACGAGTTGGAACCCGGGAACTTATCTAGAGAACATACTCCCTCCTTACAAATGATGGCTGTGCTACTATCCAAATCAATCATAGGAAACCAAAAGTCATGGGAACTAAGAAGGAAAAGCATCATAAAAGTTAGCATCTCCTCCCCTCAGCCCCTGGGAGCTCCCCTAGGAAGTGTACTCCCTTCTTCCAGATGGTGACTGTATTTTTCTTCAGATTGCTCTCATGAAAATTATAATTTAAAGCAGCTGAGAAGACCATCATAAAAGTCAGCCCCCCACTAGGGACTGAACATTCAACTGGAAACTACTGAGTGTTCTGTCCGACTCCACCCTTGGCACTTGTAGGATTTGTGAGTTAGAGTAGATTGTGACCGATGGTGCCATCACTTTAATGATAACACACCGACCCTAAACATTTCAATGTCTCCTCTTGTGTTGTGCTGCAAACCTAAAATCTCAAGGACTTTCAAGGATCTTCACCAGGCTATCCAAGACTGCCCTACATCTCCTTACTTTTTGTTATATTGTTCCTAGCCTTTTGATATCACTCTCCTATTCTTACACCTTCCTTAATTTAAGAATTAATTTAATTGTTTAATTGATTCTTTCAAATGAAGAACATGCATACCAAACAGCCTTGCTTCTATCTTTAAAAGATCATTTGAAACCTCACTTCTCTCTGATGCCTTTCTTGACTACAGTAAAAGAGACAATTGTCTCTCCCACCCCACTTAGTAGCAGGTGGCAAATAATTCTAATACACAGACACAAACTGCATCTATATACACACATATACATATATATCATATCAAAACACAAACAGTAAAACCTCTACAAATGCAAATATTTATTAATTTGAATTACTGTAGGATCCTCTTTGCAATCAACCAACCTACAAATGAATACACAAAAAAAATTTATATTAAGTATGAAGGAACATACAAAGAACTTGGTCCCTGTACTTGAGGAGCTTACAGTTTGGATCAGGATGAGATGCATACATTTGAAACTGATAAAATAAGGCAGTGGAATAAATGTTGTGTTCAAAGATGGGTAGAGGGGAAAAACATGATGGTATATCTCCAGTGCTTTCAGTTTCACAAAACAGCACACTTATCTCATCTGATAATCACAAAAAATCTGTCAGGTAGATCATAAGGCAATCAATCCATAAGGATTTATTAAGGCCTTACTGTATGTGAGGTACTGGGCTAAGACTGGAAATACAAAGAAAGGTAAAAATGGTCTAGTATTCCTATTATACAGGGGGGAAATTGATACATAGTGAGGCTATGATTTGCCTACTAGTGAGCCTCAGAAACAGGTTTCAAACTCTTTGCTCTTCCTAAGAGGAACTGAGATTTTCCTCTACATCATACTTCTTCTGGAAGGAGAGATTCCTTTCAGATTGAGATGGGCAAAGAAGAATACACAGAGGAAGCAGAAGATGAGCTGGGTCTGTGCTTTTTAAATATGTATATGTACATTATTATTATTATTATACATTATTCTATAGAATGTAAACTGCTTTGACTATTTCCAAGAAAGGCAACATTTCCTGCATTAAATTAAATCAGTAAATGTCTTTTAGATCCTTGGAAAAATGTACTTTATTAATACAAGGTGAAATTAATATTTCCTTTCACAGCAGCCACAGGTATGCTGAACTGCTTTGGTAAAATAGGGTTGAGCTGTTGGAGAATTAAAATCATGAATCTCCCTCATTTACTGTCTTAAGGAAAGACATTGTGATCACTTGTTGGGTCTATGGTAAAAAGGGCTCGTTTATACTGGATGGCGTCTGACGCTTTTCTGTTCTGAAGTTCTATGATCCACTAATCTATTCCAGGATGATTTTAAAATAGATCATAATCATACAGAATACGGACGCAGGTTGCTTGCAAGCAATTAATAAATGCTGACATTGAATTGATAATGAATTTTATTTCCATGAGAAAGTGCCTGCAAGTTCAGTATATAATTCTGTTTATAAAAGCTAATTATCTGATAGCCATATGAAAAAAATACTCCAAATCACTAATAAACAGAAATTAAAGTAACTCTAAGCTTCCACCTCCTAAAAATTAGATTCATGAAGTGGACAAAAAAAGAAAAATAATATATGTTGCAGGGACTGAAGGAAAACAGGCACATTGATAGGGTGCTGGTGGAGCTATAAATTGGTCCAACCATTCTGGAAAGTAATTAGAGAGTGTGCCTAAAAAGTTACTAAATTATATATATCCTTTGACCCAGCAATACCACAACTTGACCTATCCCCAAAAGAGATCAAAGAGAGAGGAAAAAGGTCCTAAATGCATTAAATAAAAATGCATAAAAATACTTGTAGCAGCTCTTTTTGTGGAGGTAAAAAGACTGAAAAATAAGGAGGTGTCTATCAGTTGGGGAATTGCAGAACAAACTATGGTATTAATCAAATACTGTTACTTCTCTGTCATAAGAAATGATGAAAAAGAGTTTCCGAGAAGCCTGGGAGTATTTACATGAACTGATGCAATGAAGTTAGAGGAACCAAGGGAACAGTTTATACCATAACAACAAGGAAGGAAGGAAGGAAAACAAGCATCTACTAAGCACCTGCTAAGCCAGGTACTATTCTAAGTGTTTGGCAAATATCTCATTGATCCTCACAAATCCTGGGACATAGGTACCATTATTATCTCCATTTTTATAGATGAGGAAACTGAGGCAAACAGAGATTGTGGGACTTGCTCTGGATCATGCAGCTCTTAAGTGTCAGAGGTAGGATTTGAACTCTAGTCTTCCCTGACTCCAAACCCAGTGTTCTATCTGCTGTGCCACCTAGTAACAATGTAAAGATAAGTTATTTTATGACCTTAAAGACTTAAGAACTTTGATCAACACAATATTCAACCATGATTCCAGAGGACCTATGATGAAGAATCCCACCCACCTCCTCACAGAGAGGTGATCAACTAAGTATGTGAAATAAATCACATTTCTGGACAGTTAATGTAGGAGTCTACTTTGCTTAATCATGTATATTTGTTACACTGGTTTTTTGTTTTAATTAGTTGGGGGAAGGGAAGAAAAAAAGAAAATGATAATTTAAAAAATAAAATTAATTTTAAAAATTATTTATTTTTAGTTTTCAACATTTGCTTTCATAAGATTTTGGGTTCTAAATGCTCCTCTCCCCCCTCCATATCTCCCTCCCTCCCCAAGATGGCATGCAATCTGATATAAACCATATATGTTTGCTCATATTAAACATATTTCCACATTAGTCATGTGGCAAAAGAAGACTCAGAACAAAAGGGAAAAACCATGAGAAAGAAAAAACAAAAAACAACCAAAAAGAGAAAATCTACACTCAGATAGCATTTTCCATCATGGATCTTTTGGAATTATCTTGGATCACTGAATTGCTCAGAAGAGCTTCGTCTAATAAAGCTAGTCATCACACAATGTTGCTGTTACCGTGTACAGTGCTCTCCTGGTTCTGTTCACTTAACTCAATATCAGTTCATGCAAGTCTTTACAGGTTTTCTGAAGTCTGCCTGCTCACCATTTCTTATGGAACAATAGTATTCCATTACATTCATATACCACAATTTATTTAGCCATTCCCCAATTGATGGGCGTCTCCTCAATTTCTAATTCTTTACCACCACAAAAAGAGCTACTATAAATATTTTTGTACATGTGAATCCTTTTCCCTTTTTTATGATCTCTTTGGGATACAGACTTAGTAGTGCTATCACGGGATCAAAGGGTATGCACAGTTTTAGAGCCCTTTGGGCATAGTTCCAAATTGTTCTCCAGAATGATTGGGTCAGTTCACAACTCCACAAACAATGCATGAGTGTTCCAATTTTCCCATATCTTCTCCAACATTTATCATTTTCCTGTTTTTTCATGTTAGCCAATCTGATAGGTGCGATGTGGTACCTCAGAGTTGTTTTATTTTGCATTTCTCTAATCAAGAGCGATTTAGAGCAAAAAATAAAATTTAATTTAAAAAGACTTCATTGATACATTTTAGGTTATTCAATTTCCTAACTTCTTTCTTTCCTTATATTGTTAATCTTCTCAGATACTTTTCCTTAGCCTCTTGACCAGAAAAGTGGGCATGTTACTCAATTCTGCTATATCTACATGAATTTTGATAAAATATCTGGTCAGGGAAAAGGCTGATGAAATGCATGATGAAATGCACAAAAGGAGATTTGGGTACTAACTATGGAATTAAATTATCCACAGATATGGTTATCCTGGAATAATTTATGGCTCTATATCAAAGAATCCCATGCTGATTTTGTCAAATGCTGGTAATATGAATTAGAATTAGGGGGAAAAGACATTCTATAAAATCTGAATTAAATGAGATGAAAACTTTTGTCACTGTCTTTGGAAAACTTCTCTGTCAGTCCTTGCAATCTACATCTATCTATCTATAAAGGGGTTAGTGAGAAATTGAATGTAAACTCCTTGAGGACAGGAATTACTTTTGCTTTTCTTTGTATTCCCAGAAACTACTGACACATAGCAAGCACAATGAATGCTTATTGATGGCTTGGTGGATAGAATGCACACACACACAGGGACATAAAGGCGAGAAGCCAGCTGGGCTGAAACAAGGAGGAAACAGCAGCAGGAGCTTTTTAGGGCTCACTATACAGTTGGCCAATAGCTACCTCATGCCATGCTGATGAACAGGACATCTATTAGATTCCCTAAGGGCAACAAAAAAGCTAGGCTTCCAGCACTGTGCTTGATTTAAGAATGGGACAAGTAGAATTCATTTATGTGAGGTCTTGATGGAACATGGCCTATGACATTTTGTCACCTTAAAAGACAGTAGTAATAAGTAGTAGTAATGAGAAGTAGTAACAAGTATTCTTAAGGGATGTGTGGCTTCCACAATCTATATCTCTGACACCCATTAAGAAGGTTCTAACAGGTGGTCCAAAATAATGATCCTTTCATCCAGACAAGATGACCCAAATGATGTAGAAATCCCATGATCAGAATATATAGTGCCTTGTTACAGTAAAGAGATGAACAGAATTTTTTCAATGGGGACAACTTGAAACGGAAACCTTCTCCCACAGGGCTCTCTTTGGGCTGGGGAAGCCAATAAGTGCAGGTTGTCAGGTCCCAGTGCCAGCTGCTTGGCCCCATTACTGGAATGTGAGGAAGCTCGCTGATGACAGGGAGGCAGGCAGTGCCAGGCTACAGCTGGAACAATTTTATCATTGCTCTCTCCTCCTCTTCTGGTGGTATACGCTATATCTGGGCTGTACAAATCACACCCCCAAACCAATACAGATACATGTGAATTTCTCAGATGAACCCCAATGAAGACACAAAGAGGAGAAAACCATCAGGAGCCCCAGCACCACAGGCCCCACTGCTGACATTTCTCCTCGTCCTTTTGGACCCTCAACACAGCCTCTTCATTTTGCACCATGCGTAGGCGAGTCTGATCAATGGTACTGAGGCTTTCCTCACTTCTAAATTCCCTGGTTGCTGCAGCCATTGGCAGAACTGTCAGTGAAAGAAAGCCACCTTTGATTTACCAAGCAGCCCCCAATGCAGGGGGAAAATTCCTGGGCAATCTCCTTCAGTGAGTCAATCAACTAGCACTTATGAAGTGCCTACTCTGGACCAGGCACAGTGCTATGGACTGGAGATATTACATAGGATGTTACAAAAGATCTGAGGAGTACAGACTAACAACTGAAAGGGACCTTAAGTGTGAGAATAGCTAAGCACATCTCACATGTCTGAATCCTACTTGTCCACAGTGCTGGAAACCTAGGCTCCCTTCTGTTGTTGCTAGTCACCACGGTTTAGTCATTTGCTGTTGTCGTTTAGTCATTTGTTGTTGTCGTTTAGTCATTTTCAGTCATGTCCAACTCTTCGTGACTCCATTTGGGGTTTTCTTGGCCAAGATACTGGAATGGTTTGCCATTTCCTTCTCTACCTCAGTTTACAGATGAGGAAACTGAAGCAAACAGGCTTCAGTGACTTGTCCAGGGTCACATATCTAGTAAATGTTTGAGGCCAGATTTGAACTCAGGAAGATGAGTCTTCCTAACTGTAGGTTTAGCACTCTATCCACTGTACTATCTAGCTCAACTTACTAAGTGGAAGTTGGACAGAGACAGGCATCTAACTGCATGGTACTCTGTCCTCTTCCTCATGTCTGTTTCATATATACCTGACTAATGCCCCAGTTCTGGATCGCTGGTTTCTGTCCTGGTTCTCTACTTCATTCCATATGTACTGCTGGCCAAGGTCACAAAGATAGTAAGTAGCAGAGGTAGGTAGATGGTTTTAGGCAGCTCTGTCTACTCACAGGTTGTGTTCATCCTTTGTTTTCAAAGAGGACCATGACATCAGAAATGATGACATGACTTGCACTTGACTTTGCTTTGAGTGAGAGGGCTGTGCAAGGTTGCCAGTCTTACCCTGTCCTCCTGAGTCATCTGGATCCAGTGACCAGATATTCATCAGGATAGGAAAGGAAGGAAGGAAGTAGGGAGGAAATGAGTATTTTTTAAGCACCTACTATGTGTCAGCTTTTGTGCCAAGTGTTTTACAAATATTATCTCATTTGATCCCATGTTCTACAGAAAGTCTCTCTCAAGTTCTCTTAATTCTAGTACTTTGCTTCCCTTAATTATCTCCTATTTATTCTGTTTGTAGCTTATTTTTTTCATGTTTGTTTGCTAATTCCCACCCCCCACCCCCACCCAATCAGGCTGTAAGCTCCTTGAGGTAAGGGATTGTCTTTTGCCTTTTTATTGGATCCCTAGCACTTAGCACAGTGCTGGGCACGTAGCAGGCATTTGTTGTTGCTGTTTATCCTTCATTCTCTAGGAGGACATCAGGAGGGTGATATCTTGATTTTCAAGGGAACTGGATTGAAGTGAGGCAGAGCTGTGCAAAGTCATCATTCTCTCTCTGTTCCAAAGTCAAAGGAGTCCAAGGGCAAGACATAGTTCAAGATGACTGATGATGGCCCCAGAGGCCTCCCTAAGTCAAGGTTTTTCCCAGGTCTCAGTCTGTCTGAGCCAATACCCATCCAGCAATTAAAGGCTAGGTAAGAACTGAACAGGCATTAAATAAATGTTCATTGACTGATCTACTGATTCTCACAGCAACCTTGGAAGTAGCTACTATTATTATACCTTTTTCACAGAAGAAGAAACTGACACAGAAGTTAAGTGACTTGTCTAGCATCACACAGCTAACAAGCGTCTGAGCCGAATTTGAACTCAGGTCTTCCTGATTCCAGGCCCAGCACTCTATCCACTGAGCTCTATCTACTCTATTTACTACCTGGTCCTACAACTCCAAACTCAGTCTTTCTCACCATACCACAATGTCTTCCATCTCCATGTCCTGTAGCATCTCATTCTCCCTATTAAAAGGAATAAATAAAATAAAAGAAGCCACAGGAAAGATCCTACCTGGAGATAAAGTGATTTGACATCTTGGATGCCCTTTATATCTTGTCATCTAAATTTCCACAGCTTCTTTCCCTATTACCCAATTAATTTACCCAAAATAAATTACTCTTCTCTTCTGAGTGGCAAGAATGTCATAGAAATCTCAAAGAAAGGGCCTGGCCAAGAGGAAGGTGAGGTGAGATTATATCACAGGAGGGTGTTTTTTTAAGAGCATAAATGACTGTTAAATCCATTATTTATTTTCTTTCTAAACCAGAACTCAGGCATCCTTCAGGTGTGCATGAAGCTTGAGCAGACATAGGGAAGCCAGAAGAAGTCATGTGATTGTGCCTATCTCTGTCTAGCTTTCACTTAACAGTGAATTGGGCTGCGCCAGCTGTACCCACTTGCAATTTAGAGGGCCTGGTGGCTTGCTAAGTTGTGGGAATTCAATTCAATAAGCATTTACCAGGTACACCAGGTATGTGCCAGGTACTAGACACATTAATACTAGTCTAAGGCAGCTGTCTGATATTTCTTCTGGTGACATTTTAATCTTTGTTGGTTACATCAGCATACTTACACATAAGGTTTTCAATTGCCCTGTAGGAAACCAGGTGTTGGACCCTACATGTTTCTGTGATGTAATTTTTAAGGCTAAGTGGACACAGTTAAATTCACTGGCAAATGAGTTACAAAGAAGAAAACATGTTCACTTTTCTAAACCCAGCTGTTCTCCCAAGTTCACCACAAACGCTTGTTTGGTGTCTGGTGTCTGCCAAATCATCTCTCCCATGACATGTTGCTTCAGATATTGCAAAACCTCATTAATTAGAAATGCAAAGGACTTGGGGTGGTGATGGGGAGGCAGAGAACAGACTGAATTACATTGACTCAGATTATTTAGTATTTTCCTCATTGCTTTAACCAAAGAGAAAGGGTTCTTTGCAAACTTCATGGCAACATTTAAAGGTGGGCAACATTTAAAGGACATCCAGTTGTGTGTCAAATGGCAAATGTTCTTGCTATTCTGAATAAGTATTATGATGCTGTATGAATGGGTTTGTAATAATAACTCACACCTCACAGTTACAAAGAGCTTCATACGCATCATCTCCTTTGATTCTCAAATCAGTCCTGTAAGACAGGTAGTACAAGAACTGATATCCTCACACCATAGATGAAGACATTTCAGCTCAGAGGTCAAGTACTTTGGCCAAGGACACACAGCTACTATGTGAAGGAGCCGGGACTCAAGCCCAGAATTTCTGACTCCAAATTTGGTCTTCTTTCTACTAATGCTTAATTTTCTGGGCTTCTAGCATTTCTAGAGAAATTAGTCTTCAAAGTATCTTTAAGTTATCTGTACTGGATGATGATGATCTAAAATAGGGCAGAATGACAGGCTATGTTGCTAAAATAATTAACTTTCTCCACAAAGGTCATATATTCCTTCTGGGAAAGATAATTAGACTAGAGAATCACAGAACTACAGACAGAACTGAAAGGAACTTCACAGATTAGCTGCTATTCCAACTCCTACTCAAGTGAAGAATTCCATCTACAAAATCTTAGTGTATTATGAAATTTCATTGTGCACAAGAATTATTACTGTGGTTTATTATTAGTAGTAGTACTGTGGTCCAGGTAGTAATAATGATATAGATATTCTGATGACATGCTAAGGAGACCTTTCAATTCACTGGATTTTCGTATTTGCTATATCTTTCTTAACAATGAGGTTTTGTACTTATTGAGCCTGCAGGAATACAGAACTTCTTAGAAGACAGAGGGAGGCTTTCTTGGCTACTACTCCTGAGAAAACTAGTTTTATGTATTTTGGAACGGATTATGGGGGAGAAACCCTCAGGGAAGACCCCAACACACTCCATCCATTGGAGATAGCTGGGTTAATTGGGCTTCCTCTTTTGGGACTCGAACATTTTCTGGGTGGGGAGGGTGTTCAGACTATTGGTAATTCTTATTTTTGTTTCAATTATTTTCATTAATTTAACATACATAAAGTAACATTAGCTTAAATAAAATGATATTTTGATTTTTTTCTTTTGCAGAGGAGATAAGGGACATGGAAGGAAAGACAGGAGATGTATACCAGCACTGATTAAAATCCTATTCTCACATGACTCTTTGCATTAGGACTTCTCAAAATATTTTGGGTACTCAAGGATACTTCTACTAATAAGAATCCGTAAAACTTATTCTTTGTGACTGGCATCCTATATCTATTCACTTCATTTATTCATTCATCCATTCACAAATTTAAGAAAACCAAGCTATTGGAGACTTATTATGTTCTAGTACTTGCTAGGAACTGTACAGGATACAAAGATTAAATATTCTAGATGATTCTTGTGGTCTCTTCCAACTCCAGAGTCAAAGTCTATAGTGCTGTAATTTCTACCAAGAAGCAATTTATATTCCAGTAGAGGAGAAAAACATATACTTTATGCACACAGGTAAGCAGAAGTCTGGTGTAATGCAAAGAGGACTGAACTTGGGAGTAAGAAGATCTAAGTCTGGCACTTTTGCTGACTAGTTGTATGACCTTGGACAAGCCATTTGACCTCCATGATATCTAATTTTTTCCTGTGAAAAATGAAAACATTGGCTTCAATGATTTCTAAAGTTTCTTCCAGCTCTAGAGCACTTTATATAAATATTGTAAACAGAATGTTGCAGAAACCCAGATGAAGGAGTTATTTATTATTTATGGAGATTGAAGCTGTGCCTTGATGGAATTTTGTTACATAGAGATATAAGCACAGTATTCCAGAGAGAAGAAATGCAATAACCAGAGGCAACGAGTTGAGTAAGCAGAACATTTGGTTAAAGAACAGCAAAGTCTCATGTGGCTAAAGCACAGAGAACATGATGTATAAAGGAAAAGGGCACTGGACTAGCAGTCAGGAGATGAGAAGTTACTGCTCTGGCTCTGCTGTGTAAGCTTGAGCAAGAGAGTCAACTCCTCTGGGCCTAAGTTTCCACATGTGCTCAATGAATGGTTTGGAATTGATGACCTTTAAATTTTCTTCTAGTTCTAAGATCTTAATTCTGACTTTTGGGAAGAGAGGAAAGGAAAGCAAGAAAGGTAAGTTGGGTCTAGTTTGATCTTAGGACAAAAGTTTTGGAACTGGAAGTGACGACAGAGACCATTTATTCCAACTCTCTCCTTTCAGAGATGAAAAAATAGGCTCCAAAAGGTTAAGGGGAATTGTGTGGTTGAGGAGTCCTTGAATGCCTGAGTTAAATATATGGACTTCATTCAATACATTATGAAGAATAAATGAAAACCTTTGAACAGGAGCTGATAGTATCCTTTGCTAAGGAAGGGCTATACTTTAAACTATTCTTTAGCAATTACAATTTTGTGTGACTCAGTTTCAGATTCCTTTATTCATTTCATTTAAGTTCAATAAGCATTTATTAAGCTCCTAATGTGTGTCAGGAACTGTGCTAGTTGCTGGGGATAAAAAAGGTAAAAGGTAACACAATCACTGTCTTCCAGGACCTTATAGTACGATGTAGGAGTATGTCCTTTATAAGAACAAGGTAGAAAGTGGTAAGGTAAAGCAGAGTCAGACAAAATTTGCGAGGACAGTCTGAGAAAGGAGAGATCACTTACAGTTAGGGTTGTATTTCACTAGGCTTTGAGGAAACAAACATTTCAACAAGTATACCAATGTAGCGTATTCAAGTCAGGTATGGGGGACAATGTGCATGAATGACTCTTTTTGTATTTCTAGCACTTAACACAGTACCTGGCACATAGTAGGCTCTTAATACATGTTGAATGACTGATTGCGAGTGGATGAAATCTGGGAACGGCTAGTAGTCCAGCTTGGCTGGAAAACAGAATGTAAAAAGAGGACTAAGGAGAAATGAGGCTGGAAAGGGAGTGGAGACAAACTGTTAAGAGTCTTAAATGGCAAGAAAACATTAATAATTTACCCTAAAGGGACAATGGAGCTCCTAAAGATTTTTGACCTAAAGAGTAATTATTCAATCAACATTTATTATCACTGCACTAAGCTCTGGAGTGATGCGACAGTGATATGGTCAGATTATTTTTGACAACTTTGCAGAGGATGGATAGAAGAGGTAGGAACCTGGTAGAAGGGCAGGTAGATCAATTAGGAAGCTGAAACAAGGGTCTAGGTGAGAGGTACTAGGGGCCTGAACCGTAGCAGTGGCAGCGTGAATGGAGAGCAGGAGACTCATGAAATACTGCGGAGGAAGAATTAATAGGTCTTACAACTAACTGACTCTTCCTTCTCCTTCAGTGTTGAAGTTCAAAAATAATTGAAGAGTTTTGAGTCTAGCTGAGTTGGAGGATGAAATAGTGTAGAAACAGATAAGTTGAGAAGAAGGGCCAGTTTTAGAGGGGAGGATGAAGAGTCCCATTTTAGGCATATAGATTTAGAAGTGACTCAAGTCATCCAGATGGAGATTTCCAGCAAAGAGTTAAAAACAGCAGAAATACAACAATCTGGCAGAGTTGACCTAGAAAGAGAGGAAAGACAGGAGAGCTAGACGAGAACACTAACCTCAAGGCCAAGGTATAGAAGGGAGGTCCAGAGCTGGCAAGAGCAAATGTTGAATAAATGGCAGGAGAGGAAAGGAATGGAGAAAAGGTTATTGGATTTTTAAAAAAAGTTTTATTGATATATATATTTTTTAAATATTACAAACATTTACAAATTATCCCAAACCCATGGAAGCTCTCTGTTAATAAAGCAAAATAATTAGGAGAAAGCTTATAATACAGTGATCTCGTCTGAAAGTACATGCAACATGCCACGTCTGTAGTGCCCTCCAATCTATTTTTTAAAGAGTAGTTTTTTCAATGAACAGAAATTTATTTTTTCTCCTTCCCACCTCATTTTAAAATAAGATTCAAGAAAAGCAAATATGTATAATATGCAAATATATAAAAGCTAATATGTATAATTTATTATATTATAATAATATAATACATATAATAATGTTAACATTTATATAAATTATTTCATGCCAGTCACTGGGCTAAGCACTTTACAATTATTATCTCATTTGGTCATCACAGAAACTCTGGGAGGTGGATATTATGATGCCGATTTTACAGATGAGGAAAATGAGGAAAACAGAGGTCAAGTGATGTGACCAGGTTCACACAGATAGCAAGCACCTGAGGCAGCCTTTGAACTTGGGTCTTCCTGACTCCAAGCCCAGAGCTCTCTCTACATCACCAACCTAGCTGACAGTATGTAAAAACAAAGTTTGCTAGTAAAGCAAAACAAATTTCCCCTTTGGCGACATAGCTGCTTAATCCTGTTTGCCTCAGTTTCCTCATACATGAAATGAATTAGAGAAGGAATTGGCAAATCATTCCATTATCTTTGCCAGGAAAACCTCAAAAAGGGTCATGAAAAGTTGCACATGACTGAAAATTACTCTTTTTCTCTTTCTCTCTCTGTCCACTGTGTGTACAGTCATACACACAGTATATATAATATGCTGTATTATGTATATATACACTATTACCTACAATATGTAATATTTTATATTGAATTATGTTATATGATATATAATTTTAAATATGTTACCACTCTATCAGGAGATAGATTGTGTATCACCATCAGTTCTTTGGAAACATGGATAGTTACTGTGCTTTTCATAATTCTTAGAGCTTTCAGAGTTGGTAGTTTTTACAGTTCCACTGTTATTGTATAAATTTTTCTCTTGGTTTTCTCATTTCCTTATTTTATAAATCTTCAAAATTGTTAATTTTTATAATATTTATGTTACAATATAAATTTATTTTTGTTCTGCATATTTCATTCAACATCAGTTCATATTAGTCTTTCCATGTTTCTTCAAAATTATTTCTTTCCTCATTTCTAACAACAGCACCACAGGGTTCTATCATATCCACATACCACAACTAATTTGACCATTCTTCAATCGACAGGGGCATCCATCAGTTCAGTTTTCATTTTGGGGATATCACGAAAAAAAAGTTGCTACAAATTTTATTTTTGTCCATTTAGGAGTTTTGACTATTTGTTTGATCACTTTGGGACACATATACCAGTGGTGGAGCTGGGTCAAAGCTATATAGCTTTTATTTAGGGAATCTAACAATTACGAGGATGTTCGAAGAGAGCATTTTCAGTAGTACGTTGAATTCAGAAACCAGACTGCAATAGGCTGAGGACTGGATGGGTGATAAGAAAATGGAGGTGAGGAGTGTAGAGTCTCTTTCCAAGAATTTAAAAGGGAAAGGAAATAAAGCTGCAACTTGAAGGGATGGTTATTTTTTTAGCATAAGGGAGAAATGAGTATTTTGCAAGTAGAAGAGAAGGTGCCAGTAATGAAAGAGACATTAAAGAGGAGAAAGAGAAAAAGAAAGATCAAATGAAATGGTCTCTGAGTTGTGTCATGACAGCTTAATTGCATAGAGAGAAAACTAGAGGACACTGGGTACTTGGGGTGGAAGGGGAAGACACAAACTTTGGCCCTCGCAAGCATTTTGCTTGAGACTGACCTTCATTTCTCGTCACTCTTCCAGCTTCTTAGGCCTAACACAGAGCTCATCTTAACTGATATTTAATAAATACCGCCTGATTTAAAAAAAACAAAAAAACCTGATCATGGCACACAGAAAACTGACATTACATGAAGGGTCAAAAGTGGAATTCACAGCACTAAAGTCCCTAGAATCTCATGTGTATTCATATACATGAAACAATGTATACACAATACAGCTAAAATGTTCAAAGTAATTCATTCTAAAAATTGTTTTGCCAGTCATATTTCTAGTCAGAGGGCCAAGAGGAAGTGTTGAATTTAAAAAACAATGCTGTTTCCTCTATCACAGCTGGCACCCCACAATTCTCTTTCTAAATCACCTTGAATTAACAGTTTCCCCCACGATTGGTAGGCAGAAGTTGACACCAATCACTTAGTCACATTTGCCCAGATAGAGTCTATTGTGCATTTTCTTTACACCTGAAACTATTAGAACAGCTTCTTTGAAATGTGGATTAATTTTTCCCCTCATCAATTACTTACTTAATATGATTAGTCAAAACTTAGCACACCAAAAACGGACCGGAAGGCTTTGAGTGACACCTTGTACAGTCAAAGAGAAAATGTTCTCCTTGGAGGGGGACAGATTGGTTGCTTCTTGGCAAGGGATGTGACCTCAGAGTCTGCCTTAGGAAACTGGCACAGCCCAGACCTGTAGGTATTCTCTGATTTCAGTGCTTGTTTATTCAAGTGCCTTCTGGTATTGTGCTCATCCCACCAGGCCTTGACACTCTTTTTTTAAGGTTTAACTTTTTTTTTTTTTAACCAGGAGAATGTTTTTTATGTAAATTTTAATGATTATAACTTTTCTAAATCCAGCCTTTAACATATCTTATAGTTTTGTTTTGAAACTTTTTTTCTAATTTAAAAAATATTTTTATTAAAGTTCGGAGTTCCAAATTCTATCCCTTCCTTTCCTCCCTCTCCTCCCCTCCCCTCTCCCTGAGATGGTAAGCAATCAGATGTAGGTTATATGTATGCAATTATATAAAACATTTCCATATTAGTTATTTTGTATGTATGCAATTATATATTAGTCATTTTGTACAAGAAAACGCGAAAAAAAGGAAAAAGTGAAAAATAGCATGCTTCAGTGTGTATTCAATCAATATCAGTTCTTTCTCTGGAGGCAGACAGTATACTTCAGCATTAATCCTTTGGAACTATCTCTGATCATTGTGCTGCTGAGAATAGCTAAGTCATTTCCAGTTCTTCATTGAACAATATTGCTGTTACTGGGTACAATGTTCTCCTGGTTCTGTTCACTTCACTTTGCATCAGTTCATGTAAATCTGAGTTTTTCTGTAATCATCCTGCTTGTCATTTCTTACAACACAATAATATTCCATTACCATCACATGCCACAGTTTGTTCAGCCTCACCAAGTGATGGGCATCTCCTTGACTTTCAATTCTTAGCCCCCACAGAAAGAGCTACTATAAATATTTTTGTACAAATAGGCCCCCTTCCCTTTTTTTTTGGATTCTTGACACTATTTTCAAGAGACAAGAGAAGCAGCATTACTCTTCCCTTTGTCCTTCCTTATAAAGAACTATAACCCACTCTTCCTCCTTAATTTCCTCTGTTTCCATCCTTTCTGTATTATCTGCAATGTTAGAAATTTTTAATGCTGTCAGAGGAACTGATAGACTTCACCTTCTAAATAATCTTTCTTGGCTGGGCACTTGAAATCTCCAACAGGAGTGGATAAAGATGCAGAGGATAGTGGGGACAGCATCAGCATCTCTTTTTTTGTTAGTTTTTTGACAGCTTCATATATTTAACCAATGTGTCTCCTAATCTTGCGTTTGTGACCAAACTAACTTGCACAGTGACATGTTTCTATTCTTTCTCCTTGATAGTCTTTTAATTTAAAAAAACCTGACTTTTTTGATCTCGTTTTTTATCAAGCTTTTATTGATATTACAGCTTTTTATCAATATCAACACATTCATTTCTACATATATCCCTCCCCTGCCCCCACCTATTGGCTATGCTTTGTAACAGAACAAAAGGAAAAAGAACATTGAGCAAAATACACACCAATGAAGCCTTATGGTATATGCGATATTCCACACCCAGTCTCCCATCTCTGCAGAGAAGTCTCATGTATTAATAGACACATAATAAAGGACGAGTTTTTACTGAGGCAGCTTATACGCATCTTCCATATCATTATCAGGAGCAATTTTCATTATTCAAGATAATCAGCAGCTAAAAAGACTCACCTGTACTTAGGCTACAAATGTAGAAAGAAAGGGTCCAGACACAAAAAGAAAGACAGAAGTGAGAATTGCGACTGTTCTCTGCCATGTTTAGACTACATCTAAAACATGGTGCATGGCAACAGGAAGCCCTTATTGATTGACTCACAATTAGGTAGGATTTTAATGGGCTTAAAATGCATTCTTCATAATAATCTTCGTGACACAGGAAGTTGTGCAAGTCTTGACTATATATACTTTGCTGAAGAACAAATCTTAACGACTTGCGCAAAGTCAGATGACTAATTAGCAGTAAGGATAAGATTCAACAATTTATGGAATCACTAACCTAGAAGAGATTTCCAAGATCATGAAGCTGAACTCCCTCATTTTCCAGATGTGTAAACTGATGGCCAGAGGGATTAGTGATTTTTTCCCAAGGTCATATAGTTAATCAGTGGAAGAAATAGACCATCATCCACTGCATCCTGGACCATCGTCAGGCATCTTAACTTTTTGCCTTGCCACTGGACTTTGATGACTCTGCAGGAGAGAGTGAGGCGGATGACTTTGGGCAGCTCAAGTCCACTCATGTCCAATTCACGTGTAAGTCAAGACATCACCCTCATGATGTCACTGATTCTCTACAAGAAGGAAGGATGAACAGCAACCACAACTACAACTCGAACCCAGGTTTCCTGACTTCTAGTCTAACACAGATCCATTGCACACCCAGATTTTCTGAGATCCCATCTAATCCTTAAAGCCTATTATTTTATACTTACAATTCATTTGCATATATAGGATATCCCAAAGTCTTCGTGCAGTTTTAAGCTATTGGAGCTTTTTTGTTTTTCAAAATCTTAATTTTTAAAAAGTTATTAAAACTTAAAACTGCACTTAAAACTCTGGGGGATATCCTATATACACACATGCACACATGTATATACATGTGTGTAACATATATAAAATGCTTAAAACTGCACTAAGACTTTTGGGACATCTTATATATAATATATACACATGTATATATTTGCATGTGTGTGTACATGTATGTGTATATGCATACATGTTAAAAGCTTAAAACTACACTAAGACTTTTGGGATGCCCTGGAATAATAAACACACATGTTATAGACACACATACATACACACAGGAAAATTACCCTAAATTTAAAACTCTTGCTAAACATTACACCAAAAAATTTTTAAATTATATAGAATATATATAAAATTTTCAGTATGATTTACCAAAAGCTGTTTTGACTTTTTCTCCAGCACTCTAGTAGTGACGCAGAGAAAAGGTTTGTATAATGCTAGGATCAAATCATCTAAAAAGGAGATGGTTCAGCGACAATTAGAAGTTATTATGGGCTTAGGATGATCATGTCAAATCAGCCAAATTTCTTATAAAATACAGGGTATCCCAAAAATGTTAGTGCAATTTGAGGTTTTAATAACTTAAAAGTTTTTAAAAAGTCTTTTAAAAAATAGCTTTTCAGTAGCTTCAAAAGCTTTAAGCTATTAAGTAATAGCCTAAAATTACACAGAAACTTTTAGGACCCTTCTATATTATTATAATTGTTTTCATTAGATCAGACCATCAGAGGTATGCTTTAAGGCATCATACCTCTGTGTGGAATTCAGGTTGGTTGTCCTGAAGATTATGTGGAGGTTAACAGAGGTGGCAGATACACAGGATGCAGAAGAGTATGAAGTCTCAGCAGCACGCTGAATTGATTGAATTGCTACTCTTCTGTTCTATCTCAACTCCTTGTTTGTTATCTGGTGCTTAATTCTTGCAGCCTGAATCATGGACTTTGTCTTCCTTGACTCCTGTGGATTTTTGGTTTTGACTCAGCTTCCCCCTCTGCTACCACTTACCAAAACTCTGACTCTTTCCATCCATGTCTATGGGGGTCTTCATGGTTTGTTGCACTGGGGATTCTGCTGCTAACTCTTTCCATACTACCTAAGTAGAGGAAAGTTCAGTTAGCACCAAAAAGGCCCTACCCAGCCATGGATCTCATCTATAAAATAAAGGACTTGGATTCAACAGCCTCTATGCTTCCTTCTAACTATTAATTAATGATTCTATGATCACAAACTTATGTAAGAGGTAGGATGGATGAACCAATAAAATCCATATTTGATTATATAACCACAGGTAAAGAGTATGGAATAAAGAATTGATGTCAACAAGGAAAGAAGAGGTCTTTAGAAGACTGTCACAAGATTCTATCTTTGGCCTGGTCCTGTTCAACATGTTTATCAATGACCTATAATAAGACATAGAAAGCATACTTCTTAAAGCTGTAGATGACATAAATTGGAAAATGTAGGAAAGAAGGAAACAAGCATTTATTAAGCCCCTATTATATACCAGGCACTTTGCTACACACTTTACACATATGATCGTATCATAACAACCCTAGGAGGTAGATGCTATTATTATTCCCATTTTTACAGCTGAAGAAACAAGCTGAGAGAGGTTAAGTGACTTACCCAGGGTCACAAAGCTGATAAGTATTTGAGGCTGCATTTGAACTCAGGTCTTTTTGACTGCAGGCCCAGCACTAGGTGACATAATTAAGATTTTAAAATAAACTGAAATACTGTAAAGATCTACCAAAGTAAATAAGATGAAATTCAACAGAAGTTCATGTAAAGTCCTTCAACTAGGGTAAAAAATTCTATTATGCAAGTACTATGTCACAATCTTTTTCACTAATTAATAAAAGTTAACCTCAAGGGATGTAACAGTTCTTGAGCAGATACATTTAGAATACTATGTTGAGTTTAGTTTCACTTTAAGAGGGTCATAGATAAACTACATTGTGCTTAGTGGAGAGTGAACTAGGGTGGTCTGGGGCCTAGGATCCATGTCATCTGAGGAATGGAACTGACAATGTGTAGCAGCGAATAGGGAAGATATGAGGGGTTTGCGGGGGGGGGGTGGGGGGTGGGACAAGAATCTAAAGGTCCATTGTGTGGAAAAAGATTTAGACTTATTTTATGTGACTCCAGAGGACATCAGTAGGACCACTGACAGAAATTATAGGGAAATGGTGGAAACAGATTTCCAATCAACATAAAAAAGAATATTCTAGCAAGTAAAATTGACTATAAATAAAACTGTCTCACTGTGAAAGTACTGATGGGCATATTCAAATAGAAACTTGCTGTTACATGTTATAGAGAAGATTCCTGCCTTAGATTTTAGGTTGGACTTGTAAGAGCCTCTTCAGTCTTGAAATTCCACTCTACTTTTGCTTCAGTTTTGATAACTTAGAGCTCAAACGTTTCTATGATGTCACTTTTTTTCATTTTCAACTTCTCCCACATTTTTTCTGTCTCTACTATTCTGTAATTCTGAGCATTCAAAGAAAATCTTAAATTACACTGCTGTTTGTATGTTGTTTCCTCCATCATAATGTGAGCTCCTCAAGGGCACACCTTTTTTTTTGTCTTTTTTGGGTATCTCCTGGGCACAAAATGGTGTCTGGCACATAACAAGGATTTAACAAATGCTTGCTGATTCTTGTGAAATTTATCACAGACCATTTACCAAACCTTTACTGAAAACCTGTGGCCTCCTGTAATCCCATGACATTTGAATCCATTCACAAAGCTTTTTACCTTGTAGTAGTTACCCAGCTCACCACAGGGGGGCATTCATATACAAATGGAAGAATAGCTGGGGTTTTTTATTTTTTGGGGTTTTTTTTGGTTTGGTTTGTTTTTTGCTCCATACGACTTGGGATAAACAAAACAAAACCCCACAAATTTCATTTTCTCTTTATGTAAATGCAGTGCCACTTTTTTGGTATTATACACACATGGTATCTTTCCATTGTAATGAAACTGATCTGCAATTCTAATGTTCTGGAATTTGGTATCTGAGGACCTGGGTTCAAATCCTAGCTCCATCACTTACCAGTTGTACAGCTTCCTATAAGTCATTAAACTATTCTGAGTCTCAGTTTCCTAATCTTCAAAATGAAGAGATTAGATTAGATAACGTCTAATGTCCCTTATAATTCTAAGTCTGAGAGCTTATTGGAATTGAAAATTTTAAAATAATAACTGATTTTAATTTAATAATTACTTTTAATTTAGTTGTTCCATAGTATTCAAGTCATATGGCATCACTGGGAGAATACTGACATTAATAAGCAATGAGATGTTTAACATAATTGGTGCTATTATGTAATTTTCTAAGTGTGACAAAGCCTTCTCTTCATTCTAATCAACTCTGGCCCTAAGTCATGGTCTAACTCTAACACCGATCCAAAATTTACCTTCCTACATATATCTATAGATATGTGTGTTTTGGTTTTCCAACTTAGTTCAATGGGTTGTCTATCCAGCTGTATGTCATAAATTGAGCAATGGATGTTTTTCATCTACTTTGTTTTCCAAAGTTTCTGGTTAGATGGATGTATTCAAAATAACCATACCTATAATTTAACTATAGAAAGTGCCTATATTATTACCTTTTAGAAATTATTCTGGTATTTTTAATAGGATGAAGATAGACTTTATTTTAAAAAAAGCACTGTAATGGCAAGAATTCAAAAGAACATTTAAATAATTGTAGTAATATTAAATTCTGACCATACCAAAAATGAAAAACAAAAAGTTCTTGATAAGAAAAATGTTTTCAAGATGATCTAGTCATATCCTGTGACCAGAGGTTTTGCTGAATTCTGAGGTTTGATAGAATCAATTTCTTGTTCCCTATAAACAGGAACATTTGGAAAACCTTTACATCAGTAGGTTGATTTCTGTACAGAATATCTTCCAGGATAGAGGTCACCTTAAATGAGTATTCACACTGTTTTATACCTTGTTTGATGCTGATTCTCAGTGTTTTGTTAAATGAAGTTCTCTCTGTGACCACATATCTTAGAATTAAGTAATTTTAATTATATGAATAGGAGACAAATAAACAAAAAAACAAACAAATAAATAAATAAATTTGGTGATGATCCTCTTTGTGCTTGGCTGGAGCAGTCTTTGGACAGCAGAGAGTCTGCTCCTGGACAACACTAAAAGCCTTTCTAACATGGCAGAACCTACTACACTTTATGGTCGGTTTTCACAGTGAATGAAATCAGGTTAAGTGAAGACCCCTCAGGCATCAATTCCCCCAAACCTCCACCCTTCCTGCCAAAACTAAAATAACCAAGTATCCCCCTTAGGCAAATAAAATGCTCCAGGATGGAGAAGAACCACCAAAGTTCTGATCATGTGATCTGGTGTACCCTTCCCCTTCACCACCCCTTGTGCCAAGCTACCCCAGCATTCTTCCCTTAAGTTCCATATTTGGTAATAAAAACCCTCACTGGTGAACAACGATTCTTTTCATGTTCTTTGTCTCTGGGTTAGATCCCCCTGCTTAGCCTGTATGCCTAGATTCCCAGTCAATGGGAAGAGAGGCTAGTGGGCTTCCGAATTAGGGACTATCTAATGCTGTACTCCGCTCCGTTCGGGTGCACTCCCTTGCTGACACCACCCATGGGCTCTCGAGAAGTGCCCCTTCTCATGAGATTGTAATAAATTCCTTTTTGCCTTCTACCTTGAGAAGCCTGAGTTTAATTTGAGTAAGGGTCGCTGTATCCCACACAACAGCCTTTGAGGGACCAGGTTCATTTTCACACCATGATGAGGCACTGGAGTAGGACTTTTGTGAGGAGCACCTTGTTTGAGGAGAATTTTTAAAGTGAGTGTCCTCCAAACCAAATGGTTTTAAAACTAACACATAGCAGACACAAAAATCTTAACACACTTCCTAAGCAGTTCTATGACTGTGAAGTAATAGGCTGCTATAGAAAACTGTGGGCAAAAGATTTTCATATTCTCATTAAGACCAAAAATTAAATGAAATATTTTCACCAAGATTTTTATAGAGATGACAATGTAGGTATTTGGATTGAAACTTCACAGAGAATGTTAATTTGTGGTTTTCTAGGCCAATCTGAGGTCAGCAAGGATCTGCTTATATTTGAGTTTAATGCTACTAGTCTAGGTGACCTCTAACTTTGCCAGCAGCTCTAAGATTTTAAGACTTCATGATCAATAAGAACCTCAATTACAATACTTTGCTGACTCACTTGGGAGTGTGGTGGGGTATTACTGAAGTGTGTAGGGCTATCTAGTCCTAGGTAAAATGATTTTTTGAGTTCTGAAGATTATAGTTTTAGAACTAGAAAGGAAGAGAGACAGCTAGTGGCACAGTGGATAGAGTGCTGGGCCTGGAGGAAGACTTGAGTTCAAATTCAGCCTCAGTCACTTACTAAACTGTGTGACCCTGGGCAAGTGACCTAACCTTTGTTTGCCTCGGTTTCTTGAACTGTAAAATGGGGACAACAGTATCACTTATCTTCTATCATGAGGATCAAATGATATGATAACTGTGAAGCACTTAGCACAGTGCCTGGAACATGGTAAACACTATATAAATGTTGTCATTATTATTAATTTTTTTATCATATAATCTAGTGGTATAAAACTCAAATAGAAACGAACCCCTGCTGGCCACATGTTGACTGTGAAACTCACAAATCAGCATTATCGATGCTGCATTTTTATTTCATAAACATTTCCCAATTATATTTTAATCTGATTCAGGAGGTACTTCCCAGAGCTGTTGTACCCTGCAAGTCACTGATACCTCTGATCTAATTCAGTGGAGTCAAACTCAAGTAGAAGTGAGGCCACTAAACTATACAGAAGGATTTCTGCAGGCTACAGATTGATAGAAAACCACAGATTAACACTATGTACACTGTGTTTTTATTTATTTTGTTAAACATTTTCCAATTGCATTTTAGTCTGGTTCAGGCCACATTCCTAGTGTTATGGGCAGCATGTCCCTGCCTGTTTGACAACTCTACCTAATCCACTGCTCTCATTTATAAATGAGGAAATGGGGCCCAGCAAGATGGCTCGACCTCTCAGAGGTCACAGAAATAGTAAAGGCAGAGCCAAATGTGAGCATGTGCATGTTCTTAGTTTTTTTATAGTTTTGGTGTCCTTCCCTGCTTCTTAGCTTTCGACTTTTTATTCCTTTCACTAAGCTTGTCTCTAAGCAATCACCATTCTCTCCACACATCCCCAGTGCTCTGTCAGATTTCCTGTTTCCAATTTCTAGTAGTCCTAATAAGCAGATGAGCAAATTTATTGGAATCTTGTCTAAAATAAAGTTTAAATCAATAAAGCAAAACAAATTCCCTTATTGGCTATATAGTCACTTAACCCTGCTGGCCTCAGTTTCCTTATCTGTAAAACAAGCTGGAGAAGGAAATGGCATACCACTCTAGTATCTTGGTCAAGAAAACTCCAAATGGGGTCATGAAGAGTCAGACGTGACTGAACAATGACTTAACATGAATTTCACAAGTTTTATCACATGAATTTGGTTGCCTCTCTCTTGGCTAGTCAGAAATCTAGTTTGCTTTCCAATTGGATTTTGGCTTAGCACACTGCCTGGCACAAAGTGAGCACTGAATGAACCCTTTCGACCTGGCTGTGTTCTGAATAGCTGATATTGTCAGATAAAGAGAACCAGGAGTGTGCTGGCAAATATTCATCCACTAGCCCGATCAATAATTCAATCAATAAACATGAAGTGCTTACTCTGTGCTAAAAGTGCTGGAGGATACAAAAAAAGAGGCAAAAGAAAGTCATTGCCCTCAAGGAGCTTACCATCTATTGGGGAAGATAACCTTGCAAACAAATATACATCAAGAAAGCTACATACAGGATAAACAAAAAATAATTAGCAGAAAGGCTTCCTGTATAAGGTGGTATTTTAATAGCTAGGGGGGCCAACAGTCAGAGCAGAAGAGGGAGAGTGAGTGTTCCAGATATGAGGGACAGCCAGAATGAATGCCCAGACCTGGGAGGTGGGGTATCTTGTTTGTGGAACAGCCAGGAGTCCAATATCATTAGATCAAGAGTATGTGTTGGGCAGTAAGGTGTAAGAAGACTGGAAAAGTAGAAGAAGGTGAGACTATGCAGGACTTTGAATGCAAAGCACAGGATTTTGTATTTGATCCTGGAGGCAATAGGAAGCCATTGGAGTTTACTGAGTTAAGGGGGCAAGGGTGGGAGGGTGACATGACCTGACTTGTCTTTTAGGAAAATCACTGGTGGCTGGAGAATGGATAAGAGTGAGGAGAGACTCGAGGCTATCGAAACAATCTAGGCTTGAGGTGATGAAGGCTTGCACCTGAATGGTGGCAGTGTTAAAGCAGAGAAGGAGGTGTATGTTTAGAGAGGCACTGCAAAGGTGAAATTGGCAGGTCTTGGCAACAGACTGGATGTGGGGGTGGTGAGAGAGACAGGGAGGAATCCAGGATGACTCCTAGGTTGGGAGCCTGAGGGACTGAAGTTCTTCAAAAGAAAAACAAAATCTACCCATGACACACTTTTCAGTTTGAAATGCACCATTAACATATCTTCCTCACTTTCTAGAATTCAACAAAAGGGTAAGTCAATTCTTGATTTGTAGCGTTTGCTCATTTCTGAGTTATAAACGTTCACACTGAGCATTTAATGATCAGCACTCACCAAGCCTGTTACAGTGAGCATCAGCACACCCCTGGGTGAATCAGGTAATACTGCTTCTTCACATTAAAGAGGAGTCTGAAGAATCATTTATAAATATTGTCATTTCACTGAATGTGAGATGCTGGTCCAGCGACCAGGTTAAATTTGTTAAATTCACATTTTTTGCTGTATTTTAGGGTTTTCAAAGCATTTTTCTCAGAACCTCATAAAGTAGTAAAAGAATTGGTACCCTCATTTTACAAATAAGAAAAATGAGGTCAGAGAGATTAGTGACTTAATAGTTCAAAGAGATTGATGACAGAGAGCTATGACTTGCTCATGGCCACACAGCTCGTCAGGAGTAGAACTGGCAAACTCTAGTCCAGTCAAGGTCTGAGCAGCAGCCTCCATCAGGGGGGTGGGGAGGGGGCCCTTAACAGCTCCATCTCTTGGAAGGGCTGCAAACCTACAGTAAAGCCAGGTACTAATGTGAAAAAGAGAGAAAAAATAATGAATCAGGAGGAAATTACTTGTTTCTCCAAGGAACAGAGAAATGTTCCTCAATTAGCAACAAGAATCAATGAGATGGGAAATGTGATTGAAAAGCAATCAGGCAAAAAAGTGGGCCAAACTGATAGGGCTTTGTACTTGTCCTAAAGAAAAATGCAAGGTTAGAATTCATCAGCAGCTATATACAGGAATCTCTCTCTCTGTCTGTCTGTCTCTTTCTCTGTCTGTCTCTCTCCTCTCTCTCTGTCTGTCTCTCTTGCTCTCGCTCTCTCTCTCTCCCCTCTCTCTCTGTCTGTCTCTCTCCTCTCTCTCTGTCTGTCTCTCTCCTCTCTCTCTGTCTGTCTCTCTTGCTCTCGCTCTCTCTCTCTCCCCTCTCTGTCTCTCTGTCTGTCTCTCTTGCTCTCTCTCCTCTCTCTTTCTCTCTCTCCTCTCTCTGTCTGTCTGCCTCTCTCTTCTGTCTGTCTCTCTCTCCTCTCTCTCTCCTCTGTGTGTCTCTCTCTCTCTCTCTCTCTCTCTCTCTCTCTCTCTCTCTCTCTTCCCCCTTCCCCTAGCAGTATCCTTCATAATAAAAAAAATAAGGGAGGGAGAAAAGCTATTCAGTAAAACTTACATATCAACAAAGTCTGATAGTATGTCATACTCAGCACCTACAGTCTTACACTTCTACAAAGAAGGGTGGGAAGCAAATTTTCTCTCTTTATTTAAGACCAAGATTGTGTGAACTCCTTGAGGGCGGGGATGCCATTTTTGTTTTTCTTTGCATCTCCAGCTCTTAACTCAGTGCTTGGCCTAACAAGCACACAGCACACACTTGCTTACTGCCTGCCTGACCCCAGGTTTTCAAAGGCGATCAAATTCAGGCAGTTAGCTGATGATGCTTTCAGCAAAAGTCAGAAAAGCGGCCTAGCTAAGCAGAGCCTCATCACTGGAAAGTCACCCACTGGCCACTAAGCAGTAAATTTTTTAGCCACAGCAACTTAAGATCTTCTAAAATGGGAAGCATCTATAGAGATAAAAGCAAATCTTTAAATACTGAAATTTTAGATTAATATATTGAACTTGATTGTAAACTCCTAGCAGACAAGGACTATCTCATTTATGCTTTTATTCCCATCACTTTAAACAGTACCTTACGCAGAGTGAATATATTACGTGTATTTTGGAACCGATTACTCTATTCACAGGATTCTACAGCTCAAAGAGACCTGAGAGGTCAGATAGCCCAACCTCATCTTTTTAATGGGTGTGGAACTGAGGCCTATCCTTGAATAGGATTCACTGATCCATGATCACTGAGAAAGTCACAGAATAAAATCTTAGACAGAAGGCTCAAGGTCCCAATTTTATTGTTTTTCTCTAAGTGTTTTATTGAGCATTTTATTTCATTACTTCTCAAAACCATATCCCACTCCCACCCAAAAGAACTCTTCTTTCTTCAGAGCAGAGTTAAACAAATATATATTTGACTGTGTATGACAGATTATGTTTTATTCTGTGCCTGTAGTCCACCTTGCTGCCAAGATGCCAGAGGTATATTTTATTAGTGTCGCTCTGAGTTTTGATTTCTTTTAGAGTTGCTTTAAAAAAATTACTGTTGTCACTGTGTATGTCATCAATTTATACAAGCCTTCCCAAGTTTCTCTGAATTCCTCCCTGTTTCTTCTAACTCAATATTATTCCATTACATTCATATATTGCAATTTGTCTGGTCATTTCCAAATCAATGGGTTCCCACTTTGTTTTCAGTTTTGACTATTTTCAGATATATGGGATCTTCCCTTTGTCTTTGACCTCTGTTCCCAGAAATGGTATTGCTGAGTCAAAGAGTGATTTTTCTATCAGAGTTTTCAATTTCCCCATCCCATCATTTTACAGATGAAGAATTGGGACCAAGAGAGTCTGAATGACTAGCCATGGGTCATCACAGTCGTACTCGGCAGAGACAAGATCCAAACTCAGGTCTGCTCTACTGACTCCTCATCAGTCCTCTTACCACTAGAGCATACTTCCTCCTAGGATCTGATGTAACAATCTTCAAAACTCTTTTACATTGGTAAAATGTGAATACCTAGCAAAATTTCTCAAGATGGGAAAAAAACCCAACCACCAGCAACAACAAGCCACAACTCTCACAAGTTGTTTAAAGAATGATTAACAATCTTCAAAACTCTTTTACATTGGTAAAATGTGAATACCTAGCAAAATTTCTCAAGATGGGAAAAAAACCCAACCACCACCAACAACAAGCCACAACTCTCACAAGTTGTTTAAAGAATGATTTAAAATTTTGAGTACTATCCTTTAGAGTTAAACTTGTAAAGTAATTAGAGGGCACTGATGTGCTGGCAATATAACCTAACATTATGTAACTGGAAAAGTTTTCAGTGACAATAGACCAATTATGTGTCTATGTGTGTTTGCAGGGAGAGCTGTGCTAAGGGTAATGTTTATCTCCCCAAATCGCTGAACTGCTCATTTAACCAGAAAGAGATGACAGTTACACGATTTCTTTCATTCTCTGCTCAGCTCACGGTCATGGGATACCTTAAGTTCTAGAGCCTGCAAGCCAGGGGACATGTAAATTGTAGGGCAGGCTTCGGGATGCTGGAGAGAAAGGTTAACTCAGCCCAGGGAATAGTCCTCTACAGTTTTACTAAAAGAAAAATGATCTGGGTAGAATACAATGCTAGTGTGGAAAATTGACTTGTCTGGGTCGCTTGGTGCTCTCCTTGCTAGTAGTATCCATGTTCCAACCCCTGAAATAATCAAGCAAATGGTCCAACTGAGGGGTGCCTGAGGGTTGCACTAAACAACTCTGACATGACTTACTAAGACTGACTATGATAAAGAAGTATGTATGATGTTTGATGTTATTTTTTTAATTGTTTAATTTTGCAAGTATTTATTATCTTTGTCTGCCACTGCTTTCTTCATTGAATTAAAAAAAAGTCTCCTCTATCAGACTGTAAGTTCCTTGAGGGCAGAGACTGTCTTTTGCTTTTTTGTGTGTTCCAGGTGCTTAGCACAGTGCCTGGCACAAAGTAGGCATTTAAAATATGTTTACTGATTGACTAAACAATAAAGACCTCATAATATACGTAGTCCAGCAAAATGAATTCTCATGTTGATCGTATGTGGAAATATGTCTCATAATGCATTCTAAGTCCATCAGGTGGATGGTGTGTTTTCTTATCATTTTCAAAGTAAAATCTGTACCCCAAATTCAATTCAATAAACATTTATTGTCTATGCAAGGCATTGTTATGCTTATGACTAGCAGCAACTTTTATTTTTAAGCAATGTGCTATTCAGAAGAGAAAGAAATAAAATTTTCTATAATTACCAGAAATGACTGTAAATCTCTAGGGTTTTATAACACACAAATGTTCACTATTATAATTAATGAAATAATAAAGACAATTCATTCAGGATCTAATTAATGATGGTCTTATCCTATAGGTAGTGTGGTATAATAGAAAGAGGGCTGGCCTTGGCCTCAGGAGGGATCTGGATTTAAAATCCTCCTCTGACATTTATTAATTGTGTCATCAGGAACAAATTATTTAGTTTTTCTGAGCTTCTGTTTCTTTATCTTCCAATAGGGTGTTGATGACACTATAGTAACTACCTACCTCAAGGAATTGTCATGAGGATCAAAGGAGACAATAAAAGACATTTGGTAAATTTTAAATTACTCTTGTTAGAAAGAGTTCATAGGATCAGAGGTAGAAGGGGATAAGATGTTATTGCTAGAAAGTACCTTAGCTAAGGACTCAACCTGGGATATGTGAAGTTGTGTTTGTTTTTAAATATATTTTGATAGCTGCAATTTAACATAATTAGTTTCCTTTGTAATCCTATATATTTTATTTTATGAACTTAAAAACATTATTCTGAGATTCAAAGGCTTTACTGGACTCCAAGAGGGGGTCCACATTACAAAAAAAGGCTAAAATTTTAGTACTTTTAAAGATAGCAGTAGAAATATGGGCTACATTACCTTTCAAAGACCCATCTGTGATTTTTGAAAAAACAATACTATTCATTTGAAGACATACATACACATAGTTCTGTGAGGTAAAGTTCAGATTAGGCTTTTTAAAATGAGATCATATGTAAAAAGTGTTTAGCATACTACTTGGTATGTAGTAGGCACTTTATAAATCCTTATTCATCTTCTCCTGCCCCACTTTAGTCTGACATTAGAAGCATGCAATAGTCCTTTACTAAGTAGTATAAATATGGATATTTGCATGCACATCTCTGCATATGTGTGCATGTGTACACTTGTGTAGTATAATATCACTTAAAAATGAAGCAATGCACAAGTTAGGAGGTTTTCCAAATGAAGACTTTCTCCTTTATGCTAAATCAGCCTCACAGAAAGACTTCTAGGCAGGATTTCTGAGGTCAAATGACCTCAAATCAAATTTCATAATGTGAGAAATTATAAGATATACTAAAAGATAGGAAGATATTTTATGTCAGAAAATCTGAATTCCTAACTTGGAAAAGTCTAAAAGTAATGTGTTTTGTAATCTTATGAAAACCAGGAAATAAACAGTGAGACTAAGTGGAAAAATGAGAGACTACTCAAACCAGAGGCTAAGACTTTAATAAGTGGGAAATATCTAATCCAGCTTATAAAACCCGCCATAGAACAAACACCAGTACTATTTTTTTAGCCTATACTACAGCACTGGCTTCGGTCATCTCCCCATTCTCTACTTTCTTTTAACTTTCTACAGTCCTGTAACTCGCATGTTGCGGCATCTGTGATTTTTCACTTTGGGCTTTCCCCCTGTGATCATTTTTCCCCAGTCACATCACCCCAACTTCAAGCTACTGGATGGACAGCCAAGTCTTCATGCTTGTTAGAACAGATGCTACATTCTCACTCTACATGGTGAACCAAGTGGGTTTAGGCAGAGCAGCTGTTTCACATCTCAAAACAACAAATGAAGAACGCATGTTTACTCTTCTCAAGTACATCGTCCTGTCCTTGCCACCTGCCTTTGGTGCAACTGGACCACAGAAATAGAAAAAATGGAGTGTCAGTGAGACAATAGATGTGTTTCTTGTTTAAAAAAAAAAAAACAATTCTGACCTAATTCCTAAGAGGGGAAAGTCCAGAAAACAGCAAACACACACACAACACACATGTGTGCATGTGCACATATAAGCATATATGTACATATATGCATATAGATATGTGCGTATACATGGGGGGGGGCAGGGCATACATGCAAATCTTGACTTAACCTCCAAGAAATTATTCCTACAGGAAAACTTGTCAAATGCTACCAGATCTGTAGCTTTATTTTGAAGACTGTCCACCATGCTTGAAATGCACTCCTTTACCCAATTTGGAGGCAGATTTCTCTCTTACTGCATTTTAAGCTACTAAAGGGCAGGTCTATGTTATGTCTCATTTGCTTTGCATTTCCCACAAGCTCTGTGTGTCCAGTACATAGAAGCGTCTAAATAAACATTATTTATAATTAATTTCCTCTGTGCCTAATATCAATGACAATTTATTGCAGCACAATTAATAGAGGCAACTTGTTTTGTTGACTTTTTCTGGTTTGTTCTATCTAGACTGTCTTAGGAAAGAGTGATAGATTAAAAAAAAAATGATTTAGAGGCAGTGGATTGAGTTAAGAGACTTGGATTTTTGTCCAAGCTCTATTCGTTATTTCTTGCATGACTGGGTCCAAGAAAGGTCATTCATTGCCATCTTTTAGCCAAGAATATATGTGTGTCTTGTATCTTTAAGGTTATTGTTAATGATCATATTTCCAAACTACAGAAGTTATTGTATTGCATTTCTGTACTTGTACTGAGAAATTCCCCCCTAAATTCATGTACTTACTTATGTGGATTAAATATCTCCCTCAACAAAAAGTTGTGCTTCATTTAGTGGGATTCAGCATGCCAAGGGTCCCATCATTCAAATCCCATTTCTGCTATTTATGTGACCTTGGACAAATGATATCACCTCTCTGGGCCTCAGTTTCCTCACGTATACAATATAAGAGTTGACTAGATGAGATGTGAGTTCCTTCCAGCTTTAGAACTAGGATCCTATAATTGGATACTAATTGACTTTTCAACAGAGACTTTTCAACAACATTATATGACTATAAAATAAAGAGCAGTAACTTCAAGTATAAATGGCAATTACTTATATGCAAATATATGAAAGTATACTCTCATAGACATACCTACACCCACATATGCATCATTTGAGTCAATTTCATTGAGTCAGCTTTATTATCTGAATCAATATTTTCACAAGCTAGAAACTTTACCAGGGATAACTAAGATCTATGTCTGAGCATGCCCAGTGTGATAATCTTTTTAAAATGTAGTGCTAGAAGATCTTCTCCTCTAGGGCTGAGCCTCTGAATAAGGCTTAGATCAGATGCTAAACTATATTTAGGCACAATCCTAATGTAGCAAAAATAACTCTAAGTATGAGTAAATCACAGTAAGAATTGTCATTGAACCATAGCTTTCATTGAAATGGGTGTGGTTGATTCATTCTCTAGAGGAGGTAACATGTTGCTGACATATTGAGCTACATCTCCATCTAAGATTCCGGAAATGGTATCATAGTGACGGGAAAATCTGTTGCTTAATATTTAAACAGTCAATAGTAAATATATATTAAACACCTACTGTGTTCCAGGTACTGTACTGGGGATACACATATGAAAAAGAGAGTTCTTGCCTTCAAAGAGCTTATAGTCTAATAAGGGAAGACAAAGCACGCACACACACACGCACACACACACACACACACACACACACACACACACACACAAAACTGAAGGAGGTGGGGAAGGAAGACATAGGACACCGTGGAAATGCCAGGGAAGTGTCAAAGTAGTGTGCAGTCAAATGGGAATCAGAGGGGCAGAAGGTAGTGATGAGGTGTGAGTATAATGACTGATTCGATCTTGCAGGATGATGAGGTTTCCCCAATAATGAGATTTTTGGATCATGGTGGAGAAGAGAGAGAAATTCCAAAGCAGTGCAATCAGGTAGTATTATCCCCCAGAGACCTCAAGCACATCAAAGAATTCATACTGCACAAAGGTGATGTCAAATTTAATGGGTTTTGCTGAAGAACATGAGGGTATGGTTTTAGAGAAATGTTTCTGAAAAGGATCCAGTTGTCCCAAGTGGTTATAGTACATTTCCCCCCACCCCCCCCACTTTGCCCTGGATCATAGAAGCCATGAGATGCTATCATCTGAAAGTCATGTTGCTCATTTCTAAAATTTTCATGTTCAATTTTTTTTTCCTGGACTGGTGATTAATCATGGTAGATAATGCCCTATGCTAAAACTTCTTCCACTAATGCAGATCAGAAATTCTCTAACTTAGAATTTTACAGAGTTGCCAATCACCCTGGGACATAAAATGATTTGTCTTAGGATCACACAGCTAATATGTGTCAAAGGCAGGACATGATTCCAGCTCTCATGACTCCAAGACCAGTGCTCTGTCTTCTCTATCACATTGCTTCTCTTTTATGTTCCACAGGCCAAGAATTTCTTCCCACTGGAATAATGACTACATGTGTATATGTATATATATATATATATATATATATATATATATATATATATATATATATATAAAATCATATCTTTTAAAAATTATTAAGTGCATGTTTAATATTTGCACCATAATTCTGCAGGGGTTAACATATCTCAATTATTTTGAAAATACTTTTCAAAAACTAGGCTTTCACATGGTACTTTCAACTGTTTAAAGTTAAGCTAATGAATTAGGATTATTAAGGTTAAAAATAAACTCTCCATATACACTTCCTTATGTATGCATGAAAACTCAGATTGCTTAGCCATGATATAAACTTGATCTTGGTGTACAGAAGCAGAAATATATGAAAAGATCAGTGGCTTCAGGGGGAATGAGAACTATTCGAAATTCTTCTTCCTATTATCTTCTCATAATCTTTAAATATAACATTTAAACTGTCATTTTGGGTACAAACACATATCCACATGGCTATAAATTAGTTAAACCAGCCATCTGGAGAAAATAACCACAGAATTTCCAAAGGTACCCTGCTCTACTGAACAAAGTCTGTCTGGGAACCAGGAGCCCTGGTTCCTTTTTATAGACTTTCCCTAATGTGCTGAAGCACCCTGGACCAATCATTTTGCTAAAAAGGACGATAATAGACTTTGCTTCCTGTCTAAGTCAACAGGATAGTCTGGGAATTAGGTGACATTTATATGGCATTTAGAAAAGTAAGCAAGAAATTAAAAACAAACTCCCTGAAACAGAAATTCTTTTTTGATTATATATTTGTCTTGAATATCAAGGGGGTTTGTTCTAGTTTTAAAAATCCATAGATATGAAATATCGGACACACATATGCACTTCTTTCACAGGTGGTATACACAGTGTTATGCAGAAAGGGAGAATCCACAGGCCAAAGGAGAGAAGCATCAAAGCAGAAACTGGTACTAGCATCAGAATTGGCGCAGTGCCAATCTTTATTCGGTGACCATCCTGAACACATCTGACTTGAGTTGTTCTTTATTTTAAAAAGTTTTGGATGTTTAGGTTTATTGCAGTATTAAATTTCAGAAAAGTAATAATAGCTAGCTAGCATTTAGACAGCTTTTTAAGATTTTTAAAGTATTTTGCCTACATTATCTCATTCGACCCTCACAACCCTGGGAAGTAAGCGTGACTCTATTTACATTTTACAATTGAGAAAACTCAGATGGAAAGAAGTGAAGTAACTTGCCCAGGGTCAAAGTGAAAGTGCCTGAGGCAGGATTCGAATTCAGCTCTTTCTGATTTAAAGTCTAATGCTCTGTTCCCTGCTTCACCTAGGGGTCCGTTAGAATATTACTGCTATGATAATCTGTTACAAAATCAATGTTAGGTTAATGACAATCAAAAAAAAAAAGAATAAGAAAACAAATCAGATGATTTTGTTGGGGAGAGGATCTAGAGCTATGATTTCATTGTACAGGGAACTTCCCAGGTAGAAACCCTTCCTATGGACATAGACTAGCAACTCATCAATAACTTCTGATCTTAGAAGTGCCTGAGACGCATGGAAGTTAAATGTCTTCCTGAATGTCACAAAACCATATATTTCACAGGTAGGACTTGAAGCTGGAACTTCCAGACTCCAAGGTTAACCTGATCTCCATTACACTACTGATATTAAGAGATATGACCTTTAAAAAAAAGATATGATCTTAAAATTCATGTCTTTATTTCTTCTGGATAAATGCAAATGGAAGTAATAACTAATCTGAAAAAAGGGGGGGGGGTCACTTTTTTAGACTAAACCTTTAAGAAGAAGGGTTTTTAAATCCTCCTCTAATATGGGTTTAGGCAGTAGTGAGAATGATCCATTGTTTTTCTACAGCGCAGAGATGCTGACAGGAAGAGATAATCTTCTTTGCTCAATGTTTTATACCTAACCCCAAAGAGGATGGTATGAAGACAAACAACCCACATATAAATGAATCTTATAAACTGGCATCACCTCACAGATGACTAGTGCACAATACACGTTGGGTTCTGACTTTGGATGTGATAAGTTGGGATGACTAGACAAGCCAGGCTTAAGCGTGGGAGGTGCTATCATTAAATATTTATATAGCACTGCTACGCAATCAGCATAATTGTGCCAAACATATAAAGTCTCTGCCCTAAGGGGCTTGCTGTAAGGAGTTATGTTGCTTGTTTTAGAGATGTCTGTTCTCTCATTCCATCAAGTTAGAGATCTACTTCAACACATCAAAGAATCAGCTTTGTAATATAATTGAGATGTATGAAGACTTTCTTTGAAAAAATAAAAAGTTATAAATATATTCTACCATAATAACTTTTTAGAAATTAAATATGGTGCTATAAGACATGATGAGCAGGATGATCAGAAAAGCTTGGAAAAATTTATATGAACTGATGCAGAGTGAAGTAAGTAGAGCCTGGAGAACATTACGCAGTAATAAAAAAGTTGTATGTTGATCAGCTGTGAATGTCTTAGCTCTTCTCAGCAATACAGTGATCTAAGAGAATTCCAAAGGACTCATGATGAAAACTGCCTCTAGAGAAAGAACTGATGGAGTCTGAATGCAGACCAAAGCATATTATTTTTTTTGGTTCAAATTTTCTTTCACAAAATGACAAATATAGAAATATGTTTTACATGATTGCACATGTACATCCTATATCATATTGCTTACCATTTTAAGGAGGGCAAAGAGGAAGGAAGGAGAGAATCTGGCACTCAAAATTTTAAAAAAAAACAGATGTTGAAAGTTGTTTTTACATGTAATTGAGAAAAAAATAAAATACTATTTTTTAAAAAGAAATTAACTATGAGTTTTTGGGCTTGTTTTTTGTTGCTAACTCCCTTTATCTGTGTCTTTCTTTACTGTTTCTTCCTACACCACACTTGTATTTAGTAAGAGAACAGGCACAGTCCTTACTGGCTCTGCCATTACAAAGTGGTCCCCAAACAGTGGAAAGTCAAGGGAGAATATCAGAGAACTGGAATTTCACAATCAGGAAGAAGCTTCCATATAAAAGGAGTCAATTTATGCTCTATAGAAACAAATGAAAAAAATGAAAAAACTGTAAAATATTATACAATTTAATTGACATTTGAAGTTTTCTGTGTCAGGACATATGTGCCAAAATGGAAAAGCGTTAAAGTCTCAATGAATTAAATTACTCAAAATGAAAGGTAAATAAGATCACTCTCTAAAGGCTTGAAAACTATCTCAACACCCTCAACTCCTACCTTGTCCCCAGAAAGAAATAGCCAACAAAAATATTTTTTTCCTTGGTGTTTAATTCATTTATTTCTACTTTGCTAAATGTTAAGGGTTTTATGTAAGATGGTAGTCCTTATTTTGCATTTTTATTTGATGATTTGTTTTTTACTAATGGTTATTAAGTTTATGATAATTTGTAATGAAACTTCTTTTGTGTTTAAATGGAATTTTAAAATATTCAGGTGAAAAAAACCTGACCTTTTAAGGATAACAATCAGACAGCTGAGTTGTAAAAACCATAGAAGTTGACATTTCAAAGAGTATAACTCAGCCATTACCTGTAAACTAACTTGTACACAAGTAGGAAGCTGAAAGAAGGAAACAAAGAGGGAAACATCCGTGAGAAATGACATGAAGCATGCATGATACCAAGAGAAACTTTTTTCCTGATTGGAGTAACATCCTGGCTCAAGTGAGATGTTTGAAAGTGAGACTGTAGGCTTTTTTCTCTTTCGGCTGGGCCACTGAGGGATTGGGGGAATTTAAGTCTTCTGAGAGAAAGGGAGTCCCTTTGGTTCAAAAAGAAGCATAGAGAGTTCTCTGGGATCACATGGAGACATTTTTTAATTATAGAGGAATGACAATGGAGTGTCTTCTATGTAGCTAGATAGTTACATGTTGTCTGCCTCATTAGAATGTGTGCCCTTTGAGAGAGCAATAATATGCTACAATACAATATATATTATATGGAAAGCTAGATAAAGTGTGGGGCACTGGATATATCGTGGGGCCTGAAGTCAGAAAGACTCATGTTACTGAATTCAAATCTGGTCTCAGACACTTACTAGCTGTGTGACCCTGGGCAAGACACATAACCTTGTCTGCCTCAGTTTCCTGATCGATACAATGAGCAGAAGAAATGGCAAACCACTCTGGTACCTTTACTAAGAAAACCCTAAATGGGGTCACAAAGAGTTGGACATGACTAAAACAACTGAACAATAAAAGTGTATGATGTGATTGTGTGTATTAGTTTAATGCATTTATATTATATTATACTGTATTAATACAACCTTTTTTATTAATGGTTTTATGTAAGATGTTACTCCTTATTATGTAAGTATATGTGATAATTTGTCTTTGGCAAATGTTATTAAGTTGGTGGAACAATTCAGTTTTTATTAAATAATAGGATGAAAGTTTGTAATTTATTTATTATGCTGTAGAGAGCAACTTGTTTTAAATAGGAGAGTGATAAATTATATTCAGTAAAAGGCCTTTGAAGAAAGAATTAAAAATTAATTTGAGACATTTATAAATAAGTTAGTCTTAAAGAATTGGTGGGGCAAAGAACAAATTATAGAAACAATAGAAAATTTCTTCAAAGAAAAAGACAGTAATGAGACAATATATCAAAACTTACGGGATGAAGCTAAAGTCTTCCTCAGGGGAAAATTTACATCCCTAAATACTTCACCAACAAAAGAAAAGAATTAGGCACACAACTAAAAAAATACACAACCTAACACACCAAATTAAAAATCTACAACAAAACAACAAAGTAGAAATTCTAAAAATCGAAGAGATTTTAAAAACTGAAAGTAAAAGTAAATTAAATTGATTAAATATGTAACATTAAAGCTTATTTTGAAGAACTAATAAACTACTAGCCAAAACGATTGTAAAAAGAGCTAGGAAAGTCAAATCATTTGTATCAAAAATGAAAAAGGAGACTTCATAGCACCTAGGGGGGAAATAAAGGAAATTCACAGATTATTTTACCCAATTATATGATAACCAAGTTTAAAGAAAATAGATGAATACTTACAAAACTATAAAGTGCCCAGATTAACAAATGAATAAATCATTTAAAATACTTAATGTTAAAGAAAGAAACTGAACAAGCTCTAGATGAATTTCCCCTTCCAGAAAAACTCCAGGATCAGATGGATTCACAAATGAATTCTAACAAACACTAAGAGAACAATTAATTTCAATATTACATAAACTTTTTGAAAAAATGACCTGATTAGATCTACTCTGGCAGTGATATGTAAGATGGATGCTGAAGAAGGGGATACTAGTTAAATAGTGAAGGGAAGAAAGAAGAATAAGCGAGTCCCTGAGTGCAAGTGACAGTACAGGGAGTGAAAAGGAAAGTTTGAATGTGATGAGAAATGTATATGAGTTCTTGAGTGACTAGTTGTAAGAGATGAATCAGAAATAGACAAGCTAAAAATTGGAAGTAACTTCACAGGTCATCAAGTTACAAGACCTTCTCTATGACCTAACTGACAATGGTCATCTTTCTTTTCTTGAATACTCACCATCTACAGGCAGTCATGCTCTCTGTCTCCTCACAGTCTTAAAAAGTGGTACCCAGGACTGAACAGAGTATTCAAGAATGTTGCCTATTGCCTCTCTGGCTCTGAATATATATCCCACGTATCTCCTCCTTTTTCTCAGCCAAACTCCTAGAAAAATTTATCTATATCCAATGTCTCCACTTTCTTTCCTTACACTAACTTCTCAACTCCCTGCAATCTGACTTACAACCTCATCATTCAAATGAAAGTCATCTCTTTGAAGTTAACAATAATTCCTCTAACTGCCAAATCATGTGTTTTCTTCTCAGGACTCATTCTTCTTGACTTATCTTCAGTATCTGAAGTTACTGATCACCACCTTCCCTTGCGTACTCTCTCCTCCCTGAGTTTTTGTGACAATGCTCTCTACTGGTTCTCCCACCTGGATGGACATAATGTCTTAGTCCTCTCTTTGCTGAATTATCATCATTGTCCTACCTCAAGATGTGGATGGACGAAGGACTCTCTTCTGTTTTCTCATAGGTTCAACTAAGGTAGAAAACCTACAGATCTATATATCCAGCCCTAGTTTCCCTCCTGAGCTCTATCTACTCTTCTATTTGGATATTTATAACTAAACATACTTAGGCAATATCACTTCATCATATCAAAAAGAGAACTCAGTATCTTTACCTTCAAATCTTTACATTCTCTTACTAACTTATTTCTCTGAAGAGTAAATCAGCTCCTCTGGTTTCCTGGGTTAGCAAATCTTGGAGTGATCAACAACTTTTCACTTTCCTCTCAAATTCTACTTCCATGGTATTTTTGGCAATCATCACCTCCTCTCACAATCACTGGCTGTTATACCACAACCACACAACCCTCCTCATCTCTCATTTGGACTATTGTTAAGAGTCTTCTAAGTGGTCTCTTTGCTTTGAGTCTCTCCTCTCACCACACTGCCCTAAGTGATATCCCTAAAACAGATGTGACCATTTCACTCCCATGCTTGCTTCAAGATCTAATTAAAGTTTCCTTCAGTCATTTTCAGACCTGTTTAACTCTTTGTGACTTCATTTTGGGGTTTTCTCAGCAGAGAGAGTGGAATGTTTTGCCATTTCCTTCTCCAGCTCATGTTACAGATGAGAAAACTGAGGCAACCAGGGTTGTGTCTAGGTTCACACAGCTAGTAAGTGTCTGGGGCAGGATTTGAACTCAGAAAGAAAAGTCCCTGATTCCAAGCCCAGTGCTCTATTCACTGTACCACCTATTTGTCCATAACCAAAGTATAACCTCTTATACTGGATATAACCCGATCCTCCAAGGTACAAGTAGTATCCCTTCCCACCTCTACCCCCTTACAAGTAACACTGCATATATTTTGTATTTACTCAAGTTCATGTTATTTTCCATTCCCAAAAGTTACATAAACCCTTTCATGTCAGGGACTTTGTTTTGTCTTTCAATCTTCAGTACCTAGCACAGTTCTTGGCATACAGCAGACACTTAATAAATGCTTTTCAAATGAATGAAAGGTTAACTATATTTCTGAAAGCAGCATAAAATACTTTTACCTCTTTTTGGCTGCTCCATCACTCTGCTGACTCAAATCAAAATTGTGTTCTGGCAAAATACCTATATCTTTTTTATATAGTTTGCCAGTGCTTTCTTCATCATTTTCTTGTGAAGTTAATTATTTTTAATCTAAGTCTAGAAATTTTTACTTATTCTTATTAAATTTTATCTTAGGGAGAGAAAAGAGTAAATATGATTCTTTGGGTTAGAGTCTGGTTTGAAAAACACTTCCAGTGGGAAGAAAGATTAGACTCATTCTGCTTGGTCTCAGAGAGGGAGCAGTGGGATAGAAGTAGTAGTAGTAGTAGAGAAGTACATTTAAGTTTGATGTGAGTAAAATCTTCATAAATAACTAGAGTTGCCCAACAGTAGAACAAGTTATCTTGAGAAAGAATGGTTTCTACTCACCAAAGGTCTTTAAATAAGGCCTGGATGAACACTTCCTTCTTCTTCTCTCCCTTCCTAAAACCACTATTCACTTTGAAAAGAGATTTGTTTTTTAAACAAACCAGTTTAAAATATATTCCTGAAAGGAAACATTTGTGAATTTCACTGTAAAATGAAAATTTATTTTGTGCTACCAAGCTTTTTGTCTTTTACAGGTTTTGATTTTCAAACCCACATATATGTATATAGTCTTCTAATAAAGATACATATGTAACATAAACTACCTAAACAAATGAAAACATTGGTCCAATCTTCTCAATTTAATCTGGAGTTTTCATAAAAAGAGTAAATGCATGTAGTACTCCTCTAACTCAAGAAGATCTGTATTATGTCACACTCACTACAAGGAGATCATATTAAGAAAAGTTCACTAGGTTGTTTCTGAGCAAGCTTTGTCCTCCATATGAGTTGGCTTTATGGGTCACTGAGTCTAGTGAACACAAACATGTTGTTGGCAAGATAAATCCTCTTAAGGCCACAGAAATACAAGCCTTATCCCTTACTAATGAGCGTACCAAAGCTTTAATTGACAGTACCAAACTACAACCTTGGCTTATGTTGGAAAGTTGATCTTGGCAATTTAGGACAATGGGATAGAAAGATAAATAGAGAAGTAATGTGGTGCATGAAAAGGTCATAAGATTAAGAATCAGAATATTTAAGAGTAAGGTTTGGCAGTCCTTAGCCTTGAAACCATTAACAAGCTAGTTCTCTGAGCATCAGTTTCCTTATCTGTAAGGCTCCTAAATGAATGCCTGCCCTGCCTACCTCATAGACATTGTCAAGAAGATCTAATGAGGTAGGTTAGAAGCCTATGTGGAAGTGCTGTATGAATTATGAAGTGTTATACAAATAGAACTGGGATCAACTCCTTTATTTATAAGACAGCATATTTCCTAATGTCCTTATCTGCTACTATTTAGTGGGAAAAAATAACCCTTTTTCCAGACTACATCAGTAACAGACAAGTAGATGTTATTTGGCATTAGGAAGAACTTAATTATTTCTTATGCTTTTCTTGGATGTATAGGGCAATATTACCACCTTCACTTATACATAAGAACAGGTAGGTAAATATCAGTTTATCTGGGTAGCACAGTGGAGTAAGCACGGGTCCTGAAGTCAGGAAAACCTGAGCTGAAATCCTTAGACTAGTAGCTTCTGTCTCTAGGCAAGTCACTTAATCTCCTGTCTGCCTCAGTTTCCTTCTCTATAAAATGAGCCATGAGATATTTGTAAAGCACTTTTCAAACCTTAAAGCGCTATATAAATGCTAGCTGTTATTACTATTAAGATATCATAGAAGTCATAGACAAGTCAGGATTCCCACCAGACACTCCTGCCTCCTTTTTCCTCTCTTTCATTCCAAGGGCTTCAGCAGTTTCTCTAGTCATAAAGGCTCATTTAATAATTTGAAAGACTGCTGTCATACTGGACAAAGCATGAAGTACATATTTTCTTCAAATACAAGAGGATTACACTTTGTCTTTCATGATGAGTCCTATTTTCTTTAAAGTGGAAAATTCAATTGTTTCAGGTCAATAGGGTCACTGCTTCATAGTGACTAAATGGAGCCTGAAAGTCAATGACTATACTGTCCCAAGGCAAATAGCTCATTCACTTTTCATACTTCTTGCGATTCTTAGGTCAGAGGCGCTTAGGTGACAGAAAAAAATCCGGTACACTTTGTGGGATTTCATACATTTCTACCTTGTTCCCCCACCCAAATATTCTGGGAATATAACCATACAACCCTAAGGTAGTGTGTTGCCACTAACTGTCCTTGCGAGTACATGGTTTATAAAGCTAAGAAAGGGGAAAAAAAGTTTCTTTATAGATGGAAGTAAACAAATCTCTCTTTTCTCAGACCTCATGGAAAATACTTAAAGTCTCCAATGAATATCCCTTCCCAGTGACCTGTCTGGCCTCAGTCCCTTAGAGTCAGTCATGCACTAAGGCTTCTTTCACTGTTCTGCAATTCTCTGCTGCTCTAGCATCTAGCAGGTGGCCTCTCTCATTCTTCCTCTGCAGCTGCTCTCAGGCAGTTGGCTGTTACTCCGCCCACTCTTCCAGCCATGGAGCTCTTTGGTTACTGTGCCAGAAGTTGAGCACAGCTCCAAGCAGGTGGCATCACTAGCCCCTCCCCTTTCCCCTGCTTCTTTACTGCTGGAGATAGGGGGTGGGGATGCCTATTTCAGAATGGCAAGGAGAGAAACTTCTGAATTTCTCTGTCATAGCAGCATTACAGCTGAAACACTGAACTACGAAGGCTGCTTCCACCCTGAAGCATTTCCTTTGTGTGTTAGTTCCTGCTGACTCTTTGTCTCAAAGCAGTTCACAAAGTAGTCAGGAGTGCAAACCTGCTGCTCTAATCTTTGAATAGGTTTCCATCATTACAATCAAGAGAGGCTAGAGTCAATCCACAATCCAGTACCCTTTGCCCCCCAGCACCTAAGTGGCATGTTTCCTATTTGTATCAGCACTTATCAAAGATCTGGAAGGCTGTCAAAACACTCTAATTTCCTCCAGCTGTCCCATGAGTACTTCTGGGACCAATCATGTGGGGTTATTCAAAGGACCAAGCAATGCTTCCAAGACATTCAAGAAAGGAAGAAAAAAAATTAAAAGAAAATATTTTTCTTTTTTTTTTTTTAACATAAAAAGAAAAGACATACATTTATCCTCCCTTATTACCACCACAAAGGAGAAAAAAATTAAGTCTCTGATGCATTTAATTACATATAGTACCAGATCGTTGTAGGGATGAGAAGCTCTGTGGAAAAAAACAAAAAACACTTAGAGTCAAAAGACCTGAGTGTGAATTCTCATTCTATTTTCACTTACTAATACAACCTAGGGAAAGCAAACCATTAAGCCTCTCCTTTTCTTCATTTTTCCTCCAAGCTAACTCACAGTGCTATTTTAGAGAGCAAATGAATTAATATATGGGAAAGTTTTTCAAACTATAAAGTCCAATACAAATATAAATTATTATTAACTCTGAATTTTTCCATCCCTCTCCCTTTTTCTAGCTAGTAAAATGAAGATCGTTCAACAAATTATCAGAGAGCAGAAGCTTGAGTTTCTTTATCAGTCCTGTCACTCTCACCAGAGTGCTTTCTTCATTATCACCATCTACCTGAAATATGATGTCCAGAAATGAATACAATACTCTAGAACAGTGGAACCAGTGCTTTCCTAGCCTGGGATGTGAGGCTTCTCAATGCAGCCCAACATTTTCTTTAGCAAAAGAACTTTAGCAAAGATAAACTCTTCCTGTCTATACCGAGGATGATTTTTTTTTGGCCCAACAGAGTTAACAAGATAACTATATAACAATAAAAAAAACCTCTGTAACTTCTTCACTCTTGGTTTTCAAATATGTTTTCCGCAAGAAATAATAAATCAAATATTTACCTATCAAATTATCATTTAAATGTTAAAAAAATAAACATGGTTAATATGATTGGCTAATAATAACTCATTTACCTACAGTTATAAGATTTGCAAAGTGCTTTCTTTATAACCTATGAGGTGGTGAGCACAAATATTCTACCCACACATATTAGGAATTTGAATTTCTGAGAAGTTGTGTGATCACACAGCTAGTATGTGAGTCAGGATTCTAATCTAGGCCTCATTATTCCAAGTCCAGCACTCTATCTATTATAACATGCCGCCTCGTATGTTAGGATTTTACAAAACATTTTGGAGATATCATTTCACCTGAGTCTTATAAGAACCCTGTGATAGGCTCAACAGGTATTATTGGTATTTCATGAATGAGAAGCTGAGGTTCAGTTGAGTTAGATGGTTTGTTCATGCTCATACAGTCAGTATTTACCAGAGGCAGGATGAGCCCCAAGCTCTCTCCTGACTCCAAGCCTAGCATTCTCTCCATTGCACCAATCTCTCTCATAGACTACCTTACAATGACTACAATCACATTTATGAAGTGCCTAGTATGTGTTTGGCAGCACTGTGCTAAACACTGGGGATAGAAAGGGAGGGTGGAAGGAAAGGAAAGGAAAAGGAAGGGAAAGAAGGAAGGAAGGAGAGAGAGAAAGAAGGAAGGAAAGGAAGAAAGACAGAAAGAGAAGGAAAGGTGAAAATGCATGGAACTAGAAGTATCTGGTACCAAGAACAAGAAGGAGGTCAGAATGTGAGGAAAACTGTACAGCTGAATTTGTGTCAACATTTGTATTTTATTAAACAGAGACCACTTTAACTACTTTGAAAGAGACTTCTCTTCTTTAAAATTCAGCTCTTTGAGGTCAAGGACAGTAATCTAGCCCAAGGGGGAAAAAGTATTACCCTGCAAATAGTAGGTGTTCCATACATATTTGTCATTCAATTCAATTCAACAAATCTTTAACAAGGACTAGTGTGTGTCTAACACTATGTTAGGCTCTTCCTGAGTTCAAATCTAGCTTCAAACACTTACTAGCCATGTGACCCTGGATAAGTCACTTAACCCTTTTTGCCTCAGTTTCCTCATCTATAAAATGGGCTGGAGAATGAAATGGCAAACTACTCTAGTATCTTTGCTAAGAAAACCCCAAATGGGGTCATGAAAAGTTGGACATGACTGAAACAAGTGAACAACAAAATAATCAATAGTTAGTAAACATTTATTAAGAACTTACTATGTGCCAGGCACTGGAATATAAAAAGAGGCAAAAGACAGTCCTTGCCTTTAAGAAGCTCTCAATCTAATAGTTTACAATTTATGATAAGGATATATATATATTTTAAATTAGGAAGTGGCTTTCTTGAAAATAGATGCTTCCTTCCAGATTCCTGTAATGCCTACTTAAATAGACTTGTTTATGGTTATCAAATAAGAAAAATATATACAACCTTGTGCTGAAACACTGGAGCAGAAGGTAAAACCAACCAGAGATTTTGAAAAATCCCTGGGAACTTAGGTCCAACTAGTGCAACCATTTAAAAGTGTCATAAACTGCATCAATAACCTCAGCATCCTCAATGATTCTTCCTTCTCTCACCAACTATATACATTTAGTTGTCAAGTCCTGTTGATTCTCCCTCCACAATATCTCTTCCATCCATGCCTTTCTCTCCACTCATACCACTCTAGTTCAGGCATTTACCTCCTTTTATCTAACTTGCTCATAATCATCTGCTTCTTGGTTTCCCTCTCTTCAGTCTCTCTTTCTCCAATCCATCCTCCATACAGTAGCTGCTGATCTTTCTGAGACTGTCAAACATCCTGGCTGGAAGATCTCCATTGGCTTCCTATGCCCTCAAGGATAAAATACAAACAATGCAGACTACTTAGCTTGGCATTCAAGGATCTGTGCTTATTTGCAGATTTGTTTTATCTCCTTCACACAGTCTATGTTCCAGACAAACAGGTCTATTGGCTATTTCCCAATAGCCAGTGGCTACTGCTTCGCCACCTTGGAGCATTTCACGCAAGGGATCTTCTGTGGAACCCAATTCCTCTTCAAATTCTCCTATCAGAATTCTTATCTTCTTCAAAACTTGGCAGGTACTACCTCTCCAAGCTTTTCCTTATCTCCCCAGTTTCTAGTGTTCTCTGTCTCCCTCCTTCTCTCTCTCTCTCCCTCCCTCTCCCTCTCTCTCTCTCCCTCTCCCTTTCCCTCTCTGCTTAAACTGAATTCTATTTATTTATCTGTGGACATAATATATCTCTCAAGTTTTGTGCAAGCTCCTAAATGCAAGGACCGGTTTGTTGTTGTTCTTGTCACCTCATCCAGTCCTTGTATAGTCCTTCGCATATGATAGGTGCTTAATAAATATTTGTTGCATTAATTCTCCTAGGTACTCTCTACAGCATACAGCACTCTACTGGTACATAGCAAATGGCATTAAGAATGGATAAAGGAAAGCTGTGGTGCATGGTCACGTCCTAATATGGATATGTGGCTATAATTACCCTCAAACGCAAATCTGTTTTTGCTTTTCCATTTCTGTTGCCACTATCCTAGTTCTAGCCCCCCTGACTTCTCCGACTCTCTCAATAATATTAATTGGCCTCCCTGTCTACAAACTCATATTCAATTCATCACACCCTTAACTTCCCAAGTCATTCTTCTCAAACACTGCTCTGATTATATCACTCTTCTGCTCAAAAGCACATAAATACCCCTCAAAACAGTGCAAACTCCTTAGCTTGGCATTCAAGGCTCACGTCAATCTGTCCCCAACTTACCTTCCAACCTTATGTCACATCATGATGCCTCTGGATCAGTCAATGTGGGCTGCATGTTTTACCCTAGGCATGCATTAGGTTTTTTTACTTCTATATCTTTGCTTGTTTCTTTTATCATGAGGAACTCTGGGTCGTACAACATTAATTTTTGAATCTGAAGAAAGTCATGGCAATGACTTGGGTCCAACAGAGCTATAAATGGGGGATCCTGTTACCAGTGCCAGGCCTGGAGTCCAGAAGATTCATCTTCCCAAGTTCAAATCTGGCTTTAGACACTTACTAGCTATAATGTATGACCCTGGGCAAGTTGCTTAACCCTGTTTGCCTCAGTTTCCTCATCTGTAAAATGAGCTGGAGAAGGAAATGGCAAACCACTCCAGTATCTCTGCCAAGAAGACCTCAAATGGGATTGTGAAGAGTTGGACACAACTAAAATGACTGAACAACAGGAAGACAAGCAATCTCTCAAGAACCAGAAAGATCACAGGATTATACATCTGGAATAGGAAGGGATCTTAGAGGCCATCTAGTTCAGTCCCCTTATTTTAAAGATAAGGAAAGAAGTCCAGGGGTATTAAGTGATTTGCCCAATGACATATAGGTAGTAAGTAAATGATACGATATTGGATTTGAACTCAGGTCCTCCATCTCTAAATCTAGCAGTATTTTCATTATATTATGCTGCCCCCCCAAATCCCCATTAAGCTATAGGTGGAGGGCAGAAAAGGGTGTCCTAGAAAGGGTCCCGAGAAAAAGCAGTCCAAGAAGCAGATCACAAGAGGAAGCTGGGACAAAAACATCTGAACAGCAATGCTATTAAGGGACAGTTGAAAGGACAATTTCTTGGTTGCTGTCACTGACTTTTGATGGCTCTGGGCATCCCTGAGTCTGAAATGTCGAACAGACAGCAGAAGTGGAATGCTCAGGAGAGATACTGGGGCTAGATCTATAGATCTGAGGATTATCAGCACAGAGGTAGTGATTGAAACCACAGAAACCTAGACAATTCTTCATGGTTTCTTGTATATGATAGGTACTCAAGAAAAATCTATGCAGTGAATACATTAGAAGAGAACAGGGAAAAAAGGAGAGGGCTATGTTCATGACCTGGAGGAATATCTCATGCCAATAACAGGCTCGTCCATGGGGAAAGGTGGGCCAAGAATGAAAAATATCATTGTTTACTTTTCTAGGCATTGTTTCTTCTGAAGCTCAGTCTGGCTAGGCCCTGATGTCTAGCCAGGGGCTGTAAAGGATACTCCTTTCATCTTTATCTACTGAAAATTTTGTATCCTTCAAGGCCCAGTTCAAATTCTGCTGCTTTTACAAAAGCCTTCCTTGATCATGTTAGCTGAACATGATCCTTCTTACTCGTAAAGCAATGTGGATCACTCCTGTGGAGCTTGCCCCAGTACTGGAGATGAGAGTCAGGAAATTTTGGAAGTAGAAAGGTTAATCCAACTAACATTTATATAGTACTTACTATGTGACAGGTCTTGTGCTATGCGCTTTAAAACCATTATCTCATTTTATGCTGACAACATCTCTGGAAGGCGGATACTATTATTATCCCTAATTTACGGAAACTGAGACAACCGGAAGACTGGTGACTTGTCTTGGGTCACATAGGTAATTAAGTGTCTAAGGCCACATTAGAACTCAGGCCTTCCTGATTCCGCATCTAATACCAACTCAAATGTTAGTCTATGCCAAACTGGGCCTTGAACACATCTCTCCTGACTTTCAGTACAGTCCACAGCACCAAGCTGATATTCCTAGAGAGTAAACTTTCTGATGGTAGGTATTAACCTTCTTTCAACCAACAAGTATTTATTAAGTACTTACAATATGCCAAGGACTATTATAAGGAGTGAGGAGACAAAAATAATAAGGAAAAAGTACCTGTCCTCAAGCAGCTTTTATTCTAATAAGACAGACAATCTGTACATATACAAAATGAAAAGTTTTGGGAGGGAAAGCCCTAGCAGCTGCTGGGATCAAGAAAAGCTTCACCCACTAGTTGTAAATGAAATGAGTCTTCAAAGAAATCAAGAATTATGAGAAGTTGAGGTGAAGAGAGAGGAAATTTTGCGCATGGAGATCAATATTTGGCAACTGAGTGGATAGGTGAAAGTGATTTGAGGACAGCACCAAGGGTGCCAATTGGGAGGTCCAGAAGGATGGTGAAGTCCTAGGTAATATGAGGGAATTTCAGAAAAGGGGTGAGTTTGGAGGGGGAAAGATGGAGAATTCTGTTTTTGACATAGTGAGTTTGGGATAAGCAGTGTGGATTGTCAGCCAGTTAATGATGTGTGACTGGCGCTTGGGAGGATCACTAGGGCTGGATACTGGGGGGTCATCATCAAAGAGATAGTAATCAAACTAATAGGAGCTTATATAATTCTGTAACCTTCACAGTAATTATACATAACAGGTCCTCAACAAATATTTTCTCAGTGAATGAATGAGTAAAGAAGAGGAAATGAGAAGAGGACTGTGGTCAAAACTTTGAGGAAGGGTCTCCATGCCAATTGCAGACATTTCCATAGGAAAAAAATATGCCATAGAATGAAAGATAGCAATATTTATTACTCTAACACTGCTTTTAAAGATAATGTTTAAAACAAGAGAATTTTTGTAACTTACTGAAGTAAATATTGTATTTTTAGGTTTGTTTTCAATTATAGCTTTGGCCTTAGTCTAATCCACAAAACTTTCTTCTGTAATCACAAATAGTAAGACATAATGCACCTTTAAATAATTACGTTAAAAATTACATAATAATACTGAGTATTACTACCCATTCTTCACATTTTATCTTTAGAAGGGGATGGTTCCAACTTGCATCATGGGGAAGCCCTAAGGGTTAATGAACTAATAGACTCTCAACTTTTAAAAATAAAATCCTAAAATAAATACGACACTATCACCTCTAGCAACTATACGCAATTCCATGCTGAATTCACAATGAATCTGAAAATTTTCTACTAATATTTCACATATGAACCTATATTAGGCTCTTTATTACAATACTCTATCAATCAAAATCTATTAACTTGTACTTCCATGCAGCTAATTTAATAATTCCACAAGCTATTTAAATAAATAATTAAATATAATGATGATGATGATGATAATACCCTTACAGTGCTAACTGTGTGATCTTGGGCAAGGTTCTTCCCCTTCTCCGTATGTCTCAAGGTCCCATATTTCCAGTAAGCTTAAACCAGCAATGTAGTAATGACTGCATAATCAGAAAGTGCCTCGCAGGTTGGAATTAACTTTTTAATTCCATTCTCTAGCTATAATAAACAATGGGGAGTGGTTCACAGTGCCTATTTTCTACCTGACTCGCATGATTTCATATTTGTATAATTCTTGCTCCTCTCCAGCTAACAGAGAATAGCTAGATGGTTAAAAAACACTTAGAAGGTCTAACAAAATAAAGTCCCAAGACTTGAAACATTTCTTTATGCATGTCATGTATAATGCAGAACTATTATGCATACTTTCAAGTTGGTAAGAGGGAAAGACTCATCTGTTGTTGTGCCCACTTTAATTTCTTAAGTTTTCTTTTCAGTTTTTGTAAAAGCCCTGAAGTCAATAGGGAAAGGCAACAGACAAGGTGGTATGTGTGTGTGTGTGTGTGTGTGTGTGTGCATGCATGCATGTGTGTAAGGATAGGAAAGAAACTCCTTTTATAACCCCAAACTCAATCTCTATTTCCCCCCACTGTTATTTTCATAGTTAAATTAAAAGAACCTTTTGGGGGAATAAAAACCCAAACATCCCTCACCGAATATTGTTCTCAAAAGAAGCCCTAAGCCTGAGTTTCTTCTGTCCCTTAAGTAGCTGTGTGACCAGGTATTGAACAGCATTCCCTTCTTCCCACACAAGGAGGGTGCTTCTCAGTGATAGCATACCTACCCAAGGGAACACCTGACCTAAGTCAACTGCTGAACTTGCCTCTCTGGCATGATGAGACCTGGTTTCATATCTGTAGATCATGTTGCCTGGCCCATATCAACAAACTTTTCTCAGTAAAAACCACATTAGAATTCCTTGGAGTGGGATGTTCCTGGGAACTTGGGTGCCTTGTGGGAAGGCTTCATTTTACTCAAGTTGTTGGCTATAATAAGAGGTCATTTGGGGTAGACCAGTGATGTCAAACTCAAATAGAAATGGGGCCACTAATTCATAATGAGTCTCCTCAAGGGCTGCATATTGACTTAGTTTTAAAATGTAATGTTATCTATGTTTTACTGTATTTTTATTTATTTTGCTAAATATTTCCCAATTATGTAATGTGGTTCCTTTGTATTTTATATATACATTTTAGGTACTTGTGAAGGACACAGTCATCTTTCCCATTTCTTCCCCACCCCTGGAAAAATGAAATCAGGTGTTTGCTTTTTGCCAATTAAAATAATTTCTATCATTACAAGGATGAATCAAGGTTAAGTATGCACTGTTCAGGAGGTGGAGTCACATTTATTGAATGAAGTATTTCAGTCCGTTGGAAATGGTCAGGTTCTAAAGTTTTTAAAATGCTGGCACAAAGTATGCTGAAGATCAGTTACATAAAAATGGAATGCTGTAATTCATTCAAAGCTGCAGACTATTGCCTTTTATTTTAATAATGATCTCATTTTGATTTGTGGTATCCTTATTAAAATAATTACCTTTTGGCAACATTTCTCCTTGAAACGGATGGGGTTCTATTTATTTTGGGTGAGGGTGACTCAACAACAAAAGAAAAGACAGTTTATTTTGGTTTTTATGGTTTACTCCAGTTTTGAACAATGTAGTTTTGTTCTGGCACTCAGTATTATGCATGGTCCTCATTAATCCTTCTCCACATAATGTCTACATATTTTTAATAATACATGTATTATTATTATTATAGTCTCACTCAAAAGGTCCTCAAAGTCTCATCCACCTAATTTATTCTAACGAGGTCCCTGTGGCAGTCACATCACTTTGTTCCCATTTTACAGTTGGGGAAAAGGATGCAAAGAAAGGTCAAATGGTTTTCCCAGTGTCATCTGATCAGACAACACACAGAGAAGGGGTTAGAATACTGGCTTCTGGACAGGTAGTCCAGGCCTTTGTCCTGTATTTGTGCTGTTTTCAGATGAGTTCTTGCCAAATGTGGCAACTTATGAATTGAATCAGTTGGCTTCAGAGTGACCTAAATATACCACTGACCTTAAAGGAGACCATGGGTACATGTCATGGTAGAGCATAAATCCTCACTACCATCGGTGAAAATAAATGACCACATTCTGTACTAACTGTGAGAAGATTCATCATTATGTATGGCTGGCAAATAGCACAGTGAATTTCAATTAACTCTGAATAATAAAAACAATGATAATATTTTTCACTTGTATAGACTTTATTGTTTAGAAAGCCCTTTCACAGACATTATCTCATTTGGTCCTCACAATAATCATATGTAGCAAGAAGGGCAGTTACCATTATTCCCACTTTAGATATGAGAAAAAGATCAGAGGGGAAAGTAAGTGATTGGTCCAAGGTTAGCTAGCAGGAAGTGATAGAACCAGGACTCAAACCTAGCCATCCTAATGCCAAATCTGCTATTCTTTCCATTTTGTCAAATAGTATTGGGGGTCTCACATGGACATGCCAGATTTTACTACACTCAGCCTACATATAGGGCAGCTAGATGGCACAATGGATAGAGTGCCAGGCATGGAATCAGGAAGACTCCTCTATATGAGTTCAAGTGTTCTCAGACACTTACTAGTTGTGTGACCCTGGCCAAGTCACTTCACCATGTTTGCCTCAGTTTCCTAATCTGTAAAACGAGCTGGAGCAAGAAATTGCAAATAACTCCAGGATCTTAGCCAAGAAAATCCCAACTAGGGTCACAAAGAGTCAGATACAACTGAACAACAGCAGACCACATACTCTCTGTAGCATATTGGCTTAAGAACTTTGCTCTTGAGAACAATTTTTTTCTTCATAAAAAATAAAATGGGACAATATATAAAATTCTGGTCCTGGAGTCAGGAAGACCTGAATTATTAACTGTGTAAGCCTGCACAGATCACTTAATTTCTGTCTATCTCAGTTTCCTCAACTGTATAAAAAGCATTCATCTCCTAGGGCTGATGCGAAGACCAAATGAAATAAAATTTGTAAAGTGCTTTGCATAGTACTTGGCACAAAGTAGGTGCTTAATCAATACTCTTTCTCCTTTCCCTTTATGTTAGCAACAATATTGTTTTTTACGAGTGAAAAATAAAAGACGTGCAGCATATTACCGTGGATTTGTACCTTCATATCCTATACAGCATCTAGTATGGAGCCTCATACACAACCCATAGACTTAATAAGCATCTTTACCGTATGAATGTTATGGTTAATGTCATATTTGTCATTTACTTCAATGTCACCTATTTTGTAATTTTTACACAAAGATATCAAGTTCTTTAAAGAGCAGTGATCCTGTCCAGAAAAAAAAATCAATTAACACCCAAGTACATGCATGTTACATACATACACAGAGCTCTATCCAGTATTGATTATTCTATTAAGATGACGTTAGCTCCTCATTAACTGTCAGGGTGAGGCCAAAGTATGGCCACTGTTCCCCAGATGAGGCTGTCTCAAGGCTGTCTGATCTAAGGAGAAATGGGACCACACCACCCACACTGTGAGGCTCAGACTGCATGGACTGTTGGGTGCTCCAGGCTTAAGGCAGACAGTCACTTCTGGTTCATTTGGACAAAAGAACACCTTTGACTAATTGCAGGAGATTAACTCCTGCCATGCTCAGGCTGGCTTAAAAGACTTTAAAGGGTGTTAAGGGGAAAAACACGTTACAAGGGTTCTTGCGCTTTTGTTTCTATCTTGAAGTGACTACAAATTTACTTTCAGTTCAGTATTTATTTTTAAAGCAAATAAAAGCTTTTCTTAGTCATATGTATATGATTAAGTATGAAAAGGAAGTGTTCTTTAAAATTCCTGAGGCAATGAGTTTGGACTCTTGTCATTCAGGACTATTAAGCAAATATAGAAATGATTAGTTCCCCCTCCCCAGTTCCCCCCATTGAAAAAGTGGCATCATTTACCCAAGCAAGTGGATGGAAATACTTCAAAAATAACACTGAAGTTTACTGAGTAAATGGGTTAGTTAACTGGTTAAAATAAAACCCTTTGACATTAATAAAGTCTAGGAGGAAAATGCATAATTAAAGCTTTTGTATAATGATGAACTAAACTATTTAAAAGGGGGGAGAGGAACTGGGGAAGCCCCAAATTTAAAAAAATTATACAGCTACTATGGATCTAAAATAGGAATAACCAGATCTTAGATCAGACATATTTAGGGTATTTTTTTCTCTTTACTCATCAGCTTCGACCTGCAGTCATGACCCTGTGTTTTCTAACTGTGAGAGGAGTAAAGCTAGTAACTGAATTAGTTACAAATCTAATGTTTCCCCTTCCAATTTGAAACTCCATCAGCTGCTGTGACAAAATTAAAAAACAACAACAAAACCCACTTGGTTCTGGAAGGGCTAAAAAGTGTGGTACGTGAATGTTATAGAATTTCACTGCACTATAGGAAAATGAAAATGAAAAATTTAAGAAAGCAGCAGATTCATATGAACCAAGGCAAAATGAAATAAGTAGAACTGAGAAGACAATATACACAATGTTTACCAAAAAGGCACAGGAAAGAACAAAAACTCAAAGCTGACACTGTATAATTATGATGACCAAGAACTTGGCCTTGAACAGATAAGAAAATGCACAGCTCTTTCCTGAAGAGGTGGAAAACCATGGGTGTTCCACTGTCAGACTCAGTTAATGTATTTGTTAGTTTTATTAAACTGATTTTTTCTAATTATTTTGTATTTTTTTTTGTTACAAAGGATAGCCTTCTGGATAGGAAAAAAGTAAAAGGATATACTTGGAAGTAATGGTGATATAAAATCAAAAGATAGGAATATTTTTTTTTAAGAAAAAAATTCTTCTTTAAGCCATGCAAACAGTTTTAAAGGAGCATATTTTCTAAAGAATAACACAGTCTTAAGAATTTTAGGTTTTATTACTTTACAAAAATGATAATGAAAAAGCTAGCAATGTCATAATTTTCTATCTTATAAAAAGTACACATGCAGTTGTCTAAGAAACCTAAGAAACTTCAGCAAATTTTATTTTATCAAATTTTTCAACTCATTTAATAACCATTACAAATATCTTTCCAAATTTGACCTACAGCTGAAAAATGACTTTGAAAAATGTTTCTTTAAAACTCAAAACCCCCTAATATTAACATATAAGAAGTTCTTTTCTTTGTCTAATCTGCAAGTAGTAAATCATTTTTACACCTCTGCAGCAGATAAGAGTGCTGAGCCTGATGTCAGAAAGACTCATCTTCAAGAGTTCAAACCCTGCCTTAGTCACTTAATTAACTATGTGACCCTGGGCAAGTCATGAAATGGTAAACCAGTATAATTATCTGCCAAGAAAACCCCAAATAGGTTACAAAGAGTCAGACACAACTAAACAACAACAACACTCAAGAAGGTATATTCTGCTTTGAATAGATCATAAGGGAGCAGGAATTGGGGCAACCTTCACCTGTGGTATATGCCAAATACCTACACAGTGTGTTGTACATACAAAGTACTTAAATGTTTGTTTAATTGAATTCAAGCTGTTTTTAAAACATACCTGGGATGTTCTGCTCCCCTCCCCCCATCTCTATCCTGGCTTCCCTAGCTTCCTTTACATCCTATCTAAAAATCTTACTTTTAAAAATACTTTTCTAAAAAATAAAAAATAAAAAAAATAATCCTCCTAAAATTCTAGTGTCTCTCATCTCCAATTTATCTTAGTTTTCATGTTGTCACCCATATCAGACTGTGAGCAACTTGAGAGCAGGGACAGTGTTTTTTACCTTTCATTGCATGTCTAACTCTTAGTATGGCGTTTTTGTTGTTGTTCAGCTGTTTTTCAGTCATATTTGAGTCTCTGTGACCTTCTCTGGGATTTTCTTAGCAAAGATACTGGAGTGGTTTGCCATTTCTTTCTCCAGATCATTTTACAGATGAGGAAACTGAGGCAAACAGGGGCAAGTGATTTGCCTGGGGTCACAGAGCCAGTAAGTATCTGAGGCTGATTTGAACTCAGGAAAATGAGTCTTCCAGACTCCAGGCCTGGTGCTCTATCTACCTTGCCCCCTAGGTGCCCCATAGCACAGCGTAGGTGTTTAATAAATGTAATAAATGTTTACTGACTGAAATTCTCCTCCTCACCTCCTACTAAAATTTTAGTACAAAGCAAAAAAGGTTTTTTAAAAATAAAGATTCACTAATGTGTTTGATTTTGAAGGTTTTTTTTCCCTATGAATTGAAAAGCAACATGATGTAGTAGATAGAGTGTTGTACTTTGAGCCATAAAGACCTGGGTTCAAAAACCAGCCTTACTAGCTATATGTGATCATGGACAAGACAGTTTTTCTCTCTGAGCCTCAGTTTCTTTTTCTGTAAAACATAGATAATAATACCTGTAGTCTCCAGCTACCAGGGTTGTTGTAAGGTTCTAATTAGATAATATCTGTCTAACAATATATAAATGTCAGTGATTATTATTAGGTTTTGGTCCTAGTGGGTCAGTTATAGAAAGCATGAAAGCCCCAAAGCCATAGCCCAACTAAGTGGACAGTGTAGCACATCATGTGGGGAGGGTGACAAAACTAGTGAAAGATTATACTGAAAGTACAATCTCTGACAGCTTTACATCTAGATTTTTTCCCAACCACAGGCCTAAAGTAGTAATTAATAATAATCACAGTTAGCATTTACAAAGAACTTTAAAATTGCAAAACATTTTACAAATATCTCATTTGATTCTCACAACAACCCTGGCAACTAGATACTATTCCTATCCCCATTTTATATACAAGAAAAATAAGGCAGGCAGACATGCTCAGGATAACACAGCTAGTCAAGTGACTAAGGCTGGATTTGAACTCAGGACTTCCTGATTCCAGGTCCATCACTCTATCCAAATACTCAGCCTAGCTACAATTAAGTCTTTCAAAGTTAAGTGCCTCACTTAAATCTAATTCATTTGCAAGTCAAGACATCAACTTTTGTGACATCCTTGGTCCTCTTCAAAGTGATGAACAACCACATCAAAATTTAGTGGGCATCTTTGGAAAATAAATACCCTGGATCTGTGGGCTAGTATCATTCAGAATACTATATAGCTCTGATGTTGGAAGGAAAGGATCTTATCAAGTTGGGAATATTTGACTTGCCAAGCCACACAGACTTATAAAACTAAGACAGAACAGAAGAATGAAAATCTCTCAGAAAGAAAAGTACCAAGCAATCAAACTCATTAAGGGATAAGTATGATGATGACCTTGGAGAAAGCCCAGGGTTCAAACATTCTCATTGGAGAACTCTGATGCTCGGGTGCTTGTCCACTGCCTGCTGTGGAATATTCTGCTTGGGGCTTTTTAGGTTAACAGGTAGGTGACCAAGATTAAATTACATGGAATTTGGGGGAAGGAGAGGATGCATACATTGACTTTTGTAGAACTTGTACCTTGCCTAGCTCAGTCAATGTCATTAGTCCCTCTGTTTCAGGAACGCTAACTTTATAATTCAGTAACATGTAGATTACAGGAAACTCTTAAAAGTATATACTTCAAAAGGCTCTGAATGAAATTTTCTTGAAAGTATTACTAAATTGTAAACCCATTTAATTTGAACTTTCCCAGTATGGAATTCTTGGGCAGCTAGCTGGTGCAGTGGATAGAATGCAGGCCAGGAATCAGGAAGACTCCTTTCCTGAGATCAAATCTGACCTCAGATACTTGCTAGCTATGTGACCCTGGACAAGTCACTTAACCCTGTTTGCCTCTGCTCCTCATTTGTAAAATGAAGGAAATGGCAAACCACTCTAAGATCTTTGCCAAGAAAAACCCCAGTGGGGTCCGATGACTGCACAATAAGATGGAATTCTTAGAATGACTGAGATGTGTAGCATGGAACATAAACTTGAGGAGACACATCTATTTTAAAGTGCTTCTTTCAATGTAATGAACACTTAGAAAAATATTACAACAGATTACACCATCTTCAAGCCCTTTGTGACATCTAAGGAATCTGGGCAAAGTGAGGCCTGATTTAGCTAAAGGGTGTCCCAAAAGTCTTAGTGTGGCTCCAAGGATGGTAGCCTAAAAGCGCACTAAGACTTTTGGGACAAACCATAGATGTTCAAATTTCTAAGTGAAAAGGCACACAGAAAAGAAAAAAAAATATTGCCCCAATACGCTTTCAAAACCTGTTAGAATGGAAGAAAATTAAATTTACCATTTAATAACACCCTGTTTCACAGACTGTGGATCTGAATTGTGGATTTGGGGAAACAAAAATTTGAGTTTCAATTTCATCATGTGAACGCAAGCTGCCAATATTATATAATTCAGTCAGCATTCATCATTTTTCCTGGTAGTGAGCATTTCTTGCAAGATTTGTCCCCAAAATAAGCAACACAGAAGTATATGGAGTAGCCTCTTTCCACTCAGCAGCTGGTCTCTAACTTTCCACAAACAGATTGCTGTAAAAACAAGCTGATTAAACACACCAGCCTGTTTGCTTAAGGGCGTTGAATGGACAACTCATTACACCTGGAGACTGAGTATCATTTACTACCAGGTCCAATCTATGAAGTTCTCTGTGGTTTGGAATTGAGAACCTGGGTTCAGGTTCTACCTCTGCTGGGTATGATCTCTGGGACCCTGGGCAAGTCACTTTACCTTCTTGGGACTCAGGTGTGGGACTGGCTGACTTCTAAGGCCTCTTCTCTAGCTCTGTGATATTATAATAACAGCTCTTTCCCCAGCCCCAAACTCTTGCCTTCCTTAGATAAACTGAGCCCCATGGCAATGCTTTAGCTGTGGGTAGTGCTCTTGTTAATGACAGTTGGAATTCACCCTAGAGCAGGAACCAGGGTGTATTCTCAGTCAAGAGGCACCATCTCTTGATTTCTTATCCCTATGTCCTCTGAGTCAGTTATTATTCTCACAAGAATCACATTAATACTTTATTTTTAAGATTTTTACATAAATCTTCTAGAGGCATATCATTAGTTTTTTTAAGTTATTTTGTCTGTAGGTGCATATATATCCCACACCACCCCTTGACAGATACATTGGTTTAAATAGTAAGTAAATGAATATTAAATTAGTATATATTTGCCCAGATTGCTCTTCACCCCCAGACCCCAGTAGTAGTGGACTAAAGGGGGAGCACATAGCATGGAAAAACACCTCTTCTTCCATGTAAAGTTCATATTGGGGGAAAAGGTCAGGCTCAGCCCTACCCTTCCCTTTGACCAGCCTATGTTTGCCAGTGTTTTCCTTCCTGATCTTAGAACCAGCCTTCTTGACAAACAAGGCCATGCGAATAACCTGGAGTGATGTCAGCAACCAAACTCACATACTCCATATACAAGCTCAGTTTTTTTTCTTTAAATCAATGGAAAACTATGTGATTTGTTCCTGTTAGGAACAAACTGATCAGAAAACATTTAATATAAAGCAACTTCTAAGGAGGAATAAAGGAATATAAAACTCTGGTCTTTTTCTGAAGGAGCATAGTATCTAGTTGAGAAAAAGAAAGATGTACATTAAAAAGTAATTAAGACTAAAAGGCAATATATAAATTCCAGAAAAACTGCATGTGGTGGTGGAGGCGATGTTATAAAAATTCAGAGAATGGAGGAGAAAGCTTTCAGGCTGACGTGGTTATGAAAGAAGTAAGAAATGTGCTGGGCCTTGAAATTTAGAGTGAGGGTTCAAATAAAAGGAAGGAGATAGGGAAAAACTGATGAATTCATTCTGACTGATGAAGGAGGCCTTGAAGGTAATTATGCAAAATGTGTGCTCTAAATAGTGAATATAAGAGGCTGGTTTGCATGGGGGTGGGACATAGTGTTTTATGAAGGGGAATAGCTGGAGAGAAGTCTGGAAAGGTAAAGGGGAGCTAGATGGTAGAAAAATGTATTCTTATTCTGAGAAGCATTGTTATATAGTGTAAAGAATCAAGAAGACAGGAGTTTAAATCTGGCCTCTGCTACTTATTAGCTATGTGACTGGGCAAATCACTTAATGTGGGAACCTTGTTTTCCTCATCTGCAAAATAAGAAAAATAATTCCAGTCCTTTCTACTTTCCTCATAGGATTGTTGTGAAAAAATGGAATAATGTATATGAAACACTATGAAAGTTCCATGTGAATGTTTTTTGGTAGTAAAAGAAAAACCATTCTTCTTGACTTTGTTCAATAGAGTTCAGACGTGATTCTAGGAGAAGCAAATATTCTATTTAACATTAATGTTTATTATTATTAACTCACTATAAACATCTTTTTTATGGAATTCTGATAGAAAAAGTCATGGAACAAGTAACTACTTTATTATTTTTTCATATTTCATAATCTTCTACAAACTATGGAGCACTGCTTTCTGAAGTTTAATAAAAATGTTAGGCTGTAAACTCATCCTCCGTAGGCTGACTGAGGACATGGTCTTGTAGTAGATAGGACGAGAGGAGGGATGACATGTCCTTCATACCATTCCCACATTATTTTGATTTTTGCTGGGTCTCTTATTTTGAAAGTTTTTCATTTCATGTCATATGAAGGCTATAAGTATGTGTTATGGCAACATCTATAAAAAATGTTGTTCTGAAGTTTTTATGGATCATTGTTAGTTAAAAAAAAAACAAAAACATTTATCAAGAGTTTCCCAAGTGCCAGCCTCTGTGCTAAGTGCTTGGAATGCAAGGCAACAATAATCTTTGCCTTCAAGGAACTGAATTCTAATTGATACAAATGGCAAAAAGCCAGATACAATGTAGCACAGCATAGATGCAAATAATCTTGGAGAGGAAGGAACTAGCAGCTAGGCTACACCAGCAAAGCCCTCCTGCAAAAGAGGGGATTTTAGCTGAGTCTTGAAGAAAGCCAGGAAAACTAAGAGGAAGAGGTAAGGAAAACACAGAAGAAAGAGCTAATAAAAAGGCACAGAGATAGGAGATGGAATGTTATGTGTGAGAAATTGCAAGTACACTAGGGTTGCAGGAGTGTAGCATGTAGAAAGATACAGTGTTAGGAGACTGGAATGGAGGAAGATAGGACAGTTGGGTGGCACAGGGGATAGAGCACTGAGCTTGGAGTCAGAAACTCCTGAGTTCAAATCTGACCTCAGATGTTTACCAGCTGTGTGACTCTGGGCAAGTCACTTAACTCTGTTTACCTCAGTTTTCACATCTGTAGAATGAACTATAGAAGGAATTAGCAAAACATTCCAGCGTCCTTGCCCAAATAGGGTCACAAAAACTTGGACGAGACTGAAACAACTGAACAACAACAAAATTTGAGTTATGAAGACATTAAAATGTTAAACAGGAGACTATATATTTGATCTTGGAAGTAACAAATAGTTATTAGAATTTATAGAAAAGGGGAGACACCTAGACAGACTTACACTTAAGGAAAATCACTTCAGCAATTGGTTTGAGGATGGACTGAATGGGGAGGGACTTCAGGCAGGGAAGACCATTTAGAAGGCTATTTCAATAGTCCAAGTGAAAGTTGATGAGGGCATGAACTAAGATAGTGGCTGTGTGAGTAGGAAGAGGGAGTTTGGAAAGAAGAAATGACAAGATTTGACAATGGAATAGATACGTGGGATGAGTGAGAGTTAACAGTGAAACTGAGTTAACAATGAAACTCAGGAAGCCCAGGTGACTAGGATAGTAACATCTTCAACAGTAATAGGGAAGTTTGGAAGAGGGGAGCATTTTCAGTGAAAGGACAATGAGTTCTATTTTGAGTATGCTGTTTGAGATGCCTATGGGACATCTAGTTTAAAATGCTCAAAAGGGAGCTGGGCATGAGGGGCTGTATGTAGCTCAGGACAGGATAGATGTAAGAATATGGTAATCACCAGCACAGAGATGATATTAAACTCATGGGAACTGATGAGATCACCAAGTGAGATAGGCAAAAGTGAAGAGAGGTAGGATAGAATTCTATGATAATTTGTACAATTTGTGTATTCTCTAGGATATTTTGAAGTCTGTATTTGCAGCACAAGGATTTATCTCTTGCTAATCAAGTAAAGAGTGCAAACATCTGATGTTTAACTGAAGTCCTCATCAGCTCATTCCTCGCGAGGTATATCATGATTATTTCAGCCTCATCTTTTTGGATGGTATTTGGAAAGAAATGGTCCTGGGACAAGTTACTATAATGCTCGTATTCCTTTATATACCATGTTTTTTGAATTCTTGCACAGGTGGATAAAATTATTGTTTTTTATAGTTGAATGGAAGTGTTAAGATGTAAGCTCGTCCTATGTAGACTCAATGAAAGCACCCTTAGTACAACACTAGTACCAGAGAGGATAAAAGGGATGATACGTATTTCATCTTGTTCCCACATGACCATCAATCACATCATCATCATCATCATCATTATCATCACCATCATCATCATCATCATCATCATCATCATCATCATCATCCAGCTAGGTGGCACAGTAGATAGAGTGCTGGGCCTGGAGTCAGGAAAACTCCTCTTCCTAAGTTCAAATCAGCCTCAGATATGTGCTGGTTGTGTGACCCCAGGCAAGTCACTTAATCCTATTTGCCTCAGTTTCCTCTCCTGGAAAAGGAAATGGCAAACCATTCCAGTATCATTGACAAAAAGAAAACCCCAAATGGGTTTTCACAAAGAGTCACACTTCACTAAAAAAATGACTAAACAACAACAGCAATGTCTATTAGTGTTAATTTCCACATTTTTTTAGCACAGCTAGGTGGCCCACTAAATGAAGTGCTCGGTCCAGAGTCAGGAAGGCTCATATTCTCAGTTCAGATCTGCTCTCAGACACTAGTTGCATGACCCCAGGCAAGTCATATAACCTTGTTTGTCTCAGTTTCCCCTTCTGTAAAATGAGCCTGAGAAGGAAATGGCAAACTACCCCAGTATCTTTGCCAAGAAAATCCCAAATGGGGTCATGAAGAGTTAGACATGACTGAAACACATCATCATCAGCAGCATCAGCATCATCACCATCATCATCATCACCATCATCATCATCACTCCAATATTTATTTATACTCCCAATAAATGATTGTACCTAACAATAATCCAGAGTGCGGCATTATTTGGAAAGAACTCAAATATTAGAGCCATATGATTCTGTGAAAGTTGTAGGAGGGTGATCATGGTCCCTCAATCATCCTCAGCCAAATTCCCACACTGGTAACTCCTTGGTTTCATAATTGAAAAGAGAATAAACAAAATGGAACCCAAAGGGAAAAAAGAGTTGCCACCAGATATCTAGATCTTGAGTGTTCAGAATAAAAGCTGATTCACCCACCAGAAACTCTCTATTCTGACCTCTCATTAGAAAGGTTGGACAGGTGTCAACATCAAAATCAGAGTGTGCATCTCACTTCATGCAGAACATTTAAATGTTCTGGCAACATTTACAAGGCACTAGAGTACCCAGCACATCCAATTTGGAAGGCAGTGCAACCTGAGTGAAACTAATTACAGTGTTAGCCTAGAAACTTGGGTAAGATAAACTGGGTAAGATCAGAGTGAAGTGGCAGGCTAAGTAGGTGGTCTGCTCCCCAGCTTAAGCTACTTTACTTAGAAGTAATGAAATATAAGGTCCCAAATTAAGAATGGTAGAAATAGCGAGAGCAAGTACTAGGATCTTGTCCTAGGATAAGATATAGGGAAAAGATCATGGTAGCTGGAAAGAAGAGATTCCTTCAGATTAGAGGAGAAATGAGCTGGGGTTGGGGGGAGGTGCAAAATGCGAAGCAACATATATGTACTTGATAAAGGAAAGCAGAAGAGGGAAAGCTAGGGGAAAATAAAAGTCAGGAATAAGATTGGTGAAAAGTTACTAAGGATAGATGCAAGAGGAATTTCCACAAGAAAAGTTATTTTATTCCAAAACAGTTTAGTAGAAACAATAATAAAACAGAGAAAACTTTTTTTTTTAATCCCCAAAGTGGATAAGTTGAATAAAGTAGAGAAAAAGAAGGAAGTTCCTAGATTTCTTTGGAAGTTGAAACGAAAATAACTCAGAAAAAAATACTTGGGAACATTTCCTTGGTACCCATTTCAAGGTATTTGCTCTTTACACCTGGGACTCATCTCAAACCTAAGAACAAACCTTTGGAGCAGAAATCCTTCAGAAAGGCTATTTTCTGGAGTGTGATATTAAACCTCTGCTCCACTTCTATGTGACTTCCCAAAGCAGCCTAAAGAGCATCTGATTTAAGCAAGTGAACTATCGTTATCAGTGAAAACTTCCTTGATTTTTCTTTACTTTTCAATAGTTTTATGTTATCAGACAGCCCTTAAGGTTGGATCTAACCAAAAAGACTACTTAGAAAGTCACCTCTAGTTTTTTGTTGTGCTTTTTTTTTTTTTACTAGAAATCCCTGCAATAAAGAATTACTTGAAATTCTCTCCATAGTTAAAATCATCCAATTCAAAAATCAATTATCTTAAGTCACAGTTTGTAGCCCCAAGTGTCTTCTTGTTTTAAGAATTTGCCTTATACCTATAAATCATGTATATACATGCACCTTTGAAGTGAATGCCAATTTAGCCTGTAAGCAGAACTAAAAATTCAACATTCTCTTGTACATTACTAAATTTCACCATCCAAAGTGTACAGCTGAACCCTACTACAAATATTTTCAGGCTCCAATGCAGGACAGGAATTCAAAGCATGCATCTGAGTATTTAATGGTGTTAATTTCTGGCTGAACATAAACATCAGTTTCATTTAACAAGTCAGTATCTTAGGAAAGTAAAGCAAATAAGTTCCAGTGAGACGCAGCAAGTTGGGTCCTTCCGAACTGCGAGATAAACAGCCCAGTGACTGATGCCTGGCTATTTGGAAATATACCTAAGGTACATTAAGTTCTGCATTTAAATGTACTTATTTTTTAAATATTAGAACCATAGACCCAAATCACAGATTCTTCATCTAATCATTTGCATATAAAATAAAATGTGCAGGGGGAAAAAATTCCCAATAATAAGATGGCATTCTCTCAAATGCAGATTTGTTTGGATTTTTAAATTTAAGCATGCCTGTTTTGCCTTTCAACTACAAAGTTCAATCATGCCTGGAACAAATTTTGAATTGAAAGCATAACTAACGAAATAAAGGTTAGTTTTGTTTTGTTTTTAACTAGCAGGCACATGTTTAAAAAGAAAAAAAGAATTTATCTTACCTGGAAATATAGAAGGCCTTTTCTTAGGACGCCTCAGGTGAACGGGGTCCAAATTCTTAACGTTTCTTTGAAGTCTTCCTCGAATGTCATTTCCTATGAGCAACTCTGGCGGTAGGCTACTCCGTCTTGAAGATTTATGATCATTCTGAGAAGCATTTAGTTTGTTCTTCGTCCTGGAATATAAATTACTGTCATCAACTGCCATCATACAAGGGTAAGCCCTTAGCAGCCAGAGTCTGAGAAGCCAATGGCAGCCGCAGCCATCCCCAGCTCTGACGTTCTCATGCTTTACCAAACACTTGTTTGGTAAGTTTAGCAAGTTGATAGGCGTGGGCTAGACAGGTGTAGAATTACTAAGTAGCCCCTCCTTTCCAACAGTTAATAGCACAGGGGAGGAGATGCATGAAAATCATTAGGTTGACAATAGCTTTCAAAAAAGTCGGAAATTTGAACAAGTGGAAAGTCCCAGCAGCCCATGATGTAGGGGTCCTTCCTTATCTATAATTTCTTAGATTCTCTGCAAAAAGGAGACTTGTTATTTATGAAGAAATGCTTCTGCAAGATGTATATCTTTCTCTTTTTAAGGTTGTTACTATGATTTCCCCAAACAGCCTCAATTGATCAATGTTCGTTGTAGAAGTTTTAATCACATACTTCATGATTTGTGTGCATGATCAAAATAAACTTCTGCATTTAATAAATTTCTTATCTAACCGATAATAAATAAGAAGCCTGGCAAAACAAGATGAGAGAAGACCTGAACAGCATTATAAGTATCTGTAAACAATCTTATCATCTGCATATGTCAAGGTTGGAGCTCACCAGCAAATACTGTACACTTCTTCCTCCTTCCTAAATTGGCTTTATAAGGAAGGGAGCTGCTTTGAAAAGCATCTGGCATTCGGGTCAGGAATCCCGGAAACAAGTGTTAATTCCAGAAGCTTCTACGTTCTAAGGAGCTGGTGACTAAAATTTTACTGTCGTTGGGAGGGGTGGGGATCCTCCTGATTTATAATCTTTGGGGTCAATGGGTCAACTGCCTCAGGAAAAGGGGGCATTTACTCTGTACAGTTTCCTATTTGTGCCAATTCTTCTTCCCTTTTTCTTTTCCATATTTTATCTAGCTCATTATTCCCACTCCTCCCCTTCCTATGCACATGGAACTCTCCTCTACAATTCTGCCTGGCTGACTGTACATGATTCCTATTATTGTCCTTTCCTAGGGATCCCCAAGGCTAGATCAGTCAGCACACACCTCATGTCTATTAGCACTGTGTGTCAGACTTCAGCCTTTCCTGTTCTCTTCCTATTGCCTGGCATGGGTAATTAGAGACAGGGAGAAGGCAGGTTATACAAAATATCCACTCATGACTAATAATAAATGGAAGTGGTTGCTCTCCCCTAAGGAAAAACAAATTCACTTTTTATTCTCAATCTTCTCTTTCTCTGGGTATACTTTTAATAACATAGACATAACACAAAATAAGTCTGAGCTTATACTCATTTAAAATGGGTGCCAGTGTGCTGAAAATGCGTATAGTCAGAATGATGGGCTTTTAAAACAGAAATTCAAGGGACCATTCAAAATCACTGAGTTGCTGAACAACTGCTGGGTTACTTAGGTTTCCTGGATGCTAAGTAGGTTTTGCTCTTTGTTAAAATTCACAAGTTGTGCCGTCTTACCTAATCAAGGCCATAGTAAGTGGAAATTTCTTCCCCTATTTAATCCTACAGCAATGAGGTTTCTAAACTGCAAAGTTTTTTGAATATTAGAGTTTTCTTTACCACATGTGTTTCCTGCATCATCAGAACCTCATAAACTCTACTTTATATAGTCAGTCAATTTCACTATTAGTTCCTATGCCAGTACTATTAATTTGGGGGTTACCTATATTCCTCGCCCTTTGGAAACACGAAGAAGGGGCTCACTATCAAACAGACATACACTTCGAAACAGTGAGAATCCTGGACAACTTTTTAAAGCACATAGGTTCACAGATTTATATCAAGAAGAGACCTTGGACCCCCTCTAGTCCAGCCCTATAATTTTAAAGATGAGGAAACTGAGACTTAGAGAGGTGACATGATTTGCTTGAAGGCACACAGGTTACAGCTACCCCAGACGTAGGATGACAGTACAGATTCATAAAGGATAACTATAATAATGTCAAGATTCTAACCCAGGTCTTCTGACTCTACATACCACACTTCCTTTTACTGAACAGAAACTGATTTTTTTATTAGTAAATTTTTGAAGTACAAGATCGGATTACATATATATGCATATATAAAATATATACATATAAATTTAAATGTGTTTATATATTATATATTTATCATAAATCATGATATAGTTATATTTATTTATATATATTTAAATTGGACCTATGATTTCATTGGTGTGGGGAAATTTCTGCCATCAGTGCTGATCTATACCTGTACTGGAACTTAAACCCAGTCTTATCAAATTCCAAGGCCAGTTCTTTATATATGATGTCATGCTCATTCTCCATGTTATAATTATCTAATGGACAGAAAATTAATAGTTTTAAGAAGACAAAGCTTTGAGGATGATTTTCAAACATAAAATAAAGCAAAATATAACACTCCCCACTTTCTCCCCCAAAAGGCACATCTTAATATATTCAGAGAGACTAAGATGACCATGGACAGCAGAAAATATCCTGTGACTTTCTCTGCAGACATTAAAAAAAAAAAGATTTATTTAAAAGAGTAGAGTTGTTTTGTTTTTGTTCCTCCCACCCCCCAGCATTTTAGTTTTAAATCAAAGCCCTTTCAAGTGGGACACCACGTTTAATGGAAGCATTGAACAATAATCAGCTGACCTGGGTTTGAGTCTGGGTTTGCAACTGAACAACTTTATGAACTTTGTAGTCACTTGTTTGTGTTTCAGTTTCTTTACCTATGAAATAGAGAAAATAATACCTACCACTTTCCAACTCATAATAAACATTGTGAAGCTAAATGAGATGATGTGAAAGGTATTATTAACAAACAGTGCCATACACAAATATAAATATAGTGTATAGTTACACTTTTGTTTTTGTTTATAGTAGGTATCCTAAAAGAACTATGAGGCTAAAAAAATCCAGATCAGTGATACATTGTTACACATGTACTACATCTACATAGAAAGACCATGTTTTTGATTTTTAAGCGTATTCCGTATGTAATATTTACAAGCAATAGAGATCAAGCTCAGCTCAATATGTGGTCTTCTCTCTCTCTTCAAAAACTCCCTTGCCCTTCCTTCTCTTCTACCTTCCTTTTGGGTCTCCCAGTGCATCCTGGGTCATCTCCAGTCATCCTGATGAATATCTGGTCACTGGATTCAGATGGCTCAGGAGGAGAAAGTGAGGCTGGTGACCTGCACAGCCCTCCCTCACTCAAAGCAAAGTCAAGTACAAGTCATGTCATCATTTCTGATGGCATGGTCTTCTTCAGCAATGGACAAACATAAAAACAACAACCCTTTCAAGATTCCAGTCACACGCTGTCTTCACCCATTAGAATTTAAGCTCCTCTAGGGTAGAGAGTTTCTTGTTCACTTGCATCTGCATACTCAGCACTATTTATCTTCTGTTGACCTATTAAATGTAATTGATGATGAGATTTTTTAAAAATAAATTTTAATTAATAATTAAATGGAAAAAAATTTTTTTTACAACACCTACATTTCTCAATGTATATATCTTCCATTCACTGCCTCATCCCTCAGGCATCCTTTATAACAAAAACTAAAAGAAAAACATAAAATGGTTCAAGAAAAGTGAACATTTCATTGAAAAGAATCTGAAATTTTAGGCAGGGTTCCACATCCATAATCCCTAATCTCTGCCAGAAAGTGGGAGAGGTGCTTCACATATTTCTTCTTTGGGGCATGATTGGTCATGACAATTTTGCAGCATTCAGTTCTGAGTCTTTTGTTTTTGTCCTTACATTCACACTGTTGTAGCCTTTATGTGCATTGTTTTCCAGGTTCTGCTTACTTCATCAGTTGATCTAAGGCTTCCCCTGCTTCTCTATATTCATCAAATTTGATGTTTCTTATTGAACGGTAATATGCCATGTACTACAATTTGTTTGGCTATGGACATCTGCCTTGTTTCCAGTTCTCTCCTACTATAAAAAGTGTTTCTATAAATATTTTGGTACCTTTGGGACCTTTATTTTTCACACTGTTCTACTTGGAAGATATATCTAAAGACATGGTAGTCACTTTCTTGGCATGATTCCAAACTGCTTTTCAAAATGGACAGACCAATTCAAAGCTCTACCAACAATTAGTCTTTTTACCATTCTTCTTGCATTGGCTATTCCCATTATTTGTCGTTGTTGCTAATTTTCTATATATGAAGTGTGGTCTCAGAGTTGTTTTGATTTTCATTTCTTCTTATCATGAGTGATTTGGAGTATTCTTTCATATGGTTGTTAATAGCTTTCAATTCTTCTTTTAAGAAATGTGTGCTCTTACTCTTTGACATTCCCTTATCTATGGAGGAATGGCTTTTGACAAGTAGATTTTTGATGGCCTATGGAATGAAAGAGATGAACACAGGAGGAATAAAGTTCAGAGTTTTGTCATTTAAATATGTTAAAGATTTGATATGACAATGTTAAAATCTATTTCAAATACAGATATTTCCTTATCTACGAATTTAGATTTTAGTTACAATTTAAAAAACAATTGAACCCTCAGAATTTAGATTTTAGTTACAATTTAAAAAACAGTTGAACCTTCAGAATTTAGATTTTAGTTACAACTTAAAAAACAATTGAACCTAATAATCACATAAATTATAATTCTATAATCAGAATTAGCAACTTGTAATCTGGACACTCCCAAATATTCTCTGTTTAGGAGGCCTCTATGTAGATAAAACTCTCCTCCATTTAAATCGTTTTTTTGGAGGAAAAATGATGGAATAGTCTAGAGGTATATTCTAAAAGGAGTACTGTCCAGCAGGAACAATTTCCTTTAAATGTATGTTCTTAAATATCTAAAGAGGAAAAAGAGAGGGGAAAATATCCCTAAAATATATGAATATATACATATGCATATTTGACTGATAATTTGAATGATGAACAAATAGATAAAATAGACCAAACGGATAAATTTTTCTTGATTCAATTTAAGTGAAAATCTTCATGTCTAATAAAGTTAAACTAATCCTCCCTTCCTGAATCATCCACTTTTCTGACTGCCAAAAATTGGATGTCATTTTTATGAGTCAAAAAAAGAATATGCCTAAGTGTAGAAGTTGAGACACTTATAAATTTTTATTTTTTAAATAACTCTCTAATTAAATGATATTAATATGTAATGGGACTAATCACACTACTGGGCATGAGGTCAAAAAACAGAGGTCCAATTTCCACCAAAATCTTCATATCAACACATTTTGTGGAAACAAAGTGGGTGCTCATTGATTAACAACTTCAAAAAAAATTTTCAAAACAATGCTCCATGAATGCAATGGGATATTATTTTGGAACAAGGAGAGACAAATATGAAAAAATGAGGTAAGAACTGTATGAATTAACGCAGAGTGAATGAACAAAAGGAAAAATGTTCACATCAACCCAATAATGTAAATGAAAAGATCACTAAAGGGAACCCAATATCTGAAAATCTGTTGCCTTGAACAAAAGTTAGTTCTCCTCTTGTGAGAAAGGGGACTACTAAGACAGAAATATATCTATATCTATATCTACGCACACACACACAAACACAGATATATACACAAAAAACAGTAACAACTCCCAGATATACAAAACTGAAAACCTAAAAATCACATAAATTATAATTTTATAATTAGAATGGAGGTGGCTTGTAATCATCTTGCCACTCCCAAGGCTGCTACACAGATAAGACTCCATTCTACTCAAATCTGTTTCTTTGAGGAAAAATGATAGAACAGCTCAGGGTTAGATGTATACTCTAAAAGGGGTGTGTGTGTAGTGTATATATGTTGTGTGAGTATATGTACTGTATATACATACATACACACACATTGCAGATGAAGTCACTGCATTGAATATTTTTGGTGAACTGTTCTTTCTTTATAAGATTATATTCAATTTGGGGGAGAAAAGGGGAGCAACATATTGTCAGAAATGATTATGATATAAAAATAACAGACATCATTTAAAACATACATATATCTATTCTATTTAAAATTAGGAAATCAATTTGATACTACCAGGTTGCATATATAACACAACATGGATATTTTTGTACAAAAGCTAGGAATGCAAATTAGTCCTTTTATGGAGAGGCATGAAATTGAATAAACCTCCATTTCTAAATGGTAGATAGGTTTACTCCATATAGTTTTGGCCTGGTGGATACTATTTCATAAAAATGTCATTGATATGTTATGAGCAAATCATATTTTAATGTTGGAAAAACCCACTGTACCTTCATTGCCTGATTGCTAGGACCACAACTTAGAATTTAACTATGGCACTAAACTTCCCCCTGTAACTCTGCTTGACCACCAAAGGCTTTTTGTTTGTTTGTGAACCTTCAGTTTCCTCTCTCTAAGAGGATATATTGTGTTTTAAAGGAGGCTGATTTAATAATATGAGCATCTCTTGTGTACTTTTTCAAGTTTTCAGACCCTCTCCCTATCAAATCTTCTATGTATCTCTTCAAGATTTGCACTGCTTCATAGAAAAATAAAATGAACATTATCATTCAGCCACAATTTCTATGCGTTCTTAAACAATATTTAAAAAATCATTTTGCTTCTTACTAAAAAGCTGAAATCAGAGAGGCTTTTTACTACTGTAAACTAGTACATTCCTAGAAATGATCAACCAAGAATGTTCTGGGGCTGTCAGAGTTAGTCATCCTGGCTCTAAGATCTCCCTCTGACCGTATTAAATGTTCATTTAATGAGCCCCTTTTTCTGAACTTCTCAGTGTTTACTCTGGGATTTCCTCTTTCTCTGCCACCCAAAAACCATAAATAGCAGTTTCCCAGCCTCTTCCACCGTTGGACAATTCTGGTAGCTTTCTCTTCTACAGAGCTGGCATCTGCCTCCCTGTAACTTCCTCCCTCTTATCCTAGGTGTGACTTCTGAAATAACAGAAAGAGAATCTAATTTCTCTTCTGCATGACAGTCCTTTGAATATTTGTAGATAGTGGTGTTCAAATGTATATTCTTTCTTCAGGCAAAACATTCCAAGTTTTTTCAACCTTGTCTGATATACCTTTCTCACCATACTGGTTTTACTCCTCTGGCAACAGTCTAGTCTGCCAATGTCTCTATTAAAATCTGGTTCCCAGAACTGGCAAGGTATGGTGGAAAGAATTTGGAAATCACAGAGACTCTGGGTTCAAATCCTAGTTCTGTCATGTAAAGCTTATGTGACCTTGGGGAAATTATTAACCAGTCACATGGTTAATCATGAATGCCCATCTGAAACTCCTTTTCCTCATCTAAAAAAAAAAAAGGTATGGGAAGAAGGAAAAAGGGCATGGAGATTGGACTAGGTGACTGCTAAGCCTTTTTCTAGCCCTAAATCTATGACTCTATGATATTCTATATATTCCAGATGTAGTCTGATGACCCCAGGATTCAGTAGGACTATCTTTCTTGACCTGAATATCATACATCTTTTGATGCCACCCAAGACTGTATTAGTTTTCTAAGCAACCATATCATATTATTGAGTTGTAGTCAAATGAACTTCTTGGATCTTTAAAACAATTTTAAAAAATGTGAAATTATAATTTTAATCATTAACAAATATAAATATTGCAATATTCAAAGAACAAAAAAGAACTGTATTTTAAAAAACTGATCTTATTAGTTAAATTTATCAAGGTAGTAAAAAAAATTATCGAGTCTCCTTTTTGATTTTTTTTATTTTTTAAATTTCCCCAGATTCTTTAAAGTACAAATTACTAATATGCTGTGTCTCCTTCATCTTCTACTTACACAAGTGACTTGGGGTAGCTAGGAGGTGTAGTGGATAGAACACCAGTACAGGAGTCAGGAGGACCTGAGTTCAAATCTCACCTCAGACCCTTGACATTCACTGGTTGTGTGACCTTGGGCAAGTCACTTAACCTCAATTGCCTCATCCTGGCTCATCTCCAGTCCTCTTGATGAATATCTGGTCACTGGATTTAGATGGCTCTGGAGGAGAAATGAGGCTGGTGACCTACACAGCCCTCCCTCACTCAAAACAAAGTCAAAAGCAAGTCATTTCATTATTTCATGATGGCATGGTCTTCTTTGGCAATGATGAACACACACAAGTGACTTGTTTTAAAGTCAGAATATGGGACTTTGCATTTATTCCAGTTAAATTTCATGTTGAAAGTATTATAGCCTGACTATAGAAAATGATATGATCTCCCCAAACTGATTTGTAATTTTAAAAGCTAGAAATAATGATGTCCTTTGGAAAATAAGTGGAATTCGGCAGGTTCATTTATTCCATGTGACATATTTCGTAAAAAAGTATCTGCTTGACAAGCTATGTAGAAGCTCCCAGATTGTCTACCTGTTTCTTCATACAAGTTTTGGTTAAATGAAAACCCTGTCCACCAGGAAACAACTGTCTTGGTGTCCTGATCTACATAAGAGGTTAGGCTTTATTTCCTTCCAAGAGAGTTTGTGTGGATTAAACTAATTAATGACTGAACTTCTTAAATGAAAGGTGCTGGAAGAGTTAACAACTATAACAGCATGCTTAGAATCTATAAAGACCCACAAATGCCCTGAGTATCATGTTGACAGGTGAACTTATAATTTTACCATTCAGGTATGGTTTCTACAAATCTATGTTGGGAATTAGGAGCTATGTGTGCCATTTGACTCTGTTACCTACTCTGTGGATGACCTGGAGCAAATCCCTTCATCATTCACTACCTCATTTTTTCCATCTATAAAATAAGAAAGACAATAGTATATCTGTTCCCAGAACATCTGACTGGGGATCTGAGTGGATTGCATGTCTGCAAAGTAGTTTGGGCTAGGGTTTACTGAGGTATTATTTAAATACATTATTATACTTACTATTTTGAACCTTATTAAATTAGGTATAAATTTTAAAAAAAATACATGTTCCAATATTCTGTAACCATTTTGCTTGGCTTAAATGAGGGCTATAGTTTAAGAGAGACCAGCAGGCTGTTTCAATCTGAGGCTCTTAAGTTATCTACCCCTAGATGACATCACCTCCATTCTATGGTCTGGTCTTAAAGGCTCAAAAATCTGTTCTTATCAATTCATCTAGTGATAAATTGGTTCATACTAATAAATTTCACAGGACTCTGACAGAAACAATTTGTTAATTCACAGCATCTGGCACAAGAACTGGAATGAGTTGTCTGAACAGAGCACTCCCTTTGGGTGACTAAGGCCACTGGTAGAAAAAAAAACCCCACAACTACAGAATCAGAAGGTTGCTGTGTGAGTATAGATTTAGAGCAGTTGGGTGTTCCAGAAAGAGAATTCCATTACTTCATTGAAGCTTGATGAACCTTCTTTTCCCATTTTAGGTATATTATTTCTACCTAAAGTCTCCAGATTGGTCATTTAAAATCAAAGCACTGTTTCCTCTGGGAGAGAAGCTGGTAGACATTGATAAGTGCTTATTAGCCAACTCTCCTTTCTAACAGAATATGACCAGTGAAAAAAGAAACTTTTGTCATTCTACTATTTCCTTATGAGATAAAATCTCAGAGATGGAAGGGACTTCAGAGGTCATCTGGTACTTGAATAAGAACCCCTCTACAATACACTCAAGGTTTGGGGTCATCCAGTCTCTACTTGAAGATTCTCCAGTGAGGATGAACCCAATCTCTCCTCATTCCAGGCAGTCCATTCAACTATTACAAGTCCCTAATTTAAGAAAGGCAGCTAGGCAGTGCAGTGGTTAGAGTGCTGGGCCTGCAGTCAGGAAGACTCATCTTAGGTTCAAATCTAATCTCAGACACTTATTAGCTGTGTGACCCTAGGCAAGTCTCATAACCCTGCTTGCCTCAGTTTCCTCATCTGTAAAATGGGCTGAAGATGGAAATGGCAAAATGATCCAGTATATTTGCCAAGAAAACCCCAAAATGGGGTCACTGAGACTTGGACTTGACTAAACAACAACAATCCTTAAGACATTTTTTCCTACCAAACTGGATTATGCCTCCTTGAAACTTCTGCTTATTGTTCCCAGATTCTGCTTTCAGGGCCCAAGCAAAATAGATCTAATTGTTCTTTCACATAATATCTCTTCAAATACTTGAATATAGATATTGCCCTCCAAGCACCCCCTCCAAGTCTTCCTATTCTCCAGAATAAGCGTACTGACCTCCTTCAAGCAATCCTCGTATGACATGAGATCTCCATCTATTCACCATCTTGATCACTCTTTTTGGGATGCATTTTAACTTGACAATATCATTCCCAAAATTGTGTCCCAGAATTGAACTCATACTCAATAGCTAATCTTCAGTGAAAGGATATTCCCCTTCCTCTTGTTCTGAACAATCCTCAAAGTGGAATGCAATCTTTTTGAGAGCAGAGACTGATTTGTTTTTTGTCTTTGTATCTTCAACAGCTCCCAATGGGACCTATCTCTGCATCAAAGGGTGTGGACATTTTAGTCCCTTTCCTTTTTTAAAAAAACAAAATCGCAAATTGCTTTCCCGAATGGCTAGGCCTGTTTACGGTCCCAAATGTGTTGGTGTCATGAACCTATTCTTGATGAAGCCATACTACATTTTAATGATCACTGGTTTACTTGCTAAATGCTCATAAGACATTCCTTTAATAATAGGCTCTAGAGTTTTTGCCAGGAATTTCCAAACACACACTCTATGGATTCCACTCTTTTCTGGAAATCAGGTAACATTTGCCCTTCTAGAGTCTGAAATTCTTTGCAGTCTATTAAAGATTACTGATAGGATCTCTTCAATTCTGTCTACCCATTCTTCCAGTACTGTGTTGCAATTAAATCATCCCCAAACAGTGACTGGAACTCACTGATGGCAGCTAGATGCTTTCTTCATCTATTTTTGCTTTCAACTCCCTGTTAACCATATTTGTCTAATCCTTCCTGGTCTAAAAACATTTTCTTTGAAAAAGAAAATATAATTTGAGTTATTCTGCCTTCCCATGGTCATTATCCCATCCATGCTGAGTAGAAATTCTATTCCTTGCTTGATCCATTTCTTGTTCCCAACGTCCTTTAAAAAAAAACAAATAATGCTTTTATTGTTTTTAGGGTTATTCTTAGCATCAGCTTATTTTGAGCTTTAATATGTCCTTTTTTGTTTTGCTGTATTTTTGGGAGGGATCTAGACCTGTGATTTCATGGATATTGAGAACTCCCAGGGAGATGGCAACTTCTTCTAATGTAGATTAGTTGTTGCCCTACAATTTATAATCTTAAGAGATTTGCTAGGAGCACTGACAGGAGGAGTTAGATAAGCTACCAAGGAAGGATGTGAAACTTCTGGCCTGAAGAATTTTTAGAGTCAGTATGATCAACCACTGATCTTGAATGATTTTGATGCAGTCCTTAGTACAGCAAACAGCTAGGCCAGAAGCACTGTTGTGGACGACTCTTTCAGTTCTATGATTCAAAGAGCTTTCTTCAGGCCAAACCCCCATCTGACCTTTCCGAATATAAAAAACATAACCAATATCTATAATGGCTTTAAAATCCATTAAAAATAATACGATGATATTTTAAAGTGTGTTATAGACTACTCATTAATTTTCAGAAAACCAGGGTAGTTAACATTTTCTCCCAATCAATGCAGTTGTAGGTCAAGTGTTTTAATAGAGGCATAACCTTATGACAAATTGAATTTAGTATACTTGAAATGTGACATTTTACTCATTGGGTTCCCTTTGTTCCATGCAATTTCAGTTCCAGTCTCTAGAAAATGATTCAGTATGTGTATCTAAAAATATTTTTAAAGGGAAAGCGCTAACATGCTGCGTGGTCCCAGAGGGAAGGATCTATTACACACGTGCACACACACACACACACACACATATACACATACATCATCATTGTGTCAGAATGTGGTGTACTTAATAAAAACTGGTTGATTGCTTGATCAATAGAAAGTTATAGAGAGGCAGACTGTGGCTTTCTACAAGATAAAACTTTTAACAATTAAAACTCTCCAAAATGGCCTTGAGAGGTAGGGTGTTCTATGACACCAACAAGTGGATGGACCACTTCTTAAGAAAGTCACAGAGAAGATTCATGATTTAGATGGGATTATACTAGAGTACATTTATGATATCTTCCAAATCTGAGATTCTATGACAAGGACTATATTTATCATAGTACTATCTTACTGCTTGTATAATGTGAATAAACACATATACATACATATATACATTTATACTTTTTTCCAAATAATTTGCTACAAGACATACACCGTGGTTAATACTCTAATCAATAAATGTAGACTCAAAGAATTACACATGGAAGAATCTTTGGAAGCCCTATAATCTAACTTATTTCATAGGTGAGGAAACTGAAGCCCAGAGAGGTTAAGTGATTTACCTAAGGGCATACAAGTATTAAGTAGTTGAGATGAAAGTGTGGATCCTTTTCACTCCACAAATGATATGTTTTCTTCCTCTCTTTCCAATTTTCAGTCATTGTCAGCTTCTTTTTGCCTTTTTCTTCACTTGTCCAATTTCGCTATATTTCAACTATGTTATTCTTCTTTTGTCTTTACCCTTTCTTCTAGGGTCTTTTTTTATTACCCTCATCACCAGAGAAACCACTGAGTCACCTGAGACATTAAGGTATCTTTCTAGTTCTTCTCCTCTCACAGGGTTATAGAAAAGTCACCATTTTCTTCATTTCCCTTTCAAAGACAAATTCAGAGGCAAGAAAAATCCAAATTACATTTTGATTTTGTACAGAACTTAAAAATTACTATCACTTTTCCTTCTTAATGAAATTAAAATTTAATGTTAGCTGCCTCAGAGACAATCTTACTGAAGGGGATGCTAAATTTTTTACTCGGTAATATGGGTCCTAAAATCCAAGATGTTTTGTGCTACTCTAAATCTCTAGGCTGTTCCCAATCTCCACTTTTTAAGTGTGGTTGATGCTAATTCACACTCTGTAAGCAACAAAGTAAAGCACTCAAAGGTACTGGTTTAAAGTGTAGTTCTCCTACCCATAAAGCCCAACTATTGAATCCAATCTTAACATGTTAGCCTGCCATCTTCTGACTCAGCTCAAAATAAACATTCTAGAAAATAAAATTAAAACACAAAATCAGAAAGTTACCTTTCCTCTGCTTTAGAAGTTCTTAACTTTTCTTTTGTCATAAATCCTTCTGACAGTGTGGTGGACCTATAGAGCACCTTCTCACAATAATATTTTAAACATATAAAATAAATTACATAGGATTACAAAGGAATCAGTATTGAACTATGGTTATCAAATACTATTTTTTTTAAGTTTGCAGACCCCCAGTTAAGAATGCTTGCTCTGGTTCCTTAAATCAAATTCAAATTTCTTTCAGTGGTTTTAATGCCCAAAAGGGCTTGCACAGGGAGGCAAACAAGTCACTGATGGCAAGAAAATCTTCCCACACAGAACAGAAGCAGAGCTAATAAGACTATGTAATATGAACTCTCTCTTCTCCCGTACTCCATACTGTTACATTGCTGTGCTTCCCCCACCCCCATTCTCCCCTCCTTTGTTCCATTTTTCAAAGAAGTAGTCCATTTTCTTGCCAAGGTAAACACTTCCCATTTGTTCCCTTCATGCCTTTACTTCTCATCTCCTCCAGGAGCATTGGTCATTCCCTTCTTCTCTTTCATCTCTGCTGACGTCTACCTACAGATGTGCTTAGCTCACAGGATCTCCAGGATCACACATTTTGAATTAAAAGAGGTCTTAGAGGTCATTGAGTTAAACCTCCTCATTTTACACGAGGCAACTGAGGACCAGAGAAGTTGAGTAACTTGTCCAAGGTTATCTCCCTAACCTTAAAAAACATACACTTAACCCTTACCTTTCCCTAAGCTGTGGTCTTATCTTTAATCTCATAAAGTCAAACTCCTAGAAATAAAATCTATGCTCATCGTTTCACTTCTACACTACCCAATTGTTTCTCTGGCATTCACCAGAAACCTTCTTCTACAAAGCATCTAGTCATCTCTTAACGACTCCATGCAGCATCCTTCTTTTCAGTCCTTGTTCTACTTGACCTCTCTGCAGCTTCTAACACTTTTGATGGTTTCCTCTTCTTTAATATTCTTTCCTCCCTTCACTTCTCTGTCACTGCTCCTGTTGTTTCTCCCCCTTATTGCTCCTTCCTGATCTCCTTTGCTGGACATCTCTCATCTCATGTTCATACTGTCCCACAAGGATCTGTCCTGGCCCACCTTCTTTTCCTTCTCTATGTTCTCTCTCTGTGAGTTCATAAGCTGCTGTGAGTACAGTTATTGCCCCATGCAGATGATTCCTAAATCTGTATATACAATTCGACTTCATTTAAAAAGCATTTATTAAATACCTACAACATTCAAGGCGCTAGGAATTCAAAGACAAAAGTGACACTGACAAACATGGTTCCTTCCTTTAAGGAGTTTACATTTTACTGGTGAATACATGTAAATAGTAAATAAAGCTGAATTGATGAAGGAGAGAACAATGATAACTATGGTGATGAGGAAAGGATTTTTCACAGATGGCACATGAGCTGAGCCTTGAAGGAATCAAGGGATTCAAAAAGACAAAAGTGAATAAGAAGTTCATTGGAGGCACTGAGGGATTGTCTGGGCAAAGATTTGCAGGAGGGAGATGGCATGTTGAGTTTGCAAACTTACCTGGCTAAACTGCAAAGTGTGTATAGAGGAATAATATGAAACAAGTGTGGAAAGTTAGGAAGGAGTCAGATTATGAAATGTGTTAAATCCATACCAATCTGAGGAGCTTGCATTTTATCCTAGATGCATTGAGAAGTGAGCCACTAAAGATAATTGAGTAGAGGAGTCATTTGGTCACACCTGGTCCTTAGGAAGATTATTTGACAGTTGGGTGGAGAATAGATGGGAGATAAAGGAGAATAGAAGCAGGGAAGCAAATGAGGAGGCTGTTACCACCGTTTAGGGGTGTGTGTGTGTGTGTGTGTGTGTGTGTGTGTGTGTGTGTGTGTGTGTGTGTGTGTGTGTGTGTGTGTGTGTGTGTGTGTGTGTGTGTGTGTGTGTGTGTGTGTGTGTGTGTGTGTGTGTGTGTGTGTGTGTGTGTGTGTGTGTGTGTGTGTGTGTGTGTGTGTGTGTGTGTGTGTGTGTGTGTGTGTGTGTGTGTGTGTGTGTGTGTGTGTTCGTTCGTTCTTCATTGCCGAAGAAGACCATGCCATCAGAGAAATGATGACATGACTGGCACTTTGTTTTGAGTGAAGGAGGGCTGTGCAGGTCACCAGCCTTACTTCTCCTCCAGAGCCATCTGAATCCAGTGACCAGTTATTCATCAGGATGACTGGAGGTGACCCAGGATGAGGTAATTGGGGTTAAGTGACTTGCCCAAGGTCACAGAGCTAGTGAGTGTCAAGGGTCTGAAGTGAGATTTAAACTCAGGTCCTCCTGACTCCTGCACTGGTGCTCTATCCACTGCACCACCTAGCTGCCCCGCCACAGTTTAGATGGTGAAAAACTGAAGTATAATGATGATGACCACTGGTCAGGGAATGAAACAGATGGATTCCAGGCATATTGTGAATTTAAGATTGATACGATTTGGCAACTGACTGGATATAGGAGAAGGAGATTAAAAGAGTAAAGAATAACTATGAGGCTATGAAGCAGGGTACCCAGAAGGATGGTGGGGCCCCTAAATAGAAATGGTGAAATTGGGGAGATGGGGAGATTTAAAGAGAGAGATAATCACTTCCATTTTACACATTTTGAATTTGAGATACCCATGGGACTTCCAGAAAATCCTAGCAAGAAAGAGCTACAAGGCCCCTTTTGGGAAAAGGAGCCACCAATTGTACTGGTGCATAGTATAGAAAGAAAAAGTCTCACATAAGTATACACTATCAAAAATGTGGTGTACAACAGGTCATAGATTCCAAACACATACCCAGAAAATCATAATATTTTACAGCTATAAGGAACTTCAGACATATCCTTTACTTACAGGATCTAAAGCTCACAGCATCTATAAACATAATCTAGTCCAAAGCCCTCATTTTATAGAGGAGATGAATGAGGCCCAGAGAGATTAAACCACTTGTCCAAATCCACACCGATTATGGGTATCAGGGCCAGGATCAGAGTCCAAGTCTTCTCACTCCAAATGCAATGCTTTTTCTACTACAAAATAATTTTCCATCTCCTTTTATAGGGGAAAGATTAAATGATTTGTTTGAGGTTATATGTATACTTAGGTCTCTTGATTCTCAGTACCAAATTCTTTTTTGCTCTATCACATGCAGATATATTCTAATATGCAGTGATCAGAAATAATAAAGGGTCTCTGACTTTGTTAATATTACTTCTCTTTTTATTTTTCCTCACTGAACAAATGAATAACTTGAAATCTATTTCACATCATGTAATCATCATGTATTCTCTTACTGGACAGAATTTTTAAACTATTTCTTCCTATAATACTTATTTGGGGGTAGGGGAGAGTAGAAGCAGTAGCTGTTTTGTTTTGTTTTATTTTAGCAAAGATGTTTCTTTTTGGTTTACTCTATTTTGTCCATTATTTCTTTCGATTTCCTGAAACAATTCTCTTTTGAGTTTTATACCCTACATAGGTCAGAAATTGTAAAAGTACTAATTTGTTTCCTTTAAAGTTTCCTTAGATTTCAACACTGGCATTAACACATGGGAAGCTGCTGATCCCTTTATCCTTTGCATTTACTGTGTTTCCTTTAACCTGTGTACACTGTATGGTTTTGGTCTCATTTGGGTTCCTCCAGTGCCCACTGAATTCCTGCAGAAGTTGATGGATTTTCATAAGTTTATATATTTCTTCTTATTCCTTCTACTTTCTCTACGTGTTATGTCTAAGTTTCAGGGTTATCCGTTCACACATCCAAAGAAACACAAATATAGGTAACGCAACAAAAAAGAAGGCTTGAGCAGGCCAAGCCATGAAAAACATTCGAAGCACCCTGAAGTATTTTGAACAAAAGCTGACAGGAAGCTGAAAGTCACCCTGTCCACAGAAGGCTGAATCTTCTGATTCACAACTAGTCAAAAGGTCTGACTCCTGACAATTCCTTTGCTCATTTTTCACAGTCACAGTGAATGCAACCCATCTGAAAGAGGAAATTAACTTCTTCAGACATGCAAAAAGGAAAATAAATCTGTCTTTTCTCTCATTTTTCTTATGGATTCCAAGGAAGGGATGACAGGTTTGTGCAAAAAGTGTAATGTCATTCCAGTGTAACAGGCAGTGGGGACAAGGTACCAAGAGTAGCAAAAGGGGGAAGAAGGCTCCCTGGAGCCAAGATGGCAGAGTAGAAAGACACATATATGCTAGCTCCAAACCCACAGCCCATAAAATATCTGAAAAAAAGAACTCCCAACAAATTCTGGAGCAGCAGAAACCACAGAACAACGGAGCAGACGAAATTTCTGTTCCAGAGAGCCTGAAAACCTCTCGCAAAAGGTCCTTCACGTCGTGGACCTGGAGCAGAGCCCAGCCCAGCCTTGGCCGCGGCGCCAAGAGGAGCAGATCCGAGCAGGCTTCAGGGACAGAATTTCCAGCAGCCACGCGGGTCCCTCCACCCACAGGTGACAAGGGTTGGTGAGAGGGCCTTTTTGGTGGGTCGAGAGGGAAGTGGGGTGCCCCCATAACTCAGGCCCCCTCGGGAGGCAACAGCGGAGGTGGGAGCAGACAGGGGCTCCCCAAGCAGGCAGAAGCCCCGATCCATTGTTGAAGGTCTCTGCATAAACCCCCTGAGGGAACTGAGCCTGAGAGGTGGCCCTGCCCCCACCTGAGCACCTGAACTTAATCTCACACTGTATAGCAGCCCTGCCCCTGCCAAGCCCTGAGGCTGGGAAGCAGCATTTGAATCTCAGACCCCAAGCGCTGGCTGGGAGGATCTGGAGGCCAAGTGGGTGTGAAGAGGAAGCTCAGAAGTCAAGTCACTGGCTGGGAAAATGCCCAGAAAAGGGAAAAGAAATAAGACTATAGAAGGTTACTTTCTTGGTGAACAGGCATTTCCTCCCTTCCTTTCTGATGAGGAAGAACAATGCTTACCATCAGGGAAAGACACAGAAGTCAAGGCTTCTGTATCCCAGCCCACTCAATGGGCTCAGGCCATGGAAGAGCTCAAAAAGGATTTTGAAAATCAAGTAAGAGAGGTGGAGGAAAAACTGGGAAGAGAAATGAGAGACATGAAGTCAAAGCATGAACAGCAGGTCAGCACCCTGCTAAAGGAGACCCAAAAAAATGCTGAAGAAAATAACACCTTGAAAAATAGGGTAACTCAATTGGCAAAAGAGGTTCAAAAAGCCAATGAGGAGAAGAATGCTTTCAAAAGCAGAATTAGCCAAATGGAAAAGGAGGTTCAAAAGCTCACTGAAGAAAATAGTTCTTTCAAAATTAGAATGGAACAGATGGAGGCTAATGAATTTATGAGAAACCAAGAAATCACAAAACAAAACCAAAAGAATGAAAAAATGGAAGATAATGTGAAATATCTCATGGGAAAAACAACTGACCTGGAAAATAGATCCAGGAGAGACAATTTAAAAATTATGGGACTACCTGAGAGCCATGATCAAAAAAAGAGCCTAGACATCATCTTTCACGAAATTATCAAGGAAAAGTGCCCTGAGATTCTAGAACCAGAGGGCAAAATAAGTCTTCAAGGAATCCACAGAACACCTCCTGAAAGAGATCCAAAAAGAGAAACTCCTAGGAACATTGTGGCCAAATTCCAGAGTTCCCAGGTCAAGGAGAAAATATTGCAAGCAGCTAGAAAGAAACAATTCAAGTATTGTGGAAATACAATCAGGATAACACAAGATCTAGCAGCTTCTATATTAAGGGATCGCAGGGCGTGGAATAGGATATTCCAGAAGTCAAAGGAACTAGGACTAAAACCAAGAATCACCTACCCAGCAAAACTGAGTATAATACTTAAGGGGAAAAATTGGTCTTTCAATGAAATAGAGGATTTTCAAATTTTCTTGATGAAAAGACCAGAGCTGAAAAGAAAATTTGACTTTCAAACACAAGAATGAAGAGAAGTATGAAAAGGTAAACAGCAAAGAGAAGTCATAAGGGACTTATAAAAGTTGAACTGTTTACATCCCTACATGGAAAGACAATATTTGTAACTCTTGAAACTATTCAGTTTCTGGGCACTGGGTGGGATTACACGCACACATATGCACACGCACACGCACACGCACACATAGAGACAGAGTGCACAGAGTGAATTGAATAGGATGGGATCATATCTTAAAAAAATGAAATCAAGCAGTGAGAGAGAAATATATTGGGAGGAGAAAGTGAGAAATGGAATGGGGCAAATTATCTCTTATAAAAGAGGCAAGCAAAAGACTTATTAGTGGAGGAATAAAGAGGAGAGGTGAGAGAAAAACATGAAGTTTACTCTCATCACATTCGACTAAAGGAAGGAATAAAATGCACACTCATTTTGGTATGAAAACCTATCTTACAATACAGGAAAGTGGGGGATAGATAAGCAGGGTGGGGGGGATGATGGAAGGGAGGGCATGGGGAAGAGGGAGCAATTTGAGGTCAACACTCATGGGGAGGGACAGGATCAAAAGAGAGAATAGAAGTAATGGGGGGCAGGATAGGATGGAGGGAAATATAGTTAGTCCTATACAACATGACCATTATGGAAGTCATTTGCAAAACTACACAGATTTGGCCTATATTGAATTGCTTGCCTTCCAAAGGGAAGCGGTAGGGAGGGAGGGAGGAAAAGAAGTTGGAACTCAGAGTTTTAGGAACAACTGTCGAGTACTGTTCTTGCCACTAGGAAATAAGAAATACAGGTAAAGGGGTATAGAAAGTTATTTGGCCCTACAGGACAAAAGAAAAGATGGAGACAAGGGCAGAGAGGGATGATGGAAGAGAGAGCAGATTGGTGATAGGGGCAATTAGAATGCTCGGTGTTTTGGGGTGGGGGGAGGGGACAAAAGGGGAGAAAATTTGGAACCCAAAATTTTGTTAAAATGAATGTTAAAAGTTAAATAAATAAATAAATTTTAAAAAAAAAAAGGGGAAGAAGGGCAGCTGATTCATTCACACACCAGTAGTTTCCTCAGATTCTGTGGTTCTTCCACCTGCCTACAAGCTACCCCAGCATGGTGTTTAAGAGGTGTGTAGCATAATAGATAGAAGATTGGATTTGGATTTTTAAGACCTGGGTTCAAATCCTGATTCTTACACTTACTGGCTATGTGATCAGAGGCAAATCTCTGGGCTTATTTCCTCATTTGTAAACAGAGAGCCGATAATATCTGTAGCACCAACCACGTAGGTGGTTCAAAGGAGATAATGTATATAAAGCATTTTGAAACTTTAAGGAGCTATATAAATGTAAATTGTTATTATCATTATTTTTGCAGGCAATAGGGGTTGCCTGGCCAATGCCAAGTGTCTCTGAAAATCTGAACTCAGTTTCCTCTATGCCACCTAGCTGTCCCATAAATGTAAATTATTGTTACAATCCCTGTCTCATTTCTGTTGTTTCATATTATGTATCTCTTATACTGCTCCTTAGCCCATATAAAGTGCTGATACACCTTGTAAGTGTAAGTGAAAACTACCAGGGAAGGAAGTTGCTGGAATAATTCTGAGAGATTTAAAGAATCTTAGCATACTAGAGAACCTGACCATCATTAGTTGTTCCTATATTTTTTACAAGAGCAAGAAAAGGAGGAAAAAATTACTAAATTTTGATCATATGAGTTCAATGATGACTTTACGTGAACAAAAGGACATAGTTCTGTAATTAGTAAACACAATTTATGTTAACAAATGATCCAGTTTTTTTATACCAGACTCCCAAAGTGAAGAAGACCACGGTTCCTATTAATGACCATATAAAGAGTATCTGTGTATCATTCTCAGGTCAGAATAAAATTTAGTATTGACATGACCAAAAATATCATTTTTAATAAAAATAATGTTTCTAGCTTATAGAGAGTCTATAAAATTATGAAACGTTGGTTTTAAGAAGAGAGAGAGTAAAAAAAAAAGCAGAGAAAGTTCCTCAAAAATTATTGGACAGAATTACAGCACAGTAAAGAGGTCCTGTCTTAGTGTCCAAAGACCTGAGGTTATGTCCGGATCTTGATACTTAGTGGATGTGTGATCCTAGATAAAATCAATCAATCTATCTATCTATCTATCTATCTATCTATCTATCTATCTATCTATCTATCTATCTATCTATCTCTGGAGATCTCATCAGCATCCTAGTAGATCTGAAACTGTTATTCAATGTATCATCTTATTTTTTAAAAATTATTTTTATTTCATTAAATATTTTTCCAATTAAACACTTATTTTTAAAATTTTTGAGTTCCAAATTCTCTCCCTCATTTCTGAGAAGGCAAAAAATTTGGTAATGATTATACATGTAACATCATGCAAAACATAATTCCATATCAGCCATGATGCAAAAGAAAACACAAAATGAAACAATAAAAATAAAGTAAAAAAAAATGCCATTCTGCATTCAGTGTTTTATCACTTCTCTCTGGAATTGGATAGCATCTTTCAGTATGGGTCCTTTGGGTCTGTCTTGTATCATTGTCTTGATCAGAGTTTTTCACAGTTGATCATCCTTACAATATCCTCCTGGTTCTGCTCAATTCACTTTGCATGAGTTCATATAAGTCCTCCCAAGCCTCTCTGAATTCTTACTGTTCATCATTTCTTATAGCACAATAGTATTCCATCACAATCGTATACCACAAATTGTTCAGCCATTCCCCAACTGATGGACACCCCCTCCGTTTTCATTTCTTGGCCACCTCTAAAGGAGATGCTATAAATATTTTTGTACAAATAGATCCTTTTCTTTCTTCTTTGATCTCTTTGGGATAAAAACCTAATAGTGATATTGCTGAATCAAAGGTTATGCACAGTTTTACTGGTAGTATATCAAAATGCTGTTGATTTAGGTAGGCTTCTTTTACATTCTGCAACCGTGCTAAGGTTGTTAATTGTTTCAACTAGTTTTTAGTTCATTTCTGAGTATATCATTATATTATCCACAGAGTAAGTTTTATTTCCTCATTGCCTATTCTAATTCCTTCAATTTCTTTTTCTTGCTTTATTGCGATAAGCTAGCATTTCCAGTACTTTGTTGAAAAACAGTGATGATAATGGACACTCTTACTTCCCTCTTGATCTTACTGGGAAGTCTTCAAGTTTATCCTCATTACAGATAATATGTGCTGTCAATTTTAGAGAGATATTGCTTATCATTTTAAGACTCAATTGATTCTGATGCTTTCCAATGGTTTTTAATTGGAATGTGTGTTATATATTGTCAAAGGCTTCTTTTTCATCTACTGAGATAATCATGATTTTTGTTGTTTTTTGCTATTAATTTGGTCAGTTATGCTGATAGTTTTCCTAATATTGAACCAGCCCAGCAGATTATAGTGTATGATCTTTATATGATAGATTGCTGAAATTCCATTGCTAATATTTTATTTAAAATTTGTGCATTGATATTCATTAAGGAAATTTGTCTTTTTTTCTCCCTGGTTTAGGTATTAAAATGACATTTATGTTATACAAGGAATTGGTAGGACTCCTTCTTTGCCTATTTTTTCAAATAATTTATATCATATTGGGATCAATTTTTCCTTAAACATTTCGTAGAATTCACTTGTGACTCAAACTCATCTTGGAGATTTTTTTTTTAATGGAGTTCACTGATTGTTCAAATTCTTTTTCTAAACTGGGGTTATTATTTAGGTGTTCTGTGTTCTCTTCTTTTAATTTGGGCAATTTATATATTTGCAAATATTCATCCATTTTACTTATATTATCATTCTACTGGCATATAAATGCACAAAATAACTTCTAATAATTGCTTTGATGTCATCTTCATTGGTGGCACATTCACCCTTTTCATTTTTGATACTAGTAATTTAGTTTTCTCTTTCTTTTTAAAAATCAAATTAACCAATGGTTTATCTATTTTATTGTTTCTTTCACATAACCAGCTCCTAGTTTTATTTATTAATTCAATGGTTTTCTTACTTTTACTTTTACTAAACTCTCCTTTGATGTTCAGGATTTCCATTTCGGTGTTTAATTGGTGATTTTTAAATTATTCTTTATCTATTTTAGTTGCATGTCCAATTCAGCGATCTGTTCTATTCCCCTTTTATTGATGTACACATTGAGAGTTATAAATTTTCCCTTAAGTAATGCTTTGGCTATATCCCACAAATTTGGAATGTTACCTCATTGTTGAAATTCTCTTTAATGAAATAACTGTTTCTATGATTGGCTTTCTTGCCCATCCTTTCCTTAGGAGTAGATTATTTAGTTTCCAACATACTTTTAATCTATGCTTCTATGGCTCATTATTAAATGTAATTTTTTTGTATTATGGTCTGAAAAGGATACATTTAAGATTTCTGCTTTTTTGAATTTTGTTGTGAGGTTTTTAATATCCTAGCAAGTGGTCATTTTTTTTTTGAAGGTGCCATATACAGCTGAGAAAAGGGTATACTCCTTTCTATTCCCATTCAGTTTTTTCCAGAGGTCTACCATATTTAATCTAAGATTCCAATTCATCATCTTGACTTCTTTCTTGTTTATTTTATGGTTAGATTTATCTAGCTCCAAGAGGGGAGTTGAGGTCTCCCACTATTATAATTTTACTATCTATTTCCTATTGTAGTTCATTTAACTTTTCCTTTAATAATCTGAATGCTGTGCCATTTGGTGCGTATGTTTAGTATAGATATTACTACATTGTCTATGGTTCCTTTTAGCAAGAAATAGTTTTCCTGCTTATCCCTTTTAATTAGGTCTATTTTTACCTTTGCTTTGACTAAGATCATTATTGCTACCCCTGTCTTTTAAACTTCAGCTGAAGCATAACAGATTCTACTCCAGCCTCTTACTTTAACTCCATACATGTCTCTCTGTTTCAAGTGAGCTTCTTGTATACAGCACATTGATTGATTCTCATTTCTAATTCATACTGCTATTTTTTGGGGGGTGAGAGGTGTACATTTTCCCTACCTTATTACTTGATTTGGAACTTTATGTTAATGTTGGGCTCTGTTCTCAGCACGGTTGGGGGGATGGAGGGGAATTGTCTCAAGCTTCAGGATTTTTCAAACTACTGTTTTCAGAACTAGTTCTGGGGGACAGGGAGTTTTGGGTACTTGTAATGTGGTATAATCTCGGGAGAAGTGTGGTTACTGCTCAACTGGTTTGTACTCTGTTCCTTACCAAGTGTCCCTGACCCCTTGGGACCAAAAGTGATACTGCCCCTCAGGGCTTTCACTTCCTCCCTCCCTTGAATTGTTTTTTTGTTTTGTTTTGTTTTGTTTTTTTAACTTTTAACATTTATTTTCACAACATTTTGGGTTACAAATTTTCTCCCCTTTTATCCCCTCCCCCCCCAAACCCAAGCATTCTAATTGCCCCTGTGACCAATCTGCTCTCTCTTCTATCCTCCCTCTCTGCCCTTGTCTCCGTCTTCTCTTTTGTCCTGTAGGGCCAGATAGCTTTCTTGACCCCTTAACCTGTATTTCTTATTTCCCAGTGGTAAGAACATTACATTTGATCCTAACACTTTGAGTTCCAACTTCTTTAGCTCCCTCCCTCCCCACCCCTTCCCTTTGGAAGGCAAGCAATTCAATATAGGCCAAATCTGTGTAGTTTTGCAAAAGATTTCCATACTAGTTGTGTTGTATAGGACTAATTATATTTCCCTCCATCCTATCCTGACCCCCATTACTTCTATTCTCTTATGATCCTTTCCCTCCCCATGAGTGTCGACCTCGGATTGCATTCTCCTCCCCATGCCCTCCCCTCCATCCTCCCCCCCACCCTGCTTGTGCCCCTGTCCCCCACTCTCCTGTATTATGAGATAGGTTTTCCTATCAAAATGAGTGTGCATTTTATTCTTTCCTTTAGTGGAATGTGATGAGAGTAGACCTCATGTTTTTCTCTTGCCTCCCCTCTTTATCCCTCCCCTAATAAGTCTTTTGCTTGCCTCTTTTATGAGAGATAATTTGCCCCATTCAACTTCTCCCTTTCTCCTCCCAATATTTCTCTCTCACTGCTTGATTTCATTTTTTTTTTTAAGATATGATCCCATCCTCTTCAATTCACTCTGTGCACTGTCTCTATGTATGTGTGCGTGTGTGCATGTGTGAGTGTGTACTCCCACCCAGTACCCAGATACTGAAATGTTTCAAGAGTTACAAATATTGTCTTTCCATGTAGGAATGTAAACAGTTCAACTTTAGTAAGTCCCTTATGACTTCTCTTTGCTGTTCACCTTTTCATGGTTCTCTTCATTCTTGTGTTAGAAAGTCAAATTTTCTTTTCAGCTCTGGTCTTTTCATCAAGAAAATTTGAAAATCCTCTATTTCATTGAAAGACCATTTTTTCTCCTGAAGTATTATACTCAGTTTTGCTAGGTAGGTGATTCTTGGTTTTAGTCCTAGTTCCTTTGACTTCTGGAATATCCTATTCCATTCCCTTCGATCCCTTAATGTAGAGGGTGCTAGATCTTGTGTTATCCTGATTGTATTTCCACAATACTTGAATTGTTTCTTTCTAGCTGCTTGCAATATTTTCTCTTTCACCTGGGAATTCTGGATTTTGGCCACAATGTTCCTAGGAGTTTCTCTTTTTGGATCTCTTTCATGCGGTGTTCTGCGGATTCCTTGAATATTTATTTTGCCCTCTGGTTCTAGAATCTCAGGGCAGTTTTCCCTGATAATTTCATGGAAGATGATGTCTAGGCTCTTCTCTTGATCATGGTTTTCAGGTAGTCCCAGAATTTTTACATTGTCTCTCCTGATTCTATTTTCCAGGTCAGTTGCTTTTCCAATAAGATATTTCACATTATCTTCCATTTTTCGAATCTTCCCGCTATGTTCTGTGATATCTGTCTTTCTCATAAAGTCCTTAGCATCCATCTGTACCATTCCAGTTTTGAAAGATCTATTTTCTTCAGTGAGCTTTTGAATCTCCTTTTCCATTTGGCCAATTCTGCTTTTGAAAGCATTCTTCTCCTCATTGGCCTTTTGAACCTCTTTTGCCAGTTGAGTTAGGCTAGTTTTCAAGGTGTTTATTTCTTCAACATTTTTTTGGTTCTCCTTTAGCAGGGAGCTGATCTGCCTTTCATGCTTCTCTTTCATCCCTCTCATTTCTCTTCCCAGTTTTTCCTCCACCTCTCCAACTTGACTTTCAAAATTCTTTTTGAGTTCTTCCATGGCCTGAGCCCATTGGGTGGGCTGGGACACAGAATCCTTGATTTCTGTGTCTTTGCCTGATGGTAAGCATTGTTCTTCCTCGTCAGAAAGGAAGGGAGGAGGTGTCTTTTCTCCGAGAAAGTACCCTTCAATAGTTTTATTTCTTTTCCCTTTTCTGGGCATTCTCCCCAGCCAGTGGCTTGACCTCTGAATATTCTCCTCACACCCACCTCGCCTCCTGGTCCTCCCAGCCAGCGTTTGGGGACTGGGATTCAAATGCTGCTTCCTGCCTTAGGGCTTTTGGCGGGGGCAGGGCTGCTATTCAGTGTGAGAATTAAGTTCAGATGGTCAGGTCGGGGCAGGGCCGCCTCTCAGGCCCAGTTCCCTCAGGGGGTTTATGCACAGACCTTCCACAATGGATCCAGGCTCCCGCCTGTTTGGGGAGCCCCTGTCTGCAGCTGCCTCTCAGCTTCTATCTCCCGGGGGGACCCGAGCCATGGGGGCACCCCACTTCCCTCTCGACCCGCCAAAGAGACTCTCTCACCGACCCTCGTCACCTGTGGGTGGGGGGGCTTGTGCCGCCGCTGGAGATCCCGTCCCTAAAGCCTGATCGGATCTGTACCTCTCGGAGCTGCGGCCGCCGCAGGTCCAGGCTGGGCTCCGCGTCTGCAGCACGACGGCCTCCCTTGAATTGTGACCCAGAAGTGGATACTAACAATGGAACTGCTAAATAGTTGCCTCTCAAAGCTTTCACTTACTCTTTACCCAGAATGCTCCTCACTGCCCTTGAACTGTGACCCAGAAATGGTCAGTCCTGAGTCCAGTGCTAGCACAAGTGCTCCTTGTAATCTCTTTCTGACTGGTTGCCAGATCCTCTTATCATCTCTGGTTTGGGAGCTCCTGAAGCTGCTGCTGCTTCTATCACTACCACCTAGATCCACCACTGATATTTGAGTCATGTGGGTTCTGGACCAGCCTCCACCCCACCTTACAGATCTCTCTTTCCAACCTTCTAAGTTATTTTGGGCTGGTAGAATATCTCACTCTGATCTTTCATTGGCTCTGCCACTTGAGAAGTCAATTTGAGGTGTTATTTTAAAAGTATTTGGAGGAGAATGCTGGGGGAGCTTAGGTGAGCACTTTCTCTAACTCTGCCATCTTGGCTCTGTGCAAGGTATCATCTTAAAGAGTTGCTTGGGGTAGAACTGAGACTCAGTGACTTGGCCAGGATCACACTTCTGATATGTTTCAGAGAAAGTACTTGACCTTAGATCTTCCCAATTCCAAAGTGGATTCTTTATCCACCATATAGTGCTGTCTCTCTTTTCATCCATAAAGGAGTATAATTCTAGGATTAGAATATACGCCAGACAATATTCCATGTTTTAGAATAACCCACTCTTGAACTGTTACGTTATAGACTTCCTTCCCTCTCCGATGCCTTAATGCCATGCCCATCAAATCATCAGTTATATAATGAACCTAAAAACTTGAATAACTCAAGTTTGTATTTAGGGTTAAGAAAATCCAGATGAGGACATAGTGTTTTATACATTATCAGATGTATAAATTTTGTTAAATGTTAAATATTGGTTTTTTGTTATTGTTTTTCTTAGTTACTAATAAAGAGGGTTAATTGGAAGGGGGTGGTTTCCAGAAATGACTGTAACATAAAAACAAAAAAAAATAATTCATTTAAAAATGCATATAAAAAAGCAGGCAAAACTTTTATCCAATATCTTGTTCACTCTTTATTCTATCCATTTAATTAATAAAGGATGTAAGTGATAAATGAAAACCAACAGTTTTAGACGGGAAAAAGGCTCAGTAAAGGATTCAAGATAATTTGTATTATTTTGTAATTCAACTTTATGCTTAGATTTGAACATGAAGGTTTCTGGCATTCAAAGAATTCATGCATTTTAATTAACTAAAATGATAAAAGTCACACTGTGAATGCCTAACTAAGAATGACCTGGAAAGCTGTTAACTTCCCGATTCTTGCTTCCTCCTTAATTGCTTTTTCTTTGACAAATCTTACAAAGATCAGAGGGAAGATGATCATAGGCTTCAGAGTTGGAAGAGAGCTCAAGTCAAAATCCCTCATTTTATGGAGGAAGTCACTGAGGTCCAGAGAAGTTCAATGATTTGACCCTCTCCCTCAAACACACACACAAGTAGTATTGGGGGGTAGTGCAAAAAGCACTGGTCCTATGGTCAGGAGAGATTTGGGGTTAATTCCTTCCTACCTTTAGCACAACCTGCTATGGGACTATGGGAAAGGTTCCTTTATCTCCCTGAGTCTCTTTGAGTCATTTCTTCATCTATAAAATAGGGATAATATTACTGTAGTAAAAAAGATCTCTTCAAAGAGGTAGATGTATAGATGATGAGGTGGGCTGGTCATCCAGCACAAGTGAGGAATAACTTTTCCAATAAAGTGCTAGCCATCTAATGTGGAGACTTTTAGAAGGTCTGTCTGGGGAAAAGGATTCATAGGAGATCATAGACCAAAGTCCAATAAGTTAGAAGGCATGAGTAGGTTGTAGAGTGGACCACAAAGGAAGTAACCATAAAAGTACCTAGAAGATCAAATTGGATAATGCATATAAAGTGTTTTTGGGGGCCTTAAAGCACAACATCAATGTCCACTATTTTTAAACCCAGATCTCTTTAAGTTCAAATCTAATGTTCTCTGCTTTCTACAAGCAGCTGGTGGCAGAGTGGACAGAGATGGACAGAGCACTGGTCCTGCAATCAGGAAAAGTTCAACTTCAGCCTGTAACCAATTACTGTATTTCACTGCATAATCATTGCAGATTTTATGCCAATTTTTTTTTTCCAAAAACGTGGCATGCAACCATTAGGTGAAGCTTTAAAAAAACTGGGCTGGAATTACTTTAAAAATCATTTACTACTAACCTGTCTTTGGTGCAAGATTAGGATGCATGGAATACTCATGAATGTGTGTTAAAATTGGGAAGATGCAAGTTTTATCATATCACATGACTTACACTGCTCACCAGCTCCCCTTGTGTTGACAGCTCTGTACTGGGTTAAATGGGACTACTGTCAATACAGCAGCACTCTAAACAGACCATGCAAGTCGGCTTTGGGACATACACTGACAATGAGCATGGGCTAAAAATTCAAGGCTCATGGCTTTCAATGAATGTATCCATATGCTACTGGTGAATACACTGCTGTTCTGTTTAAGTGGGATGATAAATAGAATTATACCATGTGATGATTATGTAATGAAAGGTTATAAATCAATTTTTAGACTAAAATAAAAAAAGGGTATGATGATTATGAGGTGAAATATGGTACTAGCTGTGTTGTTACTGTTGCTTAGTAATTTTTCAGTCATGTCCAACTCTTCATGACCCTATTTGGAATTTTCTTGGCAGAGATACTGGAGTGGTATGCCATTTCCTTCTCCAGCTCATTTTACAGATGAGAAAACTGAGGCAAACAGGGTTAAGTGACTTGCCCAGGGTCACACAGATAGTAAGTGTCTGAGGCTAGATTTGAACTCAGGTACATGAATCTTCCTGACTCCGGGCCTGACACTCTGTCCACTGCACCACCTAGCTGCCCCAAACTAGCTGTGTGACCTTGGGCAAGTCACTTCTATTTGTCTCAGTTTCCTGAACTACAAAATGAGGATAATGACAGTACCCACTTCCAAAGGCTGTTGTGAAGATCAAATGAGATATTTGTAAAAACACTTAGCAAAGTGCCTGGTACACAGTAGGGGGACCATGTAAATGCTTATTCTCTTAACCTTCCATAAGCCTGCTTGATAGACAGGGTCCCTTCACAGATTAGAGCAAAGTACCAGCCCTTCTAAAGTTATTGAGACTTTTCTGGGCCACAGCCATTATTTAAAAGATTTAAATTCTAAAAAGGGCTTTGTTTGCTGCAGTTTTAATGTATAAAGCAATTCAAGGTTCCTTCCCTTGGCTTCAGACCATAAGATGTAAAAATAGACATAAAAAAAAGAAGGGAGAATATCAATAAAGAAATTAAAGGCAAAATAACTGCTCTTAGATGGGTCATTTCTCCATTGAAAGCTTGATCCAGGGATAAAGTCGTAAACCTACCATGCTTTCACCTAACTCATAATTCATTACATATAAGGGAAATGAATGCTGTATGGAATGATGCCTTTGAGAGAGTTCCTACGTTTTACTTTGACTCAGATTGTTTTCATCATCGAAAATACAAGGGAACTGAGAGTCTGAAACGCTGACTCTTTGGGAAGCATTAGCCTACTTTGCATTCAATTCAAGGAACATTTACCAACTAGGTGGGGCTCTGAGTTTAAATCCAGCCTCAAACCCTTACTAGCGGTGTGAGCCTGGGCAAGTTATTTAGCCTATGTTTGCCTCATTTCCTTCATCTGTAAAATGGAGATCATCATAACACTTTTCTCCCAGGGTTGTCATAAGGATTAAATGTGATAACATTTGTAAAGCACTTAATGTGGTAAGAGTTAGATAAATGCTAGCTAATAGCTATGTGCAAGGCCCTATACTAGGCGGGGGTGGGATTGGTACAAATGCCCACCCATGCCTTCAAGGAGTTTACAATTCACTCCAACTTAACAAACTTTTTTGAATCACTCAACAAACATCTGCTGAACCAGAAAGTGGGCAGAGGATACAGATGGGTACTAAGAGATAGAAAATTCAGATAAGACACCATCCTTTCCTATGTAAAGTGGACGAAAATTTGCATTTACAGAACTCAATAAGAATAATTCCTATTACAAAATACTTTCATTTACAAAAGAATTCACCTCTACAGAGAGTTTAAAATTTTATTCAACATAAAAATTCTATTTACTTGCATCTTTTCCAGGACTGCATTCACTTCATAAAGCAAAGTACACTAACGTTAACTGACTGAGTCAATTCAAACACCAAATTACCCAGTTAAAAGCGTAACTGAAACCAAGAGTTCCCAAGGCTTACAAAAGCTTATTTTCAAAAAGGGATCTGCAGATTCTGGCTATGCTGATTTGTGCCTTACTGCTCTCACTCCTAACTTTTAGTGTTACAAGCCACAGCCTGGAAAAGGAAAAAGGCGTGGAGAGCAGAATCAGAACCAGGCCGCTGGTGTTTATTAATTAAGCACGTCTTACTCAATTTGTTCCTCTTTTTCTCTCAATTCCTATTATCCTGGTTACTGGCCCAGCTCCTCAAAGTGAAATTCAAGGAGCTGGCAGCCTTTCTGACTGGTTTTTGGGTAAAAGTTCACCCAGGGTCAGGAAGAACAATGGTATTCAGGGTGGCGGAAGAGCAGTTCAAAGATGGAACACTGTGGGAGCAGGATGTGGGCTCCGGACCAAGATGTGCTGAGCTTTGACTCAGTCTGTGAATTCCCTCCATTGGGGACTGTGCCTTTAAGACAGGTGTTGCTGGGCTATCTGAAACTCTAATACCCAAAGCTCACTATATGGGGATCTGCACCTATACGTGAATAAACAGGAGGGTTATTTGTTCAGGCTGTGTCAACACAATCTAACCTCTATCCCACAGAAAGGAAAAGAACTGTGACCTTATTCTAGAGCCCTGGCAATTCTAGTTGGCCCCTTGCCCCACAATAAAAATTTCCTAAGGAAGGAGTTTTCCTCAATTTCTGTTTCAGGATCTTCTAGAGAAACAGCTTTTCAGGACACAGTATAACTTCTTAAAAGTCAGACACCATTAAAAAGACGGAGATGGGATTAGTATCAACAACTACTCCCCCAGAAAAGCAAGATTTCCTATTTCCAAGCTTTTTCTAAACTGTGACCTATTTAAAAGCAGTCATTGGTTCCTATGACCTCTGACACTGGACTAAGAGGCAACCTCAAACTCCATTCCAACTGGCTTGTAGGAATTCAGGAATCTAAGCCAAAGGCAGTGCATGCCTTGGCTGGTTGAACAAGGTATCCATTTAAAAAGATTTCCTTTACAGTCATTTTGCAGTCTCAGAAGGCTGATTTCAGTGGGTCCACCTATAAGACTCATGGTACAGTGCTTGGGATTTGTAATAAAGTAAACAAAAGGGCAGATTTTCCAGCAATCACCCCCCCACACACACACCACCACCACCACAAAGAAGGAAAATTAGATTATGTAGGCAAGAAAATAACAGTATTATACAACCTTCAAGTGAGTAAAAAGGCAGGTTCTTTTCCTTATCTTTCCCAAATCTCCAATCTAAATCCAAGAATTCATACAACTGAAGCTGAAATAATAAGGAAAATACGAGGGACCCTCTCTTCTGTATCAGGCAGTTATACTGTACAATGCATAAGGTGATGGATCAGGAGTCAGGAAGACAGGAGTTCAAATCCTGTCTCGGACACCTACTAGCTATGTGAACCTGTACAAATCACCTAACAAATCATTTGCTTTGCCTCAGTTATCACCTTTGTAAAATGGAGATAATGGCAATGGAGGATCAACTGAGATAATTGTAAAGCATTTTGTAAACCTTAAAGCACCATATAAATGCTAGTTATTATTACTATTTATAACAACAATAATGAATATAACAATGATGGCGAATATGATAATGGTTGGCGTCTGGCCTCTACTCATGTATTTAAACATTCAATTTAATAGACTTAATAAGTACTAAGACTGAGTTTCCAAAGATGAAAGAGGGCCCAGACCAGGAGCTTACAATCCAAAGGAAGGATATGATACAAACACAAGTAAATATGAAATACAGTAGAATGTGATAGAGGCAAAGGAGAGATAAAGACCAAGGACTTTAGGAAAATGTTAGGTGGGAGTGATCACCTTCAGCTGGATGGGAGGTGATGGGGAAAGTATAAACTGCTGTGATAAATTAAGGTTTAATGAAGTGAACAGCACAAGAATTGGGCCTCAAAGAAGTGGAAGTATTTTTACTGAGGGGGGACAAGGAATAAAATAATTTAGATGCAAGACTTGTGAATGTACAGAGATGGGAGAATAGCAGACAAAGGTCGCTGAAACATAAAGGAGGTAAAGGGGACTGACTGGTGTGTTTGTCCTTCGTTGCCGAAGAAGATCATGCCATCAGAGAAATGATGACATGACTGGCACTTTGTTTTGAGGGAGGGAGGGCTGTGCAGGCCACCAGCCTCACTTCTCCTCCAGAGCCATCTGAATCCAGTGATCAGATATTCATCAGGATGACTGGAGATGATGTAGGATAAGGCAATTGGGGTTAAGTGACTTGGCCAAGGTCACACAGCTAGTGAGTGTCAAGGGTCTGAGGGTGAGATGTGAACTCAGGTCCTCCTGACTCCTGCTCTGGTGCTCTATCCACTGCACCACCTTGCTGCCCTGGACTGACTGGTATGAAATGACTGAAAATGGTCAAGATGGAGACATTGTTCCAGCCTTAAATGTCAGGGTGAGAATTTTGCATTTTGTATTTTATGCAGAAGAAAGACACTGGAGTCTTAGGAATAACGGGAGGGCTTACCTAATTCTGGGCATTAGGAAGATCATTTTGGCAGCTATGTGAAAGTAAGAGAGAGATTTAAGGTGGGGGATCAGGTAGGCTGATATTCCAAGTGAAGGATGAAGACCTGAATGAAGGTGATAGCCAGTGTTTGTGGAAAGAAGGGGATAGGAGTGAGAGATAACAGAGTCAGAATTAAGAGGATTTTGTGAGGGATTAAAATGAGGGAGGATCAAAGATGGCTTGAAAGTTGAGCTTGTATCACTGGGAGGATGGTGGATGTCAACAATGAAATGTGAAAACTGACATGAGGGATGGGGGCAGGGGGAAGATGTTTAATTAAATTTTGTAAATGATGAGTTTGAGGTTACTGGCAAGAAATCTCAGTAGAGATGTCCAGGAGGTGGGGGGCAGGGGGGAAGAGGAGGAGGGAAAGAAAAGATAAAAGAAGGGAGTGATTCATTGAGCAAGTTCCTGGAGAAGGCAAGAGGATAACAGAATCAAGGTCTTATAGGTAATTAAAAATATCAGCTTTGACAAGGAGGACCACTACATCCTCTTACACAGAATACTAGGAATAGAGAATGTATAAAAAAAGAGAAATTTTGAGCCAGAAAAGACTAGAAATGAGGGAACTCGAAACAAAAGCCTCAGTCTTCTCAGTGAATTAAAAGGAAAGTTTCCCTTTTGGGGCTGGAGAGGATGATAATAAGGGGTTGACCAGAGAAGAACAGAAAGGTTACTAGTCCTGCCCAGCCTTGGCATAAAGGAGACAGCCAGGGAGATCTGTAAACACTGGGAAGGAGTAAAGCCATTCTAGCACCCAAGAAGAGACTGTACCCCAGGGAAAGGGGAGGTTCTAGACTCATAATGGAGCAGCCCCAGACCCACGATGGGTCTTTATAATGTGGACATGCGCAAACTGGGAGTTTTGTTGCCCACTACCCAGTTCCAGGTCACAGATTCAGTGTGGCCTGAGAAAAGGGCCTGGCAGGGGTGTGGCCTTCCCTATTAGGGAGGCCCTGGCAGCATATGGGAAAAGCAGGAAGTTTAGATGCAAGCAGCAGCACTGTAGCTCACGTTCCAGGAGCAGAAGAGGTTCTCACTTTCAGCATCTAGCCTAGGCTACCGAGGATTAACCCACGGTAGGAATCACAGACCAATGAGGAGCCAACAATTCTGCTACTCTGAACCAACAGAGCTTTCCAGATGGCTGAAAGAGATGGAGTCTAGCTGAGGTTTACTCAAACCTAGATTAGGAATTTGCAGAGCTCAGACCAGTGCCACATGAGGCCACTTTGGGAACATTGAAAGTTTTAAGGTCTGGAGCCTATTCCTGAGACCCGGGAATTAAAAAAAACACACAAAACATTCAATATCCCAAGAAAGCAGCAACAGGACCAGCCTTGGCCTTCCCTCTAGAAGTATGACAGAGACTACTCCTAAAATCAAGTCCAAAGGAAGGAAGTAGGATGGAAGAATGGACAACCTCATCCTCTTCGCACCCCCCTCCTGCAAAACCCTCAAAAATGAGCTATTATGATGGCAGGTACACTCACGACACAAATCCAAGAAAATGACTCCAAAGTATCTATAAGCAAGGCCTCAGAGAAAAACACAGCTTAGATACAAACTCAACTAGAATTCCTTAAAGAGATGAAGCAAGCAAGATTTTTTTTAAAGGATTCAAAATGTTTTTTGTTTTTTTTAAATAAAGGAAATACAACTGAGAAAAAAATTGGAGAAGAAATGAGAACTGTGGAAGAAAGAATCTAAACAAGAAGCGACAGTATGACAGAAGAAATGAACTCTCTGAAGGTTAGAATGGACCCAACAGAAGCCAATGACTCCATTAAACAATAATAAATATTAAAATGTGAAAAGTATCTAAAAATAGAAGAAAATGTAAGGTATCTCATAGCAAAAATAACTGAACTGGAAAATAGATTGAGAAGAAAAAAAAATTAGGAATCATTGAACTATCTGAATGCCACAACCAAAAAGAGAACCTAGACATTCTATTTCAAGAAATCTTAAAAGAAAATTGCCCAGATCTTTAGAACCAGAGGGCAAAGTAGAAGTAGAATCCATAGGTCACCTCCTGAAAGAAATACCCTAATGAAAACTCCCAGGAATATCACAGCCAAAATCCAGGGCTTCTATGCCAAAGGAAAAAAAAAGATACTACATATGATCAGAAAGAAAGAATTTAATAGCTGAAAAGCCATAGTCACAATCACATAATTAGGAGCTATCTCCATAAAGGAGAGGAGAACTTGGATTAAGATATTCTAGAGGGCAAAGAATATAGACTTATAGTCAAGAAGGAAAAAAGGGCTTTTAATGAAAAAGGACTTCTAAATTTCAAACATAAGAATGAAGAGAAACATAAAAAGGTAAATATGAATGAGCAATGACAAAGGAATATATTATTATATTATAATATTATATTATATATTATATTGAAATATGGAGATACATGTGTCCCTTCTGAACCCTATAATCATCGGGGTCACATAATTATTTAATTGGAGAAAGCCTGAGAGTGTATCTTTCATGCCTTGATGTAATGTAACTACACAAACAAGGAAGAAGGGTGAGGGGTGAAATGCTGTCATGTGAACCTCACTCTCATCTAAACTGGTAAAAGAAAGGAAGACTACATATACACATACAACTGGGTACAGAAAAAAACATTTCACTCAACCGGGAAATAGAAGAGAAAGAGGATAAGTGGAGGGGAGGGAGAGGGAATAAGATGGTGGTCAGATTAAGAGAGGGATTAATCCTAAACAAAACAAACTCTAGAATAAACAAAAATATCATAGGTCTTTTTGAGGTTGCAAAGAATGGGAATCTGAAGGGATAAATTAGGGAACAGATGAATAACTTATGATATATATGAATTTTTAAAAACTCTTGTATTGAACTATTACCAGAGTAATGACCAATCATGATTCTAGAGGACTAATGATGAAACCTGCCACTCACCTAGTGATAGAGAAGTGAAGGACTCAGAATGCAAATTGAGACAAATTATTTTTGTAAATGGCCAATGTAGAAATATGTTTTGAGTGACTCTACATGTGTGTAATGGGCCTTGCTTTTCTTGTTTTCTCATTTGGAGGGAGGGAGTGAAGGTTGATCTTGGTTGATTAAAACAAAGATTTTGTTTTTAAGAGGAGGGAATTGAAGGATTGTTAAAAGCAGACTCGGTCAGAAAGCCAAAGGTGTAAGAGGTAGAAAGGTTGTAGTTAGAGAGAAGAATTTTAGAGTTTCGTATGAAGGAGGTAGAGCAGTGGTAGGTGTGGGGGGAGTCTCAGGTGTACCCCCAGAGGCCCAGGTGCTTCATATTGGATTACTGATGGTGTATTGCTTTTCCATCCTTGCACAAGTCAGATCTAATAGGAGGATATGCTCTCTGCTCTACCCACTGCATTAATAATTAGCATCTAATATCCTAATCAATAAAATTCTCCAATGTTTAATATTAAAATTAATTAAATTTAAATGAATAAATATTAATATTTAATTTTATTTTTGCAAATTATTTTAATGAGATCATATAAAAGGGAATATTTTGAAAAGAAGCAGTATGCTGCTTAAACCAAAGAGGGTGGCTGATAGCACAGATCTTTTCAATTTGGTTAGAATGGCACAAGAATATACTTGATGTTGTGGTGGTTGTTGAGTTATTTTCAGCTGTGTCTCACTCTTCATGACCCCATTTGGGGTTTTCCTGGAAAAACACTGGAAGGTTTTACCATTTCCTTCTCCAGCCCATTTTACAGATGAGGCAACTGAGGCAAGCAGCATTAAGTGACTTGTCCAAGATCACAAAGCTAGCATCTGAGGCAAGATCTGAACTCAGGAAGATGAGTTTTCCTGATTGCAGACCTGGCACTCTATCCACTGTACCACCTAGCTGTCCTCAGAATATGCTATCACTGGCTAAATTTAGCACTACTGCCTATGTTTCCTCAATCCAAATACTTCTCCACCTCACCCATAAGACCTGAGTCACACCAAGCAACTGTCCATTTTCATGTTTTCCATCTTGTCTCAGTTATTTTATATGCACAAGCAAATACACTACATAAAATACTGTGCATAATAAACACACTTTTGGAGCACGTGCTAAGGAGAAGTGTAGTCATGGTTAACAAACAAAAGGATTTATCTAGTCCTACCTCAATCTCTTATTAGCTGTGTGACCCTAGAAGTCATTTTACCTACTGTACCTCAATTTACTCATCTGTAAAATGAGTGGAGTGATCTTTCATGATCTCCAAGGTACCTCCCTTGGAGGGGCAGCTAGATGGCATAGTGGATAAAAGGCTGAGTCTGGAATCAAGAAGACTTCCTGAGTTCAAATCCAGCTTCAGACAGTCATTAGCTGTGTGACCCTGGGCAAGTTACTTAAGCCAGCCTCAGTTCTCTCATCTATAAAATGCGATGGTGAAAGAAATGGCAAACCACTCTTGTATCCCTACCAAAGAACACCTAAATGGGGTCATGAAGAACTGGACAAGATGTAAATAAATTAACATCAGGGTACCTCCCGGCTCTAAAATTATGATCCTATGATAAAAATGCTCAAATTTAGAAAAATAAAGCAATGCATCTAAAAATAATGTTAAAAATCAGAATCTCATAGGCCAAATGAGGGACCTGCTTTATCTCATCATCCAAAAACTTGCCCAATTATTTTTAACATATTCACTCAGCTTCTACTGTTGTGAATTATTAACACTTAAGGACAGATTGATTAAACTTACTTTAATAATCCAAGATACTAACTTCAGTAATTTTGTACCTATTAGGACTGAATATAAAATTGACTCTCCTAATATAACCCAGTACATTAATGCATATGCAAGTATGTCCTGGTATAAACCCTATGTACTTTCTGCATTCTTCCTGCTGCCATGACAACTGCTGTTTAGACTTCGGTTAAAGCCTTCTGCCAAATGTTTTGATGGTAACACTGGGTGAATGGTGTTATACTAAATAAATGGCACTCAATTTGGATACTAAATTCCTTTTATACTTGTTTAACAATGGTGGAGGACACTTAGCATGCTTTACAAACAACAACCCAGTTTTCTGTCATGGACTATGCAATAACAAGGAAGCTAATATTTCCAGACTTCAATCAGAGAAATGTCAGCCCCAAGTTTAAAATCTATAGGTCTTCCACCCTTAAAAGCTACAGCCCCACCCAACTATATTAAAAGGAAACAACAAAATGTGATCAGTAATGAATTTTAACCAATAACAGTTTTTTTTACCTAGAAGGAGAAAATGCTTCTCTATGCAAATAAATTTGTTGTTCAGTCATGTCTGGGGTTTTCTTGGCAAAAATACTGATACAGTTTGCCATTTCCTTCTCTAGCTCATTTTACAGATAAGAAACCTGAGGCAAACAGGGTTAAGTGTCAGACAGCTAGTGTCTAAAGTCAGATTTGAACTCAGGAGGATGTATCTTCCTGACTCCAGGCCTGGCTCTCTATCCTCTGCACCACCTTGCTACCCCTGAATAATAAATACACACAATCAAATTAAAACTCATCTCTTAATGTTCCCAGACATTGTTCTAAGACTCTAAATTGTAAAACAGGTGCCTATCTATATCCCTAGAGCTACCATTACTGAGGAAATCATGGCCTTGCCTTGTTTTTATATATGTGTGTGTATATGTATGTATGTGTATATAGGTGTATACGTGTATACATACATACATTTCATTCTAGTGCCTACTCTGACAGGTGCTGTGGAGAATACAAAGAGGAACAAGGCATGGTTCTAAATTTTGACTGGTTCAAGTGGTAAGGCCAGGCTTTGTGGAGAGGTTGGGTTGTGCCTCACAGGAAGAGTAAGAATTAAATAGGCAGAGAGGAGAAAAAGGGCATTCCAAGGCAGGGGTATAGTGTGGTTAAAAATGGAAAGTCAGGAAAGTGCAAAAGAAGCAAATACTTGAGGTTAATGGCTTTCTGCCTGCCTCTGATCCATTAAGTACCTAGCCTAGTGATGAGAACTCAAGGAGAGAACATACCAAAAGGCTATCTTTATTTAGCAATACATTCGATCTGTCTTTAGCATTACCAGATGTACCTGAAGGAACTCCTCATACCAGCACTGAATAAAATGCCCAGAATAGTAAGAAGCACAAAACAAAAACAAGAACAGTCTTTGCTATTAAAAGTCACCTTTAATTATAGCCACTTTCTGCTTAGTCTAAAGAAGCTGGAACATTTGTAGCAGGCACGTCAGCCCCAGATTTCAGGATGACCTGGCAACCCCTTGCCATCAAACTATTCTCAAGTATAACCAACTATGTGACAGGGGCAAAATTCTAGTTCTCATGTATCCAAAAGAAAACTATAAAGCGTTGTCAACTCTGTTTTCTTCAGATGAATGAGCTCTCAAGAGTTACTGGTATGGCTTTAAGTTAGGAATCCTGCTCTGTGCTTTACCTTTTCTTGTTCCAAATAAATCAACAAGACAGTCAATTTCCTCATGGAGATTTGACCTGACCTTCCTTATGGGAAAAATCTTGTTTGCAATTCCCAATTTGCAAACTTCTTTGTATTATGACCATGAGGCAACTGACTAAATGGTAAATCTATCCCTACTTGTAATTTTTTCCTATGAGAGAGTTAAGGACTAGGAAGGAGTCATGTTGGACTTTTTCTCCAAATACTAAATTCCTTTCATGAACATAACATTTTGTCTTTTAATTTGTTAATTGCCCCTCTACCTTCACAGTTGGGTAACCCAGAGTTTCTTAAAAATATTTTAGGAGAATGGCTGGTAAAATCTGAAATGGAGACAATCCCTTTCCATCCTCTTTTAATGTCTATTTTAAGCTTCACAAAGACAAAAGAGCCCACAACTACTTTTATTTCTTCGGTTATTTGTAAAGGTGAATTTCTCAAGTATTTTGTACAATAGAACCCATACTGGATTTATTTGACTCAAAAAGCAGTAAGAAGAGGAAGCTACAAAACCAGAAAATGTTCACAAAGCCGATACTTAACTGAAATGCATTAGCCTGATGTGGATAATTAACTAGCACACATATCTAAGTCCTGGATTCCTGCTAGTCCGTTAGTTTATAAAAAGAGCTAAAATTCCAAAATCACATCTGGATTTTAGAGCTACAGAAGGTGCACCATGAAGAGCAATGAATCAAGCACTGACTTCAAATGATATTAATATTTAAAAGAAAAAAACTAATCTACACACCATTCCTATTAAGATCACACAATAATAAAAATATCATAATAGTTAGCATTTATGGTTTGCAAGCACTTTATAAACATTATCTCATCTGATTCTCACAACAACCCTGGAAGGAAGACGCTAATGTTAACATCCCCATTTCACAGAGGAAGAAACTGAGTCAGAGAGTGGTCACATGATTTGCCCAGAGTCACACAGTTAGTAAGGGTCCGCAACTAGATCTGAATTCAAGTCTTCTTGATGCCAGGTCCAACCCTATCCATTGTTCCACCCAACTATCTGCACAATTATGAAAGACATGTTTCTTCAGGATTTCAAACTTAATGGAAAATAGGACATTTTGGAAAAAGGATGCTTACATGTAAGGATTAAGCATTTAAATAAATGACCATTGGAGGGACAATATTTTACCTTTGTGAATGGTTATTTCTTAGTAAGACGAATTGAACAGAATTTTCAAATTAACCATGGTAACAAAATCATAAAATCTTAGAGTTTGAAGTAACACTGCTGCAACTCCTACCTGAAGGAAAAATGCCACCTATAGTATTCCTAACAGCTGGCTATCTGACCTTGACAGAAAGATCTCAAGGAATGGTGGCAATAAGAGCTGCCCACTTATATAGCACACAGTAAGGTCTGCAACGTGCTTTAGATACACTAGCTCATATGCTCTTCACAAGAGCCCCATGAAATAAATGCTACTGTAGTTCCAGTTTTACAGATGAGGAAACTGCTTCTTGATTCTACTTAGAGACTCAGCTGTGAACTCATCTGCCTAACATTTTGTCCCTATGCATGAGTCGATCATGCCAATGCTTTAATCTGATGATACCCATGACTTTTGTCAGTTTTATCACAACTTCCCTCAAGTCTTGGACTATACCCTGACTTTGAGTGTAAAATATTGTGTACACACATATGTATATGTATAATATACATGTATATATACACATATATGTGTGTATAGGCATACACGTGTGTGTCTACATATATGGGTATATGTATATACATATTCTTCACTGACTTGGTTGCGCTGCCTGTCCTAAGACAGAGGCAGATCTTGTTCCAAACCTTATAAACAAGATAAGAAGGCAGCTGAGTTCTCTACTTTCTTTTATAAAAGTATAAGAGGTGAGTCTACCCAGATATCAGAGTTTCTTGAGCAATTCTATTAATATTCACAAAATCTACGTTAGTGTCAAAGTTGGATTACCAATTATGAGGTCCTGGAATGGCACCAGTACTGCAGTGTTGCAACATAACTTTATAAAGTTACATGAAGGAAGAACAATAACAAGGATGGCATTCTTAAGCATCATCTATTGAAATAACTGAAGTAAAATACTGCTGTGCCCATGTTTTTGCTAATTTGCATTTCTCTAGTCAGCTTATTTTGATATTGACCAATGAACATACATACATATATACATACACATAGGCTTAGATTTGTTTTGTTTGGCACTGGAAGGCAAAGTGGGACTGAAGCGAAGTTACATGGAAGCAGATTTCAGCTCAATATAAGGCAATTTTTATTAAAATTATACTAAATTGGGATAGGTAGTCTTAGGAAGTGAATTTCTCATTCCTGGAGGTCTTTGAGCAGAAAGTATTGAGGATGCTATAGAGAGAATTCATGAGGTACTTTCCACCTGTTATAAAATAAATTCTGTGAGATTTTATGCAACAAATTTAAATTTTACTTTCTAATTTTGCCCATTCATTTGAATGGTTTTTCACCTGTACAATGTGTTCAACATTATTATAGGTGTTAAATATTGGTTTACTGTGTTAAAGAACATCACAATTATATTTTATTATAGTCACTACCCTAGTGAAGAGGACATTGAAACCAAATTCAGGTCCTGATTTACAAAGCTTGTTCTCAAATCATTTGCTGATATGACTGGTATATCTCTGTTCAATTTAACTCAAGAACCACTTGGTTCTAGCCCAGGTTGAAAACAGAACAGATCAAAGCTTCAGTGCTGTACAGCAGTGGGATTGAGTTTATGAGTGACTGCATACCTAGCCTGAGCAAGTTAGAGAGAACCAGTTCCCCCCCAAAATAAAGGGAGGAGGAAGAAAGAAAACTCTTAGCACGGACAGGATCTAGGGTCAGTGGAAGTGAGTTTGAATCCCAGCCTCATCATGTCTTAACTTTGTACTTACTGAAATGCCTGATGCATAATAAATGGCACTTAATGCTTGCTGATTGTGTTATCTTGAGCAAGTCACAACTTCTCTGGCCTTTCTTTTCTCATATATAAAATAAGGTAGTTGGGTTAGATATTTTAAGGACATTATAACTCTAAAATTCTGTGATGGTTTGTCCTGATATGCCTGGCTAGACTCAAGTTCTCCTTTCTCAGCTTTCAGTTACTTGGCAGCATTTAGTACTTCTAAGGAGACAACTGGGTGGTACAGTGGGTAGAGTACCATACCTGAAGTCAGGAAGGCTCATCTTCCTAAGTTCAAATCTAGCCCCAGAGACTTACTAGCTGAGTGACCCTGGGCAAGTTACTTAACCCTGTTTATTTCAGTTTCCTCATCTGTAGAATGAACTGGAGAAGGAAATGGAAAACCACACCAGTATCTTTGCCAAGAAATCCCCAAATGGGGTCACAATTGAACAACAACTTCTAAACACTTAGAATCATAGAATCATAAATACAGAGCTAGAAGGGATCTCAGGGGGCCCTATTGTCTAACCCCCTTCACTTTACAGTAAGAAAACTGAAGCCCAGGGAGGCTAAGGAAGGGATGTTAAATGATTTGCCTAACGTCAGACATGTAGTAAATGTGGCAGGATTTGAATCCACTATAGTCTAATTTGTATTACAGTTATTTACATAACATTTTCATCTTCCCCATTAGATTACACCCACCCTAAGTGCAGAGGCTGTATCATTCATCTCTTTCCCTTATGGCCTAACAAACAGGCAGGAGCTATTTTCTTCTTAAACGTTTGGTACTTGGTCTGTTATTTTATATCCCCCATCTCCAATACCCCCCCCCCCCATACACACACACACTGATGATTGTAATATTTACATTATGATGAATCACGAGACTATTGAAATAAGTCTGCATGTGTTCTAGTGACAAAAGAAAGGAAGTGGAATGTGTTGTGTATAAATAGATTTAGGGAAACAGAGAAGGGAATAGTTCACCAATGGACACAGTCCCTTTTATAGGCTATTTTTAAAGGTGATAGAACAACTTGAAGGTTTTTCTGTAACTGGGAATAATATTCTATTTTATCCAGAGCATTAAAGCTTTTCTATAGTTCTCTATCAATCTTGACTATTTCAAAAAGGAAATTATCATTGCCAGTTTTAATTTATGTGGCATTTTATGACTCAGAAACATGAAACAAAGCTAATTTGGGGAATGGAAAATAAAAGAGAATGGCAGAGTTGAGTGCATATTCACTAACTTTAAATGGTCAAAGTATAAGACATTGATGGTTTAATTTAGTGTGATTATCCCTTTTTCAAATAAAGAGAAATCAGTTTCAGGCGATAAGAAATTTTATTTGCTTTTGCAAAACAACTCAAATGGTCTTAGGTAAAAATAAACATATACAAGTTTGTAAACGGTTTAAAGGCATCTGTTCCAATAAAACAAACTCTTCAACGAAAAGATAGAACTTTTGTCACCAAAAGCCTGCAACTTGTGGTCTACACCTGCTACTCCCATTTCCCTACTACTTTCAACTCTTTTAATCTCCAACAAACAAAGGTTGCTGCCCTTACTCACCATTCTACTAAAATAAAGCCTTTCAAAATTTTTCAGTGACCTCAAATCCAATGGCTTTTTCTAAAAACTCATACACAATGCTCTAAATACTCACACTCCTTGATTTCTTTGTAGTATTTAACAACATTGACCATCTCATCTTTTTCCTGAAACTACCCTGCCTTCTGGGATGCTACATTAACTTCATTTTCCTCTTTCCATCTCGTTCCAGTGCTCTTCTTCTCCTTCCTATGCCCTAAATTTGGAGTTTCTCCCAGTCCTCAGCTCTTTACTCCTTTCTCTCCACATTCTTTCCTTTAAATTCATGATCCATTTTTTTTTTACTTCATATATTCATTATCTTATATTTAAAAAAATTTGCTCCCATGTAAATGTCATCTTTATAATAGTCTCTGAAATCTGGCCCAATAATTCCATCATATATAGAAGGATGATTGTGTAGCCTAACATATTCTCACTCAGGTCTTTTACACATTTTAAGTCTTCTTAAACAAAGTCACAGGTCACATACATTCTCTTACATAGACTTAACTAATACACGGACACAGAGACACGCACACATTTGCATAGATGTGTACATATTTGCCTTGTGTTTTTATTCTAGTCATTTCCCTATAACACCCTTCCCTGGCATTGGACTTTTCCTTTTAACAAATAAAAACGTTTAAACAAAACTCACCAACCATATTTGATTGTAAGTATCACATTCCACATCTGTAACCTCTTTAGTCAGAAGAGGAAGACAGGCTCAGTACAATTCATCAGTCATTTTCATGAATTTAGTGACTATTTCTATGCAAATGCATCTGAGCCCTGACTTGTCCTCCATTTACGTACAAGTCTTTTGTATTTGGTTGCTTTGCCAATCCTTCTAAATACCCTATTTCTTTTGGTAGTATCATTCTCCAAATTAGGTTCAAAATCTTGGAATCTATTTCATTTATAGCTGTCCCTATCCCATATGCACTGATTGAATCTGTTGATTCTAATTTTTTTCAAATCATCTTTTCCTTTCTAATCCATAGCCATCTCACAAATTTGGACCTTTATCACTTCATATCTGGATTATTGTGACATCCTCCTAACTGGTTTGCCCACTTCCAGTCTCTCTCTGTTCCAATCCATTTTATGCAACATTGACAGACTAATCTTCCTTAAACACCACTTTCATCATGTTATTGCCTCGATCAAAAGCCTTCAGCGAATCCCCATTGCCTATGAGATAAAATCCAAAATCCTTAGCCTGGTATTTAACATCCTCCACAATCTGACTGCAGCCCTCTCCTCCAAGATTATTTCCCACTATTTTCCCTCTGTCTTCATCAGTCAGACTTTTCTACTCATTGTCTTATCAACACACCATGCACATTCCTACCTCAGCTGTCTACTCATTTTATTTTTCTCTGCCTATCTAAAACCTACCCCTCCTTCAAGATCCAGCTCATCTCACTTCTTCCATGAAGTCTTTGCTAATCACACATACTCTCAATGATCTTTCTCTTCTGTGAAGTCACAGTTACGTTTAGTTAGGCAGTGCCAAAACATTTCTTGTATTGTCTTGAATTTAAAAAAAAACAAAACAAAACTTTTCATCCATACGTAATGCGTGTCCTTAAGTAAACTTGAGGTAGGCATCACTCTAAGATTTATATATAATACTTAGTATCCCCCGACTCAAGTTTCCAATAGAACATAAGTACATAGTAGACACTCAATTATTTTGTTGGATGAACATAAAACAGACTTTACTTTTTAAATAAACAACATCTATAAAGATAATAAACCTATAATGACAAAAAACCCTATACTGACAAAATTTTATATATGTATATATAAAACAATAAACAAATATAACTATAAACAAATAATGGATAAAATTGATAAATAAAAGTTATTGTTATAGAAATATGTCACCTTTCCCCTCACCTATTACAGTAGCCTTCTGACCTGACTTGTTGCCTCAAGTCCCTCCAACTCTAATCCACCCTCCCCTCAGCTACCAAAGTAATCCTTCTAATGTGCAGAACTGACCATGACATCCCCCGTGCGATAAATTCCATGTGCTCCCATTACATCTAGGATCATAACTACATCTCCCCCATTTGGCATCTGAAGCACTTGCATAGCCTGACCTCTTCTTCCCTCAGTCTTACACTTGATTCCCCTCTATACATTCTACAATCCACCCATATTGGCCATTGTTCTTCACATATGAAACTCAATATTCCAAATCTGTACCCCTGTACTGCCTGGCTCAGCATTTCAGTGGGTAGAGGCAGGCTTGAAGTAAAGAAAACTCATCTTCCTAAATTCTAATCCATCCTCAGACACTAGCTGTGTGACCCTGGGCAAGTCACTTTAATCCTGTTTGCCTCAGTTTCCTCATCTGAAAAATGAGCTGGAGAAGGAAATGGCCAACCACTCCAGCATCTTTGCCAAGAAAACCTTCAATGGAGTCAAGAAGAATTGGATATGAAACGAATTAACAACCCCACCCATGCTGAATAGCCCCATGCCTAGAATGCTCTTCCTCCACACTTCTGCTTCCTAGCTTCCTGAGCCTTCTTCAAGGCTCATCTCGGAGCACCAAGATCTGCAGCAGGCCTTTCCTAGCCACCCCCTCCCTGGCCCTCATCCTAATGCCTTCCCTCTATAATTGCTTTCCACTGACACTATATATATACGTACATACATACATACATGTGTATGTATGGGTGTGTATACACACTCTCTATCTATGTACACTATTTATCTAGTGAATACTTATCTGTTCATCGTCTCCACTGTTAGGAAGTGCATTCCTTGAGTTCCAAGAATGGAGTTTTCTCATTCTTTACATCTTGGCACAGTGCCTCACACATGGTATAAGTACAGAACAAATGCCCAATTACTCACAGATTGATTGCAGACTAATCTAAATTCATGGAGAAATAAGGAGTGTGATTTCATTGCCAGAGGGAGCTTCAGAGTAAGGAAACCCCTTCTACCAATGCAGGTAGGTACCTTGTCTACAACATATAGTCTTAGAGCACTGCATCAAGCTATGAGACTCAGTGAGTCTCCTGGGGTCATACAGCCAGGATATGTCACTAGCAGGACTTAAATAGAAGCCTTCTTTACTTTGAGGCCAGCTCTCTATCTACTATGCCATTCTACCTCTCTTTGGAGAGAAGCCAGGAAATATTTGTCATTTCTGACCAGTAAAAGCTTAGTGGGGTTTGTATTCTACCCACTGATAGAATGTGATTGCCTTCAAGTGAAGGAACATTAAACGGGTAATCAGGAGAGCTGACTGCGGTCCAGGTTCTTCTACTGGCTCTATGGTGCTGGTCAAGTTATTTTGCTTTTCTGGGCCCCAGTGTATGCAACCGTAAAGGGAGAGGGTTGAATTATATGATCTCTAAGGTCCCTTCCAATTTGAAAATTTGACAATTAGATGTGTCTAAATAATGCATGTGAAGACATGTCAGTCCTCCACTTCTTATTTCCTATGTTTCATTGTTATCTTGAAGGGATTCAGTTCCCTCAAGCTAAACCAGCTGACCACAAACTCTGGTCAGTGCTTCCAAGTTGGAAAGACTTCTAATACAAAACTAGTAAGGGTGAATATGTCTTTCTTTTGAGGACAAATGGAGAATTCCTCTGACCACAGGAGCTCCTGAAACAATTTGCTTATGTATAAAGGCTGAGTGAGATCAGATCTGTGGCATGTATAGTTACATGGATATAATAAAAGATCCTTGAAGTACCATTGCATGCAAGTACTGATGAAAGTTTCTAAGGATTTTCAGGTAAATAGAAATTATTTCAGCTCCTTAACACCTACATGATCAACCTATTGTAACTTTAGGATCACTAAATATTTTTTAATACATAAACTTGTTATTCAAAAAGTGAAAGTAGACCACAGAGCATCCCAAAATTTCAAACACAGTTTTGTGTTCCCAAACATGCAACATCCTCCAAGATGCTTTCACTGCTTCATCATGACCTTTGCCCTCAGTCTTCTCATAATCTTCTGCACTCATGCAGTTCCTGTATTTTATTTATTCCTATTTGTGTCTACTTCTACTAGACCACTAAACTCCATGTGATTTCACCTACAGCTGTACTTCTTTCATATCTAAGCATAATGTTCTGAAACAAGAGTTAATAGATGAAAGACTTATGACCCTAAGAGTTTTAGGCATTGTATGCATCTAGATAAATTCTATCTTTACTTAAAAAAATACCAGATAACCTATAAGGACTTTTTCAGATCTAAGATTCCTTGATGTTAAAAACAGAAAGGAAGTACTTCTGCAAAGACATAAATACTAGCAAAATTTTGTCCCACATCACAAGGCTTGATGGTGGGTGGTAGTACTACTTAAAATAAACGGTATTTTCCCATCAGTGCTTGTTATGCCTAACTCCTTTCCAACTACATAGCTGAGCTCAGTGGATTTTGCAAGGGGAAGGGTAGAAAGCATCATCTGCATTACTTCAGCGCCCTCTCGCGCCATTGCTCTGGTAATGTATGTACTTCACATTCTTGGGAACACAAATGCATTTGGAGGAGAGACTGCCTCTCCAAAGAAAACAGAATAGCAGGAACATTACAACATAATGGTGTTTCTAAGTAAGCCAACTACATCTTAATGGCTTCATCTCAGTTTTATCACCCAGCACATACTGCCTAACTGCAATGGGGGACAGAATCAGGTTCCCTGTCTGTTCCAGCTACATTCTCTTCACTGTGACACGAGGGAGTCATCTTTGCTACCTATTCCACAATCATTCCAAGTGGAAATTTTCCATAAAATGTCGAAGGGGCCATTTTCTTAATTGAGGGCAAAAACTATGGGCACCTCTGCTCCCCATCCCTTCATGTTAGGGGAAAAAAATTGGATAAGTGAGAGAGTGAAAAGTCCCAGCGAGAAGTCAGTTTAGTTTCTGTGTGTGTGTTTGTAGTTCACAAAGGTAAACGTGTGCTTTTAGAAAACGTACGGAGTTAAAATGAACACTTTCTAGAGTACTGCATATACTGAGACTTAGTTGTATCAATTGGTTTTGCTCACTTGTGTTTCCTTTTTTAGTCTGTTATAAAGAATGGGTCACTGGTTAGGTAAGGGGAGAGGTATGTATTCAGAAATGAAAGTCATGTAAAAACAAAAGATATCAATACATTTTAAAAACTGAATAAAAAAGCATCTTTCTGAATTTTAAACCAGCCAGGTCTATTTCAACAAGGGGTTTTAAAATATAACTCATCCTCACTTGATAGACACTATTGAAGTAAATATTCTGCGGATGTATTCTTAGATTTCGGAAAGCAATATGAAAATATGGAAAGAAAGTTGGATGGGGATAGGGGTGGTGGTGGCGGCTGCATTTTATTCCTGTTTCCAAATCTGCACGGTTGGCAACTGTACAAATCTAACTTTTTTTGGCAATCAGCTTCACCCGTTGCCCTTTTCCATCTGCGAATAGCCTAATCCTAAATCCCAAGGGTTGGAAGGAAGCCATTTTCTCTAGATTGTGGCTATTGGTAACAATTCTGGCTCCTGCAGCCTGGTCTTTTCATTGTTGCAATGCAGTGACTGACAATTTGTGCAACACTGTTCATCTGCTTAGCAACAGGAAGGGTGGGGTCCAAAACAGAGGAAAACGACAGCAACCACATTTGGCAATGGTGAAATGAAAAAGGAAGGACTGGGAACAGGATGAAGGACATATTACTTAGATAGAAGAGAGAAAACGCCCCCCTCCTTCCCACAAGGAAATGAAACAATCAAACGTTATTTGATTGCAAGTAGTAAATCCAGAAAGAATCAAAGTAAGTAATTTTAAGTTTCCTCTCTAGGCAAATTGAGTATTTACTGTCAAGAAAGTACCTTATGATTAGAATGAAACAAACAGGGCTCTTCCAGGGACATTTCCTCGGTACATAGGAGCTGGCAAAGGAGAAAAGATTCAGTGATAGTAGGTCCTGGTTCTTTCATTACTAGCTTAGTGATTGTGCAATTAGCTCCCTAGAAATGCAGGTCATGGGATCATAGGATCGCAGAGCTACAGCTGGAGGTGGAAGGGGGTCTAGAGATGATTTAGTACAGTTCACGCATATTACAATGGAGAAACTGAGTCACAGAGAGGTGAAGTGACTTGTCCAAGGTCACTCAAGGAATAAGGAGGTGATGAACCCTAATTAAGGGAAAACAAAACTGTGGATAGATTCCAGTACTATCTCTTCTTCTTTTCTCATTTCTCCCTAGAAACAAGATAGTTTATGGGGGACAGGACTAGGAATTCCCTCAGTACAATTTTAGGATTTCTGAGTCTGCTGTCTTCCCTAAATCAGGGTCATTCACAGCTGGGATGGAATGCTAGGGGTTGTAATTTCTAATCAAATGGTCTCTCCCCTCCTATGCTTCTTTCTAATCAGAAAGGTAACAGAAGTACTTTGCTAAAAATTTTGTTAAGAAGTGCTAAGATGCCTCAAGATTCTTGTCAAAGTCCTTATCATAAAATGCAGGAAAATTAGGAATTCAAAGTATTGGCCAAATGTTGGTGAAGGCATATCTTACTGATTAATCCTTAGGAACTAATTTAGACTACTGTCTAAAGGGGTTTTAAAAAACATCTCATCTTCATTTGATAAAAGCTATTTAAATAAGTACTTTGGATGTATTCTCAGGGATTTTGAAAGCAAGATGAAAATATGCATGTGTGTTCGTCCTTCACTGCCAAAGAAGACCATGCCATCAGAGAAATGATGACATGACTCACACTTGACTTTGTTTTGAATGAAGGCGGGTTGTGCAGGTCACCAGCCTCACTTCTCCTCCAGAGCCATCTGAATCCAGATATTCATCAGGATGACTGGAGATGACCCAGGATGAGGCAACTGGGGTTAAGTGACTTGCCCAAGGTCACACAGATAGTGAGTGTCATGTCTCTGAGGTGAGATTTGAACGCAGGTCCTCTTGACTCCTGCACTGGTGCTCTATCCACTGCACCACCTACATGAAAATATGGAAGAAAACTGGATGGGCAGGATAGTGGTTGTATTTTATTTCTGTTTGCAAATCTGCACAGTTGGCAACTCTAAAAATAATAATTTTGGGGACCTGTAAAGATAATTTATGCATAATGTTTCTTTTCTGCTTGCACAGGCCATTGCAGGAGATTCTGCTACAGAATCACAAACTCTTGAGTGAGAAGGGCCCTCAGAGACCATGTGGCTTATCTTATTTCTGAACAATCTCCTCTGCAGAACCCCAAATAAGCAACTACTAGTATGTCATCCAGCCTGCGTTCAAAGATCCCCAAGCAAGCTAGGCCATGAAGGAAGTATAGGGTTTGGAGAAAGAAACATTTATGTGGGGAAATCAGTGGCATAGTAGATGAATCTGGTCTCAGAGATTTATTAGCAGTATGATTTTGGGCCAGTCATTTAATCTCTCTCTGCCTCATTTTCCCTATCTGTAAAATGGAGATAATAGTGTCACCTAATTCCAGAAGCTGTTGTGAGGGTCAAGTGAGATAATATTTGTAGAGCTTGTCGCAAACCTCTATGTAAATATTAGCTATTACTAATACTAGTACTATTGCTGCCGCTACTACTATGATTATTCCATTTGAGGAAAAGCATGGGGGCAGGAAAATGCCACAGCACAAAATATATTCTTTGCTCTTTTAAACCAGATTTTCATCTTGATGACCTACTTTGGGGGTTTTGTTTTCAGCTTGTGATTTTGTGAAGAGGAAGGACTTATAGACATTCAGTCATTAAAATCTAAGAAATCAAACACTTCCATGAGCATAAACTTTTATTTGTAGCACAGCTGGTTCAAGTGCTCTGTCTAAACTGACTGGTTTGCTAATGAATTACTCCAGATGTGAACTGAAGTGACCAAGTAGTAACCAGCTAGCAATTGGCTAATTTAGTCACACAGGTCCCATTAGTGAGGTGGACAGCCAGAATCCCAACGGAATGGCAAAGCTGAAGGGAAATTTCATTTGTAAATGAGTTTTTTCAACTAAATAATGAAGGAGAATTGATAAGAATCTTTCATAGTCAAGAGCAATGGTTTAAAGGACAATCAATCCTAGAAAAGAAATTAAAATGAGACTCTTTTAGCCCTATCTAATTTCTATGAGTCACTGTTCATAGAACCCATAGCACTGGGAATTACCTCAAACTAAACTGTCATTTTACAGATGAGAAAACTGAGACCCAGAAAGGAGAAATAATATGCCTAAAATTGCATAGTTAATAAATGGAAGAGCTGGGATTTAAATTCTGGTATTGTGACTACATATCCAGTGATTTCTCCACTGTAATGATGACGGGTAGTAGTTCTAACCAAGTAAGAATCTGAACTAGGGCTTCTTTTAAGTCTGTTAAGAATCTTGAATCCAGATAGTCCATTCCAAGAAAAGAAATTTACATGATAATTTTATTATATGTTTAAAAGGAATAGCAAGCTGTACATAATAGATGTGCAGTTTTCACATGCAATCATCTTTTTTAAAAAAAATTATGATGTTATGAGAATAATTGTTTTATTCCATAAATTAAAAATAAATGAAAAAATGTTAAAAAAAGAAAAGAAACCTGAGTGAAGGAAAGACTTCTCATTTTCCTCTCCTTCTGCCAGGCCCCCAAAGAAATAGCGATAGGTAGTATTTATACAGCACTGTAAGTTTTGTAAAGCTTTTTACAAATGTTATCCCAACTGATCCTCACAAACTTCCGAGATGATGTTATTATTATCCCCATTTTACAAATGAGGCACATAGAGGTTAAGGGTTTAGCTCAGGGTCCCAGAGAGAGCAAAGTGTATGAAACCAGATTTAAACTCAGGTTAAAAAAAAAAAAAAAGATTTACCATATATCCTCTAATTTAGGGGTTCTTAATTTTTTTATGTAACATGGACCCCTTTGACAATCTAGCAAAACCTCTATACGCCTTTCTCTAAATGTTTTTAACTGAATAAAGTAAAATACATAGGATTACAAAGAAAATAAATTATAATGAAATAGTTATCAAAATAGGAAAAAAAGTTCATGAATTCCAGGTTAAGAATGCATGCTCTAAATTAACTCTAATTTAACCCTGTCACGGTAGGTTGGGCAGGTCAAGGCTTACTATCTCATCTGTTAAGTTAGGGGAAAAGAGTCAGAAAGATTCAATAATAAATCCAAGGTCAAAGAGCTAGTAACTGACAAGAGCTAGGTTTCAAGTGAAACTTCTAACTCTAAATCCATTGTTCTTCCCACTATACTACATCTTAGTCAAATGTGATAAAGGAAGAATCTGAAAAAGGCTGAGAAGCGGAAAACTAAGCAGAATGCAAATTATATTCAGCCATTTCAAAATCTATAGGACTTTGTAAATATCTTGAATGATGTATTGTAAGGGGTCACTGACTTATCCCAAGCTCCTGTCACAACCTGCAACTATTCCAGTGTCTTTTTCTCCCTCTTTTAAACTGTTACACACATCTAAATATGCATGAGAGGCAGCAGCCTGGCAGAGTGGATAGAATTCTAGCTTTGGAGATGAGGATGACCTGAGTTCAAGCTTGCCTCTGACACATACTATCTACGGAACCCTCAGCAAATCATTTAATTTCTAAGTCTCCCAGGCAATTCTCTAAGACTTAGAAGTTGCAGAGAAAATTCTGGTCTGCGTGATATTTTTTTCATCTGGGAGTCCCCACACCAATAAAATCCCAGATCTAGTCCGTATCTCTAGTTGCACCCCCAGAAACTGGATTTGGTAGGTCAAGGCTTGATGATCCAAGAATTGAATTTATCCAATCCTTTATCTTTGCTCTTCCCTTTGAGTCAGTTCCCAGCCACAGGTGCTCAGTGGTAGGAAGAGATGAGACCTCAATCAATTAATTGTTACAACTCGTTAGTAAAACCTTTTTCCTGGGAATGGCTTCAAAACTAGATAAAATCTGAGTATTATCTACAGATTTTAATAATCCATATTATCTTGATCCAAATTTACCACAGAAAAACTGGGCTTCATTGATAATATAGATTTCTAAAATTCATCCTGTGTTCATCTATCAATGTTTGTTGAGCCTCCTCCCAATTTAGACATCTTTGAAGACAGTGTCTTGTGTGATGTTTAAAAAGTTCGAGAGACATAATTTCTGGATAACTAGTCATTTTATTAAAACTGCTAACGTTTTAATAAAAGAGGTCAGTGGCACTCTCAAATGACAGAGACCCTCAGGGTGGCAGGCACACAGATTATATGCCCTTGGAAGAGTTCCTGAGAGTGGCAATCAACATTGATTGGTTAACAATTAATGAGAGAATGAATATTACAATGAGAGGCTGGACCTATTCTAAAGAACTTTGATTATATCATTTACTTCTAAATTACACTCAGCTTTGTCTTTAAATTTAAAAATTTAAAATTCTTTAATCAGAGAATTTATCACCAGCCAAACCTGAGTAGAGTACAATGGGATTAAACTCTTTGTAAAGTTAGGTGGGGTCTGACCATGATTGAGGAGAGTTAATTTAATCTCATTATCAGTAATGTACTTCAAGAGACTGAACTCTGAAGTGAGGACTATAGAAAAAGGGAAAACTTTGGATCTCCCCAAATCATTCGCTATTAATAATAATTTCTATCAGTCTTCCAGGAACAGATAATTTCTACAAGGTCAGGCAAATTTAAATACTCCTAGGTCACCAGGCACTTTCCAATGATAGCATCTAGTTAGGCATCCAGATATAGCTAGGCATCTAGATAGCTCAGTGGATAGAGTGTTGGCTTTGGAGTCAGGAGGACCTAAGTTCAAATCCAACCTCAGATAGTTACTAGCTGTGTGACACTTGATTTCTGTCTGTTTCCTTAACTATAAAATGGGGATAATAATAGCACCCAGCTCCCAGGGTTGTTGTGAGGATTAAATGATACATTATTTGTAAAGTGCTTAGTATAGTACCTAGCACATAACAAGTACTTAATAGATGCTTGTTCCCTTTCTCCTTAATCCTTGCTTCTCCAAAAATGGGGGAGAAAGTATAGGTTACCCCACAGATCATGCTCCTAATCATACTCTCTGCTTTTTATTATACACATTAATTTCTTGCCCTACAAATGCTCAATAAGAGGCAGATAGATATCACAGTGAATAGAGTCCTGGACCTGAAATGCTAGTCAAGAAGACCTAGTTCAAATCCAGCTGGAGACATTTACTAGCTGTGTAACCCTGGGCAAGTTACTCTTTGCCTCAGTTTCCACCTCTCTCAGGGTTGTCATGAGGATCTAATGAGATAATATTTGTGAAATGGTTTGCAACTTTAAATCATCTAAACGCTGGCTGTTTTTGTTATACTGAACTCTTCATAAAGTTAATATGTGTTCCCAAATATTTTTGATATATGAAAAGTTGAATATATTTTATGAAAGTTCACAATTGCCTACATTTGAGCAGAAAACCCCCAACATATTATTTAGCACCCAAGGGAGAAATCTCAATTAGTTATAAAAAAGGAAAGGTCAGTTGAAGAACTTTCTTTGAGGAAGTGATGAAAAAACCATGATTTGTAAAAATAAACCAACCATAACATTTGAATAACAATATTTCTTCTCTTGCTTCAGCCTAAAGTCCATCCTTTGTCTATGATCTCATACTGCACTTGAACATTCACTGAAAAGGGAGCCCTTCCTCTTCTGGATCTGTTTCTTAGGTTTTTAAGAAGCAGATTTAAGGTCACACAGTAATTAAAATGCTGCAAAACCTACCATATCTAGCACTTGCTAAATCATAACTCTCCACAATCAGCACTTCCGTATTCTTCTAGTGCAATGATAAGTGATGTTCATGACAATGACCCCTGAGGTACCCCCATATGTGTCATGGACAGAAGATTAAATATGCTTAGCATCATTTTAGAGATGTGTGTGCTACATACTGGTGTCATTCACTAGTTCTTTGAAGACTGGCAATCCAAATATGCAATGTTGTATATAGACTTTTCTCTATGGGGTTTTCTTGGCAAATTTTACTGGAGTGGTTTGCCATTTCCTTCTCCAGTGGGCTCCCATTTTACAGATGAGGAACTGAGGCAAATAGGGGTTAAGTGACAGTAAGTGTCCAAGGCTGGATTTGAACTAAGATCTTTCTGACTCCAATTCAGTGTTCTTTCTATTCTGCCACCTAGCTGCCTCAGCAGTATATAAAATATATAAAGAGGAAGAGCTGAAGTTGTTAGAGAGGGTGAAGATAATTGCTGGGAAGCAATCATCTATTTTAATATATTGGTTTGGTTATGAAGGAATAATGCTACTATTAGCCATCAGCACGTTACATTATTCTGAGATGATTTTTTTTACTACTATTAATGTATTTTGTAGCAATGGTCTCAGACTCTCATGTCTCTTTCTGATTAACAACATACATTAATAAGCTAGTTTGGCCAGGATTAGGAATTCAATATGAGGTAGATGTTGCAGAGGACAGAGCATTGGGCCTGGAGTCAGGAAGATATGAGTTCAAATCCAGCTTCACTTACTCGCTGTGTGACCCTGGGCAAGTCACTTAACATCATCTGTAAAACAGTGATACACTGGAGAAGGAAATGGCAAACCACTCCAATATCTTTGCCAAGAAATCCCCATGGATAGAGTCCATAGGGTCACAAAGAGTTGGACATGACTGAACAACAATGAGCCTATGGAAGTGACTTCTTTGTGGAACTCATGAATCTGCTCAGGAATAGACAAGGAAGCATTCATGGCCTAATGAGCAACAAATTCTAACAAATTGACCCAACTTGTATACTGGAAGCTCAAGAAATCAAAGGCTTATAGAAGTCATGACCAGCTAAATGGAACATGTACCTTTTACCAGCTCCAATATCAAACAATCCATCAGAGCCTCATCAGTATATACTTATCCAAGAACTCAGTATGGCATGGTTACAAACAAAACCTTCCAAAGGTACCTCTTCTACTTTCTTTCTATGTATATATAGGTTTCTGAAATACTCCTCAAAACCTTCTACCTGAAGACAGAAGTTCTGACATGATAAAGTGATAATGACTTAGATCGACAGATTCAAACATCAAAAGATTCTACGACTGCATTGATGTGGATAAACTCCCTCAAGTAATACAGACTGTAATTCCTCAACACCTTTGTAGACAACTGAATGAGACACTGAGATTTAAAAACTGAAAACCCAAAACTGACTGTTTCCATAAGAAGAGAAGCCAAGTAGTTAAGACCGGAGAACAGGAAAACAATAGGTGACAATAACTCTAAGGGGACTCTTCCTGTCTTCCCGCCCAAAGCTGCCCACTGGCAGCATAGAAAGAAAAAGGGAATCTAAGTGTGTGGGCTGGTATATGTAAACTTCCCTTTCTTTATATACTGTACCTGCAGTGCTGAGTGTGCTGATGAGACAGCAGTAAAATCAGGTAAGACGTCATAGCAAAACAGTGTGGTTCAGTGCAAAGAGAACAGTATTTGGAATCAGAAGACCTACGTTACTTACTACATGTGGGAACCTTGGACAAGTAAAAATTGTTTTGGCAGCTGGTGTATAGAGTGTCCAGCCTGGAATCAGAAATACTCATCGTCCTGAGTTCAAATCTGCTCTCAGACACTTACTAGTTGTGTGACCCTGGGCAAGTCACTTAAATCTGTTTACCTCAGTTTCCTCATCTGTAAAATGAGCTGGAGAAGGAAATGGCAAACTACTCCAGGATCTTTGCCAAGAAAACCCCAAATGGGGTCATGGAGAGTAGGACATGGCTGAAACAATTAACAACAACAACAGCAAATTAGTTTGATGAGATCATTTCTAAGGTCCCTTCCTGCTCTAAATTCCATGATCCCATGAACACTGCAGCTCTGGGAGTCTGGTTACCTAGGTGGTTTTCCCTTTGTGTCTATGTTTATGTTCCCCTGTATTGTATCCGTTCAGTGGCCTGTGCCATAAGCTTCCTAAAATTTTCGACACAGAGTAGACCAAAGGGCTGGGCAAAGACAGCAACTGATGACAGCTGTGACCCTGACACCACCTTCTGAGTCCCTCTTTATTCTTTCAGGCTGCGTCAGATGTCTAGGAGCTGTGGGACTTTGGGCAGATCCAAGTATCTTGAATCTCAGCCTTTTTTTTTGTAAAAAAAAAAGGGGGGTTATACATAATATTTTACATAATCTACCTCCCAGGATTGTTGTGAAGACAAAACGAGATAATAGCAACAAGGCAATGGTAAGGATAGACTATTTTTCAGACACTGTAGGTCAAAGGCACATGAAGGAGAGCAATGAGCCAGGGTTGCTAGGGAAAGACATGAACCATGAGGAAAGAGTTTTCTGGGAAATGGCAAGTGGTAGCCGTGGCAGCTGCAGAGGCCCTGGCTAGAAGCCAGTGCCTGAGGCTTTCTACTAAGGCAAGATCTACAGGACTGGAGTGGGGTATAGGCAATAGCTGTCTCCAGACAAGCAGCAGGGGCTCCTAAACGGGGACTAGGTAGGAATGCAAAATGACAAGAGAATGGCAGAGAGGTCTCTGGAATACATGAAGTTCCCGAGCCATGCTGAGTCCCTGGACCAAGTGAAGTGAATAGGGCAAGACTCCAAGGGGAAACCAGAGGCAGGGGGACTGGAGCCAAAACATGGTCTTTCCTAAAGAAACTCCAGCCCCACCCATGTTGTGGGGACTTCCCTATTAATACTGTGAGTTTTTTCCTTGCTATTTGAATTAGATTTGAGTCCCATTTATGTTCTTATCTGCTCTGTAATAAATATATTTATGTTCAAGATGCTTAATGTTTGTCTTGGTTACTAGTAGGTGAGCTGACTCAAGTACCCTTGAAGCAAGTCAAATTCTGATATGTTAATATTTATTTCGGTATGGCTCTACTCCACATCCCTTCAATTTTCTAAACCAAAACTCACTCCCCTTTATGTGTTGTCTCCCCCATCAGAATGTAAAGTCTTTGAGGGCAGGGATTGGCTTAACAATTTTATATTTGCATCCTTAGTATAGAATAAGCACCAAAAGAAGATTTTTCATTTATTCATTCATTTGTTCACAAACCATGATGTTATTTCTAAGGCTGAATCTGAATGTCTGCCCCCAAATGAGAATTTTGTAAAGTACCTACCCTGCAAAGCATAACTTGGTGCACAGATAACCTCATAATAATAACCTCAGCTTAACGCCTGTGAGCTTTTTGCCTTAATGACGGTTTACGGTCAGTGCAATCCCACTAACCTCTCACCAAGTTAATCCTCCTCCTCCAGCTGCCCTATAGCTTAAACTATGTCATTCTCAAAATGTAATGCCCAGACCTGAACACAGTATTCACGATAGTGTCTAACTAGAGCAGAGTATGATGGAACCATCACCTCCCTTACTTTGAACACTAGGTTTCTCTTAATCTAATGGAAGCTAACATTAGCTTTCTTCACTCACATTGTTTTTCATTTTGATTTTAAAACTCACAATATCCCCCAGATTTTTCTCCACAGGAACTATTCACTAGTCACATACAACCTCTACTATACTTATGCAAATTGACTTTTTGAACCCATGAAGAACTTTATATTTATCCCTATTATATTCTTATTATATTCGGCTCATTCTAATCTGTTGATCTTTTTGGATCACATTTCTGCATTCCTTCCTCTATTCTACACACACAGATACACAAGCATTTGAGTTCATCAGAGAGCTTATCCTGGAACCACATTTATTTATCTGAATTCAACCATGAATATACTTTCATAAAGATCAAAATCTATCTATGCCTTGTCCTGTGTGATCCTTATTCATCTCTCTCCATAAATATTCCACAGAAGATCTTTCCCATGTGGTAGAAATCTTCCTTTGGTTCTTCTACTATTTTAATTAATAATTAATTATGATAAATAGTAAACTTAAGAAACAATAATAAAATTAAATATTCTATTTAATATTTTAATAATTTGTGGATTCCAATACAGCCTTTAGATCTATTTATCTGTTATGCCTCTCAATCTTGCCACATGATCTGCCCACCTTTTCTGATTGCTGAGTATGTCTTTTTGATCACTTCTCCCATTGCAAATCTTAGCTGACAATGTGCTGTAGCCACCTAACTTTTCTTTACTTTTTGGATCACTTGTAGCCAAGAATATAAATGGATTCAAATAATGGCTCAGGGAATATGTACAAAGCTTAAGAGGAATCAGGAAAGACCAAGAAAAAAATTAGATAGCGGGGAAAGAAATTAGTTGAATAGAATGTTTTCCCTTTTCCATTTTATGTCCATTTTGCTAGTTGATTTTCAGAAACATTTTACTGAGGAAATTGTATGAGTCTTCAAATGAGGGAAAGTCTCGTATTCTCTTAGCCTCACTAAGATGGAGTTAATGGAGAGTAAAAGGGAAATGTGGGAGATCTAAGTTATATGGATCAAATAAAACTGAATTGGGCTAGTTTTCTGAAACTATTTGTAAGACTGTCTTATATGCATTATTTATGTTGAAATAAAACTGTAAAAGTCCCTTTTACTGTTTAAGATCTCTAGATTTAAAACAAAACAAAAACCTTGATCTGTTTCCTAAAGTCACCTGATAACCTTCATTTATTTCTCAAATGCAATTTTATGCTGGAACAGTTCTAAATCACATACTACCAGCTAGCTGTATGCTTACTAAACTATATCTGTACTCTTTCTTGTTCTCTTTCTGTCCTGACATAAAACTCCCACAGCTGGGTTTTTAAAGTGTAACTATTACCAATGGCATAACTTATGGGGATAAATAAAGGCCCTTGAGAAGGAGAGAGCAGATTACTTTCTCTCCTCTGAGCCTCTATAAACTTTGTTTATATCTTTTTCAATTGCTACTGAAATTTTTTAAGCAGAATTATGGCACAGCCCCTAGGCTATACAGGAATTTGGGTCGATAGGGATTCCACAGACACAATCAAATCCTAAACTAGAGCAGGTATAAGGGGGAAGATAAAGTCATTTTAGCTATTATGAATCTGAGGTGGTGTTGAGACATATAAATGGAAGTATCCTGTAAGTAGCTAGATATGTGAAACTGGAAGTCAGCAGGAAAGTCAGGTTTGGAGATGGGGATCTGGGACCTGGGATCTAGAGATGGCAGGTTGAAGCCGTGTAAATGGATGAGATTAGCAAGGGAAAGAATAGGGGCAAGAGTCAAGAAAATTAAGAGCTAGAGAGGGAGGGGGATTCAGATCCCCTAAAAGTCTGTCTCACCTACGTCTTTTTCTGCCTTATGTCTTATGTCTGTCTATCAAATAAGGTGACTTTCCTTTATGGTCTCTTTCTGATTTTTGAGGGTTTTCTGGCATGCTTCAGCCTTTGTGATTTCTTGTTTGCTGTCCTTTATGTCTGGAGCTACCTCACTCTTATTCATTATTCAAACCAATTCCCTCATCTCATTCAAATCTCAGCCAGAATCTCACATCCTTTATGAAGTTTATATAGTCAACCATAACTAACATTTCACCGTACACATACATGTAGGAAATAAACAACATGACAGAAATGGAGATAACTTAAACATTATGCCCTATCACTTTGGAATAAATCTTCCCAGGGGACAAGGAAATTTCCTTTTAATATTATATCTTCTTGTCATGCTGTCATCTGTTTCTAAATCACTCTGTTCTATAACTAGCTGCATCTGTGTTCTGTCTCCCAAAGTAACCTTCCTGAAAAGTCTTTGTCTTTCTTTGATTAATGTATGTATATGTCACTATATTCTTAATGAATCTTATCATTGTACTCTTTCAATCAGGTGGGCATCCTCATAGTCTGCACAAGTATTATAGCAGGACTTAATAATAAGCAATTTAAATGATAATGCATGTTATCTGTATAATGTGGCTCTGACATGTCATTCTCCTGCTCAAACATCTTCAATGGTCTGCTGAATGAAGTCCCAAACTTCTTAGCTTAACATTGAAAAATCTCCTCCAGCTAATCTAGCTTAATCCAATCTAGTTTAATAGATTTACCTTGTACCACTCTCATTTAGATACTCTATGATCTAGCCAGACTTGCTCTTTCTTGAACACGCTCCATACCTGATCACTTTTGTCCATGCCCCAACTCAAATGCCACGTTTGTCATTCTTTCACTGATCCTTGGTCTTCTAGCAGCAAATGATTTCTTCTTTCTGACCTTTCGTAGCATTTGGTTTCTATCTTACATATCACATTCATATATATCACATTTCTTTTTTTTTACACTTTTTTTACAAAATTAAGAGGCAATGTGATATAATAAAAAGAACACTGGACTTGAAGGCAGGAAAGACATGAGTTTGAATCCTGCCTCCTATACTTAATGGATATATAAATATGGACAAATCACTTAACCTCTACAAACCTCAGTTTGATTATCTGTAAAATAGATAGGCCCTATCTCCCAGTATAACTATGAGGATCTAATAAGATAATGCATACAAAGTACTTTGTAAACTTTAAATCTCAAACACTCTATAAATGTTACTTACTATATTATGATTAAATCTTGACTATATATAGTAGTCACATATTTGCATATAAATAGTCACTCGATAAATACTGAATGAATTGTAAACTCTTGAGGGCAAAGGTCATATATCTAATCCATTTTTGTATTCACTATCTTTTTTGGTTAGATTTATTTAGGTCTAAGAGGGGTACATTGGGGACCTGCATTTACTGCTTATATCTCTCTATAACTCATTTAGTTTTTGTTTTAAGAATTTAAATGTTATCCCATTTTATGCATATATGCTTAGGATTGATATTAATTCACTGTCTATGACATCTTTCAGCAAACAGTTTTCCTGTTTATCTTTTTAAACTAGGTCTTTTTGCTGTTATTATGTATGAGTATATGATTGCTACTCCTTCCTTTTTTACTTTAATGGAAGCATGAGAGTTTTTTCTTTAGTCATATTTTTTTTTAACTCTGTGCATCTTTCTGTTTCAGCATTTTGCTTTCTAATTCATTCCACTATTCTCTTTCGTTTTATGGGTGTGTTCATCCCATTCCTATTCACAGGTATGACCATGAATTGCTTATTTCCCTTCATGTTATTCTCTTATACTTTTCCCTCTCTGTTTCCCACCTCGAATTTAAGAGTCTGTTTTACTTAAGACTAATCCCTCTCTTATTCTACCCATTTTCTTATTCCCACATCCCACTTTTTCTTCTCCCCTTTCCCTCCTGTTCCTCTATTGAGTGAAATGTATTTCTATACCGTGGTGTGTGTGTGTGTGTGTGTGTGTGTGTGTATTCTTCTCTCCTGTGTGTGTTTGTGGGTATGTGTGTATTCTTCTCTCCTTTGTGTGTGTGTCGGGGGGGGGGGTATGTGTGTATTCTTCTCTCCTTTGTGTGTGTGTGTGTCTGTGTGTGTGTGTGCATGTATTTTTCTCTCCTGTGTGTGTGTGGGGGTATGTATATATTCTTCTCTCCTGTGTGTGTGTGTGTGTGTGTGTGTGTTCTTCTCTCCTTTGACCAGTTCAAATGAGAGTAAAGTTAAGTGTCACCAGTTCCCCTCTACAGCCCTTTGATTTTCATTTGTACAGACTTATACTTGCGTATCTCAGTTATGTGAGATCATTTCCCTTATCTCTTCTCTACCTTCCCCAGTCTCCCCTGACCCTGAATATTCCTCTACTTTTGCCTTTCTATTTTTCTTTAAAGATCATCAAAAAATAACAGAATCACTCCAAGGTCATCCGTCTAATAAGACTACCTCTATGGTTCATCATGATGGTAGAATTCTGAGGGAATACATGCATCATCTACCCCTATTAAAATGTAAATACTTTATTCTTATTTAGTCTGTTAGGATTGCTTTCTTATGTTTATCTTTTTATGCTTCTTTGATTTGTGTTTGTATTTTTTTTTTACTTGGTATATCAAAAGTCCTCTTTTTCAATAAAAGTTTGTTTTTCCCCTATTCAATTATACTCAGTTTTGCTGGAGAAGTCATTCTTGGTCTTAGGTCTTTTGCCTTCTGGAATATTGTATTCTAAGCTATTTATTTTTTTTTTATAATGGTAGCTACTAAATCTTGTGTGATCCTGAATGTGGCTCCTTGGTATTTGAATTCTCTTCTAGCCACATGCCATATTTTTTTCTCTGACCTTGGAAGCTCTGGATTTTGGTTATAAAATGTTGGACAATTTTCATTTTGTTTATTTTTCTCAGTAAAACACTAGTCAATTCTTTCTATTTCTATTTTGTCCTCTGGCTCTAAGAGATTTAGGCTGTTTTCTTTTATGATTTCATGTCTAGGATTCTATTTTTTGTCATAGTTTTCAGGTTGTCCAATAATTCTTAAATATTTTCTCCTTGATCTTTCTTCCAGGTAAGTTGTTTTTTGCTATGAGATATCTAACATTTTCTTCTATTTTTTTCAGCCTTTTGACTTTGTTTTGACATTTCTTCTTGTCTCATGGAGTCATTAGATTCTATTTGGTCAATTCTAATTTTCAGGGAGTTTTTCTTTGAAAGGTTTTGTGCCTTTTGTGCCAAGCTATTGATTCTCTTTCTTTTCCCATCTTCTTAAGTGCTTTTATTTGTTTTTCAAAATAATTTTTTAGTTCTTTTTAAAAACTCTTGCTTCATCTTCTTTAAGAGTTATGGTTGGTTTATACTCAGGCTGTAAAAACTTTGAGGTTTTGCTTATTTTGGAGTCATTCTCTTTTGAGTTTGTGTCTTGGGTATACCTATCACCATAATAGTCTTTTAGAGTGGGACTCATTTTCTCCCAGTATTATTTCTTGACTTTAGACTTTATTTTAGGCCAGAGTTCTATACACTTCTGGGGGGAAATGTCTGGGTTGAGCTTTTATCCTGCTCTCCTGGGATGTTAAGTGTTGCTTTATCCCAAGATTTCAGGGAAAAAGTCTGATCATTGTCCTGCTAGTCTAGAATCAGCAAGTTCCTGACCTGGTCTGGGTCTGAGCAATATTCTTCAGGACCTGGTTGGAAGTTCCAATAGAGTGCTGCTAGAGTCAGACCCTATCAGCTACCTGGGTTCTGTAAGTTCAGAGGAACAGAACTACAGTTCCCCTGTTGGTCTGGCATTTCTGCCCTGGTTATTCCACTGCAAGTTTCAGATTGGGCTGCTGGCTGGAACTGTGCTTCTGTGATTGCTACTGAACTTGTCCCTTATTCATTCTAGGGCTCAGGACTGGTCTCCACTCAGGAATGTCATCCCCATCTCAGTCACCCTTGGATCTGTCACTGAGAACTTCACAGTGAGCAACAGAGCTACCAGCTGGCACCTGCTCCTGTGTCCTACGTCAGGTAGTGATACCCCAGTATGAATCTGGGACCTCATCTTGCCCTGGTACGCAGGTTTGGTTCTCTCTCAGTCCCTGGTCACTGGATTGGACACTCTTTAATCCAGCATACTACTGGCCAGAGAAGTTCCCAATATTCACTGATTTCTCTGTTTCTCTTTATCAACCTTAGCTGGAACAATAATTCACTGTGATTTTTTTCTTAGGTTTTCTGATTAGGACTTTGTCTAATGTATTTTCTCAGTTTATAGTGGAGGTTATGTTGGAGGAGCTGGCCTATACTTCTACTTACTCCTTACCATCTTGATTCTACCTCTGTATACATTACAGAGACTAGAATAGCAACTTGTACCTAGCAGGTACTTACTTAATAAGCATTTGTCAAATGAATGAAATCTAAGCTTCTTGTCTTTATGAACATCACGGGAGACTAACACAAAATGTTGTACATAAGAGGTACCTGATAAAAAAAAATCTCAAATTTATGGTGAATACTAATTCCATTGTAAAACTTGCTACAGGATAACAATAATACCTAATTTAAGTGCTAGCATGTTATAGTGAAAAATAATTGCATTATATTGCTTTTATACATAGAGAACTAGATAAGTTAGACATGATTTGATAAGGGCCATGGGGAAACAGGTAAGTCCTCAGAATCAGGCAAATCTGGTTTCAAGCCCTAATCCTGACCCACACAGGTTGTGTGAGTTCCTGTCTGAATCTCACTTTGAGGAAGCCTGTATGGTGCAGCTATGTGGTACAGTAGATGGAACACTGGGCCTGGAATCAGGAAGATCTGAGTTCAAATCCAGGCTTAGCTGCTCACTAGCTGTGTGACCCTGGGCAAATCACTTAATTCCTATTTGCCTCAGTTGCTCATCTGTAAAAAATGTAAAAGGAAATGGCAAACCACTTCAGTGTTTTTGCCAAGAAGGTCCCATGGGGTCATGAAGAGCTGGACATGACGGAACCGAATGACAAAAGCATGCTAGCCATGCTCTCTTTAAACTCAGACTAGCCTATGACTCCCCAGACTGTTTCTCCATCTTGCTTTTATGTGTTGTTAGAATGTTAGCTCTTTGAGGACAGGAAATGTCTTTCTTTTTTGTTGTCTATGCATCTCCAGTGCTTAGTGTAGCATAGCATGTGGAAAGTGCTTAATACATGTTCACTCTATCTATCTATCTATCTATCTATCTATCTATCTATCTATCTATCTATCTATCTATCTATCTTTCTATCTATCCATCCATCCATCCATCCATCTATCTATCTATCATCTATCCATGCAACCCTACACAAATCACTTAATACTCAGTATCCCATGAAACTAATTCCTTCAGTTACAGATAAGTTTCTCATCTACACTGGTAGAGGGATTTCCTCATCAGCAGTTACAACACCAAATGCAGTCACAGAAGCTAACAAAAAAAATTGCAAAAACAAAACCTCATAGAGCTGGGATACAATAATCACTTAAAATATATCTGTGGATTGGTTACTATACAGATGAGTCTATAATATACTAAAGGATCTTTATAACAGGGTATCATAATATTCAAATAATAATGTTTAAAAGAAAGATTCTTTTAATAAGGCACATTTCTAATAAACATGCACTTGCTGTGTATCTGAGCACCTATTTACAGGGCCCTAAACTTGCATAATGTTTCTGAGACTCAGCCTCAATTGATTTCTTTCGAGTTGCTTCTCTAACAGGTTCTCAGCCCCTGAAGTAGTGGTTGTGGCTGTGGGTAGGTGGGTGGGTCTCCCTCTCTTTTATACTTCATGTGCAACCAGTAAATACCAAGAAAGAGTAAATAAACAGGGAATAGATGTCCAAATAGCAGGAAGCACTGAGCAATACAAACACTCTCCTGTATTTAAATAAAGAAACAAACACAAATGAAAAATAATGACAGCTATGTTGAGATTTGGTATTTAGAAATAACTAGTATTTGTATTTTTATGTTTGTTTTAAATTGGCTTGCTCTTTGGGTCAGAAGGGGAGCTGGAAGGTGATTCTTAATACTCTTCTGTTAAACTATCTGCTTCTTACCAGTTTCTTCCACTTAGTTTCCCAAGCTGATTAACATCATATTCTCTTTCTATTCATGAGTCTAAAATTATCTTTTTTTTTTTAAGGGCCTTGCCCAGCCGAGAAAAGTCTCCACTGTGGTTTTTAGCTCACAGAAGCCCCATGGGTCTCCTCAGTCAGGCATTTATGAAGGCTGCTTTATGTTCTGAGGGTGGAGTCCCTATTTTGAGGGTGGGAAAATAAGTTCTTATTCTCTTGGCTATTTAAGACTCTGTGAGGTATTCCTGGCTGCCCTCCTCTGCCACAAGCAATAGACAGTCTCCAAGATTTCCCTCTTCTTACCCAGAATTGATATCTTCCATGGAATGGAATCTTTTGAAACTCTTTTTGGGGACATAAATTCTTAGTCATAAGCAGAGACACCTCTGACAGAGAGTGGTATTTAGAAATGAGCTTTCTGAGCTATGTGGCCCCCAAACTTCTCTGACAACATGCCTTCTCTGTAATTAGTACAAACTCTTTTTCAAGAAAGTACTGAGAGAGTGGGTTTTGTTTTCCTTGTTTCAATTTTTTAGGTTAAGATAATAAGAATTCAGAATCCTAATAATTCCTCTAAATTCTGCATAATCCCATTCTGATTATTTAAAAATACATTTTTCCCAAGTGTGAAATATTAAAGGAAAACAAAATTTACCCACTGTGTGATCTTGGGCAATTCATACCATTTTCAATACCTCTGCTTGCCATCTATAAAATGAGGGAGTTAGACAAGATGATCTCTAACAGCATGTTTCTATGAAAATATATATTCTTAAACAATTCAAACATGAAGTGGGATACTTTGCAAATAACATGCAACCAACATGCATGTTAAAAAGCTATTTACTTTAATAAGAATATCAGAAATGACATATTAGGCCTGTCCAGATATAAAGAGGTCTACACTCACCACTCTCTAAATCACTATATGACTCTGGGGGAACTTTCTTCTCTAGGCTTCAGTTTCTTAATCTATAAAACGGGGTTGGGGGTAGGTAGACTAGATGACCTCTAAGATTCTTTCTATCTCAGACCACTCACACTCTCATCTAGCCTACAAGACATTTTTATGTCTTTCTCATCTATCCAAAAGCTTCTAGTCTTTCCAGGTTGAGCTTGAACTCCAACATCCTCTATGAAATTTCTCCCAGTCTATAAGAATTTTCTGCCTCCTTCCAATTATATAGCACTTACTATTTTTGACTGTTCTTTGGCACTTACATACTGTGTTGTCAATAACTTGTTTAAACAGGTCAAGTTGGAAGTTTCTTTTTTCTTTTTTTTATTTCATGACATCTTTTTCTTGTTTTCGTTCTTCTGTCCTTATACACAAATGTTGATCTTTGTTCTAAGAAGTCTTTGGTGTGTCTATAGAATACAGGAGGGTGCATTCAATCCTGAATCACAAGTTTTGTGTTTGAATATCAGCTATCTTTGTCACTAGCTATATATCCTTAAAAAAAAATCATGTAACTTCTCTGAGTCTCCATTTGCTCTTCTGTAAAGTGAAAATTCCCATACTATCTACCTCACAGGATTGCTATTAGGAAAGTACTTTATACATGGGTATATGTCAGTTGTTATTACTCTTATTGCATGTATATAATTTACAGTTAATTGATTTAGGGAAAAAATATGATCTTTCTAGTGACACCCATAAAAAATGGGACAGTATATCTGTAGTCAAGAAGAGAATTCCTTTTTATAGAACTGTTTCCATGAGAAAATCAGATCCAACTTAATTTAAATTTATAGTCTTAACCAGTAATGTACAGCAAGGCAATTTTTCATATTGTTTATAATAAATTCCTATATATTGAAAAGTCTACATAATGCCTTATACCTAGATCATAAAACTAGACCTACACTATAATATTCTTCAAGTGTTTTTCATCAACTTATTTCTCATAATAGGAAACCTGACCAAAAGAGAAATAGAAAAATCTGGATCTGTCATTCATTAAGAATTACTAGGTAAGCAGGTTTTAGAATATGTGATTTGCAATGATAACTGCTAAAAGTAGAAAATTCTACCAACTTCCAAGGAAATGCTATGGGAAGTAGGGACAGAGGAATAGAAATAATTGCATCACATATTTAGCCAGAAGGGAACTTAGAGGTCGTTTTGTCCAATATGTCCCCACCCCGGTTGTAGGGAAGGAAGCAAGTCCAGATATGTTGTTACCAAACTGACAAGTTGCAGATCCAGAATTCAAACGCAGAACCTCTGAATTCAACTCAGGTACTGCATCTGTTTGAGAAGTTATTGTGAAGATGGCATTGAAACTCTTACCTCATAACCACTTCAATCCTCATAATAATAACTTACCCACCTAGATGCCATGGGATCAATACTGGATTTGAATATAGAGACTCTCAAAACCTAGTTGCCTAAACTGCAACTTTAGGGACATAATAATAATGGGCTCTCTTATACTGGATTCCCAGATCTCTATTAAGGTAGCCAAGGGGTAATGTGAACAGAGGACTGGATCTGGAGATAGGGAGATCTGAGTTCAAATCCTGTCTCAGACATTTACTAGCTGTGTGGCCTTGGGCAAGTCATTTAACTTTTGCTTGCCTCAGTTTCTTCAACTGTAAAATAGAAATAATAGCATCTACCTCACAGGGTTATTGAGAGGATCAAATGAGATAATATTTGTAAAGTGCTTAGCATAGTGCCTGGCACATAATAGGCAGTGAATGAACAAATGTCTGGTTTTTTCCTTTCTTTCTTGGCTGAGTCAATAGGCTGTCACTTCAAAGTATTCTATGTATAACTGACACTTGAAAAAAATATAATTATGTATGTATATATATGTGAATATATACATGTGTATATAAGGATATGCATGTATGTATATCTATATGCATATCCTTATATACACACATATATACACACATATACATAGACATAGCTATATTTATAGCAAGAGAGAGAGAATGAGTCAGAAAGACAGTCTGAGACAGAAAGAGAGTTATGACAAAAACTGATTTTTGCCATCAAATTTCTAGGTCCTCTGAAAGTTTCTGTCAGGCTTACTATACATTTGAGGTTGGTAGCACCCAGAGATAAGGGACTGAAGAGGTGACCTATTTGCCACTCTTCTTTGCACTTTCTCCTCTGCATCTCTTTAGAGCAATTAGGTGTCTCAGGTGGCAACTCATTTTCTTAAAACAGGACCACTGTTTGAAAGCTGAACAGATGACATTTATGTAGCATTTTAAGGTTTACAAAGTGCTTGCCATATATTATTATCATCTCATGTGAGCCTTGCAACAACTCCATGAAGTGGGGTCTTATGAGATTCTCATTTCACAGATTACCAAGACTCTGGGAGGTGAAGGGATTGGCTGATGGCCACAAAGCTGGTCAGAATGGAAGGCCAGCTTCAGAACCAGGTTTTCCTGTCTCCCCTTCTAGCATCCCTTTCTCCTACGCTTTGCTATTGTTGGTATTGCTGAATTGTGTCTGACTCTTCAAGACCCTATTTGGGGTTTTCTTGACTCTATGCACTGAGTCATCTAGCTGCCTCTTAGGCCAAAAGACCACTGTCCGTGGTCACACAGCTAGTAAGTGTCTGAGGTCAGACACCCAAATGAAAAGGAATTTCAGTGGAATAGGCCTTGATGTAGAACCATTCCTTTTTGTACTTAAATGGTGATGCCCACTTCACCTAAAAGTCACCAGTTTTTTAATCTCCATAATCTCTTAGCACCATGAAATGACCTCAGGACACATAGTATTAATTCTCTCTTTCCTGTCTTCCATTACTTTGTGATTTTAGGTGTCACACTTGAAACCAGCACATTCCAACAGATAAAAAGGGAACCTTGTTTTATGATACTAGTTTCCTTTAAGATCACCTGATAATAAACAAAAGCAAAGCATTTCTCATGGCATTTCTCATACCCTTTTCCTCAGACTAATTCAAAATTGCTTTCCTTCAGGAATGAGAGAAAATTGACTGTCTCCAACTAATAACACCTGACTTAAAAACAACTCCCAAACTAAAATATACTATCAGGGACATAAGGTTCACCTGACTCATAACCAGCATTTTAAAAGGACTGTACAGTTATTTTGAATAAGGGCTCTTATCTTTTTACTGTGTATGTATATGACTGCTCCCAGTTAGTAATGGCATGAGCAAATTATTCCTACAAAATGGGAAGGTGTCATCCTCATTGTTTGTTCCGTTGTAGGGGTTCCATGCGACTTTCTAGTGGTTGATGGATGTGTGAACATCACATAAGAACTGCCTACAAATCACTATTTCTAATCTGAAGAACATATCAATTATTTACCAGTCTGCTGCTGCTTAGAGTAACTTACAGGGAATTCACCATGACAACATGGTGCCCTTTTCTTATTCATTTGTGAAACCGACAAACATTAGATTTAGGATTTCATGAATTAGTTCATATGTCAGTCCTGTACGTATCAGCTTGTTGATTAATACTGACTCTCAAGAAGCTGGATTTATTTTCTTAAGTAAAACTTTACATTGGGAATTAAGAAGATAATAGCTGGGTGTCATTTTCTCCCTTTGAATGTCAATTTTGAACACACAGGTTTGTTTTTATCAGTCACTCAGCTTTTGTAAAAGAAGGACTGTGTAACCAAGGATTAGCCTAAAAGTGATTTAAAAGCATCATGCTGTGCCTGCAGAGCTATGTGAGAGAAAATACAAAATGTGTTTCCTGTTCTTTTCAAGTTAATACAGTATTAAAATATGTTATTGCTTAGCCTTGCTTATGATTTTAAAAGGGAAATTTTGTACATATTATCTCCTGCTGGGTAAGACTTCCAATATTTTCCCATGGAAAACATAGTTTATCATATCAGTGAGTCTATGACTATTAGCAAAATTGTGTGGCATTAAAAAAATTATTCCATTCTGAATTAATATATCTCTCCTTCCCTCCCCTCTCCCCAACTCCTTCATGAATACAGCTAGAAAAATGAAAAAAAAAAGAGTGTAGGGAATACAAAATAGAACTAATCAAAAATCTAGGCTAGGCTGGTAATTATTCTCTGAAGCCCCCTCTCTTTATAATGATCTGATGGCTCAGCCAGTCTTGGGAAGGAGTGTGTGTGGAGGGGGAAAGACAAGGGGTGATTGCAATTGTCATGATAATGAGGCTTAATAAGCATGTGTCCATTATGTTTACAGTGAGAGAATAGGCTCCATTTCATGCTCAGCTGTCACTATAGACAGGCTAACTTCTATTTTTCAGTCACAAAAAAGAGGAAATGTTGATTTCCCATATTAAGTATAGCAGTCTAACTCAGATATCTAGAAAAAGAAATTACGTTGTCATGTTCCATAATTAGAAACACATCCTAAGATGTATCCATGAATGCTTCACATCAATAACATGGCAGTAACTAGGGATTTTCACAGGGTCATTTTCAATTTATAGGGAAAAAAATAAATGAACCACACCAGGGTGTGATCATGGTATAAATGATGTGATTTCTAAACTAATGACTAAGGTGATGCAGGAAGTAACAGAGCCCAGATTCCAACTCAGATCTCTTATTTTCAATCCAATACCCATTCCTTTCCTTTTCCCCTTTCATGAGGTCTCTCTGGGTACCAGACAGAACCCTGAGGCCAGATGACTCTGGAGGAGAGAGTGAGGCTGCTGGCTTTGTGGAGCTCTGCCTCACTTAAATCCAGTTCATGTGTAAGTCAAGGTATCACCCCAGTGATGTCATTGGTCCTCGGAGAACAAAGGATGAACAACAACAATGTGGGGCATGGAGTCAGGAAGACCTGAGTTCAAATCCTGCCTCAGACACTGACCAGCTGTGTGATGCTGGACAAGTCACTAAGCCCTGTTTGCTTCAGTTTCCTCACCTGTAAAAATGAGCTGGAGAAGAAAAGGGCAAACCATTCTAGTATCGTTGCCAAGAAAACTCCAAAAGGAGACACAGTTTGGTATGCCTGAAAAATGACCCAACAGCAGTAGCAACAGATAATTACTAACTGGGTGACCCTGGGCAATTCACTCAGCATCTGTGTCTCGTTTCCTCAGCTACAAAATGAGAGTAATGACAGCACCTACCTCCCAGGGCTGCTGGGAGAAGCAACTGAGGTAAGAGTTTGTAAAGTGCGTATTAGCACAATTTCTGGCACGTAGCAGATACAGAATGAGTCTATGAGGTAAAAGGGAAAATAACAAATCTGTGGGTAGCTGTTGCTATAATATTTCTGACAAGGATCAACTTCTGTCCTCTCCTTAAGCAAAAGGAACTCACTAAATACCTTTCTGTGTCCCATCCCATGGGGAAGTGACTTTGGGGTAATCAGAGCAGCTCTCACTCTTTCAGGATAGGACACTATGATAAGGGAAAAATCACAAGGATCAATGTATAATGGTTATTTAGCCTTCATCTCTCCCCTTGACTCCTACCATTCCTATTACAGAATATGGTAATAACTCTGGTAAGATAGGAAGCTTTAGGTGTACTTGGATTCATGAATTAGGACACCTTCATTGGCAAGTTTCTCCCAGGACTTCCATTCTGGGGAAGGACCTGGGTTGGCCATCCTTCATGTCTCCCAGCTCTGCTTCTCATGCTACCATGGTCCTGTGTGTGCCCCTCCAACCCTAAGTTTCAGCTTTCTTTTACGTGCTGTCTTCCCCTACTTTGACTGAAGCTTCTTGAGGACAAGGACTGTCTTTCTTTTTGGCTTGGATTTGTACCCCCAGGCTTTAGCACATATGAAATAGTTAACAGATTTTTATTGACTGTGGCAGTACCACATCAGGAAAGGATAGATGCATACCCCAACTAGACCCAAGACTCCAGAGAGAGGAAATTTCACCCAACTCTCCATTTTAAAAATTATAGTTATCCCTTCCACATCATGGGGATTAAAGGCACAAGACTCCTCCTATGATTTGGAAAATCCACATAAAAGTTTTTGGCCCTCCCTTCATACCAGAGAAGAAGTCTGAATTATGATGATATTAAAAGATAAAATATGTTGATATTATACAATGCTATACATATATTTTTTGTATTTCAAAGTTTCTAAACTTTTGCTGTGTCATCTGCTGGCTTTGCATGTTCTCTGAGGCATCTACAAAGCTCTCCCCTAATTCCCATTTAATCTCTTATGCTAACCCATGACATACTGAAACCATGATGGGGAAAGTTGTGATGTGGAAGGGATAACTGTACTTTCTTCCTCCCACCAGTTTCCAGTTTCAGGCCTGAGGACATTTCTGGATACACAGTAGCTCTCAGCCATTCACTGAACTATAATTACCAATTTTAAAAAGTAGGGGGCCTCAGGTAGATGCAGGGGAGGAGATAAGAATGCAGAAGCACCCTAAATGCTTCATCTAAGGGAGTGCGGTGGGGAGGTGGGTGTTGAGATGGGTATTGAAGGCAGTATGGTGCAGTAGAAAAATCACTAGACCTGCCTAGAGTCAGGGGATCTGGATTCAAAATATCTGTGGGATACTAAATGTCACCTCACTTTTTTGGGCCTTAGCTTTCTCCTCTGCAAAATGAGGGGGTTGGATTAAATGACCTCAAAGGTTCCTTCCGACTTTAAATCCATGACCCTGAGACTGTGAAGAAAAGGATGGAAGAAGAGACATCCCTGAGGGAGAGAAGAGTATGAGCACAAACAGGCCTGTGGGACAGAAGAATAATTAGGGAGGTTTCATCCTTACCCTCACATCATTCAATAATAAAACAAAACCAAACCCTTTTCCTTTTCTCCCATCATTCTGCCATCCCCAACACATTTTTCCTGTGGCCTTGAGAATAAATTTGCTGTGGACAGTGTTCCTGGAATTTTAAAGCCTTTGGCCAACATTCTGGCACAACTTTTAAAACTCTGTCCCTGCCCCTGACATCTCTACCCCCACACATATCCTCCAATAGGAAATTGGCTCTTCTTTTGTACATGACTATAAATAGTTTTCAAGTCTTTCCAATGCTACTTTGAAATATTTAGAATATATTTATGGGACACAGAAACACAAAATTTGTGGCTGACTTCAGATCATTTATGATTTGATCTGGACCCTCATACACAGCTTAGAAAAAGAGCTTTCCAGGCCTCTAGGCCTGAAAATAATTACATAAAAAGAGATATTATAAGATTAATGACAAAGAATATGGAATGCAACCACTGAATTAGGACTAGAGCTAAATGGATGTATCTGTGTCCTCATATCACCTACATATGTACTTACAAAAATTGTGGACATGTCCAAAGAATTGTGAGTCTTCAAGAATCTAGTCCTGTTGTTCAGTTGTTTTAAGTGGTTCATACAATTTAGTATTATCTTTAGGGCAAATCAGATTGAACTGAGAATGGTTATTTTCATTGATTATTGATTCATAAATAAAAAAATGACATCAAAATATACAAAAATTGTATAAATTATATGGCCCTGAGTCCATAAGCTTTTTAATTAAGTGCAGATAGGAATATTTTTACATCACATATATAAACATATTGAATATATCAATATGAACTTTCCTCTAAAGTATAAGAGGATAAATTTACATAAGAAATCTGATGGGACCATTTCCGCCATTTTTCAAAGTGATTATAACTCATCCATGAGAACAAACGTGAACCAAGAAGTCTAGGGCTTCAATTAACTTGGCTGGGCATGAATCAAAACAGTGGGTAGAGCTAGAGTTAGTTATGAAAATAAAAACATTAGCCAAACCAAACAATTTTCCAAAAAAGCCAGACAGCATAATTATTTTTTAAGCAACTAAAATTAGTTTAAAAAAGTCCTGATGCACTAAATAAGTTTTATGTTTTGTGTATTATTAGGTCATACTTTACTTGGATGTAGGGTCTATGTATTTATTTGTTTCATGCAATGTTATATGCTGGCAAATGCTATATTTTTCATGTATATAAAAAAACTTTGTCAGGCTATTGTATTTGCTTGTGATAAACATAATATAAAATGAAGTTGCATGAGTATGCCTGTGAAATGTCCCTTGCAAGTAACAACTTGTAATGAATTTAACTACCTGTATTTTTAAAACATGAGGCTCAATGAGACAGGTCATCTATGATTTAGTAAGTGTAAGGAACCTTGCCAGCCTCAGCTTTCTCAGTGTCAAGATGATGCTCCACTAGCCAAGACTTTATCTATCAAGCAGCAGAGAATCTAAAGGGTTTGCTTTCCCAAGAAAAACAATTTCCCCAAAGTACAAGGGGGTGGCTAAGTAAGACGTAGGTTTTTTATATCCCCTTTGTGAAATCTGCTTCCTTTTGAAGTTCAGCTGCTCTCAGAGTTGGGAATTCACTACAAGTGGCTGCCTTTCTGTCCAGGGTCAGCTGAAGATGGGCAACTCTAAGAGGTGTGGCTAAGTATCTTGAGACTAGCTATTCTATTACACACCAGATTCTCTTCCCACCTTAACTTTCCTTTCACAGGATAGGAGGGAAAATATTTGATTCTGAGGGTATTTCAGCACACACGGAAGATTGTTCTGAAAGATAATCATAACAGTAATAAAAACAAAAGAAAAAAGAAAGAAAATTATCTCATCCACTGAGGGTAATTTTACAAACACTAGTTGGACACTGTACAGAACTGGGGAACCTTTTATATTTTGGTATCAATTCAGCAGGAATGTCATCTAGGTATTTCTTCTTCAATAACAGAATACTGTAACATACCTAACTGATGAGGCTCATACTCTGTGAAGATTCAATTCGAGTGATGAAAAAGGATAGCAAAAGTGCCAGCTTTGATTTACAAAATATTATTTACAGTTTTAAGGGTCAACTCACATTTAAAGAAGAAAAAAACTTGTCTAAGGTCACACAAGTGATCATTAGTAAGGTTAGGATTTGAACTAAGGTTTTCTGAACCCAAATACAGGGTTGTTTCACTATCAATCAAGAAACATTTTAATAAGTACCAAGTGTTAAGTCTGTGTTGTCTGTACTCCATGTTCTTAATATGGAGTCTGTGAACTTTAAAAAAAATTATTTGCTTATTTACTTATTTTTAGCTTTCAACGTTCTTTTATAAGATTTTGAGTTCCAAATTTTTCCCCTCTCTCCCTATCCTCCTCCCCAAGCATGCAATCTGATACAGGCTATACATGTGCAATCATATTTAACATATTTTCACATTACTCATGCTGTGAAAGAAGAATCATAAGGGAAAAACCATGAGAAAAACAAAAACAAAAAGAGAAAATAGCATGCCTCAATCTTCATTAAGACTCCATAGTTCCTTCCCTGGATGTGGATCTTTTGGATGGTCTTACAGCATTGTATTGTGAGAAGAACTAAGCCTACCAAAGTTGATCATCAGACAATGTTGCTATTATGGTGTACACAGTTTTCTTTTGGGTTTGCTCACTTCACTCAGCATCAGTTCGTATAAGTCTTTCTAGGTTTTTCTGAAATTCATCTGCTAATCATTTCTTATAAAACAACAGTATTCCATTACATTCATATTTCACAACTTGTTCAGTCATTACCCAACTGATGGGCATTCCCTCATTTTCCAAATCTTTGTGACCACAGAAAGAGCTGCTACAAATATTTTTTGTACATGTGGGTCCTTTTTCCTTTCTTTATGATCTCTTTAGGACGTAGACCTAGTAGCGCTATTGATGGATCAAAGGGTATGCGTCTGTGAACTTGTTTTTAAACACTGATAACCTTTTCTGTGTGATTGTTTTCTTTTGTAATCATATATATTTTATGCCTTTAAAAACAGGATTCTGAGAAGGGTCATTTGGCTTCACCAGAATGCCAAAAAGCACCAGGGCCCCCCAAAAGGTTAAAGAGCCTCTGTGATTAGGATACCATGATGCTTTCCAAAATGCATACCAGGAGGGTTTAAGCTCTGAATGGTCCTTCCAAACTGAAATGGCTTTGAGAATAGGTTCACTGAAATAGAAGGCTTTTTTTGTTATGATAGGACCAGCTTAGCTTGGTTTGGAGAGGTTCATCAACAGAGAAAGCAGTTAGGAGGCACACTGGATAGAGTGCTGGATCTGGAGTCAGGAAGATTCATTTTTCTGTGTTCAAGTTTGGCCTCAGACACTAACCATGTGACCCTTGGCAAGTCACTTAACACTATTTGCCTCAGTTTCCTCATCTGTAAAATGAGCTAGAAAAAGAAATGATAAATCACTCCAGTATCTTTGCCAATAAAGCCCAAATAGTGTTATGAAGAGTCAGACAGAATGGAACAGCACCAATCAACAGAGCTCACTGCTTTTTCAGCTGCAGCAACTCATGAAAATAATCTAAGTCACAGGGAGATTCTAATTTATATCAGTGGTCACTGGATATTCTTAAAGAAGGCAAGTTCATAGATCATAAGATTAATGATTTAGAGTGAGAAGGGATCTTTAAGGGCATGAAGTTCAAACTGTTATTACAGATGAGACCTTGGTTGGGCAAATCATTTAACTTCTACTGGTCTGTTATCTTGTCTAAAATGAACTAGATGGCTTCTCAAGTCTTCTCCAGGTCTAGATCTGTGATTCCTATGATCCCAAGTATAACATACCTCTAAAGTTAAGGTCTGTGGAGTGGCAAATTTACAGTACGATTAAGGAACCTGAGGCAGTGAATTGTTAAGTGACTTCACTAAGATTCGTCTCAGGCATATTCTGTTTTTGTTACCATATTACAAGGCCTCCTCAAGAACTATCTTGGTTTTCTTTTCCAAAACAAAGGGAAGGTTCCTACCCAAGAAAAGAATAGGACATGCTTCCTAACCCAAAGACTTCCATAATTATTCTGATATTAGCTATAATACTGGAGTCAGGAGGGAAGGAAATTACTAGGCAGAATATAATGTTGCATGCATTCAATTATGTATTTAAGGTACCAACATTTTTAGTTTAGGAAAGGAAAAGGACTTATAAAATCATAGTATAAAGCCAACTGTGTAAGGATAGTATACAGGACAACACTTCCACACTTTAAAATTTCAAGACCGCTGGAGCCCTGTTCAAGATTAGATGCCCTGCATTTTTTTTTCCATGATGAGTTATCACTTCCAAATTTGATAACTTAATGTCTTAAAGAAGACCTTAACATCTTTCCACAAGGCTTGTCTGAAAATTCTTGCTGCTAAACAAGAAAATAATCTCCAAAGAAACAGGTATCATAAGTCTTATATCACATAAGACAATTTCATGTCTTAGTGCCCATTGTTCTGTGTCCAACTCTTTGTGATCCCTTTTGAGGTTTTCTTGGCAGAGATACTGCACTGGTTTGCCATTTTCTTCTCCAGTTCATTTTACAGATGAGAAAACTGAGGCAAGCAGGATTAAGTGACTTGCCCAAGGTCACACAGCTAGTAAGTGTCTGAGGCCAGATTTAAACTTAGGAAGATGTCTTCCTAACTCCAGGCCTAGCACTCTATCCACTGTGCCACCTAGCTGCTCCATTATAAACAGCCTATTTTGACAATACTGTCCAATATTTAATTCCACTTTGCTTGTTAACACTTTTTATTACATTAAATAAATTTAGTAGAAAAGTCTAGTTTTCATATTGTGGTCATTTATATCTACTCCTTTACAAAACAAAGTCTTTACTTTGTTTTTTTTTAATCTAAAAAATTAATTCCAACCACTCTCAGGATCTGTTATATCACAGCTCTGGAGAACTGTTGATAAGACTCAGCACTTAAGAGAATGTCATCAATCTCTGATTACACTGGATAATAGCTTTTTTAAACAAAAGGTCTCCTGATACACTTAAACAGACAAATGGCTAACTACTAAAATTAAATATTAGAAGTTGTGGGACCAAGAAATCTATGCCAAGAACAAAATATCTATTCTAACTGGGTAATTGTCAGTGACAAATACAACTCTTCTCAGTTACTATTATTTTCTTAGCAAACAAGGTATATACTAAGAACAGGTCAAGTTCAATCCCATACATATGTTTCTCAAGCAAAGATGATACCTATGTAAATAAAGTAAAATGAGCGTATGTTGTGGGGCTGTGGCAATTTCATGGCTAATTTAACTAGGCAAGACAGAAAAAAAATAGCCTCTTCATACACATGTTCCTAGGTAGAGTGAGTATCATATAGTGGACTGAATTATATAGTCTGGCAGTCTATACTGATTTAATTCATCAGATAACTACACATTTCTCTACTTCTCTTTGCTTAGGTAACCACAGTAATTAGATGAATTCCTCTGGGGCTCCTTGCTTCACCAGAGCCACTCTAACTGGTAAGTGATAATTGGCAGAAGTTTTAATTTGTTTCTTTTCCATTTTTACCTCTCTTTTTCCTTTCTGCCATACTCCTTAATACAAGCAGGATTTTCCAAGGTGCCCCAGACACCTGGATCCACATGTCTGAAGGGCTGGTCCCTTCTTCACACATTATATGTTTCCATGCAGTGTGTGGATCCTGCTGTAACAGAAAATGATTACCTTTTTAGAATTTCCCTCAAGGATAGCTCTGGATAAATATGGTTTCCATATTATCATTCAAACAGAATGTTTACAGAGGAGCATATCTACTAAGGACCAAAGAACCAGGTATGTCCTTCTACTGCACTGATACAGGGGATGGCTGGTGGAGCTGTTTCCATTATAAGAATGCAGTCTGCCACTACATTTTCTGAGAAACTAGGTCAAGTAAAAGCATATATGTGATTGTGGTACTAAGTTCCCAGTTCATCTGTGAGAAAGATATTATAGTTTAGCTGATGGTAGGTTTCAGGAGTGAGGAACCTGTAGTCTCAAGGCCACATGTAGCCCTGTAGGTCTAGAAGTGCAGGCCTTTAATGGAATCCAAACTTCAAAGGGTCATCCTTGAGGGCCTACAGGGTCACATGTAGTCCCAAGGCTGCAGGCTCTCCACCCCTGGTTTAGATAATTCTTTGTGGCGAGGAACTCTACACACATTTTTCAGTAACACCTGTAGTGCTGAGAACAATGCCTGGCAAACAGCAGATGCTTAATAAATGCTTGCTGAATGATGGAGTGGATTGAGATGAATAGGCAGTAAAGTCCATCGGTGCACAGACTAAAATACACTGCAGCTACAATTAATACTTTGAAAAACACCTTTTGGAAAAGTTAGCTTCATGTCACCTCCATGGTATTCTGAAGTGACTAACTGAGATGATGAGTATTCAATATCAACTGTGTCGGTGTTGTGCAAACCAAGGAACTATTCTTTAGATAAGAATCCTATTTAGATTGAATAATCCCATAGCGATAAATTTCCCTCCAGATCTATTTCTGTTTTTAAAAGACTTGTGTTTTCTTCTGCTGTCCTTTCTCTTTTGATTCTTAGAACTATATATACAGCCCTCATCAGTCTCCTGAGTTCAAGGACCACAACACCAATTGCCTACTGGACACATTTTGTAGGCGTCTCAAATTTGCCAGGTCCAAAAGGAGAATTCATTATCTTTGACTCAAAAACCATCCCTTTTCCAATTTCCCTATTCCTAATTGAGGGCTTCACCATGCATCTGGTGACATATGTTTGCAATCTGAGTCATCCTCACCTTTTTATTTTAACTTATTCAATCAGTTGCCAAGTCTTCTTAATTCTACCTCCACCACCTCTCTGTTATCTATCTGCTTTCCTCCCTCAGCCACCACCCTAATGCAGGCCATAATTACCTGCCATCTAGACTACTGCACTAGCCTCTTAATTATTCTCCCTGCTTCAAGTCTGTCTTCACTTCAATTCATCCTCCACATAACTGCTGAAAAGATATACCCAACACAGAGAAGTAGTCATATTAGTGCCTCACTCAAACAATTCCAGTGTTCCTTAATGTCTCTAGGAGAAAATGTCATTTCCTCTGTTTGGCATTTAAATAAATCCCTTTCCTTTCTGTGGTTCCAGTCTACCTTTCCAGTGTTATTATACATTACTTTCTTTCATGTACCCTACATTCCCCCCTCAACTGGCTTATTGCTGTTCTTCATGTTACATTCTCTCTCCCATCTCCATACTTTGGTACAGGCTGTCCCCATTCCTGGAATGCTTTTCCTCCTAACCTTTATCTCTTAGGTCCCCTAGCTTCCTCCAAAGCTCAGTTCAAATGCTACCAACTAGATGGGGCCTAGTGCCAATCCTACTCAAAAGTTTCCATGTGTATATTCTGTATTTACTTCTATGAGTATGTGTTGTTTTCCCCATGTAGAATTTAAATTCTTTGATAGAAGGGACTGTTTTGTTTTGTCTTTATATTATAGCATAGCATCTTTCACACAACAGGCATATTACTTATTACAGGCAATAATTACTTATTGATTGATTGAAACAAAAAGTTATTTTAATTTTATCTTGACATAAATATCTGTGTCATAAAGAATAATTGATTGGGCAATAGCTGAGGACAAAATTCTTGCTTAAATCTTTCAAACATTTCTATTTTCATTTCTTTTAATTTTTTTCCCTTACCTTGTCCTCTTAATATAAGATATACTAAAATTCATTTATATTGTGGTAATGTCTATCTTGGATAGCAATTTTACCCATTTAACTATGCTTACTATCATTTCATAAAGAATCTTATCACTGTAGATTTCTTAGAATAATTAAATAAATAGAATCATGAGGTCATAGATTTAGAACTGGAAAGGACCTTAGAGGTCATCCTGTCCAACATCCTTGTTTAACAGATGAAAAAACTGAGGCCCAAAGAGATTAAATGACTTGTTGAAGTTCATATAGATAGTAGATGAGACTTTAATGAATCACTGATCTCATTTATCTGGTTCTATTAAACATTTTTTAAAGATACAAATTTAAAGAAGATCATAGTAAATGAAAAGAAAATAATTACTGCATTAGTAAAGGTTATATTAAATAAAAATATAATTCAAGATAATTTAGACAAAGCAAACCTATAAACATGGTTTCTAATACATAATATGTATACAATAAATGCTTTATTTTTCCATCTATCTATAAATACACCAAGTTTTATAAACTTTAGTAGCACCTCCATTTCCCACCTGGTTACACTTCTTTGGACCTCAGCATCATGCCCCCAGGAACCTCATCAGCACTGGTATTTTCACATATCAACAATAACCTCTGCCCCTCTGACTGGAGGGCAAAATGAAGAGCTCCTCCTAAAACCTCCATATAATGAAGGAACTCAGTCAGCCATGTCTTCATTTTCCACTCGGATGTATTACTTTTTATGTCTCCATCATACTCCCTGTCCAGCACCTTTCCCCACCCCTCTTTTCAGATTCCTCTGATGTATTATTTTCCCCTCATTAGATTACAAGCCCCTCGAGCGTAGAGACTGTCTTTCTTTTTTGTGTTTATATCCCCAGTGCTTAGCACAGTTCTTAGTACACAGTAGGTACTTAATAAATATTTATTGCCTGCCTGATGGGTCTTGATCATACCTCTCTAATATACTTATCATTTTATTTGGAATTATGGTTATTTGCATTTTTTTCTAATCTCACTGCCTACACTCAAACTTCTTGGAAAACAGGGGCCTTGTCTTATTCAGCTTTGTATTTCTCTCAGTACCTAACACTTGGTCTCAGACACTATTTTTTGGTCTGTATTTGTGATTTTATTTTTGAATTTCCTTCCAGAGGCAGATTGTTAATAAATCAATAACTTTTGTTTAGTTTTTTTTCAGTTGTGTCGGACTCTTCATGACCCCCTTTGGGGTTTTCTTGGCAAAGATAGTGAAGTGATTTGCTATTTCCTTCTCTAGCTCATTTTACACATGAGGAAACTGAGGCAAGCAGGATTAAATGGCTTGCCCAGTGTCACAAAGCTAGTAAGTGTCTGAGTTCCAACTTGAACTCAGAAAGATGAGTGTTCCTGATGCCAGAACCAGTACTGCATTCACTGCACCACCTAGCTGTTCTAAAATCTGTAATTTAATAGAGATACTGAAAGGTTCAGTAACCATGTGTCAGAGGCTGGACTTGAACCTGGGTTACCTAGACTTCAAGACCAGTCCTCTAGTTACTAGAGCAGGTTTATATATAGAATCTTGATAAATGTTTGTCAAATGAGTGAATTCTAGGGCATTTTTGAAGAAATGATGTTTTTATTACTTTCAAACATATACAGTGACCTCTACTAGCCTAAAAAATGTTTTGGCAAGTGGAGTTCCTCATAATATCAACTATAAAGAAAGGATTGGATGATTCATAAATAGCACCCCAATGATTTGTACAATACCTAATACAAAGCTGCACATATAATAGTCATTCAACAAATATTTAAATGAATGGATAAATTCTTCTAAACCATTTAAAAAGAATTTCTTCTTGTTAAACAGAACAATCTTGATTCTATTATGTATTTAGCTCAGCTACCTCTTTTATCATAAAAAGAGAAAAGGGGGTGAGATTAGTGCCCAATGCCTGAGCTATCATAAATTTCAAATTACCACAATGGTAGCAATCCTGGCACTATTACTATAAGAAAACAATCTTAGAAACATATCTCTTTATGCTTTACTATATTTAGTATTGTTTTAAATAAATATTTAGATAATAACAACTTGTTATCCAATATTTAATTCACATGATATATAATCTCATGAAACTAAGTGGAAAATTTAATTAAAAGCAAAAGCTCCAAACTTATATATCAAACAAAGCCTCAGAAATTGACTTACAAATATCCATGATGGTCACTGACACAGTGATATATTTTAGTCCTCCAGGGCTTAGACATGTTTCAAAGAGATTTAAAGTTTCTTTTACAAGAACTATTCTCATTACCATGATCTGAAAATGCCTGGTTAAGTGTTACACCTCAAAACACTTACTCCTGAGTTCCTACTGGAGATCATTTTCCAAAAGACAGATAATCTCAGGATAGGATTTTTTTTATTTTCTTGTGTTTCTATGATGTCACCTCCACAAAATTCTTAGGCCTCCAGCAAATAAATTATCGAATATACAAAAGATATTTTAATGAATTTCATTACTTCCATTAAAAATTTTCAGAGGGAAAGTAGTAAAAATGAGTTTTTTTTTTTAAAAAAGAAAAATATACATTTTGACAAAAGTATTTAAAGACATTTACAGGCAAAGCATTTGTTACAATAAGGGCATTTCTTTCCAGTTTGAAACCTTGATATTTTTCCAGGAGTTTACCAAGGGAAACATGATATAGGAAGACCTAGGCTCAACCATCTGACATAGGCTGTGCACCCCTGGGCAAATCACCTCATCTCTAAGTGTTCAGACAACTTCCTGTAAATTGCAGAGGGGGTATTTTTCTCTCTCTCTCTCCCTCCCTCCCTCCATCTCTTCCCTCTCCCCACTCTTTTTCTCCCCTCTTTCTCTGTCTACAATACGTTTATACATATCAGAATACATATATGCATACACACACATATAAATTTACATATACAGCAGAAAGTAACAATTTTAGAAGGGCTCCCATATATTTGGGGTAATATTGGAGTATTAAACTAGACTTAAAAATTTTGCACAGATGTATGATTGGGGCCATGCCAACACCTAGAAAGAATAATGTTTCAGGACAAGCTATCACCACATCAGTATCCCCGATTCCTCTTCCACTTCGGTCCAATACGGAGGGCTATGATAGGGTTCTTTATCCGACTTGGCTTCAGGTTTCCACTGTGTCTCAATTCCCTTTGTTATTTAATCTGTAGTCAATTATCCTACACTTAAGCTAAAAGTCTGAGTAAATTTGGAAATATGTCTAGCCACTAACTGTGGTCATGATTTGATTCATTTTCCCCTGAAACTGCTGCAGCAGAGGCAGCTTTTGGAACGTCTTATTCACCTTGTACAGAAGCTTTAGTGTAAACAAGCTATTAACCTGAATTTGGATAGAGTACATAACAGCTTAAGCACAGAGGCCAACTGTTATTGTCTTCAAAGACAAAAACTTGCCTCAAATAATTAAAGTGTCCCAGTTCCTTTTAGGCTGCCTCCATGTTAATTAGCTACACGGTTCTTTTCTTTCCTTTTTTTAAAAGTGAAATGAATGAAATATACTGCATGAAATACAGATACTACATGAAATATACAGTAGTGGCTGTGCTTTTGTGCTTTAAAAATACAGTTTTGTAGAATTGTTTGTGCAGCTGATTCAATACTATGCTTAAATGAGGCAATGAGTCTAAAACTATTTTAAAACATCCAGGGTCAAGTCCCAAAAATAGGACTTTTCCATTCGACTAACAACAGAAAAGTCCCCAAAGATTTTCCTACATTCAGAAGGGGAAAATAATTCTATTTTAAAGATAAAAATTTATACCGTGCAGACTTTCATATTGTCAATAACTAAGAAACAAGCCTGGAAGAAAAAAGACTAGATTTTCACCAGTTTGTCTTGTAAGCAGAAATTCATAAGTTTGTCACTTAATAGTTTATACAAGAATAGTGGAGTAAAATAGGGGAAAAGAGGACATCTTCCAAATATGAACATCCTTAAATAAATCTTAAGTCCTATCAGTGAGTAACAGTGAAGGATAAGAACTTAAGGTGAAAATAATAAAGCTACAAACTTGATATTATTACATGTCCTACTCCTGTTATTAAATGTATATACACTACACACACATTAGTCAAATGTGACAGTTAAAAACCCTTACAAAATCAGCTGTGGAAAGAGATATCTTAGTGAATGCAGGGTAATTAAGCCAAAAGGCAAGAAAGTACAGCAAATGTTGTTTTATGACCTTTCACATCATTAATTATGAATGTCATCATCTCAAACTAATTTTCATAAAAGCTTCATTTGACCCCAGTGACCTTTGCTGTTATCATTCATTTTCTCTATTCTCACTCTTCTACCCCTCACCCAATAACAATAATCTGGAACACACTTTGGCATAATCATGCTCTCACTTCCCCATAAATCTCTCCTCAGTTTCCTTCAATGAAATCTCTATTGCTTGAAAAAACAACAACAAACCAAAACAAAACAAAATGATGTCAACAATTAGCTTCTTGACAATGAGACTAACTGCCCCTTTTCTACAGCCCCTTTATTTTTACAAAGCTGTAGGTAGATATATCCTGTCTGGTAACAGCCGGACCCTTGATTCTAACTATCCTAGGATTCACTTAATACAATGCTTTTCCCTGGGATTTTTCCATAATATTTTCAACTATTCACTCAGGTAAAGTCTACATTATATAGCACAATGTCTGGCAAATAGAAAGCAGCTAATACATGCTTGTTGACTGACTGACTATGTCAAGTAGATTGCCAGTAACACATCTGGATCATTTAGTTTCAATCTAATACACATGACCAGGGAAGTTAATGACATGTACACATTATAGATCCAAATGAACCCAAATAGTCAGGAACCAAGATCCATTCTGGCACTGACCACTCTACAACTGAAATAATATCACTTCTGAGGTGGAGAACATCATAGGAAATATAGGAACAATCAGGAAATATCCTACCTCGTATGTAGACGGAGCATCCGTTTCAAAAATTTCTTTGGGAACTCCAGGCTGGAGGTATGCAATGAACACTAAAAGATGTTTTGGTCCACTAGACGTCCCTTGCAAATGTAGTGTAGACATAGCCTTAGAGACTTTGCTTTATCTCCTACTTATTCTGGATCTCTTCTGGCTTCTGAATTTGGGCAATTTCTCTTCTTTTTTTCACACTTTCCCTGAGATCATAGATTCTACCATCCACCCCGTGCTTGTGGTTCCTAAATCTTACTGTCTACCCCACATCTCTTTATCCTGTTGAATCTTGCCTCCCAGTTATCTCTTTAGCATCTCCTCCTCAGTAGCTCATCAGCAATTCAAGTGTAATATGACCAAGATTGTTGTCTGCAACTTTCCTCATAAACTTTTCCCCTTACTCTGCTCAGTCTTGTTATCTGACTCTTCACTTTCTTGCCTCTTACCCAAACTCCACCCCCCCAATGATTTGCTCTTTCTGGCTACTGAGCCTCTCTTCCAAATCTTATTTAAACAGGAGACTTTTTACTTGTATGAAATACCCTTAAAGAACTCCCCCAAATCAGCACCTATAGTAGATGTCTTTCACTTCTAACTCTTCGGATCTCATTGTACATCCTTATTGATACCTCGTACTATAAAAATCACACTTCTACAGTTTCCTTATTAAAGGCACTGACAATCCACAGTTAATTGGAAGCACAAAATGTCACACATCCCTTGGCAATTTACCCTGATTATTGTCATTCATTCAGCATATGATAGTGTGCTTAGCTCTTTGTGCATGAAAAGAGGTGGCCTGTGCTCTTGGGGATTTGACATTAGGTATATTACACAAAATATCAGTGATCTTGATATGATTAAGTCATTTATTAAGAGGTACTCGGGGAAAAAGAAAATGGCTCAAGTAGGTAGCATCAGATTCATAGGATCATAGATTTACAGTTGGAAGTGACCTAAGAGGTCTTTGAATCCAATCCTCTTATTTTACAGATTGACTGGCTTCTTCTACTTACCAATTCTTTAATCCTGAATAAGTCCCCTAAACTTGTCAAACCTTCAGTTTCCTTGTCTGTTAAATGGAGGGTTTGGATCTCCACGGTTGCTTAAGATTACATGAGTTCCATGGGTCTATGAGTATGGGAAGAAAAAAATGAACTCAATTCCTTGGACCATTTCCACTGACCTCTAGGGTTAGGGGAAGTGAAAAGGTGCTGCTTACTTCACAATTGGCCTATTTGTCTCATGGTTTAACAGCTCCCCACCCCCCTCTCTGTGTATATAAAGCATAGTCTCATCCACACCTCAAAGCCCTCCTAAAATCTCATCTTTACAAGACTGATTTTGCAAACAACAAAGCGAATTAAAGGAGACACTGTCTTCATTCTTCAGTTGTTCATATTTCAAAAAAAGACAGTAATGAGACAGAAAAGATGTAGGCAAGGACAAACACATACACACACATGCCTGCATCTGTACATACACTTCAGGACAAAGCTACAGACAGCAGGAAACATTAACCATGGGCACAAACCTTCATGCTTAAGGTTTCAATGTTGTGAAACAGACAGAAATTCAATGAAAACTAAAGATGGTAAAACTGCATTTCAGAGAGTTTTAGGAAGCCTTTGAAAAGTTGGGGATAGGGGTGGGGGTGGGAGGTTAGTGGGCCAGTGTTTTGTACAGCCAGAAAGAATAAACGTCATCAAGAACCAGGGCATTAATAAGGTGAACAGCACTGTTCATTTCTTCTCCCCCTAGAGGCCAGTACAATTTGGCCTGGCACAGGGAAGTGAGTTCATTCTATTCCTTCCATTTTTCAGAGGTTCAGAAGATTCCTAGAAACTTTGAGTGAAAGAAGGGACCTTAAGAGAACCATACTCCTCAGATAAGAAACAGATGCCAGACAGGAAAACTGCATCATAGAGGGGCTTAAGTGACTTGGTCAAGGCTACCCAGTAGCAAAATTTAGGTCTCTTTTCTCCTAGCCAGTTGTCTTTCCCTGGCACTACTTTCAGCTGCCTGAGATCAACTCTTTCTCTTAAACACCTCTCCCTTCTTAGTCCATTTAAAATATGAATATTCTTCTTCCTTTTGCTCAATGTCTGCATCAGCCAGGTTCTTGGCTTTGATGCCTTCAAAGAAAACCCCAAATAAACTTTAAGGCTAGGTGTCTCTTTTTGGAATGTAGAAGAAATAAATGGTAAGACACTTTCAGCTACATGCTCAGAGGGGACTGGATTTCCCTCAGTTTGCTCATACTAACCTTAAGTTTATATTAATGTTACTGTTGCTAGCCATTTCCTCTACTATCACTTTTGCAAAATCGTTAAAAATCAAGCCCACAATTCTTTAGTCTTTTTCCTTACTCATCATATTTTATACAGTAGAATCCTAGCCTAATTTCAGTCTTCTTAGTTGACTTACTACAACATGGAAGCTTCCCTCCTCAGCACTGTTAATTGCCTTCACCTTTTCCCAGCTAGGCTCATTTCCCAAACTTTCCTATGTCTCAACACTACCATGAGTGGGCAAAAAAGGGTCACTCTTTCAGGTGAAGAGTATCCACCTTATTATGATGATAACAATAACAAATGATAACATTTACATCTTTTATATAATTTGATTCTCACTAACAATAGCGCAAGATGCTGTTATTATCCCCATCCCACAGATGAAGGAACTGAGTGTCTTGCCCAGGGTTACACAACTAGTAAGTGCCTAAGGCAGGATTTGAACCGAGGTCTTCTGGACTCCAAGGTCATCATTCTTCTCCTATATCTTTTAGACCATCTGTATTTTATGTCATATGGAACTGGTTAATATAACCTTCTCCTATAAGAGCCAACTACGTGGTACAGTGGACAGAGTAAGGGTACAAATCCAGTCTCAGATACTTACTAACTTTGGGACACTGGGCAGTTACTTAACCTTTGTCTGCCTCAATTTCCACAGCTTTAAAATGTAAATAATAATAGTACCTACTATTGTGAGGATCAAATGAGATGATATTTGCAAAACACTTTGTAAACCTTAAAGTGCCATGTAAATGCTAGCTATTACAGGTATTACTATTTTACTGCCTTAAATAAATAAGATACTGTTTTAAATCTTCCATTACTAATTTCTCCCTTATTTTGTACCAATTGTAATGGACTACTCTTTATTTTAAAGGTTCTCCACTTTTACCTTTATTAGCCTAGCATTTTACATTCACAGTTGACCTCTTCTGAATTATCTCCACTGCTTCACAAAAATAGAATATAGAGTTTGAAGGGAGCTTGGAGATCATTTCAGTTCAATTCCCTCATTTTTACAGATGGGGAAACTGAGGCCCAAAGAGGTTAAGAAACTAGCTCATGTTGACATAACTAGTGAGGAACAAAGTTAATATTTGAACTCACATTCCCCTATTACAAATACCATGTTTTGTTTACTATACCACTATACTTTTCATATTCAGTTATTCCCACCTATATAATAGTAACCACATCCGACAATGTATGCATTATGTACCTATAGCCCCTTGTTTTTCCACGTAGAGAAGTATGTTTCATCACTGGCATCCTTGGGCTCTTTAAGTGATATGATGTGTTTTTAAAAAAGCTTTCTTTAATCTAAGATCTCCCCTATCAATTATTTTAGGAGTGCTAAACATAAACAAGATAAGGTTACATTACTCCACTTATGCCCTATTCTGAACTGACCCGGAGTTCTCTATGAGAGACAGTGGAGCTCAAGATCTGACAAGCCCTACCCAATTCTTTCAAACGCTAAAATCTACCTAAGGCACCCAGGTCTGAATTGATAGTGCCCTCTGGCCACCCCACCACTAAAATAACTTTGCATTGACTCTAAACATTGTTCACATACTTATCTGCATATACAGCATGCCCGTTTTCCCCAAGTACTTTGGGGGCAGGGGCTCTTTCTGCTTGGCCAGAGATTTATCTTTTCAATGGTTTGATTACCCATCACCTAAACTCTTCATCTTATATAAATACAATTTAATTTTGAATTAAATTTAAAAAATAAGTTAAAAGGAGGTAATTAATTCTTCCATTAGGCCTATAAGTCAGGAGTGATAACTTTTGTACTACTAATTCTTGAAAAATTAAGAATGGAGTGTGACCTGTTTATGTGTCTGAGCCTGGACATGTATGTAACAGGGTGTACACAGAAGCCACTGATTCACTAACTCACTAGATCTACTCTGACAAGATTCAATGACCAATATTGTATCCCAAGAGTACCTGGGAGGACAAAGTGCAGAAAACATGCTCTGAGTTAACTGTGGACAATGACAATGATGTCTTGAAGCTTCCCTTCCATCACAATTCTTCATCGTCAAGTTTTTATGCCATTATACATTATGCCTTTGACAGTAAATACACCAGCATTTCATTTTGATAAAAACCAACCAAAAAAAGAAAAACCAACAATAAACAAAGCAAAAAACCCCAAACAAGCAAAAACAGAATAGCCCAGGGCTTCCAATTTCATAGGTAGAATTCATTTCACAACATTTCAAGAGTATAAAACATCTGTGAAATTTCACTGCTTATTTACTACCATTACTTGGAGAAGTTATAAAAATTAAGTGGTTAAAGGAACTGAAAGCAGGGAAGTGGGTCTTCCACTTTCTTCTTCCAGTAATCTCATCAATTACAATGAAAACTAATCAGCTTAGAAATAATTCTTCCTGGTCATTAGCAATTTTCATAGTGATAATACAATCATCATAATATTAACATTTTAAACAACCAATTAATATTAATCCCTCCAACCTACTAATAGCTAGAATTTAGGTAGTGCTTTAAGGTTTACAAAACACTATACCATCTGCTTTTATCCTAATAACAACTATGGGAGGTAGGTGCTAGTATCATGCTCATTTTACAGATGAGGAAACTGAAGCAAGCAAAGATTCAAGGACTTGCCTAGGTTCACACAGCTAATGTCTGAGGCTGAATTTGAACTCAGATCTTCTTGACTACAGGTCCAGTGTTGTAGACACTCTGTACCTAGCTGTCTCCAACCAGGGGGAGATAGGGAAAGGATAATGTTTACAAAACAGACTCCTCAGGGAGGGAACAAAATACAGAAATAATCTTTGGGATTATTACCCTTTTAAAAAAATTGTTGGTTTAACAAAACTCTCCAAAACTAAAACTTCCCCTTTTTGTTGACTGATCTCTACTGAACTATGAGGAGTCATTCTTTCTGTCGTCTATTGACTAGAAGTCACTTTTATAGGCTATAGATTTAGAGAGAAAGTAACAAAGACAAAAAACTCAAGGGTTAACCATGGAAGAGGTTAGAAAACATATCTCCCTTCCTTCCATCTTGGAAGAGGTGGGGGCCCATGGATGTGAAACATTGTACAGAAATGTTGGAGAAAGCTGAAAGGTTGGTTAATTTTGCGGTTCATTATTCCTCTTTTTGTTTATTCTTTGGTACAAAGGATGGCTCTTTGGGGAGGAGAGAGAGGAGGAAAACACTTGAAACTGAAGGTGTTAAAACAAAATTTTAAAATATTAAATCTACTAAGCAGGGGTTCTCAATGTGTGTGTGTGTGTGTGTGGGTTCTCAGTGTGTGTGTGTGTGTGTGTGTGTGTGTGTGTGTGTGTGTCTGTGTGTGTGTGTGTGTGTGTGTGATGACCTCCTTGGGCAGTCTGATGAAACCTATGCATCCCTTCTTAGAATAATAGTTTTAAATGCATAAAATAAAATACAGAGGATTACAAAGTAAACTGATTACACTAAAATACAGTTATCAAAATATTAAAAAAAAACTCACAGACACCAGGTTAAGAACATCTGTAATAGAAAGTTAAAAAAAAAGATTATTCATCATCTGGTGAATGGATGTGAATTATCTTTTTTGTGTTTATTAGTAGTGAGTTTTTATAGTCATTTCTAAGACCAAGTAAGGAAAAATATATACATATATGTGTAATATATATTTATGTAAGAGAGAGAGATCATCTACATATAAAAATATAGGTGACAACTTTGGATGAGGCCAAGAATGAAGTTTGTTACTTATCACATTGAGGAACCTTATCATGATTTTTGCTTTGATATTAATTTTCAACTTACACTTTAGGACCAGACTTAGGTCTTGTTTGAATTAGATATATAACTGTGAATCCTCCATATTTCTCTTATTATATGGATAAAAGGAGCTTTCTATTTGCTGTTTTAATAAATTTTCATAGGATTAGAAGATGATTTTGCTATTAATTTTTAAATTTCCTTTTTAAAAAATTTGGCAGAATCATCTCACTGTAAAAGCATCCATTAGTTATGAATCCCTGTGTTAATATATAGGTGCTTTAAGGGCAGACATCATTGTAAAACATAAGGAAAAGGCAGGATTTGAATTTTTTTTCAAACAAGGTATCATAAAACCCAGCCTTTAATGTGTGATACTCCATTAATGTATTCTTGGAGTTTTGAGATTCTATATGCCCACGTAGAGAAAGAAATAAGGATAGAGACTGGACCTGTGATTTCACGGCTATAAAGAACATGGTGAATATGGAAACTCCTCCTACTAAAGAGTTCAACATCTTCTTTGCAACCTATAGCTTTGGAGAGTGGCCCAGAAAACAAGGAGGCTAAGAACCCTTCCCAGAATTGCACAGTCAGTACGTCTCAGAAGTAGGACTTCACCCCTGGTGTTTCCAGCTCCAAGGTCAGTTCTATCCACCAGGTCACACTGGTTAGTGTGGGGGATACAAAAACAAAAGATACTCCTTCCCTCAAATAGTGTGCATTTTACTGGGGGTAAACAACAGGTACACATGTAAGTATATATAAAATGTATGAAAAGCAAATGCAAGGTAATTTTTTGAGGGGGACAGGGAATCAATTGGAGCTAAGGGAATCAGGAAAGGAATCATGGAGGGCGTGGTGACTGAGCCGAAGAACACTAGGGATTGTGAGAAGTGAAAGTGGGAAGGGACAGTTTTTGGATGGATTCTGTGAAGGGGGGAGTAATTCATGATAGACCTGCAAAAACTTAAGTTAGAGCTAGGCTGTGAAGGGCTTTCAATGGCAAAGAGAGGTATCTGTATTAGGTCCTAAAGGTCATAAAAAGCCCCTGGAACTCACAGAGCAGGGAAGTGACATGGTCTTCCAAAGGTGGGGAACCTGCAGCCTCGAGGCCGCATGTGGCCCTCTAGGTCCTCAAGTGCAGCAGCCCTTTGAAGTTTGGATTCTGTCAAAGGGCTGCACTAGAGGACCTAGAGGGCCACATGTGGCCTCAAGTCCGCAGGTTCCCCACTCTTGGTCTTGACTATGGTCAGATGAAGAAACTGATTGCCAGCAAAATAAAATGACAACCCCAAATGGCAGAACTGGATTTCAAACCCAGGTGTCCTGATTCTTTTCACCCCAATTATATCATGTTGCCTCTACCTATAAAATGGGGATTGTAGGATCATAAGATAATGCTGAAAGGGACTTTAGAGAACATTTAGTGCAGTCCTCCCATTTTATAAAGGGAAACCTGAGGGCCAAAGAGGTTAAGTGACTTGTTCATAGAACACAGGCGTAAATGAATTAGTCAATAAGCATTTGCTAAGTACCTGCTATGTGCCACATACATGACCATACAAAAATGTTATGTTTGTGCTAATGCTATCCATATTTGGCTGCTGTAAGATGGGGGATCTTTATAAATGCCTAGGATGTCACATTGTTTGTGGAGGAAATGACACAAGGTCATTGCATACATGGTCTAGAATTACAGTCCTGAAATTGAGAGATCAAGACTCCGGAAATGAGGCTCCAACCAGCCTTTAATTCCCTTATTCTTGAAGTCAAACAGAAATGCCTTTATTCCCTATAGCTGTCAATAACCTGCTGCTACATTACCTTTCCAGCCTCATTACACATAAGACCTTTCACATACTTTCTGGTCTAACCAAATGGCCTTTTTAGTGTTCTGTAGTCTGGGCCCCTGCCCTGGCTGTCCCTCACACCTGGGATGCCCTCCATCCCCAAAATGGACTTCTTAGGATCCATAATCTTCCGAATTCAGCACAAGCACCAACTCTTTAAAACTGCCTTCCCACCTCCAAATTACCTCATTTATAATCTAGAAATCTTGTGAGGCATGGTGGTGCAGTGGATAGAAAGATAACTTGGTGACAAAAAGACCTGCCTTAAGCCTCTGACATACACTGATTTCTTGACCCCAGGCAAGTGGTTTAACCTTTTAGTGCCCACGGGCAAGTCTCCAAGGCTTTATATTGAAGGTACCAATCTGTATTGGCAGAAGAAGTTCATCTATATTGATAACTAAGAGGTCTAGTTGCAATCCTCTCCCCATATTTTTTACATATACCTAAATATGTTCATGTTTCCCCCCTCCTTGAGGTCAGGGACAGTTTCTTTTTTGCCTCTGTAACCCTCACTCTCCTTCCAGTGGTGCCAGGCACAAGAAAGACTTGCTGATTAATTGGTAAATCACTAAGATACTTGATACCATTAACTAGGTGTCACGAATTTCCTCCTGTCACCAGGAAAGAATTAGTCATAAGATATGGGATCACAGATTTAGAACAGAGGTCATCTAGTCCAACCCACTTATTGAGGAAATAGACTTTAAAAGAGGTTAAGCAACTTGCCCAAGGTTACACAGGTAATAAATGGAAGGGGCAGAACTTGAACCCAAGGCCTCTGATTTCATCCAGAATCTTTATTTCCTTTATATCATGCTCCCAGTTCCTTTCAGATGATGATGGAAAAAAGCCCTTTTTGCCCCACTGACCCAACCCATCTTAGATATTCTCCAAGGAAAAGAGCCACAAACATGCCCCTCAAGAAGTCTTAACATCACTAGGAGTTGGCCCCATAAAAATAGGTGAACACTACCCAGCAATACTGGGGATCTTTATTCATTTTGTTAACCAAGTGGTCTCTCAACATATTTCACTTAACTAAGCTTTACCCTTTCATATGTGTGTGAGTGTGAGTGTGTGTATATATATGTGTGTGTATATGTATATATGTGTATGTATATGTGTATGTGCATGTGTATATGTATATGTGTATATATATACACATACATGTATACATATGTATACTGAGGAAGCCATCTGCAGCCAGGCTTCAGTAATCAAAGAGTTTTGAGAGAATTGTTTCAAAACCGACTTAATCAAACCTTTGCCAGGAAAATCATGTCTGCACCCAAGGCAGAAATACTTAGCAAAATACATTTGCGAAAGCTGTGCACAAAGGCCCTGTGGGATTGGGAGGAACAGTTCTATTCAAGTGTAAAAAAAAATGGGGCAAGGGCACCTCTCCTCACAAGTGGAAATAATACTAGATTTACAATCCTAAGACCTAGCTTTGAATTCTAGTTCTCTTTCTTAGAACTTGTGAGACCATCGGAAAGTCATTTAATGTCACTAGGCTTTAGTCTCCTCATCTCTAAAATGAGAGGGCTGCATGAGATGATCTCTGCGGTCATTCAGACTCAAAATTCTAGCTTCCTTGATTCACTGGTATAAGCAGTGACATATGTCACCCTGTTAGACACTGAACAGCCTCTGTTGTGTGCTTTTATGTTTATTTTGTGTATTTTGGGAGGAGATCAGGATTAAGTGATTTGCCCAGGGTCACACGTAGCCAATTTGAACTCAAGTCTTCTTGACTGCAGGGTCAGTGCTCTATCCACTGTGCCACCTAATTTTCCCAGTTGGGTGCTTCTGAAGTCATGAAAACACTTCCTTAGAGTCTAGCCACAAATCTAGCCACACATGATACCACTTCTGTTTCCAAAGCACTGCTGGGTATTCAATAGAAGGCACTCAATAAATACTTTATTGATTATTTGGCTTCATTACCCCCCAAAAAAGAAAAGAAAATTTCAAGATACTTTGTGCCTACATTTTAATTATATATTTGGAAACACATTTGAAATATTTCCTTCTGCTCTCTATGTTGAAATGTGCCTTGGACTTTGGACATGTGTTATGTGTCAATCTGTATTGCCAGACAACAAGATGTCTCATTGAATGTTTACCTTACCATTTGACACACTGTGGACAATGATATAATTGGGGAAGGGACAAAAATGATAGCTAACTTTTTTTTTTAGGTGAACATGATCACTTGACAAAATTTAAGTTATAGGGTCCATTTCCTTGTCCCTACTAAAATAGCATTTTCATATTAAGTGGTGATAAATAGAACAAACTTTTGTATAATTCTGTTACATCACTTCTGGGGACTTAATTCTGACATGAGCAATATATTAAATTAGTTAACATTTTCCATGAAAGAGCAGAGGACATCTGAAATAGGTATATGGCAAGTACCCTGTCAAAACAGGAACCTCAATCCCACAGAGAAATGTTGATAGCTTATGAAGAGGGCAGGTCTAAAAAGTGCTGGCCACAGAGAGCTAAGAAAGGTTGAATATTATTGTGGCTTAAAACTGTATCAGACTTCTAGGAATGGGGATCTATGATTAATTAGATTACAAGTTACCAATGAAAATATGACTTGATAAAGTCCGTCCTTCACCATGTTTTTGCTGACATTTTGTTCACACTGAACACATGGTTTTGTGTTATGTGCCTGATGAATACCACTTTTAATGACAATAAATAAAGAAACCTGAGGCCCAGCAACATTTCAAATACAATTTCAGCCTCAACTTTAATGGTGCACACTCTGAAAAGTTATTGGCTAACATCAAAGTATGCCCAAAGAGGGAAAGTTTTAGGTCCTGATAATCAGAGCCCTCTCTAAAGTCCGTTTTATAGCAAGTAATTATTAAGACTAACATGGCATGAACTGCTGGGGGGGAAACATGCAGCTTATTCAGAGCAGAAAATGATGGCAAAATCTTTCAGTTAGCTTCAAGCAGGACTTCTTCACTTTCTTTGTATCATGAATCTCTTTGGCAGTCTGGTGAGGGCTGTGGACTCTCAGAATAAAGTTTTTAAATTCATAAAATAAAATACATAGGATTACAAAGGAAATCAATGATATTAAAATGTAGTTTTCATAACAGACAAAAACAAGTTCACAGAATCCAGTTTAAGAATTTAAGACAAAGTTCCTAAGTCAGTAAGGATTCTGAATCAGGGTTTTTTTCTTTCTTCCATGACACCCAAAGGAAAAGGTATAGGATAATGCACTTTTGCAAGGAAATCAACTTCTAAATATGTTGTCTCACCTATGCACCATTTTCATATGAAATCAATGGGGACAATATCTTCAACTTCTCTTGTAGTCCCCAGCATTCAGTATAATGCTTTTGATACATAGTAGGTACTCAATAAATATCTAATGGCTGATTTGGCACATGTTAAGTAATCAACAAGCATTTATTAAGAACCAACTAGACGCCAAATATTGTGCTAGGGTCTAGTGCTAGAAGTACAAAGAATGAAAAAGATAGCTACGTACAAGAAGAGTATATTCCAATGAAGGAGACAAGTACATTATGTGTGTATGTGTAAAATATATATGTGTGTGTATGCATATGTATGTATATATGTATATATGTATGTATATGCATATAGATAGATAGTTGTTGTTCAGTTGTTTCAGTTGTGTGCATTTTTTGTGACCATATTTGTGATTTTCTTAGCAAAGAGATTGGAGTGGTTCACCATTTCCTTCTCTAGCTCATTTTACAGAGGAGGAAACTGAGGTAAATAGGGTTAAGTAACTTCCCTAGGGTAACAAACCTAGTGAGATTCTGTGGCCATATCTGAACTTAGGTTTTCCTGACTCTAGGCCTAGGCATTTTATCCATAGTGCCACCCAGTTGCCCTTTATGTGTGTGTATGTGTGTGTGTGTACACACGTGTGTTTGTGTGTATCATATGTACTTATCTCATACATACACACATACAATGCTCCCAGTAATGTTAATGTTAATGTTATACCAAAGGGATACTTTAGAAGGAACAGCACTTCTAGATCTTGAACTTTATATAAATTATTAGTCACTAAAAGCATTAGATTAGACTAGACAAGAGAATCAGAAACAATAAAATTCATTAACCCAAAGTTCAATAAACGCTAAAAATCAATTACTTAGGAAAGAACTTTCCATTTCATTAAAAAATACTGCTTGGCATGTTGGAAAGTAGTCTGGTGGAAATTAGGCTTAGACCAAAATCTTCCCCCATATTCTACAACAATTTCAAATTTATATATGACTTCAATATTAAAAAATTAGAAAGGAAACAGATCATCTATCTTTCAGAGTTATAGGTGAGAGATATGTTCTTAACTAAAAAAGTGTTCTTAACTAAAAAAACTAAACAATTACAAGATACAAAATAGATAATTCTGGTTATATGAAATTGAAAAGCTTCTGCACAAACAATATATTTAGGACAAGAAGAGAAGCAATCAAATGAGGAAAAAAAAGCTCTATATCTAGTTTCTCAGATAAGGGCATGGTAGCCAAAAGTAATTCCCCTAATACATACATGGTCAAAGGATATGAACAGTTCTCAAAAGAATTGCAAACCATTAACCACATTAAAGAATGTTCCAAATCACTAATAATAAGAGAAATGTAAATCAAAACAACCTTGAGGTTGTACTTAAGACCCTATACATTGGCAAAGATGACCAAAGACAGGAAATAGTCTGTTTTGGAGGGGTTGTGGGAAGATAGGCACATCAGAACACCACTAGTAGAGCCGTGAATCAGCATAACCATTTGAAATTTTACAAATGAAGTGACTAAAATGTCCATATCCTTTGACCCAGAGATTTCACTAATACGCATATACACCAGAGGACCTGGGTTCAAATTCTGACTTATTTAAGCATGGGTATTGGACAAGATGATCTCTTACATACATTGCAACTCTGTATATGTAACTTGTAGCTTATATACTTTCAGATATATGCTTTTTGTAAAAAATTTATACCTTAGAGGTTCTTAAACAGCAGGAGTTCTACTCTCTTCTATTTTTTTGAAACTGTATAAGCCTGAGTACAATGGCTACAATATTTGGTTTTTTGGGGGGTAGAGTATTTAATAAACATCATCTGGAAGTAATAATAAGAATATGGATGTTTTTATTTCTGGAAAATTGGCTTATCAGACACTGATCCATTTTATATGTATTAGAAAAAAACTCATCTAAAAGCCAAGCAGTCTATCAGACATAGGAGAGGGGCTATGTGTCATATCAATATTTTCAGTTGCATTTTTAAGGCAGTGGAAATGTCACTGTAAGTGACTAAGTTCACATGTCATGGGGAACTGATGAGGATGGAATGGCTTACCATAAGCATACTACAAAGGACTTGTCTTGTTCACAAGTCACCCACATATAAACAGAAAACTTTTTCCTACAGTGAAATTTCTGAAACTGTAAATTTTGTGAATCACTGAGTTTTTTTATTACTTGTGATTTTACTTAACTACTTAAGTAAATTTCATTCAAATGGAAAAGGCGACAATAAAACAAGCTAACTTAGTGCGTGTGGGTGGAGACTAGAAGTCCCACAGAAGGATATTATTTCCCCACATGTCCACATTTGGATATTATCTCTCTAATTATGGAGTCATGGGAAGGGTTGCTTTAGAATGGAATGTGAAATTAATTAGAAGAGATCATTTCCTGAAGTAAAGTGTTCTCAGATCATTTCCTGAACTAGAATTCCTTACTCTTTTCCCCTGCTCCCATCATGCATAAATCAAAGACTTCTTTTATTCTAGTGATAATAATTTCCAAGAAATCAAATTAGAAACAAAGAAATATGATACATGTTCTAACAAGGATAAACCAGTGCAATCAGGCTAACTTAAAAAACAAAGCTTTCGTGCTTAAAAGAAAAAGGTAAAACATTTTGGAATTAATTTGCTCATTACAGATCTCATCATTACAAGGTGCTTTGCAAAGTCACAGAAGATAGAGTTATCATTTCATGTCAGCATAACAGATAAAGTTATATTCTTCAAAGTTTGTGTTCTTTTTTATGACCTATAAACATGAATGATGGAGTATGTGTGTGTTTGTCCTTTGTTGACAAAGACCATGCCATCAGAAAAATGATGACATGACTTGCACTCGACTTTGTTTTGAGTAAGGGAGGGCAATGCAGGTCACCAGCCTCACTTCTCCTCCAGAGCCATCTAAATCCAGCGACCAGATATTCATCAGGATGACTGGAGATGACCCAGGATGAGGCAAGTGGGATTAAGTGACTTGCCCAAGGTCACACAGCTAGTGAGTGTCAAGTGTCTGAGGTGAGATTTGAACTCAGGTCCTCCTGACTCCTGTACTGGTGCTCTATCCACTGCACCACCTAGCTACCCCGATGGAGTATGTAAAATATATGTATATATGAGATATATACACTTATGTATATACATATACACACATATATACATATACATACACACTATTTCTGTCTCTACCTATCTATCTCTCCATCTCTCTATCTATCTATCAATCAGCTCTGGAGTCAAGGGACTTGAGTTTGAATTCTGGCTTTGCCACTACATACTTATATGACCATAGAAAAGGTCTTGATTTCTTTAAGTTCCAGGTTCTGCACTTGTAAAATGAGGAGACTGTTCAATCTTGGAGTCATTAGTGCTGCCTGAACCATATTGAAATGTAATTGGGAAATATTTAACAAAATAAATACAAATACAGTAGAACATAAACAATGTGAACATGTGGTTTTCAGCAACCTCTGTTCCTACTGGAGTTTGACACCGCTCCTTGAGATGGCCTCTAAACCTCTAAGGTCTTTTTCAGAGCTAAATCTGTGATGCTACAATCATGTATCATTAATCCAACATGTCAGTCTTTCAGGACTGCACAGATTACAAGGATTGCTACAGCACTGACTACTAAGGTCCTTAATAACAAGAGACTTGTAATTCTTGACACAATTATAATATAGTCATTGAAAGGATTCCTTTTCATCTCACTCCCCCAAACCAAGAATTACTGACAATATCATGTCATCCAAGATTTCCCGAAGGAGCCTTCCTCCCTACTTCAGGGCTGGCTTCAATTGCTTTCTTTCCCACAGCAATCTTCTCTAAGTTTTCTGAGTGGCATCTGTTTTAAGGACACACAGTTATGGGGGGTAAGAATGGTTTCTCTGACACAAGACACTTAAAAATATTAATGATCATGTAATGACAACTTAATAATTATGAAAACCTGCCCTCCCCCTATTTTCACCTCCCCAGTCCTTAGGAGAGGATGCCAAATCTCATTAACTTGTACAATGACAAATTAAGCATGAGTGTCTTACTTGATTTTGATGAAGGAAGTCATTAAAACAGCAGCAAGGGACCAGGACTTTCTCCATACAAGTGATAATTTTCAGTTGTCTATGTCTGAAGATAAAGGGAAAAAAATGTCTGGCGAGCACGATTTCCCCTGATGATGACAACCCCATGGCTCACAAAACTGAAGGTCTGATGGCAGGAGTCCCATTGCTGAACAGATCTGGATCTGTCTACCATGCTTAAGTACTCAGTCAAATGTATTCAGAATCTGAGTCAAAGACAAGTAAGTAATTTAGTAAATTACCATTGTCAGGCATACCTCCCTTTACTACCCTTAAGAGTGGTCACAAACTGAGATAGACATGTAGGAAGAGGAATGGTGCAAATCTGTCTGTTGTCATTTATCTATTGCTGATTTAAATATCTGCTGGCTCTTTATTGTGAATATAGTCAAATAAGGATAGGATAAAGAAATACTATGTTTTTTAATACCAGGAAAATGAGATTTAAAAACAAACTGAATGTTATTCAATTGTTTTTCTGTCAGAATCAAATGGACTGGAACATAAACCTCCAAAAATAAAACATGTACTCTATAGGCAAAATCTAAAAGCCAAACAGTAACATGATCCTCATCTATATATAATTCTGGCCCATAATTTCATAGGCCCAATCTGTATTAGGTGGTACTGTTGTCCTAGGCTAGGGACTGCAACTGTGATTTCACTGGTCTAAGGAACTCTCTAGTGAGGAAACTCCCTCTAACAGTATAGTTTGGCATTTTTCTACAATTTCTAAAGTTGCCTAGAGCAATGCAGGGTCACATGACCAATATGTCTCAGAGGTAAGATTTTGAACTCAGGTCATCTTGGCTTTGAAGCTAGATCTCTATCCACTATGCCACTGGTCTCTAGGTCAGCCAAATTAATCACTAATTGCCAATTCTCTATTTTCATTGCCTGAATGTAGAAAGAGTCCAAGAAATCTCAAACACAGAACTGAAAAGTCCCCTCATCTGACAATGAGGGGGTCAATGGATAAATATTATGTTAGGTCTCTTCCAGCTCTTTGTATTAGAAAATCAAGTTTCGAAATGCTTCCTTGTGAAAGTGAGAAAGATTGGAACTCTAGAACAGTGACAGAATTTCTTTAAGGAATGGAAATATGTAGCTAATCTAATTATTGTTTTAAAATTATCTCATGGAGAGATTTTATCATAAAGACAAACAGATGTTTCAAGAAAACTAGACGTACTTTTTCTTCATACGCTAAAATGTATCAGTCTATAATGCTGAAATGTATATTATCCCTAACAAGTTTAAGAAATAATGGTGGTACTAGCTCTATTCCTCTACTAAATACAGTAGAGGGAAAATTATGGACTCATTTATTTTTCAATGACAGTGACACACTACAGATTGTTAAATATGTATAGTGAGAAGAAAATAAAAGTTTGAGCCCAAGTCAGCCAGTGTATAGCCCATACCAATTCCACAAGAAAAAATTCTAACACATACTATAATATATATGTTCCTGAAAAGATTAAAAAAATATCCTTGATATCTTGTAAAATCTCATTTATCAGTGCTTCTTGAAAAATCCTATTTATTTATCCCTTCGAGCATTTAGGGTCCTTTGCAGTTCTAAATCTTCAATCCTATGATACTCTCTTCTGTGACTTGTATTGTTTATAATATTTGTGTTCGTCCTTCATTGCCAAAGAAGACCATGCCATCAGAGAAATAATGACATGGCTTGCACTTGACTTTGTTTTTGAGTGAGGGAGGGCTGTGCAGGTCACCAGCCTCACTTTTCCTCCAGAGCCATCTGAATCCAGTAACCAGGTATTCATCAGAATGACTGGAGATGACCCAGGATGAGGCAGTTGGGGTTAAGTGACTTGTCCAAGGTCACACAGCTAGTGAGTGTCAAGTGTCTAAGGTGAGATTTGAACTCAGGTCCTCCTGACTCCTGCACTGGTGCTCTATCCACTGCACCACCTAGCTGCCCATTGTTTATTATAGATAACAGGGAAACTAAGTATTGCTTTAAAAAAGGTACATTAAATAGATAAATGTGGGGCAGAGCTGTTAGAAGGATTTTTAAATGGATATAAATATATTCACAATAACTGACTAAACATCGAATATTATAAAGAGTGTATTATAGAGTCAAGAAATTATCAACAACTAACACATATGCTCCCATGAGTAGAAAGGTTATCAGAGTCCACCACACTCCCTTGTAGGTCAAACCTCAGCCTGCTACTTGGCTTATTACAATATTTAACCTTATCATATGAATTCTAAAGTAAGCTAAGGGGATATTTGGATATTTCATTAATTACTGGATTTCAATTAACCACCTAAGCCCTCATTCATCAATATTTATTTAACAAACTAGAGAGACTTCCTTTCCCTAGAAGCTATTCATACTCTCCATTAAATCTCTTAATCTCCTAGAATTAAGCAAATGTTAAAGTTACTGAATTTTTAATTTGTCTAAAATGGAATTAATGATCAAATAAGACATGTAATCATTGAAAATATTTTATCTGTGAGAAAGATTACAGCCAGATCCACCACAAATCTCACTACAACAGCAAATGACTTCTCTTTGCTACTAAGAACACAACTTGCCCCCTATTCAGGTTAACAAAATGTCTCTTCACAAGAATCTTCTACATCTTCTTTTGCAAGATAAAAGTTAGGATAGTTTCATGAAGAGAAAAGATATCTCCATCTTATTTCTCTCTCTTCTCTCTCAGTCTTTCCAGATGTAACAATAAAACTGAACTTAATAAAACTAGAGCTTCTCTCAAGCTGCTCTGACTCTCTTTAGATTCACCCCCCCTATAAAATTATCTTTTTTATATTTCTTAATAAAATAACAGTTCTAACATGAAAGTTCTTATCTTCTTTCTCTAAATCTTCTCCCTAGTTTATCTCACACATCAAAATGAAATTCATAGACACTTCCCTCTGACTCCATAAAGAGAAGGATCTCATAAGATAACAGTTATAAACATAACACCTAGCTTCCTCCGCTCTTAAAGAGGCAATAGTTTGATTCAATTCAATTAACAGTTAAATGCCTACTATGTGCCAGGCACTGTGGTAAGCACTGGGGATACAAACAAGAAAAAGAAAGACAGTCTCTGCTCTCAAGGATCCTACAATCTAATGGGAGAAGACAATACAACAAAAAGAAGGTGAAGGAGAAGGAATGAAGAGTGCTATTCTAGTTAAGGGGGGTAGGGGGAGGAGGAGGAAAATGAGCCCTTGAGTTCAAGCCAAGCAGAATAGCAATGTGAAGTACAGAGTTACCATAATGAGTTTCCACAGCCAATGTAGAAGAAGCTTTTGAAACTGGCATTATATTTAACTTCTTATTTCTAGAAAATAGTCACGAGAATAATTTACACAGTTTATCAAGTGCTTTCTTTTTGGAAATATGGAAGAGAAGAGAAAGGCTTTCCTAAATGAGAGCAGTCCTTATCTTAGATGTCACACAACTGACTATAAGGTTAGAGAAATTAAGATTCAGCCTCCATGTTTTCTATTTGTTGGTTATAAATGTTTAAAAATGTCTCCCAAGGATGATTTTCAATGCATATGTTAAAATTATGCAAGATTCCTTAAGAGGTGCAAAATGAGAGATAATTATTCAATGATCCCCTGATTAAAGCAGCAAGGCATAAAGCTTGCCAAAGGTATTTACCATTTTCATGGAAAATGTGTGGAATTCAGATGGTAGAGGAATTCTATATAGATGGTGAGGTTCTCCAGATGCTCCCATTTGTGGGTAACATTGTGCTGTTTGTATCAGTTCCAAGAATGTTGCAGACTTCTAAATGTAATACCAAGTCACTCAAGAGAGTTCAGTCTAACTATCTACACAGGAAAAAACAAGTGGAAGAAGAATGCCTATGAAAAACAAGTGCCTATGAAAAGAGTGTGCAGATCCAAGGTCAGCCCAAGAGGTTGGTACATCAAGTGCATAAATCTTGGGTGGATATTGTAGATGCACAATGAGGAGAATGGGTTAAATACATTTGTGAAATTGTACAGTGATTCTAAGAGCATTAACAGTACTAAGCTTCTGCTGAAACAAAGCACTACTTTTATAACCTGTATTCTTCCAGTGATGCTATATGGCTGTACATGAACCATAGTTTCCAAAGAATTAAAGTTACGAACAAGTCAAATAATAATGGAGAAATGCATGGAGAACATGATGAGTTAAAGAACTATCCAATCAGAAAATGGATAAAACATATCATCAAAGAGACATATGACTCGACAGAGGGGTAGGCTAATCTCATAACAAGGCAAAGGGATAATAAATGGACAGCGTGTATACTTTATTGGTATGTATGCAACAGCAAATAATCAAAAGAAAGGCCACTAATATTCTGGCAGTATGAACTAGGGAGGACTCATGAAAGAAAATGAACATAAATCACAAAGAGTAAGATGGACTAGATCAATTAGTAAACATTTATTAAGCACCTACTATATGCCAGGCACTGTACTAAGCTCTGGGGATACAAAAAGAGGCAAAAGACAATCCCTGCTTTCAAGAAACTTACAATCTAATGGGGGAAAACAAATATATACAAAGCAATCTATGAAGAGGATAAACAGGAAATAACTGATAGAGTAAAGGCACTGAAATTTAGAGGAGCTGGGGAAGGTTTGCCATAGATGGGAAATGATATGTACTGTTTCAGATAATACCCATATTGATGAGTCCACAGCTCCATCAAAGTACTGAAATATTGTAGAATAAAGGATTGAAAATAACCAAATTCATTATGTTGAAATATCATTTCATATAATCATTTGGTGCCATATTCTAACTAGGATCACTGGATCACATAGATCTAAGGGACCTTTGGGGGAATCTAACTCAACTCCTTTATTTTACAAATGAGGAATCTAAGGCCTTCAAAGGTGAAGTGACTGTGTCCAAGGTCATATAAGTAGAAAGTGGACTTAAACCCTGGAAAACTACAAGTTTCTGAGAAATATAATTAGAACATAAAAATTTATGGTCCTGAATGAACTCAGTTCTACATATTTCTTTTTGTTAATTTAAAAAGTATAACTTTTCCCAAGTAAGCTTTAGTTTGAAGAAAAGGTATAGGGGTATCCTCAATCTTCACCAAAACAAATGTATATAACATAAATCAGTGAATGGCTGACAGCTGTTAGAAGTGACAATTGACAATACATGAAGGAAACTGAAAAACTGTAGCAAGCATACAAATGAACTCTAAGAACAAAGCCATGTGGGACTCTTTAACGTCAGGGCAAACTTCAAGGCATTACTCTATTATGGCACAATATAATAGTAGATATTCATTGCTTTTTTCCACCTCTTTCTTTTTTAATCTTTGTTACAAGGAATTGCTGACTGCATGGGGAGGGGCAGGGATAAATTTGGAAATAAAGATATATGAAAACAAAAAAGTTATTAAAATAAGAAAAAAATTAATATTTACAATGACGATGTTGGCCAATCAAAAAAAGGTTAAATTATGCTTAGTACACCATATTTAGGAACGCAAGGAAACACCTAACTTGCCTCAGGAATATTTTCATCCAAAATGGTAAAAGTTTAAAAAAAAACCAAAGACTTGGCACATAAAAGGGCAAGCGGCAAGTTATCTGGAAAATTCATTTATTTGGGACACCTTCTTTTACAAAGCTGGATAAGTAAGTCATGATTATACTTATGATGTGGTAAATGACAAACTTGACTTTGTCTTTAAAAAGAAAATGAAAAATCTCTAAGCAACACGTTAGAGTATGATACTCTGCCAAATAAAAGACTCTATTTGTAAACAAAGCACTTTATTTGGGCAGGGTAGACATGGAAAAAGATCAAACAGTAATTTCAGATGAATATCACTGCCATGCATGCTTCTCATGGTTTCTAATGATCTACATTTATAGCTTTTTAAAAGAGAAAACTGCATCTGATCTAGTGTACCTTATTACCTTTATTACTCAACACATGCAGTAAGCTCCAAGAGACCTTGCTTGGAAAGTTGCACACACCAACCAGATCCCAAGGCCCAGTGAAACTCTTCAAAAACATAGAGAAGTTTGGTGGTGTTCTTGGTCACGCTTCCCAAACTCAGCCACCAAGAGGCCTCGTCTTACAAAGAGCTTGACATTTTTACAGAATACAGTGTGGGGCATTTGAAAAGTTCAAATAAAGCAGGCCACAAAAAGTAATCCTAAATCGGGAGAATTACCCAAGTGACAGCAATAATAAAGAAAGGAGCTGGCTTTTTTATTGACATTCAAATGTCAGTAGAAAACTTCAAAAAAGAAAAAATGAGAAAGGCTCATGTGAGCAGGGAAGTTGAAAGGAAAGCATACAAAGGAGAAAAACAAAAGCAGCAAGGAGAGATGGGGCCTCTCCACTGTTGACTGTGGGGACGCTCTCTACATCAAGGCTTTTTAGCTCTTTTCATGAGCTGTTCTCCTACATCCTAAACTCCATGGTCCTGGGTCGGGGGAGCTTTGACTCACTCCTATATTAATAGGGCTGGGGTTTCTTGCCTTGTGGAGACAGCACCAGTACTGGAGTTTTCTCTCCTGTCCACCAGATCACTGTGAGTTCCACCCAATAATGTGGTGGAAGGCTATTATTGGGTGAGTTCCACCCAATAATGTGGTGGAAGGCTATGCCAACTTTGACCTGTCCTTTTCTCCTTTTGTGAAGAGTGTTCCCAACGACAATCCCACCTTTTACAGGAATTCTTCCCCAACCCTTCTTAATTCTAGTACTTTCCCTGTGTTAATTACTTCCTATTTATCACATATATGTGCATATATTATATATGTATGTAATACACACACACACATTTATATATCTGTCTATTGTCTCTCCCACTAGATTGTGAGGTCCTTGGAGGGCATGATTGTCTTTTTATATCCCCAACACTTAGCACACTGCCGGGCAAATAGTAGGTCCTTAATAAATTTGATTGACTGATTGACTGGAATGGAACTGGAGTGTCAAGTTCTATGGACATGATCCATCAAGAAAGCAAGTGCTTATGATTTGAGCGTGAGCATAACTGAAATAACATATTGTGTTGTGCTCCTTTGTCAGTGACATTCCTGACAAATATCTCAACTGTTTAACAAACAGTGAAGAAAAACTAAAAACACCAGAAAGGCATTCATCCAATTCATCTGCACTAGCCAGTAAGTGCTTGCAAATGTTCATATCTGAGAAAGCTTTTAATGTTATTGACAGCTTATTCAAAGAAGCAGGCATAGCCCCATGTGACTTAAAATCAATATTCCCCTGCTAGGAATTATCAAGCATTGATATAAAGGACATACCCGAAACAAATGATTTGGTATACCTAGATTAATTTTAATAAGCCCTTTTTAGCTTCTTCAATTTAACCATGAAAAGCAGCAGTCCCATCTAAAGTTACAATTGAGTTAGCTACAACAGGACTCATTATAAAAGACAAACCACAGAATAACTACCTTTCTGAAGAAAAAATAGGTTTGAATAAATAGAGTCAATTTCAGAGGGATTTCATTTGTTTTGCTGATCGTAGCCTGTGTCTTGGTTTTGTTTTCCCAGAGACATCATGCCTCACTCACAGAACAGAAAGTTAGTGGACTAGAAAATGGCATTACACAAAGAGAAGGCAAGGGAGAGGGAGGAAATGGAAATGCTGAGAGAAGAGTGAATCTGGCAAGTGGGACTGAGAATTAGGAGAGGAAGGAAAGGGTGGAGAGAGTTGGAAAGGCATGGAAGCTGTCTCATGCTAGCTAGCAAGGGAGGCAAAGATGCTGGCACATGAGGTACCTCTGCAGACCTATGGTTTGTGGGACATGGTGAGGCAGTGGAGAAAGTATAACAACAAAGACGTTCACGTGCTCTGCTTCTATTTCAGCCCCCCACAGTCATCAGTACAAGAAGCAATTCCCATGGAGATTCAGCCTGGCAATCCTTTCTGTGGTGTTCCAGCTACTGGAGACACAGAAGACAGTTCTTGTTACCAAAGGCCTTGGCACTGTCAAACAGTTTACCATCAGAAACTGAACTGATTTCATCAGTGGAAATTACAGTAAAGATGATGTATTACCATTAGCTTAGTTGCTGCACCTTAAGGACTATGGGATTGTTGCATCTGACTTACAGGTGAAACCTCCTATATATGTGCTGCTTCCCCATTAGAACATGAGCTCCTGGACAGCAGACAGACTTTTCTCTTTGTATACTCAGTGCACAGCACAGTGCTTTGTATACACTAAGTGCTTAATAATTGCTTTCTATTTGTATATTCATGCTGGAGCGTGCTGTCTTTAAGAAGCAGAATAAAGGAAGGGGAGAAATTGTGGGTATCCAGGTCAGGGCTAGGGGATGGGTGAGAAGCCTATAGTGCTGGTCAGCAGCGTAAAAGATTACTAACTAGTTGCATTAGGTGGGGCCAGAAAGAGAATAGTAAAGAATCAGACTGGTTGTTCTTTGATAAAGCAGGTGGATGAAGAACTTAAAAGGAAAAGAGGATGCCTAATTCTGTTTCTTACCCTTGTCAAGAAACTATCCCCCTCTGTACTCAGCTCTACCTTACAGACTTTATAGCTTGCTTCAAAGTTTGGCTCAGGTGCCAATCCACATACAAGAAATTTCCTGATCTCCCCAGTTGTTATCATTCACTCAAAGACTGCATGACTTTGTTTTTATTCTGTATATAGTTTGTCTAACTTTATTTGCATACATGCCACCCCTTCTCCCACCTCCCTCTTGGGGAATATCAGTTTTTTCAGGGTGGGGGCTGTTCTCAGTTTTTGTCTTTGAATTCCCTAGCACCTAACACAGTGCCTGGCATAGGGTAAGCACTTAGTAAATGCTTGTCAGATTGAAGTGATTGTAAAATAACTGTTCCTAATATGGTCGATGCTTGGTTGTTCAGAGGCTGACATAATCAATCTAGCTGGTACATTATGCAGGCCCTTGGCTTCTGCTTCTCCTCTCTGGCTGTCAGCCTTCTGACCACAGCACTGTTCATTAGCACCTCTATCAGAGGATGAACAAGGGGAATGGAAGGGGAAACAAATCAAACCATTTATTCCTTGTTAGTAATATTGGCTGAAAGTCTAATTGGAAAAAGGATCGAAACAACCATGAAGCTTGGGTATTATTTAGGGGCTTCAATTATCCATAGGCTCTTAGTTCCCATGAGAACGGACAACTTGAGAGTGGGCTGTAGAAATGGAAATAATTAAGCAGGAGGGAAATAATCAAGGATTCAGAATGGTAGCTATTCCTAGGCAGATAGGATGGGTTTTAAGAGGCCAACTATCAGGTTGTGTGCCTCTTGACACTCATGTGTATTTGACCACCAGGGGATACAATGCAGATGGGTAACATTCTTATGCTTCTGTGACAGAATTGGTAGGACTGCTCAGAGAATTATCAGTAGATTCTAGAATATCAGTTCATCGTGACAATAAGGCTACTTGTGATATTCTTAGGATGTAGGGTCCAGATGTGCAATTCTTACTTGCCTAAGGGAAACTAGGAGAGCCTCATAAGACTGGGACCACCTGCTTACATGTTCTCCAGAAGCAATCTTGGAGTTTCAGAGCAGTGTCTGTGGACTGCTAGCTTTGTTAGTGGCCACCATCAAAACATAAAAGTCAACATGTAATGGTGTTGTGTATAGTGGGTATACACAAACTATAATAAGTAAGGAACATCAAAGAAGACATAGAATAAAACTTGTCATCAGGGAAAAGTACGAGTAAGAAAACAAAAAAAAAACAACAACAAAAAATGGGTTGGTGCCATGATGACAGTGAGGGATGACAGATGAACATTCCAAGTGCTCCACTGGTATCTTTGACATGTGCTGAGAAAGTAAAAAAAGCCCCCAGCATATTGAGTGGGCCTCCTGAAGTGAACTTATGGAAAGACATGGACAGAAGCTATACAGCATGGGTAAAAGTGGATGGGCTTCGATCTGTACCATTGGAGGGGACCCCTACATCAATGAAATCAGCAAAAATCCATTTGTGTATCTGAGTAGAATAATGGCTCTGAAACTGCTCATCCAAATAGTCATATGTTCACTTGAGAAGAAAATGTATCCAGAAGGCAAAGAAATGACAATTTTAGGTAACTATTCAAACAGTACTTAGCAGGAATGGAGTTATGGAAAGAGGTTGTCAAGTCCTTTTAATAACTTTAATTTCAATCCCTTACTCATGAGCACGTAAAGCACCTTATAGTGTGATTCTGTTCTTATGTTCCCTCCCTTTCTGAAATTTTATACCATTCTCATTATTATAACTCCCCACCAACTTTTAATCATAAATCCCATGCTCAGCAGAACATAAAAGATAACCATGGTGCCATAGGTATATGCATGTAATCCAATGAGAAGACTAGCCTTCAGTTAACGTATTACAGAAGATAAGTCACTTAATGCAATATTGTAATAATATCTCACCATATTGTGGTGAGAACTGATAGCCAAGATTGGGGAATATAGACCCAAAATGATCAAGAATAGGAAGTGAATAAACAGGAGAAAGGCACATCAGATGTGTTTAAAAGAAGGGCAGCTAGGTGGCGCCATAGTGCACACAGCACTGGGCCTGAAGTCAGAAAGACTGTCTTCCTGAATGCAAATCTGGCCTCAAACACTTACTAGCTGGGTGACCCTGAGCAAGTCACTTAACCCTCTTTGCCTAGGTTCCTCATGTATAAAATGAGCTGAAGAAGGAACTGGAAAACCACTTCTGTATCTGTATGGGATCACGAAAAGTTGCACATGACTAAAATGACTGAAAATATGTCTAAAAGAATCATTGAGAGCCTCCTAAAACAACCAAGTTCATATTAACATAACTAGGCATATTTTCAAAACCCAATTGCTTTTACTGGAAAATGGACATTTTTAACTTTGCTTAAATTCAGCAGTACACAACAATATATATTCACATTGCACAAATTTTTAAATTCTGTGACACAGTTAACAGAGCACTGAATGAAGAGTTAAGAGATCTAGATTCCAGTCTTCATTCCTACTCAATAAGTTGGGTGACCTTAAACAAACACTCTCTTCTCCTCCTTACTTGTAAACAAACAACAACAAAAACAAGACTTAAAATAGAGCAGAGGTTCTTTACTTGGGAATCTATGTACTTATTTTGATACCTGCATTTTAGTATAATTGGTTTCCTTTGTAATCCCACATATTTTATTTTATGCAATTAAAATCATTATTCTGATGATTCCATAGGCTTTCCCAAACTACAAACAGGGGTCCATGAAAAAAATATTTTAAGGACACCTGGGCTAGAGAATCTCTAAGGTGCCTTGTAACTCTAACACTTTATGATCCTATGACAAAAATGTTATATTAAAAAAATTAGTATTATGCAGGAAGAATCAGAGGGAAGAGGTAGAGACACCAGTTAGGGAGACTACTGCAAACAGAAGATGAGAAGAGTCTGAATAGGATACCAAACATGGAATGAGGACTGGAAGAATTTAAAAATTAACAATTCATGCAACATGGATGTATATTTATACACTATAACTTTGAGCTAAAAAAAATGCTTTATAAGCTAAAAAGGAAATGCCTGTCTTCCCTGGTGAGACCAGACATGACACAAGGAAGCTGTGCAAAGGCCATGGAGTAAAGGGAACCACTTCAATTTGGGAAGAAGGTATCACCACAGTCAGACCAAATATATCTTTGCTAAAAGATCATATCAAAATGAAATTGCCAATAAAGACAACTAGTTTCATGGAGAAGAATGAACAAATGTGAGATATATACATACATGTATACATACATACATATGTATATGTGTGGTAGTATATGTGTGCACATCTATAAATGGACAAATGCACACACTCAAAACTTTGTCCTTTGCTTTCCAAGTAGCTGTCATGCCAAAGAGAAGTTGATATACTCTAACAACTGCTTAAGGATGACTTGGAATAATGACCCTGTTCATCTTCCTCATTGTATAAATAAATCGTCTTTGCTGGAACTTTGAGGAACAGAAGCTGTGCTTTTCACTTCCCATTATAAGAAAAGAAAACACAACTAAAAACACTGTGCAGGATAACTAACAGTGGTTGCATGTGAAATTTATTTACAAAGAGGGACAAGCTTGCTTTCAAGGCACTGAACTCTAATGACTGACACTCCTGTGTGGGATAAAGGATGGGGGCTTCACAACTTTCTAGGTGTGGTTGCAAACTGCCTAAAATTATGCCCTTATGAACTTGCTTCTTTTATAAGCCGGCAGTGCGGGCTGACAGCAAAAAAAAAAAAAAAAATCCAAGGTAGTTATTAAACTAAAGCCTTACCATTGACTTTTACAAGTGTTGTCAGCAGCTTTGAGCCATAAAAGTTGGGAAATCCTCCCTCTATAAGTCAACCAATACAATTTGAGGCACAGTCTCATTTTTAAGTATGAAGCTGTTACAGCTATAAATCTTTCTGATCATGATGCCCCAGTTGTTTGGTGCTGATGAGAGACAGGGACATCAGGAAACATCTTAAAGCAAATGAGATACCTACAGTGACATTTTTACTCTTGCACTGAGACTGGAAACCTCTAAAAGCCTATTTTGCGAAATAAAGAACATGCTCTGAGAACTGTGGGACTGGTGGGGGTGGTATGTCAGAGGTGCTCCTATTCTGGGCCCAACTGTGCTGAAAGGTTTATATGGGCCAATACATGTTTATTAGTGCTCTTTAACTTTGAGAGTGAAGATGTCCTGACATTCACTATGGACAAGAAGGGAAACTCCACAGGGGAGCATCTGAGTTTCTTTGATATTTTTAATATGCTGTCCATTCTCACTGGCTAGGCCAGATGTGAGTCAAGGAAGCTGTGCATGGGCCACAGGGTGAAGGGAATGAAGTCACTGCCGCAGTTGGAACAAATATATTTTTGCTAGGAGATCGCATCAGGAAGGATAAAATACTTCTAAGATATCAGCCTTGCCTCTTCCTCATCATACACAGATCTCAGAGGAAATATCCTAGAACTTCAAAAAAAGCTTTTTAAAAAAAACATTAGGCAACTACAAACAGAAGAGCCAGAAAGTTGTCTCAGGAGATGACTCTTTAATTTACGATGTGATTTTTTTTTTTTTTTGCTACTAGCCCCACCCCAGAATGCATTGCAGGGGACTGAGACCTCCATTCCCAATGTTTCCTTCAATTCACTCCACATCCAACATATATTTATTGTCTTTCTTTACTCAGAACAGCAGGAGGACTGGGTCTGGTTTGAGTCTTGCTTCTATCCATTTGCTGACACTGTGGCTTTGGTACAAGTCAATTTCTCACCTATAAACCAGGTATAACAATACCTGTGCCAACTACTGTATCTCAGAGGATCATAAGGAGGAAAACCCTTTACAGTAGAAAAACTACAGTGGAAGTATAAGCTATTATCATCATGAAGCACTGTGGTGGGAGCTGTGGGCAATAGAGAAAGAAATGGGGTTCTTACTCTCACAGAACTTACAGTCTGGAGGGGGAAGATAAGGTACACAAAAGTAATTGTAATTTAAGGTACAATTTGCAAGTGAAAGATTGGGAATTCAGAGCACTTACAAACCAGAGATGGATGATGTGAACTGCTGTGTTAAGTTAGCTGCAGGTCACCATGGCTAAACAGATATACCTCAATATAAGAGCAGCCCTTGGGACCACCTGGATAACCAAATGTGAACTCCTTGAGATCAGGGACTGTTTTTGTTGTTTCTTTGTATTTCTGGTGTTCAGAACAGTACCTGGCACACAGTGATCACTTAATAAATGCTTGTTGATAGGACAGAGGGAAAAGTGTATGATCAGCATTAAGTTTTCTGCACTGGCTGGCCTACTCTAAGCTCTGAGGTTATTTTTTAGAGACTTGAGCCATCCCAGGTAACTTCTCTGTGTAAGTGGCAATGTGTTTGTAGTAATGAGAGCCTTGGATTGAGAATCATGGAACCTGGATTCGAACCACAGATATTTCTTGCTACCTGACACGGTTTCTTCAACAGTAAGAGGAGGAGATGGTACCTGACAATGTCTGAGGTTCCCAAAGATCATCTTTGATCGCTGCATGGCCACAAAACCAACTGTGTTTAGATGGTTTTGTCCAACCCATGGAAAACTGCTAAATTCAGAGCTACACTAATCTAGTTTCACTAATGTTAACTTTCAGAGTATAACAGTAATACAGATAACAGTAGTATGCTTTGAGTTTTGCAAAGGCTTTTAGACTCATTTGATTCTGACAATAAGCCTTGTGAGGTAGATGCTGTTATGATGTCCCTTTTACAGATAAGGCAACTGAGGCAGAGGGAGGTCAAGTGACTTGCCAGGGTCACACAGCTAACCAGTATGTATCTGAGGAAGGATTAGAATTTGGGTCTTCTTGACTCCAAATCCAGCATTCTAACCACTTTGCCACCTGTTGCCTTCTGATGGAATTAGGATTCCAACATTAAAACATACTTTTGTTGTCTTGGAAAATACTTTTCCCTTAAGAGGCTTCAATGAAATAGTCCCTCGGGAATAATAATGTGATACTAATGATTTTGTCTGGAAGTAAACATTCAAGTGATGATGTACCAGATTACAAATCTTCTTTCAGAGGTGCTAAATATTAATTATTGACTTGAAGAGGGTTCTATAGATATACTAATGTATTCTTTTTAAAAAATAGCCAAAACCTCCATTGAAAATGTGGAGCTTCAACTTCATGATTATGTTACACTGGCTGAACCCCTGTCAAAGAGTGTGTTCGTAAGAGCAACAACCTGCAGTCAGCAAGACCTGAGTTCAAATGCAGCCTGTGGCTGTGATGTCTGGCAAGTTACTTAAAAAAAATAAATCTCCATCTGCCTCAGTTTCTCTGTAAAACGGGGGAAAATAACAGCCCCTACCTTGAAGGGTTGTGAGGATAAAATGAAATAATCAATGGAAAGCACTTTAGCACAGTTCCTGGCACATAATAGGCACTTAAATGCTTGTTCTCCTTCATCCCCTAGATCCAGAAGCTGGAGGCTAGCAGAGTTTAATGATAAGCTCTGAACCAGTTCCTGAAGTCCAGGTAGGAGTTGGGCCCAACCAAAGAAAAAAAACTGCACCACACACCACAATGACTTGGTTTACTCTTAACACCTGGAAGCTGTGCTTCCTTTGCAGGCCCTGCCCCTGACTCTGGGCTTTCTCTACCATGCTGCTGAAACCTTCTCACCCTGGAACCTCCCTCCACTGGGATTTCTCCCAGTGGACTTACAACCCACTCCTGTGGCTGCTTCCTTTCAGAACCTTCTTTTTAAGGAAAATGCCCAGACTGTCCAAGGTTTCTTTCCTCTTCCGGCTCCCCTTCTGACTTTCTCGACTTTTTCTACCTCCCCTTTCTGGGAGGTACTTTCCTCTCCCACCCCGCTTTCAGCTCCCTTTTTTATCACCTTCCCTCCATTAGAATGTGAGCTTCTTGCGGGGAGAGACTATTTTTCTGTGTATTTGTATTTCTAGCACTGAGCATAGTACCTGGCACATAGTAAGGACTTGATAAATGCTTGTTGACCTGGATTAATATCACACTGGATAACAATACCAATCAGGAAGTTTAAAGTACAGTAACATTCCTTGAAGAGACAGCATCATACAGTGGAGAATATGCTAGATTAGGAGTTAGGAGTCAGATATGACTGAACAACACTGTGAAGGGGCTGGACTTACAGGGCCTAGCTCTAAATCTAAGATCTTAAGGATCAAGGGGCTGACAGAGTGTTCAGAATCAATACCCCTGAAGCACTACTGTTGTGTTCTACAAGGGCCTGCTAGATCAAAGGCAGTTTTTGCATAATGTGGAAAGGTAATGATTAAGTAACTTATTTTAATTCTATACTCAATAATTGCTTTCATTAAATATGGTTAATATGGGTAGTACACGTTCATAGAAATGAAAGCTAAAACGGCTGATGTCTTCCTTCGGTATACTAAGTTTGGGGAATGGAGAAGTATCTTAATCATTAGTCTTATGTTTTATCTGAATGAAAAACCAGAAATGAACCAAAGTAAGAATATGGATTGGAAAGCATGCATGGAGTGCAATCTGTACCGAGAGGATACCCTTATCAATGACATTATAGAGCCACTGAAGAGGAGAGATGCAAATGGAATTGTCAACATGGTACACAGACTGAGAGGAGGCATGGTATTGTAGAATGAGGGCTGGCTTTGGAGTCTGAGGACCTCAATTCAAATCCCACTTTCTACCTGCATGATCTGGGCAAGTCACTAACCTCGCTGGGCCTCAGTTTCCTAATCTGTAATAAGAGATGGTTGAATGAGATGAATTCTGGAGTCCTTTCTAGGTCTAAATCTATAAGCCTATCATCCCCAAGGTACACTAGAGTATCTGTACGAAAGTTCAATTTGAGCACCAAAAAAAGTAAAAAAAAAAAAATCAAGGTGCTGATCTGCAAACTACCAGAAAACCCCAAACCCAATTATAGCCACTAAGTATCTGAAGGAGAGACCCTCTGATTTGGAGGGGAACACAAGTTTTTAAAATCAGCAGTGTATGTGGAGGGACATTTTTAGCAGGAGAAACTGCATGATCTAAATAATAGTTACATTATGTGTGTGTGTTACATGTGCGTATACACACAGAGATAAATATAATTGTACATATGTTACATATAAAATTTATTTCAGAATATATAAAAGAATACTATATACACATGCAATTATATATAACATATAGCATATTGTATATAATTTAACATCTATAATATAATCATTTCAGAATATACAAAAATAGCACTATATACACATATTTCTATAATTCATTTCAGAATACACAAAATAATACAAAGCAAAAACAAACTCTTCCAACAGGTATTTCTTAAAATATAACTGCAAATGCAATGTGTGTCACATTGTATGCTGATGGGCTTGTGCAAATAAGCTACTGAAAAGTAACTGTCCTAATCCATTCAATGACATTCCAGGGTATGTGGGGTGTGATGATGATGGAGGAGGCTAGTGTACACATGTATTTATGGATATTTTATATACACACACACACTTAGGTAACATTTATATAGCACCTACTATGCACCAGGACTCTAAGTACTTTATAATTATTATCTCATTTGATCCTCAAAACAACCCTGGGAGGTAGGTGCTATTATTATCCCCATTGTATAGATGAGGAACCTGAGGCAAACAGAGGTAAAATGACCTGACCAGGGTCCCACAGTTAATGTGTGATTCTGGCTTAGAAATGAGGTCTTCCTGATTCCTGGCTTCTCTTGCCACCTAGTTGCACATTTATATATATGTGTATGTATGTGTGTGTGTGTGTGCGTGTGTGTAACATATATTATGTGTGTGTATAACATACATAGTCACACATACAGATACACATCTATGACAATTTGTCAGGATTAAAATGATTAAAGTATTAAAATATACAAAAAACACTTTCATATCTAACAGAATGTCAAAGAACGCAGCCACATCAGCACATGCATAGCAGGAGGACTGAATGAAGGGTGCAGATGAGTGGGGCATGGCATTCGAATCACAATGCGGAGATAAAGGATGATGACTGCAGCTACACATGCACATATGGGGGAACGTCAGCGCTTATCATGTCAAGTGAGCTCAGATTAGTCAGAATGTGTGATTCCAACTGAGTAGGGGAATACAATCCCCATATAAAATGGCATGCATTCTCTTGGCTGCCTGGCTCTGTACACACCCACACATAACAAACTGGCATTGCCAGTTGGCAAGGTCATAAAATCATAGAATATAAAATGGTAAACTTCAGGATTGAGTCAAACTCCTGTATTTGATAAATAAGAAATAATAAGAAATAAATAAGAAATAAGAAAACTAAAGCTCAGAGATATTAGATGACTTGGTATTAGAAGACACAGATGGTTGTAAACCCAGGAGAGAGGTTCCCTGGCCCTTATTTGGGTGGTCTTTTCACTACATCATACTTGTCTCTTGCATGCACTTAAAATTCTGTCAAAATAACAATGTCTTCCAATGTTTGGAACACAGGTGTAAACAATATGCTTACTGCCTTACTTCCTTTCACCCCAAACTTAGAATAAAAACATGGTAGTGAACAAACTCTTCCCATACATTTCAAATGAGGCTACTCCAGTACCTAAGTGGATAGAGTACCAAGCCTGGAATCAGCAAGACTCATCCTCCTGAGTTCAAATTTAGCCTCAGGTACTTACAGGCTGTGTGACCCTGGGCAAGTCACTTAAAGCTGTTTGCTTCCATTTCCTCATCTGCAAAATGAGCTAATGAAGGAAGTGGCAAAGCACTTCAGTTTCACTGCCAAGAAAACTCCAAATGGGGTCAGGTAGAGTCAGACTAAAGGGCTAAACAACAACCACCACCTAAGTCATTTAGAATAAGAGATGGGGTCCAAAGTTGGGGAACAAGCCAAGATCTAATTACCACAGAGAAGACAGGAAATTCAATTCTGTGAAACAAGTATTTATGGGGTGCCTCCTCTGAACAAGGAAGGCCCTATACTGAAGAGATTCCTCCTTCCTCCATTAAGACAAAGATCAGACAGGAGAGTCTACTTGGAATCCCAAAATAGGGATGTGGGATTTTGTGCTTTTTAGCATGATGGCAATATAAGTAAAATACTAATTGGGGAATATATTCCCAGAGAGCATAACGCAACTGCTCAAAATCCTGCGTTTTACTTCTTAAGAACGCTTAGTGCTGTGGTTTGGTTTGCAACCAGAAGATGAGTTAGGAGGCAAAAAACCCACACCAACAAGGAACATATATGCATATATACATATTCCTCTATCCACAAGTTTTCTTGTAAAGAAAAATGGTTAAATAAAAACTATTGATTTTATATAGCCTGGGGGAAATAGTGCCTCATTGCCATGATACCACTTTTCAAATGTGCCTTGTACTCCAGCAAAAGGCCTTTCTCCAAGTGAGAGTTAAGATATAAGTCTAGGAAATGAGGACAAGGTGTGTTGCTATGCACAGGATTTCACACCCAACATAAGGCAACAGGTGGTAGCATCTAAATATGGTAACAGCTTTCTTCACACAATCTTATAAAGAATTTTGTTCTGAGATCCTTTCGATATATGATGCTGTAATAGGAACTGGAGAAATATTTTTAATAATGCGGAAAAGAGTTATTTCTGGTTCTTTAAGAATTTATCATTTCTAGAAATGTTGGGATATGTGTGTTTTTGTATTTATATGTGTGTATATACATACACACACACATATATATATTTCAGTTGCGATCCACCCTCAATAATTCATAGCAATGACAGCATTCAGGGATAACATGGATTAAGGAAATCCACAGAAAACCTTAATAACTTCACTTCAGTCGACAGTTGCAATCTCTTCTGATTTAATAAGTCAAGCAAAGTTGCCTGTGCCTAGACTGGAATCCATATCTGTATTTAAGGTAAGTGGGGAGATGGAGAAAGGACAAGGGGTTCCAAGGATGTAAAATTGTCCCCTGGTGTAGTGTCTAGGTATTTGCTAAGTTGAGGCCAATTTGTATGATGAAGTGGGGCAGATACTGGGGTCCTTCTCCATCCTTGCCAGTTGAGAATGCTTTTGGTCACCCTTTCTCCCCATGCCCTTTGTCCTAAAAGGTAACCAGATCTGAAGTATTTTGAGATTGGTGCTTGATTTAAATCCTTGGGATGATCAATCAGGTGAAATGACTTGGTAAATAAAGAACTTCTCATGGTTACACAACAACTTGCTCTAGGCACATGAGTGCACACTTGTCTGAATGTTTGAGGCTGGGTCTTGAAGTTGCTATGTGTTGGAATATGTGAATTTCCCACTGTTCAAAACATGGACAAGTTTTTGCAGGCTGTAAATTATAATGTCAGGTGCTTTGTGTGTGCATATGCTAATCAGGAAGCATGAGGCCTACAAAAGAGAACTGTGCTCTTATCTGTGTGATTTCTCCTGGCCCATGGGTAAGTATGAATTAAAATGTAATGTCAACAAGCAGGGTGTTGGTTTCCAAGGCCTTTTAAGTAAGTAAAGATGTGTGATGCTAACTTAGGGTGGAGAATGAATAAGAAAGGAGTTTAGACCAAGGAAACATGTATATATAAGTGAGATATGGACAGATAACAAGACTGGTTACATAAATTATCCCTGGTACCCTCCATGATAAAATGGCAGACCCTGAGATCGTGAACTTCTTGAGAGCATGAACTGTCTTTTGGGTCTTTCTTTATTTCCAGAGCTTAGCACAGCGTTTGGCCATAGTGGGTGCTTAACAAACGTTCACTGATGGCATATTTGGCGTTAGAAGGGACTTCAGAGGCCATCTAGTCCAATCCACTAATTTTGCAAGTTGAGAAAAGACTGAATAACTCACCCATGAACACCAAGGTAATAAACATCAGAGGCAGGATATGAACTCTGGCCCTCTGACCTAAAAACCAGAAAACTTTCCACTATAACATGCTGTCTCCCCAAACCAATAGATATGTTCCAGAAAATTTTAGAATAAATTGATTGTAAATCAAATCACAACTTAAAACTAAGAGTCACAGGTAGGATTTAAGCCCAGGTCTTTCTAACCAGAAATCCAATACTTTAACTACTACACCAAATAGCCTCCTCCACATCAGTATATAGCTCTATGGTTTTTTCATGCAAGGCATTTTTACATCATGTTTATATCATACCACCTCATTAAATTGTATTCTCCTGAAGGGCATGGGACCAAATCCCTAGTTTTTGGTAACTTTCCCATATCCAAAGATAATTCATTTACAATTGGGTTCAATATATAGCACTGCCTCACTTTTGGACCAAAAGTAGCAGGGGAAGGGTGGAGTAGACTGAATGTGAACAAATGCAATTCAACATGCACAATACTCACAGATCCATGGGAAGTTCTCATCCATTGACAAGGTTATGAAGTTTTAATATTTGTGCACATAGAGAAGTGTTTAGGGATATAGGGAGAGGCTAACAGGAAAAAAGAGCAAGTGTGTGTATCTGCCTGTGAAGGCTGCCAGGTGGCCATTTCTTGTTAGAGTGCAAGGGAGAGGCTGGTGAAGGGTCAGGGATGGCATCTGGGCCACCTTGGCACATGTGATGGCAGATTTGATTCCATTCTTGACCTCATGTACGCTGCACTGGGTGTCCCAGAGTACAAAGCTCATGACACCTGCTATAGGCTGTGCTGCACCTTCCAGTGTGGGAAGTAGGATGTGTGGCTGGTGGCCCGACACATTCAGGGCCATTTGGTGAGAAGTGCCCGCTGGTGCCACGGTGTGCAGATCGGAATACTGTACCAGCGCTGGGGATGGCGATTCACACCACTGGGGCCAGCACTGTCACGGCTTTTCACGTCGGACTGATGCTAGTGTCTGGAGATAGGGGAGGGGCCCAAACTGTAGGCGTGAACTCCTTGTTAGTATTAATGAGCACTTATTATGCGCCAGGCACCGTGCAAGTACAAAAAGGGGCAAGATGTGGGGGCAATTTGTCTGGAGTGGCTTAGGAAGAGGTGGAAGGGGGGCGAGTTTTCCTCGTGGGACACCCAAAGGGTTTTCCCAACCTGAAGATGGGGACGGGCCGTCAGCTGGGAAGCAGCGGACAGCGAGGGACACCTGTGCCCCACCTGTGCCCGTCTGACGGTGGCAAGCGCGGCAGGGGCCCCCGAGGACAAGGTGCCGGCCTCGGGCTTGGCCCAGCCTCATTTTCTCCCAGCTCAGCACCAAACTTTCTCCTGCTCCCGGAATGTGACCGCTTGGAGACCAGACGGAGGATGGAGGCGCTGCCAGCTGCTCCCCGCACCCAGGTCTCCCCCTCCCCCTCTTCCCGTCGCTCCCACCCTCTTCCTCCGAGGGAAGCCAGTCCAGCCCAGCCCAACCCCACCCCGCGCATCATCCTTCCCCACCCACCCTCCCTGCGAACTCCGCGCCCAGGGGACACAAAGCGGCGCAACGAGGGGAGGGGGTGGGAATGAGCCGGGGTAGCCCCTCTCGGGAGGAGCTGGGTGGGGCGCGGAGGGGGCGATGCCCGCGGAAGTCTACCTTTAGGAGAGGCCAGGTCAGCGGCGGGCGGGGAGGGACGGCCTCAGCATCGCGCGCGCTGCGCGGCTCCTGCGCGGCTCCTCCGCATCCCCCGCTGCGCTCCGGGCGCCAGCCCCGCGAAGATCCCAACGCCGCTGCCGCTGCCGCCGCCGGGTGCGGGAGCCTCGGCCAGACGCGGCTGGCGCTGACTCCGCTCTCCTCCGCCGCCGCTCGCCTCCTCTCCCCCGGCGCCTGCCACTGTCAAGCGGAGCCCCGCCCCCTGCGCTCTCTGCCGGGGCCGGGAGCCCGGAGCCGCCGGGAGCTGGGGCGGGGCCGGGACCACCCGGGAGAACCACGCCGCCCGCCGGGATTGGCCCCGCGCCGGCGCCGGCTCCGCCCCCGCCCGCCCCCTCCCTCGCTGGGGCCCAGCCGCCGGGGGCACCTCGCGCCCTCTGCCCTGCGGGATGACCTCGGGATGCAGGGCGGCGAGCATCTGCGCTGGGGCTCCCCTCCTCCGTGGCGCGCCTCCTCCGCGGCGGGCGCCGGCCCCTGGAGCGGGCATCCCCGGCCTCACCTCCGGAGGAGGAGGAGAAGGAGGAGGAGGAGGATTACCGTTTCTCCATCTCAGGTCCCCCAGAGGCCCGCAGAAAAGAAATGCAGTCAACAAACACTTCTCTGGGGGCGCCTTCCCGGGGGCGGGTTGCTCTAGGAAGAAGTGTTATTTATTTATGGGAGTGAGTGAGTGTGTGTGTGTGTGTGTGTGTGTGTGTGTGTGTGTGTGTGTGTGTGTGTGTGTGGGTGTGTGTGTGGGTGTGTGTGTGTGTGGGTGGTCAGAGGGCAGACCCAAAGGGAGAAATACCACATTAGAGCCTCGGCAAGGGTGGGTGGGTGTGGGCACGGCAGGAACGGGTCCCTCTAGTCCGGCGTCGGTTTTATGGATAAAGGAAAAAGGGACCGAGTGGGGTGAAAGGACGGATCAAGGTCACAAAGCCGCGTAGCCCCAGAACCCCCCTACAAGCAGGAGGCACCTGCCAAAGAAAGGGCACCTTGCGAGGCTTGGGGACCCAAGAACGGAAAAGACGCCGTCCCTGGGTCCCCCCGCTTCTTCCCCTGAGCCTCGGATCCTAACCCTGATCCGGTCTTTGTTTTGTCCTTGTACACCGAGCCTCTTGGATGTGGCAGGTAGCCGTTCAGTGCCGATTGGACTGGATTTTCTTTAGATTGTTAACTGGATTTCAGCGTTTGATCGGGAGGCAGGTGGCACGGTGGAGGCCAGAGCGTCCCGAGCTTGGAGTCTGGCCCCAGACGCTGCTAGCTCCGCAAACTTGGACATAGCCCTTGTCCTCCCTTAGCCTCGGTCGTGGATCTGGGGTGTCAGTTCTGTCCAGCTCTCTGGGACCTCATGAAGCAGCACACCAAGCCTTTCTGCCCTCCCCGTCTCCCTACGTCTGTCCATTGCTTCTGGGACACTACCTGTCTCATCCTCTGCCTAGCTCCCTTTGCCTTCAATCTTTCCCCAAATCAGGGTTCTTTCCGGTAAGTCCTGTCTTCAAAAGTATTTAAGCTTCACCTTCAGTGTCTGACCTTCCAGTTAAGAGCCCGAATTAACTTTCAGTATGGACTGATTGGATTTCCTTTCTGTCCAAGGGACTCTCAAAAGTCTTCTCCAGCAGCACAATTTGAAAGCATTGAACAGAGAGAACACCTACCTTACAGGGTTTAGGAGATTATACAATATATACATGCCCATACACACATGTACACGCACACATGTACATCTACACACACGTTAACATACAAAGGTACACGTGCACACATGTATATACCATATATACACATAGAGAGAATACTCTGCAAATCTAAAACGCTGTAAAAATGTTAGCTATTATGAATATCCACTGCTGTTTCCAGTTCTGTTAAGGTTTGCCGCGAAATTTTGGAATTTTGGTGGTTGTGTTCCTGCAGATGTTAAAAATATAATTTTGCTTAATATACATTTTACATTTTCAGGATATGTAGTATGGTAAGTATATTACTTACAGTAGAGATAAAAATTGGTCACATATACACAAATATATACACACATACACAAACCTCAAAACAATTCAGGATTTGAACTTCAAAAGAATACCACTGAAATGACTGCTTTTACTTAAGGGACTACCTTTCCATCTCTCCACACTCCAGCAACATTTCCACTCCTGCAACCTGCTCAGATTCCTGAGTTCCTTCCCTAAGACCAGCTGAGGAAGTGCCTGGTCAGTCACTTTCACTTCTAATATGGCTCAGCACCCCCAACTCTCTGACTTACTTTCCACCTTGTCTCTTCCTGTGTCCCTTGTGTTTCCATGTTAGAGTAGAAGCTCCTTGAGGGAAATAACTGCTTTTTGCTTGTATTTGTATTTAAAGTTCTTAGCAGTACTTGGCACATATGTAAATACTTTAATCTAAGGGAAACTGCTTGAGCAAGTCCCCTAGTGTCATCCATTTATTTAAAAGTTCACTCTTCATAGTAATGAATACTGCACCCTAAGTTAAAAAAAATAGAGAATCACTGACCTACTGTGTGCTAGGTATCTTACGGGGAGATACACACAGGAAGGAGAATTCTCTCTGCCTTCAAGGCACTTTCTATCTTAGGTAGGATTTGCTGCTGTAGAGGTATTAGAGGGTAGAAATCATGACTTGAGATATGCTCTAATCAGGTCTGCATAGTGAAAGCCTGATCCAGGAGGGCAATCTGAGAGAGCATAGCACTGAACTGGTTAGGAAAAAGCAACAGTTCTGATTTCAGTCCCACACCTTACCAAATGTATGTCTTTGGTGATACCTGTGTAAGGATGTAGGGTCCACTGAATCAATCACTCCACCCCTTAATTACTGTAATCAATCAGGTGAGAACAGCTCTATTGTATCAAACATCAACCAAAAACGGTAGGTGTCAAAAATCCTTAGTTTACTTCATTGTCATTGGATGAAGTGAAGACATTTTACACAATAAGTATATATGCAGATTATAGAGAAGATATAGTTACATCCCCTATGGAGATAAAAACCAGCAAGTTAATTTGTAATTGGGCATTTTGGGCAGTTTACTGGGTAGGAGCTGTTCCAGCAAAGCCCCTGTGAGAGAGTAGAATTTCTTTGGGGACGGGGACAGAGTGGAGGAGGGGAAGAGCCTCAACCTCAGTCTCCTTCCAACCTTGGTCAGAGGAGGACCTAGGATGTTTTAAAGTGTGTGGAGAATTTTGAATTTCCCATCAATATCCTGGTAGGGTCCTCAAAATATTAGGCAGCAGTATCTGTATTGGAAGGCAAGAACAAATGACATGTTGAGGAAAGGTAATTTCAAGCCTCTGCAAGGAACCTAAAAGAGAGCTACATCATACTCAAGCAGAAGGGAACCCGATAACTTCCTAAAGGGGTCATGTTACAGAATTTTGGGGGGACTGTTTTATACAATCTTAATAACATACAACTTAATAAATACTCCTTTCTAGAAGCTAATTAAGTCTGACTAATTGATGTCTACTGATAGTCAGTGGGAGAAGCAAAGTGATGGGGGCTTGTGGACTACTTATAGTATCTATACTATAGTACATCCCAAACCCATTATGTCTCCTAGAATTTTCAGCCCAAATTGTACTGAAGCCTACTTCTCCTCTGAAACTTCTCCCTCTGATTAAACAGTTTCTCCCCAAACCTCCATTTAAGGAAGGTGCCCAAGCCAGGCCTGTTTTCATTCAGGTTCTCCAAACTGCACCTCCAACTTCCTCCATCCCTACCTCATGAGTCCCCTTTCAGCCTTTTTTTTTTTAATGTATTGGCTTCACTAATTAGTATGTAAGCTCCCTGAGCACAGGAACTGTCTTTCTGCTTGTATATGTATTCCCAACATTTAGCACATGCAGTTAGTAAGTGTTGATAAATACTTGTTGACTGACCCTGACTGTATTACTTTAAAAATAGTTTTGACATTGAGGAAGTCACCCCCCCCCCAAGTCCTCACCCCCAATGAGCCCGTGCGCATGCACACACACACACACACACACACACACACACACACACACACACACACACACACACACACACACCCTTCCCCAGGGGTCAAGAACAGTAGAAGACTGCTGTAATCAAAACTGAGACACTATTTAAAATATGGAGTTTCACTTTGCTATGAAATGAGAGTCACAGCCTGAAGAGTGAGGTGAACCTCCTTGCCTTAGAGATATCAGGAGGCATCAGGAGAAGTAAGCTTCAGTACAATTTGGGCTGAAAATTCTTGGATAGGAGATGTAAAAATTAAAGAGCCACTACCAGAAAGAGAGCAGTGTACTTCTGGCATCACTGTGCAGGTTTTTCCCCCTCCAAGAATCGGTGCCTGTAGTGATGAAATTCATAATGAAAATTGGTCCAGGCAACTTGTAAGATACGGTGTTTCAGAATATTTTGGCAAAGAAAAAAAAAATCAAAATATCCTTTTTCACTATACACTCAAAAAAAGAAAAAAAACCCTGTAAGTTACTCAACTTCTAAAACTGTGTCATCCTCAAGCTAGGACAGATCATGTATTAATATTATTTTGCCATAGGTTAATATTTGAGAACTAAAGAATTTGTCATTTATTTTGAAGATAGAAAAATTTTTTCAATCCCATTGGTTTCTCCTCCACTTTTCTCTGCATCCTTCTTCCTGAATCCATTCCTTCTCTCATGAGACTCTGATGGCTAATTAGTACTTTAGGGTTATGATTTTTTTTCTTTCCTCACATTTTCCTATACAGAAATCTAGAAAGTAAAAATGATAAGGGAACAGTGACTTCATTAGAGATTTGCAGACAGACTAAAACCAGAAGGGAAGCTTGTAGCTGATTCTCTTCCAGGAACAGATGTCATGCCTCCCAAAGGAGTTATTATGGATAGGCAGAAATGAGATAATGAAAATATACAAGCTACTTTGGAAATGCTATCAAATAAGATTGTATTTGCCAGCCAGTCTAAGGACTGTCTGGTAAATGGTATTTACTGACAAAAGCAAAAGAAAAAGCACAGTAGTTGCCTTCTGAGGGATAGTCAAAGGGGAAAGGATCAGGAAAAATAATTTAAGAATTGAAGCATTTGATTTGAGATGATTGGTCTATCCGCAATAGTGACAGAAGATTATAAAGCACCTTGGGGAAAGTCCTAGGAAGCAGAGAGTGTGTTACCAGTTGGCCTCAGCTGGCTTTCAGCCCGCAGATCTGCCCTTAAAATGGAACTCTGGCAGCTCACAAGGCTGAGGACACGACTTGTCAGCAAAGCCATAATTAATAATTTTTGCTCCGGGGTTAAGAGCCTCTGTGTAAGCAACACAAAATTGGTCCTTAAGTCTTTGGTACACCATTCAGTGGTGGAGAGACTGAATTCGAAGAGAAGAGACTTCCTTGGAGTGGGGCTATCCAAAGGAAGGGGAGATAAACTGTCTATTATACTTTCTTCAGGATCTAACCAGCTTCTCTTGGATATTCTCCTCTCTTGGCTCTCCTCCTACTTGTGTGACCACTCAGTATCCATTAATGGATCTTGGGCCATGACATCCTCACTAACTGTGGTGTCCCTCAAGGCTCTGTCCTAGGCCTTGCTCTATTTTCTTTATATACTCTCTCTCTTTCTCTCTCTTGGTGATCTCATCAGCTCTCATGGGTTCAATTATCATCTCCCTGCAGATAATTCCCAGATCTATTTATCCAGCCCTGGTCTCTCTCCTGAGTGCTCATCATCACCAACTATTTCTTGGATATTTTGAATTAGACGTCTTGTAGGCATGTCAAAGTCAACATGTCCAAATGTAAGTCATTATCTTTCCCTCAAAACCATCTCCTCTTCTGAGAAGAATATTAGTATTAGTATCCTAGTATTGTCAAGGGCATTACTTTCCTTCCACGTTAAGCAGGTTCATAAACCCTGTGTTCTTTTCTCTTGATCACCCCACATATTCAAGCAGTTGCTGAATATTATAATTAAATTAAAATTAAATTAAAATTTTATAATTTCTTTTTCCATTCACAAAAATTCCCTTTTCACAGTCACCATTCTCTTTCAGGACTCGATCACAGCTGATCTGGATTATTATAGCCTTCTATATATAATAGCCTTCTAATTGTACTCCATGTATCATCTCTCCCTCCTCCAATTCATCATTTATTTAGCTATCAAAGTGATTTTCCTAAATCATACTTCTAATCACCATCTGCTTAATAAACTCCAATATCTCCCTGTTAGCAATATATATATAATATATATAATATATGTAACGTATATAAAATATGTATATAATATATACAAGGGCCTCTATTTAACATTTAAGCCTCTTTACATATTTCTTAGCTTCTTCCTATATTTTCAGTCATTTAATATATTATTCCTCACCTTACGCTTTTTTGGTCTAGCCACAAACAGTGCTCCATTTCTTCTCTCTGGGCCATTGTAGTAATTATCCCAGGCCCAGAAGGCTCTCCCTCCTAACTTTTAACTCTTAGAAAGTTAGAATCTATTTAGACTGCTCAAACACCATCCCTTGCAGGAGGCCTTTCCTGGTCCACCCAGTTGCTAAGTATATTCCCCTCTTAGTTACCTTCCATCTCTTCTATGTTTATTTCCTTGCCCTGCCATTTGCTATTTGTGTGACCTTGGGCAACTCCTTTATTTATCTAAACCTCATTTTTCTCATCTGTAAAATGAAGGAGTAAGAAGAGATAGCATCTAAGGTCACTTCTAGCTCTAAATCTATGACCCTCAATTTGAAACCAGTCCCTGGTGATGAACTGGTGATCCATTCTCTGGGTTTGTTTGTCTTAATTTTACGTTTTAAAGTACAGTTATTATCCCTTCCACATCAAGGGGATTAGGTGCATGGTGCCCCCACGCCCCCATCTAGAAAATCCACATGATATTTTTTGGCCCTTCCTTTGTATCAGAAAAGAAATCTGAATTATGGTATTAAAAGATAAAATATGTTGATATTACACAATACTATACATATATTTTATGCATTTCTGAGTTTCTAATTTTTTTTCTGTGTTGTTTGCAGCTTCTGCAAAACTCCCCCAAAATTCCTTTTTAATTTCTTATGTTTACCTGCAATATATTGAAAACTTGATGGGGAAAGTCATGATATGGAAGGGATAACTGTAGTAGGCATTCCATAGCAATTTATGTATATTTTGCTTTCCTTTTTAAAATGGAAACTCCTTGAAGGCAGGAACTTTTCGCTTTTTGTAGCCACACCAATTAGCATAGTGTTCAGCACGCAGTAAGAGCCTGAAATGCTTATTGATACATTGGCTTGTAGCTTCTTTTTAAAAATAATTATACCTGCTAGGTTCAAGTTGAATTAGAATGAAGCTTAATTGTTTTAAGCTCTATGAAGTTTTAATACCTTGAGGCAGAAATTTGGTTTGGTTGCCCCAGCTTAGTTATGCCACTGATTTTAGAACACATGTGCTGCTCTTTTGAATCCCTCCCTTGGAATATCACAGCCTCTTAAACTCTGAGATGTCTGTCTAATTGGGAGATGGCTAACTGACTGTTAGATTGGTAAGCCTGTGATATGTAGACACAGGCACACACACATATATACACATACACATGTAATATATAATAATAGAGTATAATATATACTATAATACAATATAATATATAAAATATCATATATAAAGACATAGGGAGCAAAAACATAAATTTGGAAATTAAATAAGATTATAAATGTATACTATTTTAAAACAGAACCAGGAGAGCTAAACACAGGGGACAAAGTCCATCACCAGAGATTGGTTTCCCATGTTACATTCATCTTCTAGGTGGCTCAGTGGAGTCAGAAAGATGAGTTCAAGTCCAGTTTTAGATACTTACTAGCTTTATGACCTTAGACAAGTCACTTAACCTTTGTTTCCCTCAATTTTCTCAGCTGTAAAATGGGAATAATAAGAGCTCCTACCATCCAGAGTTGTAGTGAGGATCAAATTGATTAATATTTGTAAAGTGCTTTGCAAATCTTAAAGATATAAACATATACACATATGTGTATACATGTTTATATACACATTCGCATATAGATATATAATACTGGCATCATCACCATCATCATTATTATTTTGAAAAGGACATCATATCATCTAAATCCCTAATTTTATTGATAAGGGTATGGACCCCTAGAGAAAAGAAGTCATTTGTCCAAGGCTACATAAGTACTAAGTAGGAAAGTCAAGATTCAAACCCAGCACCCATGTTCTTCGATTCCAAATCTATCATTCTTTCCTCTATACCACATTGAGCTTATTGACTATTTTTGGTTGTAAACACCAACTTAGGATCATAGAATTAGAATCTTGGAGGGACCTTGATCTTATGTAATCCAATCTTCTCATTTTAAAGATGAGTAAACTGAGGCGCAGAGGGGGTTAAGTGAGTTCCCCGAGATCATATAGGTAGTAGGTGACAAAAAAGGATGTATGTGTATATGTGTGTATATATATGTACATATACATACATACATATTCATAATGTGTATGTACATATACACCCACATATTTAGGACATCTGATTCCAATCCTAAATTCAGTAATCTTTCCACTATGCCAGTGGTGTTAAACTCAAAAAGAGATTGGAGTAAGGGGGGGGTGGTGGTTCTAAACTATACATAAGAATCCCCACAGACCACACATTGATTTATAAAACCATACATGCTTACATATTTATTTTTTTCTAAATTAATACATAACATATTCAAATTAGAAAGGAACTACTTTTCAATCTGTTTGTGGCTGTACTTGGGAATGTTGTGGGCTGAATACAGCTTGCATGATTGATACCTCTGCACTATCCCATCCTGCCTCCCCTTATTGGGCAAGACTTTATTTGATATTCAATTATAGGCATGGGGAGGGAATAGGCTATAATCTGTTGTTGGGGAGAAACAGGACAAAGGTCTTATATCTTGTCAATTTTCCTCAACCAGCCTTGTCCTGGTGATTTTTATAGACTAGACTAGGAGCATGATGGTCTTGCTCCTCTGGAAAAGCAATTTCCTGATTACAGTTTAACTTCTTTTCTTTCACATATGGGGAAGGAGAGGCCTAGGATCACCTACCCTAGCTAGGAAGGTTGGATAAGACATAAAAACTTAAATGTTCCTTTGACCATTAAGTCAGACAAGAGTTGAATTCTCATGCTTCAGACCTCTGTCTTTGATCTAGGATTATGGTGCATACCACTTGGTTTAAATGGAAAATCTAAATAGCCTCCTTGGGAGTGAAATACTCCCAAGACACAATAAAAGGCGAGATGTTAAAAGATCAGACCTGGGCTTAGCCTGGGCATCTTCTACTTTCTGCTGTAGCCAGGCCAAGAATGGTTCACAGCCATCAGGCAAAAGAATTGTATTCTTCCCCTATGGGGGAGAAGTTTATTAATTGCAGTGCCACCAGTGGGAAGATACTGTGGGATATTAGATCTAGTACAGAATATAGTGAATCTGAACTTAGAGATGGAGGTTCAAATCTTATCTTTGATTGCTTAGTATCTATGTGACGTTGAACAAATCACTTCACTTACTTTGGCCCTGAGGTCAAAGAAACTGATTTGTCATCTGTAAAATGAGGGTATTGGACTAGATCACCTCTAAGGTGCCTTCTAACTCTAAACTGTGATCTTATTGAGTGGTCTTGAAGATAGCTGAGAAACACATGGGGCAGAGAAGTAATGCCTGGCAAGAGAACCATAGCTAGTGATGCCCAGTGAGTAGAAATGAAGGAACAACAGAGGGTGACACCCAACAGACATTGAGAGGTTCTAAGTCTGCAGCAGTAACATTGCCAAAATACATCTGTTCCTCTGCAGAGTTGGAGGCATGATTTGGCCCTCCATGTGTGTGCAGTGGCCACACATTCTCAATGTTTGTATTCCCATGGACCTTTATACATTTCACCTCTTCTTTCTGAGGGCATGTGTATTTGTGGGATAGGGAGCTACAGGTTCATGGGGAGAATGTACCATTGCTAATTTGTTTTACTGTGTTATTTCATTAAATGCCCTTGCTTCAAACTAAGTGGACACTCTGTCTGACTAATAAAGGTAATCACATTGATGGAAGCTCAAAGATTATGGTTTGGAGATGAGAAGCCTTATGTAAAAAATACCCAAAACTTGAGTAGCTTTCTATGGGCCCATGAGTGAAGGGGGACCCAGGTACTACACGTTAAAAAACAAAGCTTTCAACATTGCTTTCAGTCTAGGTGGTTTGGTTAAATATTTACTGAGGGGCTACAATAGGCTTGATAGATGCTATGGCTTACTCACTATGTTCCCACTTATAAGCTTTGGTAGGGGAAGAAGGAGAAGAGAGGATATGATCTAAATTAAGAAGAAAATGAAGATTGTGGAGGTAATTTGGAGAAGTTTGAACTAGTGAAATAGATCAGATGTTGAATTGGTTTGGAAAAATTTTGGAGATGTTGAGGGAAAATCTCCAGACCCAGATATTGATTCATATCCTCAGTTTGGGTTGGATAAAGAGCAGGGTCAAGGAGAAAGGAAGATTGAGGGATGGTGGAGAGGGGAGGAACCTGAATATGAAGAAGGAAGAGAATTGTAGACTTTTAGAGAAGGCTAGGTGAGTAGGAAAAAGTAAGTGAAACAATTAGAGAGTGAAACAAACTGATATAGTAAATTGATGAGTAGGACAATTTGGTTAAAGGGATAGAAGGTTAGTGCAAGGCTGAAAGGGAGATAGTTGAGTCTGTGGAATTGTTGAGACTAAGGAAATAAAGACTAGGGCAGGGACTATTTAATTTTTTGTCTTTGTATTTCCTGCATCTGATATAGTGTCAGCACATAGTAGGTTCTTAATAAATGTTTGTTGATTGATTATCCAAGTCATAAGTGAGATAGCATAGGAAAAAAATTCAATTATATGACTACAAACTATATCAAATGTGTATCATTGGTCCTAGAGGATACTAGATGAGTATGGATAACTCAGTGAGAAAAATTAGTACTTCTGGGAAAATAATTTAGCACATACTCTATTGACTGTAGATCAGTAGTTCTGTTTGGGAAAGGATAGAACATTAAAAAGGAATAACAAGTTGCAAACTTGCTTCAAAACATTTTAATAGAACCCTGGGACTGGAATCAGGAAGACCTGAGTTCAAATCTGGATTCAGACACTAGCTATGTGGACCTAGGCAAGATATTTAATAACTGTCTCAATTTCCTCACTTAAAAAATGGGGATAATAGTAGCACCAACCTCCCAGGGTTGCTGTTCACATGAGATAATAGTTATAAAGCTTTTAGCACAATGCTTGACACACACAGTAAGAATTATATATTAGCTATTAATAAAATTCTATTAGATATATTATTTCCATTTCCATGCAACCAATATTACAAATAATTTAAATAATTTTTCATAAAGTCTTGACACATTGCATTATGATTGCACAGAGGTGACTCTGGGTTCTTACAAGTTGTACTTTTGGCACAAGCTCTGACTTCTTCTATTGTAGATATGGTCATAGCAACAGAATCTGTATGTTTTCTGTGTACCAGCTAAACTATATGGGGAGAGATTTGACACTCGTGTATTGAGCATTAGGAGATGCGTATTTTTTTTTGGCCATGGAAGCCCATGAAACCAAGAAGTATACAAAATTTCTCTCAGTCCAGCTTGGTCCTTTTCTGTTTCTGTAATGATAGTGGTAGAAGAAACAGAGGGTACTAAGAATCACAGTTTTTATACCATCCATGAGTACTAGTTCAATTGTTGATATTCTAAATGTGAGGTTCTTCCTTTTTCCACTGACTGATGCGTGTATCTACTACTAGAGGAACCAAATCATTGATATATTCTCATAAATTAAGCCAAAAGATAAAATGAAATTGTACCTAAAAGGAAAGATGCATTATGGGTTCTTCTTGGAGAAGAAAATAAAGGCATAAATAATCCCATGTCCAACGGTAACAAGAATTGTTTTTTGTAAGGTACTTGGTCATCTCCTATCATCATGCTTATGATGAACACCTACAGTATCAACAATGACCAAAAAAATGCCATGAACATAATTACAGCTTATACTCCACCATCTGTGGCTGAAGATGAGAATGTTGACAAATTCTACCAAGAACTCAAATAAGACCCTTCACGTTAAATATATAAATACTTTAATTTAGCAAAGGCACCACAGTAATGTGGATGGAGGTCTAACATTGTACTCAGGAAGAACTAGGTTCACATGGCTTTTCTGGCACAGATTATCTGAATGCTCACGGACAAGTCACTTATCTTCTCAGTATAACTAAGAGACAACTTTCAAAGACTATAAATTACAGAGGAGTTGCTGATTTGCATCCATAGAGGATGTTTCTACAGTGGGGGTTCCCCATGCAGATAAAATCGTAACTCTAGGCTTTCTGTTTCCTCATCTTTACCTCTTGCAAAAAACTTCAAAATCCCAAACAAATGAAAAAGTCCTTTAGAAGTGATTTCAATGAGAAGTTGAATGATAAGTAAGGGTATGTTAGTAAATGTTTAACAAAATCTCTTCTCTGGACAGAAAAAAAGTTTGTGCAGCACACTTCTCAATTTAATCTTCATAATTCACATTTTCTCCATCAGTTTCTTAAGTTTAGACAGCCAACAAAATAATAATTTGAGTTCTGCTCTGTAGAATTTGCTGATTTCTGAGGTGTAAATGCTCATACTAAAAATCTAGTCATCATCTCCCTTGATCCTGTACAAGCTGGCTCTGGCACACGGTTGAGGGATAATGACAAAAACTAGGCTGAAAAAATATGATTTAGGGATAAAAAAGAGAAAAGAAAAAAGTCTTATGGATGATATGGAATTCTCATACCTATAACCATAAATATACTATTTAAGGATAGAATTAGAAGTAAAGACATGGTGGTACCTAGCATCACAATAAACAGAATTTTATCTTCAGCAAATAGAAAATGATTGGTTATAAATGTGAGAATAATTTATTAATTAACTCTCTGTAATTAGGCCCTCAACTTATTAGAGCAAAAAACCAAAATTAATTCCAAGGAATTAGAAGAAAGAATAAAAAGGACAATATATAGCATGAAATTAAAACAACTCTTACTTGATCTATTTTAAAAAGATATGGATGCTGAAAAATGGGAAAAAGGTAAAAGAACAGGTATTGACTTAGACTGTCAACACTTCCTAAGGATGTTTGATCAATGTAAATCAATTGTTAAAATGAGGGAATCAGAAGAACCAAGAAACAATTTTACCTAGCAAATCTCTTCTTGTAAAGGAGAGATATGGTAGCCAAGAACAACACTAGTTTAGAATAAGAAAATCTTATGGAGAAAGATGGTAGAAAATTATAAGCAATATCATCCCTTCAAACAGTGAGAAGTAGAGGAGGGGAAAATAAGCTTACAGAAAGAGGCCAAATGAAGTCAAATAACCCCTGGAACATTTAAAAACTAGTAGGTTGAGAACAATGGATGGATTGTAACATTGGTAAAGAATAATAAAAATGCCTTATATTTATGTTACACTTGTTATTTTTCAGAAACCCTTCATGTACTTTTACTTATCTTTATTTACCTTTTTATCAATGTTCAATCCTTGTAGTTAGCTTTCTAGCCATCAGTTATAAGGCTGAAACTTGTGATCTTTCAAGTCTAGAATATAGGCTTGCAGTGCCATGATTTTTTTTTTGTTATTGTACAGTTGCATCCAACTCTCCGTGACCTCATGGAGGTCACATCAGCCCTTCTATTCTCCACTCTCTTGAAGTTTGTCCAAGTTGATGTTCATTGCCTCCATGACACTATCTATCCATCTCATCCTCTGCCATTCTCTTTTCCTTTTGCCTTCAATCTTTCTCAACATTAGAATCTCTTCTGATGAGTATCATCTTCTCATTATGTGGCCAAAGTATTAAATCTTCTGATTTTGAATTTCCAGTGAATAGCCTGAATTTATTTTTTTATGTATTGACTAATTTTTGTCTCCTTGCTCTCTAAGGGACTCACCAAAGTCTTCTCTAACACCATAATTACAAAGTGATGATTCTGCAGAGTTCTGCTTTCCTTACAGTCCAACTCTCACAGCCTTACATTGCTACTGAAAAACCATAGCCTTGACTACATGAATCTTTGTCAGCAAGGTGATGTCTCTGCTGTCCAGATTTGCCATAGTTTTCCTTCCAAGAAGCAAGTGTCTTTTAATTTCATGGCTACAGTTGTCGTGTGCAGGGATCTTTGAGTGCCATGATTAAACTTCCACAATTTGAGGTCACATTTGCCTTTCTTATATCATCAAAGTGAAAGAACTCAGAAGAGGCTTAGAATCAGTTTATCATTTCCTTACTTCATTAGTGCAACCTCATTCCAAAAAAGTTCCTCTTAATGACCCACCTGGCACTCAGTTAAACTTGCAAAATTTAGCCCAAAGTTTTCTTTATTTTCATTCAAGTAAACACTTATGGTCATCAAAATAAACATTTTGCCATTTAATCCAGGACTAGAAGAAATCAAATAAGAATAATAAAAATTCCACACTTCTTTCCTAACCTTGGCTTCTATTTTCTTTTCCTATTTTGTTCAGTTTACTAGGGAATCTATGTATTTTTGAATGGCAGACGCGCAGATTCTCAGAGTTCAATCAATCAATCAGCATTTATTAAGTGCATGCTTACTACATTGAAGGCACTGTGCTAGATGCTAGGGATCCAAAGCCAAATGAAGTCAGCCCCTGCCCTCTAGGAGTATATTCTATATTCTGCTGGGTGACATAACACACACACACACATTAACCTGCATGCAAAATATATACAAACATATATATATGTCTATATACACACACACACACACACACACAATACATTAGCATTAGCATCTGGGGGGTGGGGAGGGAAGAGAAAGGACAAGCATTTATTAAAGGGAATTTATTATTAAGGTAAAGAATTAGCATTTATGAAAAGCTACGCTCTGTGCTAAGCACATCACAAATATCGTCTCATCTAAACTTCCACAATTTAAGACCACACTTGTGTTTCTTATAGTATAAAAGCAAAAAAGCTGGAATTCATGAAGTGTTAGAATCAATTATCATTTCCTTAGGTACTTAGATATGTTCAAGGATTTTATTCTAAACCACATTGTGATCCTTGCAATGACACTGTGGGGTAGGTGCTATTGTAACTTCCATATTATAGTTTTATAAACTGCATCAAACAGAAGTTAAATGACTTGCGCAGGGTCGCATAGCTAGTAAGTGTGAGGTCACATTTGATTTCAGGTCTTCCTGACTACAAGATCACCACTGTATCCATTTCACCACCTTGCTGGGCAGGAGAGGCATGAAGGGCACCTGGTAGGAGATGGCATTTGAGCAGAATTCAACAATAAAGACCTAGAAGAAGAACATGTAGGTAGTTAGCATGGGAGGGACTGGCATTTTCTATAGAATAGGGAGCATGTGGAAATGTTGAAGGTAGCTAGAATTGCTTGCAACGCTATAATTTTTAGAACTTCACTTTAAGTAGGTTGCTCTGTGAATTCTAATTTGATAGCGGCTCTTAAGTACCTCTCAAAGGACGAGCCATTTTAAGGGAAAAGTGTACAGAGGAGCTCAGCTGTTAATGAAGCATGTACATAAACACATTGCCATTCCAGGAGAGGAGAGGCTGAAGCATGAAGCTTTTCAGGTGGGTTTTGGCTCATCTCATCAGATTTTGCAGACTGGATGCTTGTTTCCAGGTAGCTGCATTTTGCACTTGTCAGGTTAAATGACAGCTGTGACATCTGGCAGAACAATCACTTTCTAAAAAGCAACAGCTTTTTTTAGGTTTCAAGATAGAATTTTAAAGACTTGTGTTCTGAACCCCACAGTTTTTAGGCACTGTTTAATGTTATTCAGATTAGAAGGGCTCCTGAAGTTAATCCCCAATCAAATGACATGCTAAAAAAAAAAAGATACAACAAATCCTAGATGGTAATGTGTAAAGCCTATGTTATTGACTTGTAAGTTTAATGAATGTCACGTAGTCAGAAGAGCACCTTGGAATTTCATTATTGTACTGTTTGCTAGCAAGTAGAATTTGGTATAAAGCAGCCAATCTTGAATTCTATCCGTGGGGGTTTGGATTTCCCACTGTCAAAATCCCAATTCAGTCCCTCATCATCTTCTGCCTGGGTTATAATAATAGTCTCCTGACTAATCTCTTGGTCAGTTGTCTTTCTCTCACCAATCCATTCTTCACATTCCTTGAAAATAATTTTCCTGATAATAATAATAGTTGGCCTTTGTAGAGTGCTTTGAATTTTACAAAGTGTTTAACATATGTAACACTTGCTACCCTGGTTTTCACTTCTTGGAACGGCAGGCATGTTAGATTTCACCATACTCCCAAGATTCTCCAGAACCTATAAAGGGGTTCGAAATGGCTAGGCTCTCTGCTAATAGATCTAACCCCTTTATCATATCCTCCTCCCAGTTGTAGGGGGGACCCCTACACCCTAGTTCTACTTATCCACTAACAGATTAGCTTTAACAAAGGAATATTTACTTTCAAAAGGAATAACTGCAGATATGCAAATTCACTCCCTCAACTCGTGGAAGGCATAATTCCCTTCCCCTCTTTGCACCACCTCAGTGTCTGGGGAGGGGATTAAGTCCCTAGTGTAGATTGGCTTCTATATAGCCCAGTTCCAGTTTTAAATCCAACCCTCTCCCCCAAATTGAGCTCTCATCCTAACTTCTGTGGGCTTAGCTGGTAGGCTAACTTGCTCAACAATGGTTCCACCTGGAATCTTAACTCTATGGTCACTATGGCTCAGACTCCAGTCTGGTGGAGATTACTGCTGATACCTAAAACTGGGAAGGACAAAAAACACAGAAGACAATCATCCCTAGGCTCATTTCTCAGAACTGGAGTAAAAAGGGAGCAGGGGAAAGAAGTCCTTTCCCACCCACTAGTTTAGCTCATAGTGCCTCCCTGAAGGAAAGTGATTGTCTCTATCCAATTTTATAGACAGCAGCCTTTCTGACTGAGCAGCCAATCAAAGGAGGTTACCTCCACTCACATAGTATGGATGCAGGGGACATCCATGCTAGTTGATATGGATGTGCTCCCAAGGCAAGATCTGTTACACATACACGTTTTTATTTCATCCCCATAACAACCCTCTGAGGTAGGCATTATAGGGATTATTTTCTCCATTTTACAGATGAGAAAGCTAAGGCTCAGAGAAGTTAATTAATTTTCCTCTGGTCACACCACTATGAAGTATAAGAGGTAGAATTCAAACTCAAGGCTGTTCTAACTCCAAACCTGACACCACATCATATTGTCACTGATATAAAGATCTGACTTTGTCATTAATCTGCTCAAAAATATTCAGTTCCTCCTTTTTGCATAAAGGATGAAATGTAAACTCTTTAGTCTAAAAGTCATAACCCTACCTGTTTCCTGACTCTAACTCACCTTTCCAGTCTTATTTCATACTACGCTCATTCACACACTTCACATTACATTCAGGATGGACTACTAGCTGTTTGCTAGTAGATTTTGTCACTTCTGTGTACTTAGGCATATCTGGAATATGTTACTTTTTCCTCTCCATCTGCTGAATTCCTCACTTCTTCCATGAAGCCTTCCTTGATTCCCCCTGGTTGGAAGTGACTTTGACTTTATTAATTTTTTTTATAACACCTTGTCTAAATCCTTACTTTTCTCTATCACACTCTACCACATATCACACATTGGTCTTGTATTTCATCTCCCCACTTAGGCTAAAAACTCCTTGATGTCAGGGACTATGTTTCTTGTCTTTTTTTTTTATGCCCAGGGGTTAGCACAGCACACAATTAATGTTTGTTGAATGAATTAATGGACTACTGAATACATGAGTCCCTGAGAGGCTGTGTTATAATGAACTTTTTCTGATGCTTTCATGTCATTTAACTAATGTGACTCCTTGACAGAGAAGAATAAATTTAAAATGCAGAAAGATAGATGCATATTTTTATTTTGCAGAACTCTTCATCTACGTATTGAGGGTATTTTTTTCCCTTCAATTTTCTCCTCCTTTTCACCAAGAAAATTGACTATTTCATAAGGGCAGCTAGGTGGAGCAGTGGATAGATTGCTGAGCCTGGAGTCAGGAAGAGTCATCTACATGAGTTCAAATTCTGCCTCAGACCCTTACTAGCTGGGTGACCTTGGGCAAATCACTTAATCCTGTCTACCTCAGTTTGGTCATTTGTAAAAATAATCTGGAGAAGGAAATAAATTTTGTCAAGAAAACCCCAAATGGGATCACGAAGATTCTGAAAGCACTCAATGAAATCTTTCCATAGCTTTACTAATTTTCTCTTCCTACTTTATGATTGCAGAAGATGAGTAACTCTTTTATACCAGGGCTAACCTCTCCACTCTTGTATCTTTGGTCTCATCCTTTCCTTTTCTTTCTCTAACAATTATATGTTTTCAATGTTATAATGAGAGGAGCACTGGCCTTGCTGTACTAGTGACCCATGTGCATTTTCTGACTCCCAACAATTACTGGTTCTTGTAACCATGAGCAAGGCATAGAACTTCTCTAATCCTCATTTTCCTCATATTTGTACTATCTACCTCTCAGCCTTGTCAAAATATGCTTAGATACTCATTCCTTATCTCTTCCCCATCAGTATCAAACTAATGATAATAATATAATAAAATAATAACTCATTTTTTTGTCCTTTAATATTTGCAAAGTATTTGATACATTATCTCATTTGACCTTCATGACGGTCCTATGAGGTAAGTGATTACTGATATTATTATCCCCATCTTAAAGATAAGACTCAAAAAATGAGGTGACTTGCCCATGGTCAGATAGTTTGTAAGTATCAAAGATAGAATTCTAGAAAGGTCTAGATTTGCTGCCTCTGCTTCCTAATGAACACTCACTCTTTCCCCCCTTTTAATCTCATTTCTCTCTTCAGAACGTCTCTGAAACTGCTTTGTCCAAGGTCACTAATGCCCTCTTAACTGCTGGAGGCTCCTCAGTCCTCATACTTTTTGACTTTTCTGCAGCATTTTATACTACTGATCATCCCTGATCTTCCTTGGTTTTTGGAATACTGCTGTCCTTTGGTTGCCCTCCCACATATTTCTTCCAGGTCTGCTTCTATTTCTCATTCTACCCTCTAAGTTCGGGTGGCCTCTGAGGCTTTGTGCTTTGCCTTTTTTATATTCCCTCTCCATGATCTCTCCTGGCCTGGCAGTTTCCCTCCTTTTTGTCCTACCCATGCTTTTGGACCCTGGCATTTATTCAATTGCTACATTCTTCTTGGGGGGAGTGGGATGATATTTAACCCTCTTAGCTCCTAGAGCTCCTGCAGTAGAGCTGGAGATGTCATCATTGGTTGGTGTATCATTTAACTCATTGTATCTAGCTAGTCAGTCCTAGCCATGCTTCACCTGACACCCTGGCCATTTTCTTGCAATCCACCCTGACTGTGGCTATACCTTCTGGAACACTAGATCTTGCCATCCATCCTGCCTGTGACACTTGCACCTTCCCTTCTCTGCCCCTCCCCCCAACTATAATCAAACTAATACTGGGACAATTAATAGAAAGAGTGTGTCAGTCAAGTCTCTTATGGTTTTACTCGTTATCCTGGTGACTTTCTAAACCAAAACACCTCTCCTGGTCTACCTACCATTCCTCTCTAAGTGTGTTCATTGTAATCTTCTTAGTTTAGATAAGATTAGATAAAACACTTATTAAGTTCAGTTGACCATCTCCATTTGGTAATGTCAAGTCTATTTATTTGACCTTGGACCCATTTCCCATGCTTTTCTTTAAAGGGATGAGATATCTATCTATATTTGTTAATGCTTTTTTATTCTCCAGTTGTAGCTACTAGGACTGCTTGTTGCCATGTTCCCAATGATTCCCATTCTACACATACACCCCCCCCCCATACACGCACATAACTACACACACATACACACATATATACACATAATACACACATAGAGAATATATATAGAAATGTGAATATATATAATATTATATATATACACACATACATACACATAGATAGATAGATATGAAAGATATATGCTTTACTACCCCTTGAACTGGCATATCTGGTATATAAGTCTTAATAAGCCTGTCTCTTTAAAAGGAAATTAGACCTCAGGCTGGCCAGCACTCCAAACTCACCACTTAAAAGAAGGCACACAAAACCATGTGTTGTTGCCCAGCAACCTTACTCTCTTTCCTCTCCACCCCAAAGCTCTGTTGGAGCTTTGTGAGCACCTGACTGTTTCTCTAGTTCCTCATTGGCTGGTCTGGATGCTTTGATTCTTATCTCCATTTCTGGATGCTTTTCTCTACCTAGTTTGTTACCCCTTGACAGCTGTTCTTGTGTACTCCCATGGTACTGACTACATGACTCTTCCTTTTTAATTTCTCTTCTCTACCTCACACCTCACCTCTCTATACTTCCAGGGTTGTAGATTTGGATGTTAACCTTGGAACCTCCAGCTGTCCAGCAGTGGGAGGTGAGCTGGTAGTATAAATGTTTAATAGAAATAGTGCTATAATTTGGCCACTTGGCTACAATATACCTTAACAAGGTAACCAAATGAAGATAAAATACATAGAAAAGGAATCTAAGGGATACAGGACTAAGGTTAACCAAGCGGGGCTAGCCCCAAGGTAAAATTGTGAAATAAATGAAATTTGCTCTGAGCATTCAATATTCTCATTTGTAACCCTTTTTTCTCTTTGCACTTCCATTTATCGTCTGATTCCCAAGCTAGTTTAAGCACTTGCAAATACAAAAAGGACTGGGAAATTTCCAGGGTGTGCATTTGCTCATTAAATTCTGCTGGAGGAAAAGGGAAGTAAGTGTAACTGGGGAATTCCAGGGTAAATAGAGGCTGGTAGCACAAGCCAGTACCAGGAACCAGATGGACAGGTCAGTCAGTCAATGAATTGTAAACAGCTAGAAGTGGCAAGCACTGTCAGAGACAGAAGCAAAACAAAAATAAAAAATTCATAATGGTTCTAGAAGGGAGCTAGCAGGAGACATATTCTGCACTTCAAATTTCAGGAGTTCACTGCTAGGAGACAGGCAGTGAGGTCAAGCTAAGCAAGGAGAGAGGATTCAGTTCTTTATATTCAAATGCTGCACAAGGTCCATGTGAATTTTAGAACTTTGCCTTTTATGATTCTCAGTAAACAGCTCTTTTTCCATATATACATGTACATGTACATATACATATGTACATATATATACATATATATACATGTATACTGTTTCAATTATTTTACACTTTATTCGCCTCCATACAGTAAATTATTTAAATACACTGACCCATTTGTATATATATACATATATATATATATATATATATATATATATATATATACATACACACACATGCCACCTCTTGCACAAGTATATAGTGAATTGACAATTAATTTTTCCAACTTGCTCAAATCCCCAATCACCTGTAAATTCCTCATGATGCCATTCTCTTCATTAACCAATCTGTGGATGCCATTCATACCCACAGCGGTACTCCCTCTCTCTTCCCCAAGGATATGGTTTTAATGAGATGCCATTGATGGAAGGTCTTTACCAGGTTTGGAGGGCCGAAGTGGTAGGTTAGCTCCAAAGTCCTCTCTTCTAATCCATATGCTTTCCATTCCATTCAGTACTGGATATAATCTCTATATCCCTTGGAACTGAGGATTTTAACCATGGATTCTTACTGTCTTCAAACAGCAATGGAGGAGGTGTAGCTCTGAATGGGGCAGCTTATGTCAGTACATATGTAGCAGAACAGGAACACAGGGAGAATGCATGTGGATGAGAGGAGTTTAGCTGGAAGGTCAGTGGACTTTTTATTTGGACAGTAGCTCCTAGAAAATCCTGTCTTCTTGGAGGCTCCATGGGCTGACTCAAGCTTGGTTCCCTTGCAAAGACTGTCCAGAGATTCTAGGGTTATCTGTTCCCTTCTTGTAGGCTTTCCTGTTTGTTTTCAACTAACATTCTTGAAATAATAATAATAACAACAATAGCATTTATATCCTGCCTATTATGTGCCAGGTAATGCTAAGTGCTGCGAATATAAAGGTTACCCTCCCCCAGCCCAAACCCAGGTCTTTCTCTCAAGGAGCTCACATTCTAATTGACAGGGGTGGGGTAGTGGGGTGGTGGACAAAAGACATAAATAGCAGGGTACGTACAAGACATATATATGTATGTATATGTAAATCTATATTCTCCATATTTCTATCTATGTGGATGAAGGCAATTTTAAAAAGAAAGGCATCTTTCTACGGGTGGGGAAGTGTGAGTGGGAGGAAGACCAGAAAAGTTATCCAACAAGAGATAAGATTTGAGATGAACCTTGAAGGAGGCCAGGGAAATTAAGAGACTGGGGTCAAGGGTCAGAGAACTCCAGGCATGGGGGAACAGCCAGTGAAAAGGGACTGAGTCAGTAGATGGATTGCCTTTTGTGAGAAAATCAGCAAATGGATCAATGTATTTAAATAATTTACTGTATGGAGGGGAATAAAGTGTAAAATGATTGAAACAGTAAGAAGGAACAGGTGGTAAAGAGCTTTAAATGACAAACAGGAGGGTCACAAGAGCAGGCCAACACTTTAGAAAAATCAACTTGGTAGCTGAGTGGAACATGGATTGGAGTGGAGACAGAATTGAGGTAGAGAGACTAGCTAGAAAGTTATTGCAACAGTCCAGGTGAGAGGTGATGAGGACCTGTAAGGGTAGTTGTTTATATGAGTGGATAAAAGGGGATGTCATTTCATCAGAGATGTCATGAAGGTGGAACTGATGAAATTTGGCAATAGAATGGATGTGTAAGGTGAGTGAATGGTGGCAAGGATGACACTAAGTTTGTAGGTGTGGAGAAAGTCTCTCCCACCTCCAGTTGTCCCAGATAGTTGTCTGCCATTGGCACCGAAGGGCAAGGAGTGAGACTGAGAAGCATAAAATGAGTGGAAGGGGATATTCAACATGGAGGAACAAATTGAATTGTTATAGCACAACTCTGTGGTGGTCGCAAGGACTAAGAAGTCATTTGATAGTGGAAGATATAAGTGGAAATATTATTCTAGAGTCCTGTTGGCTCCCCAGGACTTGCCACAGGTTCAAGAGTGTTAAGCAGGCAGCAAGGAAGTGCTTGCTGGAGGTTCCAATAACAGCTAGTATTTACCTATAGCACTTTAATGTTTGCAAAATGCTTCACAAATATCATTTCATTTTATCTTTGCAAAAACTTTTGGAAGTAGGTGCCATTATAACTCCACTTTATAGATGAGAAAATTAAGACCCAGAGAGATTTAAGTGGGGAACAGTTTAGGGAAAAATAATGAGTTCTGTTTCGGACATAATGAATTTTAGATGTTACTGGACTTTGAGTTTGAGATGTCTGAAAGGCATATGGAAGTCAACAGAGAGATTGGAACACAGTAGGCAGATTTGAGAATCACTAGCATAGAGATGGTAATTAAATCTTTGGGAGCTGATGAGATCAGTAAGTGAAGTTATGTAGAGGGAGAAGAAAAGAGGGCCCAGGATAGAACCCTGAGGCACACCTACAATTAGAAAGTGTGATTTTGAGGAGGATCCAGCAAAGTCAGACAAGTAGGAGGAAAACCAGGAGACACTGGTATCATGAAGACCTAGAGAGAAGAGAGTATCAAGGAGGAGAGAGAGTGGTCGACAGCATCAGAGGCTGCAGAGAGGTCAAAGAGACTAACACTGAGAAAAGACCATTGGATCTGGTGACTTTGGAGAGGACAGTTTTGGTGGAATGATAATTCAGATGTCAGGTTGTTAGGGGTTAAGAAGAGGATAAGGGAAGAAAAAGCGGTCCTGTAAATATCCTTTTCTAGGAGTTCAGCCACAAAGGGCAGAAAAGATATAGGAAGATAGTTAGCAAGGAGAGAAAGGTCAAATGACGGTTTTTTCAAGATAGGAGAGACATCAAGGTATTTATCAGCAGTAGGAAATGAACCAATGGAAAGGGAAAGTTTTAAAATAAATGAAAGACTGGAATGACAGTAAGGTAATCTGTTGGAGAAGACAGGGTGGAATGAGATCACCTGAACCAGTAGAAAGATGAGTCTTGATGAGAAGTAGGATCACTTTAACCTATGAGATGGATGATGGAGGAGAAAGTGTCAGAAGGCATCTGAGTAATAGATGAGGAAAAGGAGGGAAGAGGACACTCTCAGAGAATGACCTCAATTTTTTTTTTCTGTAAAATATGAGGCAATGTTCTCAATTAAGAGAGTCGGGGTAAGAGGAGCAATAGGAAGTTTGATGACAGATGAAAAGGTTTAGAAGAGCCCTTGTAGAGAGTGGAATAGTGAGTTGATAAGGGAGGTATAACTGGATTGCCTAGAGGTAGTGAGGGCCCAGTTGAGGTTATGTAATATACATTTGTAACGGATCCAATCAGAATGTTTGTGTGATTTTCTCCATTTCTTTTTGGCAGCATGTGTGTAGGGGTGAAGGTGGATGAGTGAATGGTGGGACCAAAGCTAAGACTCATTTGGGTGTAATCAGTAATATGATAAGAGGGCTAGGGATTCAAGAGAGGAGGTCAGTGTAGTGTTGAATTGGTTCACTAAGGGTTCAAGATGGGGAGAAGGGGAGAGAATGACTAGTGCAGGAGAGATGATCTGGGAGAGAATTGAGGAGTCAAGGGATTGGAGGTCATGGTATGGATAAAGAGTAGGATTTAATAAGTAAAGGGAGAGGTAAAAAGTTGATAGATTATGGCCAAATGAGAAGAGTTCAGAATTCTTGAACCTGGAGATGGTACATTGTAGGTGATGGCAAGATCAAAGTTATGATCATCTTTATGTGTGGCTGAGGTGGGATGTTGGAGTAGCTCATGGGAGGTCAGTAGGTTGAGGAAAAAAGGGGTTAAAGTATTTGAGGGAGAATCAATATGTGTGTTGAAGTCCTGTAGTATGAGGGCAAGAGCTGAAGAGGAGAGAAAAATGTGAGCCAGGTATTAAACTTGTTGAGGAAGAGAGGTGAGTGACCTGGGGGCAGGAGGGGCTCAGTAGACAACAGCTACAAGGATTTTGATTGTGTGGCAGATATGAATAGCATGAACCTCAAGGGAAGAGAGGTAACTGAATGATGGAGGAAGGGGGAGAACCTGGAAGTGGTAGTGGGGAACAAGAAGTATTCTAACTCCTCCTCCTTGACCAATGAGCTGAGGAGAATGAGTGATAGGGCAACTGGTACTGGAAAGGATGACTTGGGAGACTGTGTCATCAGGGGGGAGCCAAGTGTCAGTAACAGCTCGTAAATGGAAAGAAAGCCAGATGGAAAGATTTAAGACGAAGGGAAGTTTGTCGCTTATGGAACAGGCATTCTAGAGGGTACAATGAAAGGCTGGGTGGTGTTTGGAAGAAACTTTGGGGTGCAAGAGGCTTGAGGGGGATGTAAATGAAGAATCAGGCAGTAGGAGGTATGCAGTGAGGTTTGGATGATGATCTGCAGGAGTCAATGGGATGTGAAGGGTATATCCAGATGTGAGAATGTTCATCGTGGAGTGGAGGGTGGCACTCCTCTACCCTCAAAGGACAGTCACAGCAGGGGATGGAAGACTTGAAGTTGAAGAGAGGGTTGCTCTTCTTTGTACTGAGCCCACATCCTTTTGGGGGATTGGGCTGGCAGCAGGAAGTAGAAGATGACCCCTAGCAGCTTTTCCTCGGCGGACACGTGGCTCCCAGGGAGAAATGGAAGGCTCAGGGTACAAGTATACCTGTGGTCTGAAATCTTCTCCCTTGAGGAGTCTGGCTATGAAGTGGCAGAAGGAAGTGGGAGAATCCCTGTGTAGATGGAAAACTCCTGCCTGACCCCTACTAGCCTTTCTTCAGGGGACACATTGTACCCAGCAGCGGATGGAAGTCTCAAGGTGCGAGCCGGAAGGGAGCTCAGAGGTCACCTGGTACAATCCCCTAATTTTAAACATGAGAAACAAACCCACACAAGGTAAACAGCTTGTTCAAGATCACACAGGTGGCAAGAGGTAGAAGTGATTTGATTTCAAGTTTTTTTTACTCCAAATCCACAGATCTTTCCTCCTCAGCCTTGAGGAATAACCAAGCTGCCTCAGGTCTATTTGGGCAGCTTGTGCAGAAGGGAGAGCAAGCCATTTTTGTGTGAGTATCTACCATTACCCATGACAAATTATACCCTTGTGAAGGTTTCAGCTCAGTGACAGAATGCTTCACTACTGTAGCCCAGTAAGAGTTGAGAGCAGTTATAATAAACTGAGTTCTTTCTCTTCTGGGTTCCATAGGACCGAAGGGCTGGCATCATGCTGAGATGGGGCCACCAAAATTTCTGTGTGACTGTGCATATGGAGCCTAACCTGGGGAAACAGATGCCATTGATTACAGATGAAGCAGTCCATCGTAGACTACCATCTCTTCTGTGGGTAGTGGAGAGAAAGGGTGTGGGTAGTGGACAGTAGGTGTCTTGTGTTTCTTGTATAAATGCAATATGATTTAGATAGGGTTCATAGCTCTAGAGCTGAAGGGACCTTTGCAAGCACCCAGACCAAACCCCTCATTTTACATATGAGTAAACCGAGGCTTAGAGAGGCTAAATAACTTGTCCAAGGTCATATGGTATCTAAGTAGCAGAACTGAGATTTAAACCTAGGTTCTTGGACTCCAAACAGTATTTGTTCCATTGCACCTGTGCTGACTCCCATGCTGAAACATTCTCCAGATGGCCTTATTACTCACCAGCTAGCTGATAGTTTTCCAGTTTCTGTGACAGTGAGCCTGTTTGCTAACTGTGGTGACCTGGAATCTAGACTAAGGCAAAATTAAATTGGTTGAAGAAAATGGCCACTTTTCCTTTCTGGTTGAATTTTCTGCCTATTAGAGATGTTTGAGGCTTTTGTCAGCACATTGAACTTCTTTAGGGTGCTGGGTTTCCTCCAAATGAAGGCTTCAGATCTTGAATGCACCATTCATGGGTCAATAGCTCTTCTTGCCAAATCCTATAATTTTTTCAACTTTAAATAAGTTTAGAGCATAGTCTACATAGGGCAAAGTCCCTCTGGTGAAGATAGTCACTACAGTTGCTGCACTAGAGGGGACATTTCTCCAACAAAATACCTTTGTGGATCTGGGTTTGTTAGTACTGAGACCAGTCACGGGTTATCTTTTCAATACCTTAAGAGCCTGTTTTGCAGCAGTAGGTGAAAGAGACAAGAAATTAGTGTGATCTGGTATATGTCTGGATATGGTATGCGATCTGGGCAAAAAAGTATGGAAAATTAGCAAATCTCCCAAATTAATGGAGGGCTATTTGTGATCATAGGTGTCTTCTACCAGATCCATGTAGATGACATGGGCATTGACAGCTTCTTGGACACACTAAGCTCCCAAAGGTACTTAATGAGCAAAATAGCAATTAAACACTTCTCCCTATAGAAGGCACAATTTTTCACAAATACAGTTGAGGAAGAATAATGAGAAAACATACATAGAGAACATGGGTAGAGGGGAACATGTAAACAAGACATACACATGTAAGTATGCCTGCCTGTGTTTCTACTTGTATGACCTGGGCAACCTCAGCCTCAGTTTTCTCATTTGTAGAATGAGTGCTTGGGACTAGATACTCCTTCTAACTCTACATCTAACTCTACATCTATGATCCTGTGGCCAGAACACAAATGTGTAGGTGGATTTCATGCTTCCAATGCCTCAGGGTTACATATATCTTCCAAAGATGGCATTGCATTGTGGTTGCTGGATGTGCTTTCTGCTGGTCTCAGGGGGCACAGTCTTTATCAGATGTGCTGTCTCTTGTATCATTGCTTCTTGCTAGTGTAATCCTTGGCTCAAAGGGCCAATTGCTTGGGACTCTTGATTATTCATTGCCCTCTGCCTGCATGAGGAGTGGGTCAAGTTGGCGACAGTCAGAGAGAAGAGAGATCCTGAGCTCTTTTAGTTTCTATCATTGAGAGATAAGATGCACAATTCCAATCTCTTTTCAGATCCATGAAGCTTCATGCTCTCTTTCTTTCTGAGGAGAACAGAGTGAACAGCCTTTCTCCCCAAGTTCCTGTTTCTCTTTCTGGCAAGAATAAAAAATTCTCTCTTGAAGAAGGGTTTGGAAGGAGGAGACTCTAGAGATATTTTTTCTTGCCTCTCTGTGAGCCACCTCTAGGCAGACCTATATGGACACACACAATCTACACAGGGAAATGAAAATAGCACCCTATGAACATACCCTATTATACTGGTATCTAGTAGTTGTCCGCTAGTCTCATGGTTAATACTAGGTGTGTCTCTGCTGGACATAAGTTATAGTTCTGGTTCTGGCTTCACTTGGAGTCCTTAGCTGAGGTGCTATCTTCCCTGTAAGAGGAAAAAGACATTCTACCATTGGTTATTTGGCTGAAAATCCTCCAAGCTTTTTAACATTGCCATTGCGGGAGGCAGGGCATCTATTTCACTTATCTCTGTATGGATTAGGTGTTTCCTTTCTGGATAGTGGTTTTTGTTTCAGCAGCCAAGCTTTTTAGAATATATTGTTAGTAGGATTAACTGGTGCCTTCAGGATCAAGTTCATTTTTTAACTTTGATTTCCTGCTCACGAAGGACAGTGACTCTTTCAGAGGTCATATTATAACTCAGGGTTAGAAATTCCTTGTTGGATCCCTGCTTACTTTCAAACTGCTAGACTTCTAATTAGCATTATTTTAGAGACTACCCTTTCAAGGACTCTTGATTTGAGGCTTGTGAGTTTCTTAATGTCCAAATTATTTTGATCTTCCATAAAAACAAAAGGGGAAAAAGTACAGTGGATAGGGCAATCATTTTCCCTCTAATTAATCATCTTCTTGCCTCTAATATGCATATGTAGTCAATGACAAGCCTACTCTCTATGGTAGGTGGTGCAGTAGATAGAGTACTGAACCTGGAGTAAGAAAGATCCAAGTTTGAATCTGACCTCAGAAACTAACCAGCTGTATGACCTTGGGCAAGTCATTTAACCTTGTTAACTTTAGTTTCCTCATCTGTAGAATGAGCTAAAGAAGGGAATGGCAAAGCACTCCACTATATTTGCCAAGAAAACCCCAAGTGGGGTCGTGAAGAGTCAGACATGATTGAAATAACTGAACAAGAAGAATAATTCTGTGTGATGTTTTTATCTAAGTGATATTTAAGATACCTTTACAAACCAAGATTGTTAGGTAATAGCTACAACACTGTTAGACAACAAGAGCCCTACATCAAGATTTCTAGCTTTAGGTCCTTTCCAAAATATCTATAAAATCTGTCATAAAGCAAAAAAACTATAATTTTCAGTCATAAACTGAAAATAAAACCAAATAATGGATTTTGAAGCTATAAAATAAACTATATATATATTACAAATCAGAAAGTATTGAACAATTTTCTTAGATTATCAAATAAAATTCATTTTTACTTATTAATACATCTATTACAAGAGGGAAAAAAGAAAGCTCACTTTTAAAATCATAGATAAGCAAAATTAAATCTAATACCACTAGCGGATGTGAGTCATGACCCAATTTGCTATTAAACAGAATATTGTTGGTATAATTAATTTGATCTCAATATGTTTGGGTATCAGAGCACGAATTTAAAATCTCAGTGTAATTTAATTACAATTTAGAGTAAACACTTTAAGCTTCACAAAAATGAGTCATTATTTCCCTAAAAATAAGCACGGAAAATAAAACCTAATACATCATTTAAAATAACCTATACTTAGATCTCTTTTCTAATTATTAGTTGTAACATTCTAGAATCCCTAGAAATATGACATCAGAATAATCTCTATTTTGTTGTAATAAGCTTTGTTGTTTCACAATTGAATAACTAAATGATCTATTCATAATCAGTCTTTCCCCCCAGTAGTCCTGTTATTTTGAACAATACAGGGAAAGACATCAGTTCAATATTTCATGTCAATCTGCGCTTAAAAAATATACTCAATGAATTATAGACCTGGTATACATAAATAGAAGTATTTTCCTATTTCTTCCCAGAGGTGCTTTTACTCCAGTGTATATATAATAAGAGAAAAAATTTTATTTTATTGTACTTACTTCTTTTTGTTTTGCTATTCCACTTTTCTAGGAGAAGTACATTACCAAAGCAAAATTCATAGTTCTCTTTATCCAAGATTTATGACCCAGCAATTCTAGTTCAATATGCCTTTATCATTAGCTCGTTTTCCTAAATAAGCTAAATCTATATAGTAATCTTGCAGCATCAAATCACAGGACTATAATAAAAATATATAGCTTTTATCTTAAATGAGGATGCTTTTGTTTTTTCTAAAACTGAAATGCACATCACTACAGGATGACTAATGCTCAGCTAGGCTTTTAGAATGCTCTGAGACATTGATTGTTTTTAAAGGTCACATTTCAGAAGCCATCACAGCTGTGAGCAGAGGTGCAATAGTGTGCAGCTCTGTAGTACCTACTAATGACCAAATAATGTTTCCAAGGTTTTCAATTTCATGTCTTAATATGCATGAATTTCCCAGTTGATACATATACACATTAAAATTTTAAAATTGATGATGTCTTTGAATAATTGATATAGACAGAGATATATTACCATATCATGTTCCAGATAATTGAAATATTGAAACTTAGGAGTTCATTCATCTTGAAATGTTTATATTTGACCTGTCCTCCTCTGCCAGGTGGGTATCTTCAAAAGAGGCCAAACCAGTCATTGGAATTATTTTTCACTTATCACGTTAGTTGCATCAACAGAGTTGAATCTGATTTTGAAGATTTTATTGTTGAAATTGGGAAGAAATACTCAGGCCTTTCTGAATAGGAATGTCATAGATTTCATACTCTTATTATATAAGTGTATCTTACTCTTTTTCCTTTTAGAGAGTCAAAGCTCCATTCAAGAGAAAACATTGAACACTATTTCTTTCATCTGTTGGCAAAGAGTGAGTACTATACATATCCTAGTGTACCAACACACCTTAGCCTCAGCTCTACTCAGGCCTATGTCTATTAGAAATATCAAACAAAGGAAAATAATGCACCCTCATTATATTAGTCTCTCTCCTCCAGGTAAGTTCCCTTTCATCAATGATACCTAAATTAACAAGTCCTCTAAGAATGAAGGTTCTTTATAATTAAGTTGACCTCATTTTAAAAGTCACATCTGAATGATCCCTATTTTGTTATAATAGGCTTTGTTGTTTTACTATTAAACAATTGAATAATATATTTGTAATTAATTTGTTTACTGTCCTTTTTTCTGTCAGCAGTCCTGTTCTTTTGGCCAAAGCCAGGAAAAAAATGAGCTTAGTATTTCATGTGAGAATGAGCTTTTAAGAGAAATATTTATGAATTTTTGCACAAATAAAGTCAAGATTAGAAAGGAAGCAAAAAGCTGGGAAATACTTTTTACAACCAGTGTCTCTGATAAAGACCTCATTTCTAAAATATAGAGAGAACTGATAAAAATTTATAAGAATGCAAGTCATTCCCCAATTGATAAATGGTCAAAGGAAATGAATAAGCAGCTTTCAGAGGAAGAAATTAAAACTATCTATAGTCATATGAAAAAATGCTCTAAATGCAAATCAGAACAACTCCGAGGGACCACATCACATCTATCACATTGACTAACACAACAAAACAGGAAAATGATAAATGTTAGAGAAAATGTGGAAAAATTGAAACACTAATGAGTTGTTGGTGGAGTTGTGAACTGATCCAACCATTCTGGAAAGCAATTTGCAACTATTCCCAAAGGACTATAAAACTGTGCATACCATTTGACCTAGCAATATCACTTCTAGTTCTATATCCAAAGACATGATAAAAAGGGGAGAAGTACCCACATGTACAAAAATATTTATAACAGCTCTTTTTGTGGTGGCCAAGAATTAGAAATTTAGGAGATGCCCATCAATTGGGGAATGGCTGAACAAGCTGTGATATGGTTGCTGTCCTTCATTCTCGAAGAGGACCAAAATGACATTAATATGCTAGAGTCAAGTTTCAGTGTGTCTGACTGTGGCTGATCAGACCATTATGAGCTTGGAATGTTCTACCATAAGTCAGGCACAAATAGTCTATGTGAACATTTGGGGTGGATTCTCTAAATTTGTGCATCTTGTGGGATTTTTTTTGAGCTATTTCAATTCTGCTTTGCTCATAGAGTACAGCACCTTCTCTGATAAAGGCACACCATGCTGAGTGGTCCTGTGCCAGTATCTTCCATGTCACCCAATCAATTCCAAAGTTCTTGAGGGAGATGAGAATGCCCTTGTATCGCTTCTTCTGACCATCATGTGAATGCTTGCCCTGTGTGAGTTTTCCATAAAATAGTCTTTTTGGCAAGCATACAATGTGCATTCGAACAACATAGACAGGCCATCAGAGTTATGCTCTCTGAAGCAGAGTTTGAATGCTTGGCAGTTTAGTTTGAGAAAGGACCTCAGTGTCTGCTACCTTTTCCAGGTGATCTTTAGAATCTTCCTAAGACAATTCAAATGGAAGTGATTCAGTTTCCTGGCATGGTGCTGGTAGACTGTCCAGCTTTCACAGGCATATAACGATGAGGTCAGCACAATGGCTGTGTAGACCTTCAGTTTGGTAGTCAGTCTAATAACCTCTTTTCTCCCATATTTTCATTTGGGGCCTCCCAGACACTGAGCTAGCTCTGGAATATGCACATCAATCTCACTGTCCATGTGTATATCCCTGGAAAGTATAATGCCAAGGTAAGTGAACTTATCCACAGCATTAAAAACTTCTCCATTTACTGTAACTGAAGGTTCCACATACAGATGCTGGGGTGGTGATTAATGGAGCACCTATGTTTTCCTGATTAATTGTTAGGCCAAAACAAGCAGCAGAGAATTGATCCAAACTTTGTTGACTCAGTTTCAGAGGCTGCATTGAGTGCACAATTTGCAAATAGAAAGTCATGCACCAACACTCCCTCCACTTTGGTCTTAGCTTGTAGCTTTTTCAAGTTGAAGAATTTGCCATCAGTACAGTAGCTAACCTTGATGCCATGTTCATTCTCACTGAAAGTACCTGTTTGTATAAAAATATTTGTAGCAGTTCTTTTTGTGGTTTCCAAGAACTGGAAATTGAGGGGATGCTCATCATTTGAGGAATGGCTGAATAAATTGTAGTATATGAATGTGATGGAATACTATTGTTCCATAAGAAAGGATGAGCAGGCAGACTTTAGAAAAACCTGAAAAAACTTAAATGAAATGATGCTTAGTGAAATGAGCAGAACCAGGAGAACATTGTACATAGTAACAGCAACATGGTGCAAAGAGTAACTTCTATAGGCTTAGCTCTTCTCACCAATGTGAGGATCTAAGACAACTCCAGAAGACTCATGATGGAAAATGCTAGCCACATTCAGAAAAAGAACTTTGGAGTCTGAATGCAAATGGAGGCACATTATTTGCTCTCTCTCTTTTTGTTTCTTCTTTTTCGTGTTTCCTCCCATTGGTTCTAATAGTTCTTTACAACATGACTAATGTAAAAATATGTTTAATATGAATGTATATATAGAACCTATATCTGATTGCACACTATCTTGGGGAGGGAAGGAGAGAAAATTTACAACTCAAAATCTTATGGAAGTGAATGTTGAAAACTAAAAATAAATAAATTTTTAAAAAGAAATTTTTATGTTCATATTGGTACAAATGAAACATCTCTTTCGTTTCTATTTGTTTTTGTCCAGATTAAAAGAGATAGGGCTAGTCCAGGACAAATTCGTAAGTCATTTCAGTTTGCTCACATTGTTCCTGGAGTCTTCTCTCTCTGCATCCATTTCCCCACAGTGGTAAGTGTCCTATTAGGTTACAGCACCATCCCACGGTCTTTTGACTCTCCTCCTACTAAAATAAGGAAGAGCCACCTTCTAAAGGGATGTACTAATGCCAGTTCGAGCCAGTTCTGGAGAGTCAGTTATTAAATTTTCATTGTAGTCATTTATACCTTGGAAACAGGCAAAAGCTACAAAGCAGGGATTGATTTATTATTTTGTTATCTAGACTTAAGAAAGTGATGGAAACAATGCTAATACTATGCATTAAACTTACAAGTGTGTCATACCTTTTTTTCCTGGCTGTTAAACATTTGCAAACACACCATTACCTTCATGCCTTTTGACTTACTAGATATGATTAAATATATATATATGTACGTATATGTACATACACACACATATATATGTAGGTAGACAGATATAGAAATAGATAGATAGATAGATAGATAGATAGATAGATAGATAGATAGATAGATACCTTATTCAGGGCTCAATGCCAGTATTGTATTCTCTAAATGAACTTTGAGGTGAGTTTCATTCAGTACGTTATTGCAACCAATATGTGAATTGTAAAACTTTTCTTTATCTCTAATTTTAGTATGAAAGGTTTTGTCCTACCTTTAAAGAAATTTCAGGCCTCACTGAGCAAATTAGGGAGATAGGTGTTTGTTTTTTTAACAGGGAATGTGGATTGATGTGAGATAGCTAGGTGAACCAGTAGATAGAGCTCTAGGCCTACAGTCAGAAAGATCTAAGTTCACATTTGGCCTCCAATACTTCCTAGCTGTGTGATCCTGAGCAAGTCACTTAACCCTGTTTGCCTCAGTTTCCTCATCTATAAAATGAAGTGAAGGAAAGGAAAGTGGAGAAGGAGAAGGAAATGGCAAGCCACTCCAGTATCTTTGCCAAAAGAAAAACCCCGAATGAGATCACAAAGAGTTGGACAGGACTGAGATGACTGAACAAAGATAACACCATGAATTGGTATATAGATTTCTGATATCATTTTAGGCCCACCCTAAGACTGGTCCTGAAAAGAAAGCTGATTTAATGATCTCTGTGATCAGACTTGATCTCTTTATTTCTAAATCCTATGGTTCATTCTTCAGCCTCATGCTTCTTGACCTCTCTGTAGCATCTGACATTATTGACTATACACTCTTCGATACTCTCTGGGTTTTTGTGACACTGACCACTCTCTGTTCTTCTTTTACCTGTCTGACCATTCCTTCTCAGTCTCATTAGATGGATCGTCATTGATGTCTCCCATTTACTTGCCCCCCCAAGTTTTTCCCTGGTTTTCCCCAAGGTCCTATCTTGAACCCTTTTCTCTCTCCACACTCACTCACTTGGTGAGATCAATAGAAACCTTGGGTTCATTTATCATCTCTCTGCAGATGATTCTCAGATGTCCTAGTCATTTGTTGAGCACTAGTCCTGCACTCCTAGCTATATGTTGGATATCTACATGTGGATGTCAGTAGGCATCTCAAATTCAACATGCCCCAAAGGAAACTCATTATATTACTCCCCAAACTCATCTCTCTTCCAAACATCCTTATTTCTGTTGAGGGCTCCAACACTGAGAAGAAATATGGCATGGTTTTGGAGTAAGAAGTCTTGTGTTCAAACATTCTTCTACTTCCCTTGAGACTAGATAAATCACTACCCTTCTCTGGGCCTCAGTTTCTCCAAATGTTAAATTAAGGATTTGGATTAAATTGCTTTGAAGTTCTCTTCCAGCTCTAAATCTATGATCAGTTCATCTTAGTCACTCAGATTCACTGCTTCAGAATAAGCCTCTATTTTATATCATTTTTCCAATTTATCTCCACTCCATTCACATGACCACCAACACCAGCCAAGTTTAGGCCATTGTCACCTCTCCTGAACTATTTCAATAGCTTCCAAAATGGACTCCCAGTTTATAGTCACTCCATTCCATACTCTTATTTTAGTAATCTTCCTAAAACTTAAATCTGACCATATCATTTTTCTGCTCAAGAAACTTTAATAGTTTTCTGTTTCTTCTAATATAAAATGGAAATTCCTTAGCTAGACATTTAAAGTCCTTCACAGTCTGTCTCCAGCCTCCCTTTCTAGACAAATGACCCAATACTTCCCTTCACAGAAGGGAAGCCCAATTACCTTACTCATTCTTTCCCGAACTTTTGTTCAAGTCTCAGTTCATGCGCTAATTCTAACAGGAAGCCTTTCCCTTCCCTTTCTTGTTGGGGCTTGCACTGTCTTCCTCCTCTTCAAGTTATCATGACCACATTTGTCTGTTTACATGTTATATCCCCGGACAACATCAGATCCTTTAGAACAGGGACTGTTTTCCATTTTGTTTTAGTATCTCCAGGATCTACCACAATGTCTTTCACTGTAGACATTTCATAAGGGTGTATTGAATTGAATCTGATTGTAGATGAGGCTTGTCATCAGTAATACTTCTCCTCCTGTTCCTAGGTTCCTCTTCAACCCTGGGAGGTCCAAAGTGTGGAGTGTGATTGCTGGAGGCAGTGTATGTGATAGGAGGTGCTGCTTGAGTCCTCTTTTGCTAGCTTCTTCCAGTCCTCAAACCTATCCTGTCTTGACAGAGGGAGGGAGAATGGTACAGGGATTTATTCAGTGCCCAGTATGTGTCAGGAACTGTACTGAGTTACAGATTTTACTCCTTTGATCCTCACAACAGCCCTAGAAGGTGTTATTATTATTTAGTTTTGTCTGACTCTTTATGACCCCATTTGAGATCTTCTTGACAAAAATAACGGAGTGCTTTCCCATTTCCTTCTCCAGCTCATTTTACAGATGAGCTTGAAACAATCACTGCAGAGCCATTAGAACTTGGTTAAACACTGAAGATGCCCAAGTCATCCACTGCATCCTGAATCATCACCAATTGTCTTGACTTTTGTCTTGCCATTGGACTCTGACGACTCTGGGAGAGAGTAAGGCCAATAATTTGGCATCACTCTGCTTCACTTAAATCCAATTTACACATGAATCAAGATATCACCCATTCCATTTTACCATTTTTACCTACTTCAAAGTCCTGTGATGACAGGCAAAGTGATGAAGTAGCAGGTGCAGATACACCAGGAGCTGTGGTCACAACCCTGCACACAAGCAGCCCAGGCCATAAGGTAATCTTCTCACTGAACTGAAGCAGCAGTGGGATTTGGCTGCCCTCTGGGTGTTTAAGCAGCCTTTTATAAGGATCCTACTGCTCACCTCCTGGCATGAGGAAGGGGCTAGAAAAGGTGCCCTAAAAATTGTCTGCTTCACCAAACCTTGGCCTCCTTGCTATGTTAGGCAGGGATCTTACCCTGGTAGTCAAAACACACAAAAATGTAATAAAACATTTGTGAAGATGATTTCACTCACTATCAGTACATGGAATGTGTGCAAGCTTACGGACAACATGAAATCCTGTGAGACCTGAAAGATGAACAGTTCTTGGTGTGAAAGAACTTGGTAGGTATTGCATTCAAATAATAGCCCTAAGTGAAACCAAGGCTAGCAAAATGAAGCTCAGCTTACTGAAGTTGGAGCTAGATACACAATTTTTTTTTTTCTGGAGAGGTATATCACCAATGTGATAGCCACAGAAGCTGTTATGGGTATGCAGATGTATTTCCAGGGTCGAATAGCAAAATATAACAATCTCTCTTCTTCAAAGATGAAATCAAGATATTTATCCAGATACCAGAAAGCAAATTCTACCATGGTAACAAAGAAGTTTATACACATTACCAATCCAGGGAACACTGACATCCCCAAGCCTTCCTTCCATTAGGCCTCCCCACAAACAAACTCCCCTAGGTAAAATTTCTCCCTCACTCACTCATGCTAGCTTCTCTGCCTCAGCTCTGCCTTGGTCCTACTTCCTGCTCCACCCATTCATCAAACTCCTCCCACCATTGGTTCCTTGGGACTCAGGCTCTATGTAACTCAGGCTCCATCACAGCAGTCAGCTGGGCCTGAACTCAAAGCAGGTCACATAGGCCTATTAATGGGTGAGAAAAATCTTCCCATTCCATTAACATTATATTTGGCTCCAAGATGTTACGTATACATTATATAGATCAATGGGAGTTTAGGGGTAACTGGTATCAATATAACATCACAACAAAATAACAGGGATAACATAAAACAATCTCTTAGGGTGGGGGATTGAGAATGAGTACCCCATCATTCCATCCTCAAATGAATGGGACCCAAAATCCCTTGGGGTAAGGGATGAAGGTCTCTTCTATAACTGCTTACTTCTGAGATTGGACATAAAGCTGTCCCTGCCTTGAGAGGTCCCATTTGAGGGGTCAGTGCTTTAGCTGGTATCTGGAGCTTGGTTGAGGCCAGGTTCAGGGGTGACACATCACAATCTTGGACAGAGGGTGACATCCAGCTAAAGCAGTCAGTCATCTACAAGTAGAGGGCACTAAGTCTGCAGGGGACAAATTAGCAAACAAGTTGAACAGACAAAAGCCAAAAAGAATAAGGAGACAATAACCAGAAGCAGGCTAAATATAGTATCATCTGTGCTTCTGGAGTCTATCTATGAACCTACTATCTATCACAACCTTATTCGCAGTAAAATATATGAGTTAAAGGCACAATTTAGTAAACATCTCCTCTGAGAATAAACAACAGTTATAGTATTATCTTTTCTGTGTGCTGTAACCTCTGCAGCCTTTGGAACATCATCTGGCTTCCACTTTACCCATACTTTAAAAGCTCCCAATTTTATTCTGTCAGTAGAACTGAACCCTTCAGTTCCTCTGATAGTTGTTTTGGAAGGAGGATCAGTTTTCCCAAAGGTATTATTTCACAAGGAATAATGATCATTTGAACTATATCACCATTTTTACAAAACTGTGTAGGTTCTTTACCTAAATGTTAGAATGGCACAATAATTTTTCCTTGATAATTAGAATCTATCACTCCAGCTGATACATACATTCAATATCTATCCAAAATTATTTCAGGAATTCTCATACATATTCCAGTAGAGATTTTCCTTATTTCCTTTCTATCCAACCAAAAGTCTTCTAACCAATGTAAATCATATCCTGCTGAACCAGGTGTTCCTAGATACAGTAGTGTGTTATCTTGCCTCACAGTCCAATACTCAGTATTTGGGATCTTATGTGTTTGCTGTTTTCTAATTTGTAATTTGGGGTCATCATTCTGGTTAGAGGTAAACTTTCTCCAAATGGTCTATTATTCTAATGTAAAGCAGTGAACAAATTCTTTCCAATGTTAATAAGAATTATTAGAACTTAAATTCCTTAACTGTTCTTTTAATAATCCATTCATTCTTTCAATTAACCCAGATGCTTGTGAATAATATGGAATATGATATATCAATTCTATATTGTTTAATCTCTTCATTTCATTACCTTTGAAATGTGACCCATTGTCACTTTGAATCTGCATTAGGGTTCCATAATATAGACATATGATATCTAGAATTTTACATGTGTTTTCTGATTTGCATTTTTATAAGGACAAGCCACTAGTACACCTGAATAGGTGTCAACACAAGTACATATAAATTTGCATCCTTTGTCTTGGAGTAGGGGCCCAATGTAATCTATATGCCAAATTTGGGCTAGGACTTTTCCCCTTACTATCTCTCCAGTTATTATGCAAGGAACAGTTTGTTCCTTTTTCAGTTGACATATATGACATTCCTCTGCTCTCTGTTTTAACAATGAATGTGAGATACTAATACCTCAATCTTGTGCCTACCAGTATGTGGTCTGGACCCCTAAATGGCTGACCATTTGATGAACCCATTTTTCTAGTACTGGATCATCAGTTGATGTCAGAGTAGGGACAATATGTTGAGTAGCAATCTTTGCTAGTTGTACTCACATTTTGGCATTGTAAAGCCACATGAGCATCTACATGAAAAACTGACAAATTAGTAGCCAAAGACATGTCCCATATATCTTTGCATAATTCTTTTGTCCCAGACTTGTTTACCATGAATTTCCCAATTTTGATTTTTCCACATGAGTATCCATGTAGATAACCCATTAGCTACCACCCATGAATCAGTAAATATATGACATTGTCCTCTTTGTTCTGTTTTAATAGCTTGATGTACTGCCACAGGTTCAGCATATTGGCTACTTCCACCTATCCCAGTACTTTCTGCCTACTACATGATTTATAGGCTACTGGTTTCCAATGTCTTTTGTGGCCCAAATATTTTGCTGTCCCATTAGTAAACCATGCATACTCTTTTTGCTCTTCAGTTAATCCATCATATCTGTCATTTCATTTTACCAAGGACTGTACCAACTGTTGGTTTGGTTCAGGGGATGTATCATTTCCCTAATTTCTATGTTTGCTATAGATTCATGTAAAGCAGAAACTCCACTTTTGCCTGTTTTAGATCTGTTTTGAATGTACCATTTCCATTTAATGAGCCTCTTGTGCATGTCCAAGTCTGTGGGAAGCTGGGGTACTCATTACCCAGGTCATAACTGGGATTTCAGGCCTAGAGTCAATTGTTCAGTCTATACCAAGGACCAATATGCAGCTAACAACTGTTTTTCAAAAGAGGAATATTGAACTCCAATGAAGGGAGTTTCCTAGACCAAAATCCTAAGGGTACATTTCGACTTTATTGTTTTTGCCATAAACTCCAGTTTGCATATTCATCCTGTACTTGTAATTCCACCAGTCACTTTGCATAGGTCATAAATTTAGGGCCAATGATATAGTAGCCTCGGTCTCTTCAAAAGCTTTACTCTGCTCAAGTCCCCAAACAAATTCATATTTCTTCAGAATTTGTCCTAAATGTGGTATGTGATGTTTCTAAAATCCAAATAATCCTATAAACTTTTGGGCTGTTTTCTTATTGGTGGGGATAGGAAAATTCTGAATCTTTTGTCCTGCTTACAGGAGAGTCTCTTGCAGACCCTTATTCTATTGTATGCCTAAACATTTTACTTTTTGAGCTGGTTCTTGAGTCTTTGCAAGGTTAACTTCCTACCTGTTGCTTTTCATATGCTCGGTTAAAAGCATCAAACTCTTTTCCACTTCATTTACATTTTTCCCTGTTTCATAATATCATCTATGTAGTGGGTTAACTGTATACCAGGTAGTTCTAAATCATTCAAATATTCAGCCACAATCCTATGGCAAATAGTAGTATGCAGATACCTTTGCAGCAAGCAGATAAAAGTATATTGTTTGACCTGTCAAGTGAAAGCAAACTGGTTCCACTGTTTAGAATCTATTGGAATAGTAAAGAAAGCATTGATTAAATCAATAACTGTGTACCAAGTCCCATCATATTTCTAGATCCTTTCTTTTAAGGTAACGGTATCTGGAACAGCAGCATACAAAGTGGGGAGTAATTTTATTCAATTGTCTATAATCCATTATCATCCTCCACGTCCCATCAGACTTTCATACTGGCTAGACAGGATATTCCATTGAGTGGTTGTAGGGACTAACACTCCTGCCTGAATATATTCCTTTTTAGTCTTAGTGATTTCATCTTACCCACCTGACACATGATTCTGCTTTAAAGTAATTCAGAAGATACAGGTAAAGTGATTATTTTACCCACTAAAACTATATTAATTCCTATCTTCCTTATTGCAAATTGGTCTCTCCCTTCAGGTAAATTTACAGTAATATCTACCTACCTACCTATCTACCTACCTACCTGCCTGCCTGCCTGCCTGCCTGTCTGTGTGTCTATCTATCTATCTATCTATCTATCTATCTATCTATCTATCTATCTATCTATCTATCTATCTATCTATCTATTCCAATGATGTATTTAGGAATGGGTACAATTACCATGGTATATATTCTTTCTTAGGTAATTATTCAATTTTCATCATTAGTTTGATTTGTCTGACTGATATTTCAGCCCCTCTCAGTCCTGTGATGGTAATAGAAGTTTCATGTTTAAATTTATCAGGGTTTCCATATATAACAGAGGCCTCTGCCCCAGTATCTATTAGTGTCCCAGTTACAGTAGTTGTTCCATTTTTCCAGTATATGGTTAAACTGGTATGGGGTCTGTAGTCCCATCTGTGTGTTTCTTTAATTGAGCTAGAGGACTTGGCCAATTTCCTATTCTCCCTGAAGGTGTGACAAACGTGGATACAATGATTCTGGAGGATCTGTGGGGACAGTTCTCACTTCACTATTCTGTCTAATATTAAGTCCCTTATCTTGGTATATGTTGTATAATTCATTAGTTGGAATACAATCTATTCTTCCAAAATATATCCCTAGTCTTAATAAGGCAGTACATATTTCTTTCTTATTAATCTATTCTGACTTTGAATCTGCTAGCTATTTGATCTTCCCTCTTAAAGAAATTCATCTTTACCCCATTCCCCTAAGTCACCTAACTATGAAATCATATATATATATATATATATATATATATATATATATATATATATATGTATATGTATATTATATGAGGAACTGTTGTGGGAGTACTATGATAAGTGTTGGCATCTCCAACCATTATTGCAGTTTTCATTGCCTCTTTCTTTAACTTTCTCATACAGTCCCTATGTGAATACCAGAATCTATCTCCACTAGGCCACTTAGAGTCAGTGGGATATTGCTTCCTGCATCCCTTTGCAGCTAAAGTTAACAAATTAGTCCCATTGTTACCTCCTTAAATATGGCAATCCCTAAAAGATTGTTCTACAAATTCCAAAACCTATGAATTTCAAACAATCTATGTTGTCTATCCATACTCCTCCTGCCCCTTAGTCACAGATTCTCACTATCCAAGATACTAATAATTCTCCCATTTTTGGGGGTGAATTGACTTAATATATCTGTGACCTCCTGCTAAGTAAAATTTTCAGTTACTTCTTTAAACAATTTGTTGCCCCCCGGTTCTCTTGTTTTCTTCATAGTTTTGGATGAGCATCCCCATTTCTAGAAACCCCCTTATCTGAATTTGCTTTATCTTCCTCCCCTGTGTCTGCATCACTATCAGGCTCTGCCCATGCAAAGGTTGCATGCACCTACCTCTTGTTAACTTTTCTATTCTTTTTCTGAACTACACTTACAGATGCCTTTTTTTCTGTCACCTGATACTTTCTAACTTGCTCTTCTAAAGGAAAGTTCAGAGGCTGTAGCATAGAAAGCTTCTCATGCAAATTAGCTAACTCCTATTCTACCCAAACCTTTTCCTCCAGCAATTTTTTTCTGCTTTTACATATAATATGATAACTTGTTAACAATGCTCATCCTCTTCAACACACTCCTGCCATTTCTTTCCCCAGTTCTATTGCAAACATCCTTGTAAATCTCTAGGTTCTCTCTTTTGTAGCCTCAATTCCAGTTTTCATAAAGTCCTATGCTTTTAGCTCATCCTCTTGCTGGGGAAGAATAAGGTAAATCCCCCCATCCTGGGATACCCACTTCTTTCCCTATAACCTTCCTGTTTCCAAATAGAGGTTTTATATTTTGCAATCCCATCCTTTTCCCAAAATATATTGACAATCAATACCCACAGAAGCTACTATGCATATGCAGGCATATTGCCAGGGTTGAATAGCAAAGCGTAACAAATTCCCTTCTTCAAAGACGAAAACAAGATATTTATCCAGATACCAGAAAGCCAATTCCACCATGGTAACAAAGAAGTTTATACACATCACCAATCCATGAATCACGGACATCCCTAAGTCTTCCCTCCATTAGACCTCCCCACAAAGAAGCTCCCCTAGGCAAAATTCCTCCCTCTCTCATTCATGCTGGCTTCTCCGCCTCAGCTCTGCCTTGCTTCTACTTCCTGCTCCACCCACTCACCAAGCTCCTCCCACCATGGGCTCCATATGGCTCAGGTTCCATGTGATTCAGGCTCCATGTGACTCAGGCTCCATCATAGCAGTTAGGTGGGTCTGAGCTCAAAGCAGGTCACATAGATCTATTAATGGGCAGGAAAGATCTTCCCATTCCATGAGCATTACAAGTGGTTACAGTGAAGGATAGTACTGTGAACCTGGTGTAGTTTTTGCATTCAGAATTAATCTAGTCAGCAAACTTGTATGTCTACCAAAAAAAAAGGTGAATGACACACTCTTAACAATGCAATTGCCACTTGTGGAAAAATAAACAACACTATCATCAGAGTGTGTATGGCCCCTTAACACTTGGATTGAAATGTAATATTATATACTTTATTTTTCATTAGTTATGCAACAGCATCCCAAACAGGAAAAACTGGACTAAGGATTATCTCAGACATGTGACTCAACTTGAATGTGATGACATATTTTAGCAAAAACAAATTTCATACAGTGGTGATTCTTACCTTATTTTAAATCATCTGGCACATGTGTACAAGCACATGAACTAGGCTACCAAACCAGTCTCCTGAGACACAGATTAGATGATGTTTATTGATTATCTTTTTCCTGAAAGGGAAAAAAAACCTGACTCCTGTGCTTTCATTCTTCATCCCAATAGGAGCTTTAGGACCCAAGATATCTACTATAAGCTCTTCATATATCAATTCCCAAATTCTGTACTGGCTATTTCAGCCATCTCCTAGTCAAATATCAGAGCCCATGGGGCCCGTAGCCTGTATGTTTTATTATAAACATAAGGTTTTATTAGGATTGCTGCAAGAAAGCTCATGAGTTTCTAGGTGCTTTTGACTTGGATTCTGAGTTCTTGAGGTTGGCTCATCTTTATAGGGCCAGAAGGATGAGCTCAATTCAGATATGGAACTAGCTCTGAGGGAAAATTTGATGGAACTACCTAGCTATCTCACAATAACAGGGATGATGGATATGAATGAAAAATTTAAAAACTGAACCTCAGGAAAGGAGTTGAGATTTCAGTTCTATTTCTAGCCAAGCCCCAGGCAAATTTCATTTTTCATCTGAAGGAGGAGATGGGGGCAGGAGGGGGTGGAGAAGAGGGTTAGTGGTATGTGTCACTTTCTTAGGCTCTCTATTTTATGTCTTTCAGAGAAAAAAATATGAGAATTCTGTTACAAGGTCAAAAATAAACCCATGCAAATGGTCATAGAAAATAGCAAGGTTACTAAGAATGAAGGCAGAGTGTTATAGTGAAAAGAGCCCTAAATTCAGAATTAGAGAAGTTAAGTTCTAATCTTTTTTTCCCTTTTTTTCTAAATTTATTTATTTAACTTTTAACATTCATTTTCACAAAATTTTGGGTTCCAAATTTTCTCCCCATTTGTCCCCTTCCCCCACCCCAAAACACTGAGCATTCTGATTGCCCTTATCATCAATCTGCCCTCTCTCCTATCATCCCTCCCTTCCCTTGTCCCCATCTTCTCTTTTGTCCTGTAGGGCCAGATAACTTTCTATACCCTATTACCTGTATTTCTTATTTCCTAGTGTCAAGAACAGTACTCAAGAGTTGTTCCTAAAACTTTGAGTTCCAACTTCTCTTCATCCCTCCCTCCCCACCCATTCCTTTTGGGAAGGCAAGCAATTCAATATAGGCTATATCTGTGTAGTTTTGCAAGTAACTTCCATAATAGTCATGTTGTGTAAGACTAACTATGCTTCCCTCCATCCTATCCTGCCCCCCATTGCTTCTATTCTCTCTTTTGATCCTGTCCCTCCCCAAGAGTGTTGACTTCAGATTGCTCCCTCCTCTCATTGTCCTCCCTTCCATCATCCCCCCCACCCTGCTTATCCTCTTCTCCCCCACTTTCCTGTATTGTAAGATAGGTTTTCATACCAAAATGAGTGTGCATTTTATTCCTTCCTTTAGTGGAATGTGATGAGAGTAAGCTTCATGTTTTTCTCTCACCTCCTCTCTTTTCCCCTCCACTAAGAAGTCTTTTGCTTGCCTCTTTTATGAGAGATAATTTGCCCCATTCCATTTCTCCCTTTCTCCTCCCAATATATTTCTCTCTCACTGCTTAATTTCATTTTTTTAAAGATATGATCCCATCCTATTCAATTCACTCTGTGCTCTGTGTGTGTGTGTGTGTGTGGGGGGGGGTATTGTGTGTGTAATCCCACCAACTACTCAGATACTGAAAAGTTTCAAGAGTTACAAATATTGTCTTTCCATGTAGGAATGTAAGCAGTTCAACCTTAGTAAGTCCCTTATGACTTCTCTTTACTGTTTACCTTTTCATGCTTCTCTTCATTCTTGTGTTTGAAAGTCAAATTTTCTTTTCAGCTCTGGTCTTTTCATCAAGAATGCTTGAAAGTCCTCGATTTTGTTGAAAGACCATTTTTTCCCCTGAAGAATTATACTCAGTTTTGCTGGGTAGGTGATTCTTGGTTTTAGTCCTAGTTCCTTTGACTTCTGGAATATCATACTCCATACCCTTCGATCCCTTAATGTAGAAGCTGCTAGATCTTGTGTTATCCTGATTGTATTTCCACAATACTTGAATTGTTTCTTTCTAGTTGCTTGCAGTATTTTCTCCTTGACCAAGGAACTCTGGAATTTGGCCACAATGTTCCTAGGAGTTTCTCTTTTTGGATCTCTTTCAGGTGGTGATCAGTGGATTCCTTGAATACTTATTTTTGCTCTCTGGTTCTAGAATATCAGGGTAGTTTTCCTCGATAATTTCATAAAAGATGATGTCTAGGCTCTTTTTTGATCATGGCTTTCAGGCAGTCCCATAATTTTTAAATTGTCTGTCCAGGATCTATTTTCCAAGGTCAGTTGTTTTTCCAATGAGATATTTCATATTATCTTCTACTTTTTCATTCTTTTGGTTTTGTTTTGTGATTTCTTGGTTTCTCATAAAGTCATTAGCCTCCATCTGTTCCATTCTAAGTTTTAAAGAACTATTTTCTTCAGTGAGCTTTTGGACCTCCTTTTCCATTTGGCTAATTCTGCTTTTTAAAGCATTCTTCTCCTCATTGGCTTTTTGAACCTCTTTTGCCAATTGAGTTAGCCTATTTTTCAAGGTGTTATTTTCTTCAGCATTTTTTGGGGTCTCCTTTATTGAGGTGTTGACCTGCTTTTCATGCTTTTCTTGCATCTCTTTCATTTCTCTTTCCAGTTTTTCCTCCACCTCTCTAACTTGATTTTCAAAATCCTTTTTGAGCTCTTCCATGGCCTGAGCCCATTGAATATTTATTTTGGATGTTTGGGATACAGAAGCCTTGACTTTTATGTCTTTCCCTGATGGTATGCATTGTTCTTCCTCATTGGAAAGGATGGGAGGAGATATCTCTTCACCAAGAAAGTAACCCTCTATGGTCTTATTTCCCCCCCCTTTCTGGGCATTTTCCCAGCCAGTTACTTGACTTCTGAGTTTCCTCTCCACACCCATCTGGCCTCCAGTTCCACCCAGCTAGCACTTGTGGTCTGAGATTCAAATGCTGCTTCCCAGCCTTAGGGCTTTGGCAGGGGCGGGGCTGCTATTCAGTGTGAGATTAAGTTCAGGTGCTCAGGTGGGGGCAGGGCTGCCACAGGGGGCTCACCCTCAAGGGGTTTATGCAGAGACCTTCAATAATGGATCCAATCTCCTGCCTGCTTTGGGAGCCCCTGTCCTCTGCTGCCTCTGCTGCTGCCTCCCTAGGGGGCCTAGGTTATGGGGACACCCCGCTCCCCTCTCAGAGAGCTAAAAAGACCCTCTCACTGACCTTTGGTGCCTGTGGGTGGAGGGACCTGCGGGGCTGCTGGAGATTCTGTCCCTGAAGCCTGGTGGGATCTGCTCCTCTCAGTGCCGCGTGGCCAAGGCAGGGCTGGGCGCTGCTCTGGGTCTGGCGTGTGATGGACCTTTGGGGTCAGTTTTTCAGGTCTCTCTGGAACAGAAATCTCCACTCCATTGTTCTGTGGCTTCTGCTGCTCCAGAATTTGTTGGGAGTTCTTCTTTACAGGTATTTTATGGGCTGTGGGTTTGGAGCTAGCATATGTGTATCTTTCTACTCCGACATCTTGGCTCCTCCCCCTAAGTTCTAATCTTGACTTGTTTACTAAATACTTAGAAGACCTAGTATAAACCATCTAACCTTTTTGGGATTCAATTTCCTTATTTATAAAATGAAGTTAAACCAGATGTTTTTTAAGGTCCCTTTAGCTTCTTCATTCTTCACAATGTTAATCTCCCCATTAGCACCAGGTTTTTCCTTTTCAAGTCTTAGATAAAAATGGAGGCAGAAGGACTGAAAACTAACCAAAGAAGAGAGTTGTCAAAAAAGAATTCATCTATGTAGTGCAATTCCCCAGTTTGTCTTCATAAAGGGGAAGAAAGTTCCAGAGTGTTTAGACCGACAGGTTTTTGATCTACATGTTGCATTATCTGCTTGTCTACTGCCATTTTGTACCCAATTCTTGACATCCTCCATATCTGGCAATTACTTTGTCAATTTTTTTCATTCTTTTCTATCACATGTGTGATTAAGTAGATTGTCTAGTGATGACTCAGGGTCTGTATACAGGGCCAGTCACACTCAGTTTATTTCAGCTGAATTATATACTATTATTGAAATTATTCTTGAGAGAAGCAACGGGGCCTAAGTATAAAGTGCTGTTGTCAGGGTAAGGAAGCCCTCTGTTTCAGCTCTTGCCTCTAACACAAACTAGCTGGGTGACCTCGAGTAACTCAACTTGTCAGAGTCTCTTACAACTTTCCAAGACAGAAAGTTGTAGAAGAGCTACTTTATATCAGTGTATGGAGTTTCTAAATTAGAAATTCCTTATCCTGATGAAATCATAGGTTCTCCCTCCCCAGGAAGTTATTGGTATTTATCTTTTTAGTTTCATATTGAGGTAAGACTCTGAGGGACAGCTATTTTGAGGATAGATTCATCTGTCATTGCTATTATCACTACTGTAGTAATACGTCTTCTGTTCTTTTAACATTACATCTTTTTAAAAAATAGTATATTATATTTTTCCAATTACATGTCAAGACAATTTTTAGCATTCATTTTTACAAGATTTTGAGTTTCAGATTTTTCTCCCTCCCCTCCCCTCTTCCTAAAATAGTGGACAATTTGATATAGGTTATGCATGTGCTATCATGTAAAACATATTAGTCAGAGTTGTGAAAGAAACAACATATCAACAGGAAAAAAACATGAAAAGAATAAATAAGTGAAAAAAAGTATGCTTCGATCTTCATTCAGAGTACATCAGTTCTTTATCTGGATGTGGATAGCATTTCCTTTGTGAGTCCTTTGTATTAGTCTTGGATCATTGTTTTCCTGAGAAGAGCTGAATCATTCATACTTGATCACATGCTGCTGATACTGTGAACAATGTTTTCCTGGTTCTGCTCATTTCACTTTGTGCCAGTTAGTACAAGTATTTCCAGGTTTTCCTGAAATCTGTCTGTTCATCATTTCTTACAGAACTGTAGTATTCCATTATGTTTATGTACTGCAGCTTGTGCAGCCATTCCCCAATTAATGGGAATACTTTCAATTTCCAATATTTTGCCACCATGGAAAAGGCTGATATTAAATATTTTTGCACATACAGGTCCTTTTCTCTTTTTTGATGATCTCTTTGGGATATAGACCTACAGTGGTGCTATTGCTGAATCGAAGGGTATGTAAGGTATGGTTGCCTTTTGGGCATAGTTCCAAGTTGCTCTCCAGAATGGCTGGATTGGTTCACAACTGTTCCAATAGTGTGTTAGTGTCCTGATTTTCCCACGTTCTCTCCAACACTTACCATTTTCCTTTTTTTGTGTGTGTCATATTAACCAATCTGATAGGTATGAAGTGGTATCTCAGAGTTGTTTTAATGTGCATTTCTCCAATGAAAATTGATTTAGAGAACTTCTTCATATGGCTATACATAGCTTTGATTTCTTCATCTGAATACTGCCTGTTCATGTCTTTTGATCATTTATCAATTGGGGAATGACTTGTGGTGTTGTAAATTTGATTAAGTTCTCTATATATTTGAGAAATGAGACCTTTATCACGGCACATAGTAAACTCAATAAATGCTTGTTGCCTTGTCTTTGCATAGTACATATTCTCATTTGATCCTCATAACAACCCTGTGATGTAAGTGCTATTATATTTCCATTATACAGTTAAGGAAACAGGGGCTCTGAGAGATGATATCCAAAGTCACACAGTCAGTTAGTATCTGAACCTAGAGATCTACAATTTTTTTGGATGTTTAAAAGGAACCCTCATACATGAAGAGGTTGACTGACTACTGCGCCTCTACATGTTTCACCTACTTGAACATTTTGCCCCAGAACATTTTCCCCTGGTGTTTCTATCCTCAGCCTTAGAGTTTAGTTAGATTAGTAGATAAAAAACCCAGTAGATTGTAAACATAAAAAAATCAGCTGAGACCTTGCCCTTAGTTTATTGAATTAAATTGAATTAAATGCTGGTATTCATTTTCAATTATGTCAAGAGTTTAGAAGACACTCATTCATACCTTGTCCTTCATCAGCATTTTTATTTTGTTTGAGATTGTGAAGCCTGTTGAATGTTTAACTGCAGTCTACGCATTTCCCAGGGAAAAGCACAGCAATGTCATTTTTCTATGGTTCTGGCTGGAAGGAGTTTAAGTTGTATTTAAGCACAAAGTATTGACTTTATTTCATTCTGATATTTCTAATAGTTCAGGCTCACCTCTTTGTTGATGTTGGTTCTTGTTCATAGATTCTGTTGTATTCAGCAGTGTTTTAGTATTCACAGGAGAGTTTTAAAAATCCGCACCAACACACCAGAACTCCACACAAACCACCAGAGCATCTTTGTCTTCTCAGCCATCTGGAAATCCCCCATGAGCTTGGGATGAACTGCCAGATCAAGGTCTGGGTCCTGGATGCTTTCCAGGTCCTCTGAGCAGATTGCATTTTCTCTTGCTGGGAGGCAATGTCATGGGGTTGACTTCCCCCTCTATTATCTCTGGCTTCTGCACAGCCTCATTTACTCCTAGTCATTAAGAAGGGAGATGTCAGATTCTTTCAAAGGAAAAAAAACTGCTTTCACAGCCATTTATATGAGAGGAGTTCTATGGAGAAATGTGTTGCATGCAGCCATGTTTAAGTGTGAAAACTTTGCTCTTGGATTCCAGGATTTGTGTCTACGCAGGATTACAACATCATTTCATTTTGTTTCCTTATTCTAATTTCCAGTGATTGACAGAAGGAGTAGAGAACGGATTTGCAGAGACTTGAAAGGGCTTGCTGAGTAGGCTGTTGAATACTGGAAGAACATAGAGCTAGGTATAGATTTTGGTTGTTCCAATACATACCTAGGGATCTAAACATATATGCATATATAAAACATGCTTTAATAGCAAACTACTTCCTGAGAACAGAACTCATGGGTACCCATTTTTGAGTTTTAATAGCTTAAAACTACACTAAAACTTCTGGAATGCTCACTATGTGTATGTATATTTATGTCTGTCTATTGTAATAGGTTTGACACATACCCAGATCACTTAAGGTGGGGGCACCCATGTGGGAAATGCCAGGGGTATGCTTTGAGGAGATAGAAGAAGTGATGAAGGTTAGACATTCTGTGTTGGCTTACCATAGATTTGGAATATACTTTTCTCACTTGGCTGTGTGTCTGGAGCTGTCAGCATTCTTTAAAACTACCTGATCTAGACAGTCTCTTTTATTTCTTTCCTGGGGCATCCAGGATTCAAGGATTCATTTGTTCCCAGTAAGTGACGTCTTAGAGTTCTGGAAAGGGCCTGAAGACCATTTCCCCTTGCTCCTTCTTTTAGGTTATGTGGTGGCCTTGAGAAATGTGCCTGAGATTTTGATTTATTTTGTTTGTCCTTTCAATTCTAGGTGTAAGAAGTGAAGTCCTTGACCCAAGAGTTAGACTATAGAGCCCAAGATTCCAGGCCAGATGTTGCAGTTGGCCAAGTAGGGAAGCCCTGAGAAGCCAACGTCCTGGAAGCTTGTGGGTGGGGGTGGGAGTAAACCTTGGGTTTGGAACTTGGTGGGACTAATGTTATGTGGGAATTGAGTTCATCTGTGAGTTTACTCTTCCTACCCTTCCTAGATACCAAAGTGATGAAGTGGGAATTATGCCTTTGAGTTATTGGGAAAATTTTTTATTTTATCTTTGATGTAAATATTCCTTTATAAAAGCCAACCTGATATAAGGGGATAAATGTGGTATCTGGTCCTTAAAATGGGGGAGAACACAATCAGTGGCAGATATAAGAGACTGACCTTCCCTCCTCTCCCCTCCCCTTTCTCCCTTTAGGTACCAGAGAATTCTGGGGGAAGAGGAGTCCTGAGTCACCTGAGGTTTACTAAATGCTAAGTACTAAGTAAAATAATATGTCATTTTGTCCTCATAACAACCGTGGGAAGTAGGAAGGAAACAAGCATTTATCGAACCCCTTCTATATGCCGAGCGCCTGCTGAAGGCACTGTGAAAAGGATAGACAAAACAGACAAAAAGCCCAGACCCATTTCTTGGGGCCACATGGTCACAGGGGAGGGGGTGGTGACCCTGATGTTTCCCCAAAAGACCCAGACCTATTTCTTGAGGCCGTATGGTGAAAGGGAAGGGGAAGGTGGCCCTCAGGCCTCCCTTAGCAGGCGATGCTACTTGTTCTGATTGAAGGCATTTTTTACCCCTGGACACCACAGCAATGAGAGACACAGACTATCCCACTCAGGAAGTTTTATAAACTACCACCAGTTCAGACTGTGCAGCCAATGGAAGGAGGCTGGCTGTTTCCAAACACATAGAGGATTAACACAGAATGTCCATACCTGCACCAGTCCTCCTGTCTCCCAGGAGCAGATTCCTGGTATATCCCATGTGGGTGCCTCCATCTAGGTGTTCTGGGCATAGGGAAAGTCATCATACTATGATTCCACGCTTATTTTTTTAGGTTGAGGCTAGTGATTTTATAAGTGTAGGGAGCTCCTTGGTGAGGAATCCCCCTCTACCAATGCAGAGCAGCTTATAACATTTGACCTGGGGCACTGAGTTGCCCAAAGTCACAAAGAAAGTATGAGCCAGTGGTAGAACTTGAACTCAGGTCTTCCATAGTCTTAGATCAGCTCTCTAAATGTGCTAATATAATAGAAGAATTCTAAAAAAGAAAGACAACTTATGAGTTTAACTAGTTATTTACATATTTTAGAAATGAACTTGTCTCTGGGTGCATTTTATCTTCTGATAATAACTTACTATGATGCATCTTTATCTTGGACCAGGGACATTTGGCCTGGTCAGCTGCCAAGGAAAGCTGCTGCCATGCCAGAAGTCAGATACTCCCTTTGTTACAGAATTTTCCCTTAAAGCAAGGGGCGAAGGGTGGGAAATGATCAGTCAGCGAGCTGGATGAGCAGATGCAGGGAGAGGAGCAAGAAGGGTACATTGGTCTCTAGCAGTATGAAAGATGATTGAGGACCAGGGGGCTAAATGGTCTGGTGCTGACTATCATTAAAATGGTCAATATAAGAAATACTGATAAAATATTACTTAGGTGTTTGTGTATTTATTTGATTGACAGTGGATCTGGATGGAATATATCATGTATAGAATATATCCTATATAGTTTATCATATAGGATATATATTCTATACCACAAATAGAGCATATTCTATATATGATACAGACTATAGATGGAATATATACATATACACAACTATAAAGATAATAGCTCATACATAGTATCTCAAAGTATGTGACAAGTTTTACATTTAAGATGTCACTTGATTCTCACAGCAACTCTTTGATAAATGCACTATCATTATCCCCAATTTATAGATGAGGAAACTGAGGTTTACAGAATTTAAGTGACTTGCTTGGGGGTCACCGATTTTGATTAAATGTCTTCTGAACCTGAGTCTGGAAATCTGGGAGACCAGGACTCTATCCACCAGCTGGTAGATATAGATTTGTATATACAAAGACATAATTATATCATACATCATGAGCATATCAAAATCTAGCTTATCCATGACCTTTGTAGAAGGGGTTGTTCTGGATAATTGAGTTTTCTGGGTAATAGAGGGTTTACTTTTTAACCACTGATTTATATTTCAGTATTTTTGATCAAAATTTCTAAAATGAATTAACATACCTCCCTGTCTTTTATACATAGTACACTGATCATAATTTAATCTTTTCTCAACCATTCATGGTTATCAAAAGTATCCCCTGAGAGAATGTCATGAGTGACAGTTACACTTTGTTTTCTGTATTCTCAATGCCTGGCACAGTGTCTGGCATGTAGTAAAAACTTAATAAATGATTGTTTGCTTGACTGAACATTCATTATTGTACTGTATTGTATTGTGATGCCCTGATGGTCCTCGATGGATTTAAAATGAATGTGGGTACATAGGCCTGAAGGTAATGAGGAAGGACTGAAGTCAGGGAGACACATTAAATGGATATTAATAATAATATAAGCTAGCATTTAGACAACCCTCTAAGGATTATGAAGTGCCTTTAAAATGTTATCTCACTTTATCCTCAAGACAAATCTGGGAAGTAGGAAGGAGACAAGAATTTATCAAACTTCTATATGCCAGGCATTGGGCTTAGTGCAAGAACACAGAGGTTAGGTGATTTGCTGAGGGTCACACAGTTAATAAGGGTCTGAGGTAGGATTTGAATTCAGATCCTTCTGACTCCAGACCCAGAATTCTGTCCACTGTATCACCTAATTGCCTTCATATTCCCATAGTTCATATGAGAAGTAATGAGTTTTTTAAATAAAGTAGTGATGGCAGCTGGAATGGAAAGGAGAGGACAGAAGCAAGACAGTGTAGGATCCTAAGAAAGTGCTAACCTACATTGACAGGAATTTCCTCACTGGGCACGTCCCTCTAACAGTGAACTCATGACTCCAATCCTTTTCCCTATTCTCCCAAAGAGAATGATCTTTTAGACTGATATGTATAAAATAAACATAATTAACAAGAAATTAAAAGCCTAAATAAGTAAACAGGTGATAAAAGAATACTTCATTGCTTTCTATGGATTCATGGAGGTGGGGGAAGGGGAGGAACTAATAAATAATACCAAGAACTACCATTGATATAGGAGCTTAATGGTTTGCAAAGAACCTTACATATGAGTTTGTGCCAGTGATCTTTGAAATCTTGTGGAAAATGGGAAAGGAGCCTTGAGAAGAAAGGACAGGGACAGCTAGGTGGTACAGCGAATACAGCACTGGTCCTGGAGTCACAGGATCTGAGTTCAAATCTGGCCTCAGACACTTGACACTTATTAACTATGTGACCTTGGGCAAGTCACTTCACCTCAATTGCCTCACTTCCGCTCTAAAAAAAGAAGGGCAAATATTTTTATTTTCAAAAAAAGTATGAGGGTGAAATTTCACTTTGACAAAATTTTAGAATACATTGATTAAAGGGATGATTTGTGAGAATTTGAAAGGAAAAGAGATGATGATTAAATGTCTTCATCAAGCATGATAAAGTATGGCTTCATCAAGAACAGGTCATTCTAGATTAACTTTATCTCCTTGTTTGCTTGGTAGATCATGGAAAATGCCATATACACAGTACTTATTCATAAATTTCAGCAAAATATTTGTTGAAGTCTCCCACAGTACATTTGTGGATAAGGTAGAGAATTGTGAGATATGTTAGGTGGCAGTGGAATACCAATGGGCAACAGAAAATATTTGAGGGCAGAGAACTCTTGGGGTCCCTAAGATCCACCAACATTTTATAGGACACTGAAGTTCAGAGAGTTCCCTTTGCTTTGTGTCATATGAGTGTCAGGGCCAAAACTGATTCAGATTTTTGATGCTAAGATTAGCTGTCTTACTACTACATGACACTATCTCACTAAGGAACTAAAAAATGACAGTGTCTCTGAGTTGGGAGGGGATTCCAGAAGCCATCTAGGCCAACCTATGCCTGATTAGCTCTCTGTAAACATAGCTGACAAGTGTTCATCTATCCTACTTGCACTTGAAAAACTCCTAGCACTTACCAAAGCAGACCATTTCATTTTAAGCCTACATTTATTTATTTGATTTATATAATTTTTTTCATTATTTAATACTTTAAATCTCTAATTATTAAAACTTTTTTTTGCCAGATATCAAAATGAAATTTACACATCTGGAACTTCCTTCAGCTTTAAAGTTTTGATAAACCTTGTTAAAGGCTGTCTGTCTGGGAAATCTGCTCTCTGGGAAAGATTGCTAATAACATCCTATTACATATTAGCATGTTAGCACCATGGGCAAACTAGTGACCCAGCAGAACTCTGAGAAAATGGGACACGGGACAGACAAGTCTTGATTCAAGAGCAGTTCTAATCAAGGTACATCTGGGGAAGACAGAAAATGAGGCCTCAGGGATTAATAGTATGAGAGTGTCTAGAGGGGAGAGGTCTCATAATAGTCTGATCAAAGAGAGAAAAGGAACATGAAAGGATAAAGGAAAATGACTAAAAACATGGAAGAAACACAACTTCTCTCACTCTAAAATTTTTATTAGGGACAGTCTTAGGCATGTAGAGTTAGTAGTCTTCTCATTTTACCAATCAGGGAACTAGATTGTTGAAGTAACTTGCCAAAGGTAACATAAATGGTTAGGGTAGGGGTGGGGAATCTGTAGCCTCTAGGTCCTCAAGTGCCCTTTGGCTGATTCCAAACTTCACAGAACAAATCCCCTTCATAAAAAAATTTATTCTGTAAAACTTGGACTCAGTCAAAAGGCCGCACCCAAGGACCTAGAGGGCCACATGTGGCCTGGAGGCCACAGGTTCCCCACCCTGATTTAGGGGCTATGACAGAAGCAAAACATTGTCCTTTTTATCTTGTCTTACCCCCATTCCCTTTAGACCACACTGTTGGAAAGAGAAGAGGAGGGGAGAGAGAGAGAGAGACAGAGAGAGAAAGAAAGACACACAAAGAGAGACAGAGATATATACACAGAGAGAGAGACTGAGAGAGACAGACAGACAGACACGCACAGAGAGAGAGAGAGAGAGAGAGTCAGTTGAGGAAGAATATGGTGTCGCGTAAAACTCTTAATGTATTTCAAATTAGCCTACTGTAAATACAGAATCTAACCAATAAGACAAAAGTTCCATTCTTTAAAACATCCAGAATAGTGCCATCTGATTTCTAACTAAGCTGGCTTTCTGGAGAGATACACAATGGATAAGACCTAGAGTTTCCTTGTGAGCCCAGAAGCAATCAACGTACACCATAGGATTAGGGTTTGGCTGACCCAGTTCTTCCTCCTATCTCTGCCTCTGAACTTTTGCAGCCCCATAACACTGATCACTAGCTCTCTTTGTTCCCTGTGTCTTCATTTGTAGGTCATTTATTATCCATTCAAGGATACATATGTGTGGGAAAGGAATACAAAGGTTAATCTAGTGAAATGAATAATAGTCTTCACTTAGATTAAAATGATTTAGAAATTGTTTCTCAAGAATTTTAAGATACTTCACTGCAAAATGTGATTCCCCCAAAGAAAAATATTTTATTTATTCCATTTTCTAAGGTTTGGAAATATAGGCTTTAACTGTTTTTCCCCTTTATGTCATATATAACCACCTTCCATTCATAAGTAGGGCATCAGTCAATAGCTAAACAAGGAAGAAAAAGAGATCTTTCTGAAGTAATCTCCATGTCCTTTTCAAAGAACACCAATAATGATGCTTGGTTTTACAACACAAATATGTATTGTGACTCCTTTATGTTTTTTAAGTAGGAGTGGTGTGTAAATGGTATAAAGGTTAAGTACAAGTAGGTCTATATTCCAAAGGCATCCAAAAAAAGAGAATAAGACTTATTTGTACAAAAATATGAATAGCAGATCTTTTTGTGGTAGCTAAGAATTGGAAATCAAAGAGATGTCCATCCACTGGGAAATGGCTAAACAAGTTGTGGTATATGATTGTAATGGAATATTATTGTGCTGTAAGAAATGACAAGCAGGATGATTTCAGGAAAACCTGGAAAAACTTACATGAGTTGATGCACAATGAAGTGAAGAAAACCAGGAGGACCTTGTACACAGTAATTGCAATATTGTTCAATGAAGAACTGTGAATAACCTAGCTATTCTCAAGCAATAGAACGATCCAAGACAATCACAAAGAAGTAATGAAACATGCTATCTGCCTCCAGAAAAAGAAAGGATATTGATTTAACACAAACAGAAGCATGCTATTTTTCACTTTCTTTCTTTCAGTTTTCTTCCTTTTATTTGCATCCTCTTGTACAAAAGGACTAATATGGAAATATTTTACATATTTGCACCTATATTTGATTGTTTACCATCTCAGGGAGGGAGAGAGGGAGGGAAGAAAAAATTTAGAACTCAAAACTTTAAATAGAAATGTTAAACAATTTTTTTTAAAAAAAGATTAAATACAAATAGATGCCTGTGTATTGCAAATTAATTGCCAGATATAAGGACTCTTGCAAGAAATTATGCAAATTCTCAAATATATGCCTCTTGTTACATTGGGATTAAAAGATATTTCTTTCAGGCCTACTCAAAGCAAGTTGGCAATGTTTGGGACAATGTCATGGATGACATTTTGCAAGCCCTAATTCCCAGGGGCTTGAAGTGATTTGACCTTGGTAGTATTATTTGACAATCTGAAAATACTTGGCAAATTGGCAAATGCCAAGGTAAGATGACACCAGCAAGACAAAATTTCAGAGGTTTAGTGATTTCAGTGTGCAGTCCATGAAACTCCTCAGATGTCTTTTGTGGTTGTTATTTTGGCAGATAATAAAATGGGAGGAAAAACCCAATTCAAAATGGTCTTCAGTCCTGTGGAATTCCCCCTTCTGTTCCATATTGCCTGGTGGAAAAGTAGAAAATGGGGACTGAAGGTAATTAGAATGACACAGTTCTTAGGTGGCAAACATTAATTTAATTTTTGGCAGTCAACCTATAACCTTTGTCCCACAACCAACAAATTGTCACACAGATCTTAGATTTGGAGGAGGACCTGGAATGGAAAGGTGGTTCGGTTGTTTTCTATCTGTGTGACCTTCAGGAAGTCACTTCTCTCAGGGCCTAAGTTTTCTCATCTGTAATAATAATGATGATAACTGGCATTTAGATGCTTCTGTAAGATTTGCAAAGTGCTATACATGTGTTATCTCATTTGATTTTCCCACCCCCTGGAAAATAGTTGCTATTAGAATCCCTCATTTTATAGTTGAAGAAACTGAGTCAGACAGGTTAAGCGAATTGCCCAGGGTCATACAGCTGCTACATGACTGAGGCTGGATTTGAACTCAGGTCTTCTGGACTGCAAGTACCACACTCTTACCTACTGTGTCTCTTAATTGTAAAATGAGGGAATCAGATAAGATAATCTCTAAGGTCCATTCTAGTTCTAAATCTAGAACTTCTACTGGAAGAGCTGAACCACATCCATATTGACATAAAGATACTAAAGCCAAAATGCTTTCCTGACTAGAAAAGGTGAAGGACATAATGTAATGAAGATGTCTCTGTGGTCCCTTCCTCTGATTGATCAGTTCTTCCTAGAACCTCCATTTTAAGGAAAGTTACCAGACCAATCATTCATTCCTCCTTTATTACTCTACTGCATCCTTTTCTGACTCTTGGAATTTCCCTTTCCACCATACCCCCACACAGTACTTCTTTCCATCCCCTCCATGTTTCAATTTTTTTTTATGTGTTGGATTCTGCCATTAGAATGTGTGTTCTTCAAGGGCAGAGATTATCTTTATTTTTGCCTGTATTTGTATATCCAGTGCTTAACACACAATAGTTGCTTAATAAATGCTTGTGGACTGAGTAGATTGACCTGACTTGAGACAACAAACAAATTCTCCCCGTGTGAAATTGAATAAATGAGAAGGTGGGCCTTCTCTGTAGGAATGATGGAAGACTTGGACAACAATAGTATAAAATGGCAAGACATGGATGAGTTGGGAATTTCTTCAGTGGAAGGAATTCTTGTGGCAATGAAGTCATGTATTCACCAAAGCACTGAAAGATACGACTGAGTGACCACCTCCTTTGTCACCAAAGTCAGTCCTAGTGGTTAGGTAAGTCACCCCAAACTTGACACCTTCCTTGCTGTTGGGGAAACCAAGTTAGACCCTCATCATAACTTCTGGAGGCAGTTGATAGAAGGAGAGAACAGGTATTACTAATTAGTGTTAGGCAGTAGGCACTTAAATTCCTCTCTCCCCCCACCAGAATTCTATCTGCCTGGCAACAGTGTCCCTGAATCCCCCTGTTCTTGCATTATACACCATCTCAGATTACATGTGGTCTTTTTGTGATATCTGATTTTCTTTTTTAGGCTGCCATTGATATTTATTTGGTCTAGAGACTTCAGCCTATTGGGGGTGAGGCCTCTGATCCTGCATGCCTAAGGAATGTCTGTGACTATCACTTCTTTTCTAAGTCTTTAGAATGGTATTTTGTCATTTATACCATGGAAAATAACGTTGAGGTATAGTTTCTCATGCCTCACAGGTGCCAGATGCTGTCTTCTCTTCTGCCAATGACACACCAGTGTTCCATCTCTTTATGTGTCAACATCTTACTAGACTATGTATAATGCTAAAGTTAGAAGTTAACTACAGTTTTAAATTTAGTATTATTAACATGGTTTTGGTGTGGCTTGTGTTATGCTAATACATAACTTAGTTTTAGGGCTACTCATTTGGCCATCCTACATGGTTCTCCATTGCATTTTTACTCATGCTTGTTATGTACTAAGGCTAGAGACGTTGCAAACAGCAGTTTTCATGAACTTTTATGGATATTCACTAAGGCTAGAGACATGGCAAACAGCAGTTTTCATGAACTTTTATGGATATTCACTAAGGCTAGAGACATGGCAAACAGCAGTTTTCATGAACTTTTATGGATATTCACTAGGATGAAAAAGTTTCTGCAAATGATCATATTCATTCCTAATTGGACTGTGAATATGGCCAGAATGGTTCAGATGGATTACATAGATTTGCTGTGATGCCCTGCTTCATACTGTTGGTGAAGGTAAATAGACTGATAGAGAAACCACCCATCATTCAAAAATAGGAGGGATGCCACTTTTTTAGTGTTTCCTTTGGAAATCAGTGAATATAAAAAATAGTTGAAAAGGGATCCCAAAGTGAGTGAAACATGAGCTCGAAGTCAAGTAGCCAAAGGTGAGAGCAAAGATGATGCCTGAATAGAGTAGAGAGGAGAATTTTGCCAAGAAAAGGGAACTGATGACAAGAGAAAATCCAGATGCAGGATAAGATTCTACAATTCTAGAATTGTAGGGGAATGAGAAGATGCTACAGATACACTTTTGGAAGAAATAGGATTCCTTTCTGGGAAGTAAGGCTATAGTCTGTTGTGGATTCATTTCTTTCTGCTAAATGATAAAAAAAAAACTTGAAAGTAAAGGTAAAAATAACTGATTTGATCAAAATTACAAATTCCTACAGGATATACATGTGTACAGCACCTAGCACATTATGGGTTTAATAAGCTTTAAAAAATAACCAAAGTTTCTTTAAATTAAAAGAACAATGCATAAATGTGATTGATGGACAGCCAATCCATGCTTCTTTATCATAGATTCTACTAGAAATATGAATGCAGCAAAGACCTCTGAATTCATCAACATAAGAAACTATTTCCATTACTGTTCTGACCACCAAGCAGTTAGCAAGATGTAAGGAATCAAATTTATTGGCAACTTCAAAGTGCTGAGGTGGATAAAAATCAAGTGACTTATATAGGATGACACAAATAGTAAATATCAAAGGTGAAATTTGAAGTTTTCCTGCCTCCAAGTCTAGCACTCTTCCTCTAGCACTAGTACCTCTCTACTAACCATGAAAAAGGCACTGAATTCAGCATTCCATTAGAGGAGATACCATATATTAGACCACACACCTGTGCTTTGTCTTATTTCAGAAGTTAGAAAGGGGGAAAGTGAAGAAATCAAGTTACCCTTTGGTGTTTTGTCAGAAAGGAGAACTAGGAATGCAAAAAGCAGCACATGCCTAATCAGTTTAGGCATTAAATTTCTTATCAGTTGTAACACTTAACAAGTCATACTCTTGCCCTAGGGTAAATCACCCAGAAAACCTTGGACAAAGGGAATTTTGTCCAAAAGGAGTACAGATTTGAAGATAATTTTTTGTAAAGATTTTAAAAGTTTTAAAGAATTTCTATATAGGTCAATGACTTTAATTATTTTATTCTGTCACAGTTAATTAGAATACCTCTGTAGAACTCTAAGGGATAGAAGGATTGTTTAGTAATTGTAGTATGTGACATTCACTGTGATTCAGGTCACTGCAAATGTTTCTTGCTCAAGTTTTCAGTGTGGGAGGGAATGAAATATAATCTGGGATCTTAGACTGTCTCCATAACACGTATAACAGGAATGTTGAAATCTAGCAAGATACCTTCCCTGCTGCATCCTCCAATGGCTGGGTAACTCCTATTGATTAATACAAATCCCAAGAGCAGGGAAACTGTAAACAGAAAGGCAAAGGCAATTTATGGTTTCACCCAAAGCTGAAAGAGCAGTGAAGGGATTAAAAGATTATGCTTCTGCTATGTCCTGCCCTGCCCCCTCCTCCCCCAGCTTGATGCTACATTTTTATTTCATAAAGGGACAACCATTTTCTTGCTAGCTGAATTTTAAATGCTTTTCCATATTTAAATAGAGACAACCCATATGTTTCCAGAATGAAAGGAAATCAATTATTAGTGTAGAGCAGGGAAAAATCAATCTCCTCTTTGTTGTATATTGGGTATATAAGATCAGAGGATTCTTGGTTTAGAGCTAGAAGGAACCTTAGAAGTCATCTAGTCCAACTATCTCATTTTATAGATGAGGAAACTGAGACTTAGAAAGGTCAAGTGACTTGGACATGGTCATACAGCTTGCTAGTGCTTGAGTCTGTTGGACATGATACCATGCTGCTTCTTGTAGGGATACAAGGAAAGGAAAGTAGGATTGTTAGCACAAATGGTAACCAGAAAGCTTGGTGCTGAAATGCTGAGTCACACAAGAGGTGCCTCTTGCTGATAGATTTGCTGCTGGTAAAGATGAAAGGTATTTCTGAAGCCATCTTCTTGGAATGCCATCCAATCCATAAAGAGTCTCTTCTGACTCTTAGTGGTTTTACATCAAAGGCCATCACAAGTAAGCTGGTTTTGTAATACTGTCCCCTAGAGTTATTTTGTTCAATGCCCCAAGTTTCAGGGAAGAGGAATCATTTGTTCAAACAATGGAAGTAGATAAACTTTTCTTTTCACTTTTGAAAATTGACCTTCTCCGATGCTTGTGTAGCAGTTGCTTAAATTTATCCTTAAAGAAGCTGGTTGTGAGTGTGTAGAGGATGGGGTTCAGTGCACTATTTATTGGCAGAAAAAATATTACAATCCAAGAAGTGATTGTGCCTAGAGAAGGAAATGAAGTGTTTAATTATGGGAGACTTAGCCTATTTTTATTTTATAAAGGAATATAGAAACATTTTAGGGTCAACACTTAAAATTTTTTTTGAGGGACATATGCAGCCTTTAAATGATCAGTTTTCTCACTTTATTGAAAATCTCTGTGGAAAAGCAAAGACTAACGACTAAAAGATGGGAGTATTTGGCTTCCATCATAGAGAATCACAGATTTCTGATTGGACAGTCTGATTGGACAGTTATTTAGTTCAGTACATACCTGAATGGAAACTTTTGCTACTACACACTCAGCAATTAGCCATACAAACTTTGCTTGAAGATGTCTAGGGAGGGGGAACCTGAATCAGCTTTTGTACAGCTTTAATTATCAGGAAAAGTGTCTTTATCCTGAGCCAATACTTGCTTTTCTGCATATTTCACTTAATTCCTGTCTACCCATGGGGGCAAACAGAACAATTCTAAGCCTCTTCATTTCATAGCTCTTTTCATAACTGAAATCAGCTGTCAAGCTGCTGCCCCTTCATCTTAAACCTTCTCTTCTTTACTGTAAATAAACATGCCCATTTCTTTCAACTTATCTCCTTAGAGCATGTTATTGAGGTTCTTTACCCATCGAGGCTCATCCTCAGAGAAGGAAGATGATTATCCTCCTCTGAACAATGTGCAGCTTATTAATGTCTTTTCTAAAAGTGTCCAGAACTGAATTCAGCATTCCAGATCTGGTCTGACCAGGGCAGAGTGGTGGGTCCATCACCTCCCTGGTCTTAGAAGCTAGTCATTAGTACAATCTAACATTACAGTGGTCAGCACAATGGATAGAGTGCCAGGACTGGAGTCAGGAAGACCTGAGTTCAAATCCAGCCTCAGATATTTTGTAGCTATGTGACCCTGGGCAAATCACTTAACCCTGTTTGCCTCAATTTCCTCCTCTATAAAATGAGCTGGAGAAGTAAATGGAAAACCACTCCAGTATCACTGCCAAGAAAGCCCCAATTGGGGTCATGAAGAGTCTGAAATGACTGAATAACAACAAAAAGATCACATGGAGTTTTTTGCTGCTGTATTACACCTTTGACTCATATTGAGCTTTCAGTCTACTAAATAAAGTCCCAGATATTTTTCAAATGAACTTCTTCCTAACCACGCCTTCCCCATCTTCTACATGTGGAGTTAATATCCTAAGTATGTGACTTTCCATTTATTCCTATTAAATTTCATCTTATTAGATTCAGCCCAACGTTCCAGCCTGGTGTGATTTTTTTACATCCTATGTCTGTCATGTAACATATTAGTTTTATCTCTTCCTAATTTGTGCCATCTCCAAATTTGATAAGTATACAATTTATGCTTTTATTCTAATCATATGTAAAAGTGTTAAATAGTATAGGGCTAAGCAGAAATCTCTGAAGAACTCCATGACCAACCTCTTTTCATGTTATCAAGCTATTAATGAATATTACTTAAACTAATCATCTGACCAGTTCCTGAGCCCACCTCACCATGCTAACATCTAACCCACATCTTTTTCACAAGAATAGTATGAGATACTACTCTGTGATATGGTGGAGAGAGTGTTGGACCTGGAGTTAGGAAGAGCTCAGTTCAAATCCAACCTCAGTCACTTATTTGTTGTGTTATCTTGGGCAAGTCACTTAATCTGTCTGTAAAATGGGTACAATACTAGCACCTACCTAGGGTCTTTGTGAGGATTAAATGAGATAATATTTGTGAAACATTTAGCCCAGTACCTGGTGCATAGTAGTACTACATATGTATCATTATTATCTCGGCTAAAATCTAGGCATTTACAACTTTCTTCTGTCTATAAGTGTGAAAAAAGGAAATGAGATTAGTTGGGCCTGATAATTTCTTGTTGAAGTCAAGCTGTCTCTTTGTGATCATCATTTTCTTTTCAAGATATTCACTGACCATCCATTTAATGATACACTCTATAGTTTTACTAGGGATCAAAGTAAAGTTTAGTGACCCAGAGTTTACAGATTTTTTTTTTCTTCCTTTTATTGAAAATGGGACAGCCCTTGCCCTTCTCAGGTCTTGTGGCTATTCTTACATTCTCCATGATTTTTCAAAGATCATTAACACTAGTTCAACAATCAAATCTAGTAGTGCTTTCATTGTCCTGGGATATAGTTCATGTGGTTGAGGTGACTGAAATTTATCAAGAGAATTTGGGTATTACTATCTCCCTCTCTTATTATGTTCAAGTACACTGCTACATTTTTCTGTTTATATTGCTTTTCTTACATAAAGATGTGAACATTATGGATTTTTTCCCCTAGCAGTATGACTTAGCAAAAGGAACACAGGACTTCGAAGCTGAGGATCTGGGTTTAAATCTCAGCTTTGTTACTTACTATCAGTGAAACTGTGGGCAAGTCACTTAACCTTTCTGGGCCTCAGTTTCCTTATCTATCAAATAAGGGGTTAGACAAGAGGACTCTAAATACCATTCTTGTTCTAAACCCATAATCATGTGATGTAAGATGATTGTGAATTTTGGAACACTATAATCTCCAAAGAATCAAAGTTGTAGGTTACTCAAAGGTCACCTAGGGAACTGCATGGTGGGTGTGAGTAGGATGTAGCTTATTTCCAGTGAGGCTCTGTACATAAAAAATGGGGGAAAAAATCTCACTCAGGAAATAGAAATTCACAAAAAGAATATGGGCTAATCATGTAGTGAGACTGAAGAATGAAGAGCTCGAAAGCTGTACTAATTTCTATCGAACATGAAAAAGGTCTTCAGGAAGACCTCTACCCCACTGAGTAGAGCCTTTGTGGCATATCTGTAAAGGAACATCAGTAGGAATCCTGCTAGATGAGAATGCGTAAATGTGTTGTGATCTGCACCAATGGAGGGGATGGAAATCCACCTTGATGAAATCATAGGTGTATTGAAATCTTCGTTACCTAATCACAGAGCAGTAAGACTGGGGAACCTCTGACATTCATCTTGATTTTATCTACCTTTAAGATAATATTTTTCTGATCATTGGTTGTGCTCAGGGAATAATTTTCAACTTGAACTGTAATACTATTCAGAGAGAAACTCTCCAGGATTAAGAACTGTGGAAGAAACTGTGAACAATGGTTAAAAAGTGACTCACTGTTTCAAAGGACAATTAATTGTTCACATCACTCCGAAATGCATCTGTCAAGTGAATGGGCAAGTATGAACTCCGTCCCCTACCTATTCCTCATACTCCTGAACTTAGATATTACTGCATACCCAAATCTATTAAGCCTCACTCCTCTCCTTAATCTTTTATCTTTCCCTTCCTTTCATTTTCTGTCTTACTTCATCTTTTTCTCAGTCTCTGTCTCTGTCTTTCTCTGTCTCAGATAAATTCACAGGAATTGGAAAGGATGCTAGATGTCATTTTATCCACCAGTTCTTCAGACAAGTAAACTGAGTCCAAGACAGTTAAAGCGATTTGCCTGAGGTGTTGCAGGTAACATGTAACACAACCAGGATTTGAATTCAGGTCTTCCAATTCCAAATATAGCTTTCTATCTATAGATAGTACCATGATACTTCTTTCTCTTCTCTCTTCTACTTTATCCCCTTCCTCAACTTTCATTTCTCTATCTTTGTCTTTCTCAAATGGATTTGTGTTTATTTTCTATTTATCCTATTACTTTCTCCACCTCCTCCACACTCCATTCCTTTCTCATTTTGCCTCTCTCTCACTCTCTCCCCTCCTCTTCTTACATAATAGCTCGCATTTTTAGAGCCCTTGAAAGTTTACCTCCATAAAAGTCTTGCTCCAGCTTCATTATGGATTGGAGGTGAGCCTGGGCTCCTGCAGGCTGCAGAAATGGAGTGCAAGTGTTTACTTTTTAAGGTGGATAAACCTCAAGGACAGAGCAGTGCCAGACTGTTTTTTGTCTGAGGACCTGACCTAGTTGTAATGGAGAGCTTCATCACCAGACTGGTCACAGGGTAAGGAATGTTCTGGTCACAGAAACTCTCAAAGACTTTCCATTGGGACTTGAAAGAGTTTTGATCTGGGCCAGTAAAATGAATGTGTCCAGTTGTTTCCAGCTCTTTGTGACTCCATTTGGGATTTTCTTGGCTAAGATACTGGAGTGGTTTGCCAATTCCTTCTCCAGCTCATTTTCCAGATGAGAAACTGAGACAGACAGAATTAAATGACTTGCCCAGGATCACACAGCTAGTAAGTGTCTGAGGTTAGATTTGAACTCAGAATGATAAATATTCCTAACTCCAGACCTGGCACTTTTTCCCCTGTACCACCTATTCAATGAAGTGAAAATATAGAGGAAACTGCAGATTCCCATAGTCTTTTAAGGTTTACAAAATATTCTCCTTACAACAACCCTTTGTGTCAGGTATTAGGAATGTTATTAACCTTATCTTACAGATGAGGAAACTGAAGCTGATTTGCCCAAGGTCCTACATGTCTACAATTCAAATCCAAGTTTCCCAATTGTTCCCACCCCTCGGTGTTTCCTCTGGGCACAACTTATTCCCATGTCATTCCACTCCAATAAGCTCCTTTGTTCCCTTAGATCACACGTCAATTACTCTGGCATTTTCACAGTCTGGCTCCTACCTCCCTTTCCAGCCTTTTTATATATTATTCATTCCCCTTCAAACACATGATGATCTAACCAAAATGGCCTTCTTGCTTTCTTTACTCATAGTACCCTATTTCCCTTCTTCTTGCCTTGTACAGGCATGGAATGCATTTTGTCCTCACCTCTACGTCTTCAGTTCTGTTTTGTTCAAGACTCAGTTCAAACACCACCTTCTGCAGGAAGGCTTTCCTGATCTGTTTACCTCTTAGTATCATTTCCCCAAATTATTCCATTTTGTGTATACACATATATACATAGGCATGTATGTATATACATACACATTTGTAGATATACACACATATATACACAGGAGCTAGGTCCTCAAGGGCATAAAATGTTTGTTTCACTTGTGTGTTTATTGCATATTGCCCAGCACTTAGTAGGTGGTTAATAAATACTTGCTAATGATGCTTTCTCTACCCCTTATCAGGTTTTCTTGCTTTTTTACGTAGTCTCCCCAGCAACCCACATTTTAGGCTCCTTCTTTCCCTTTGGTTCTGCTCTCACACTCGTATCCTTGTTCCTTCCTTTCTCTTCCCTACCATTTTTTCCTTCTCTTTAGTTTCCTTAATATGGACACAACACAGAACCAAAATATATCATTAGTATTTGTTTTTCCTCATAAAATAAAGCATTATGTTTCCAGTTCTTAATTTAAAAAGCGGCAGAACTGCACTATTTTTCACTCTGGGGGAAAAAAACAATTAAATTTAAATTGCTTTGTATATGTCCTTCAATTATTTTTCTCTGACCAGTGATCCTTGTCAGAATAAAGTTTCTATAATCCTGCAGAGCAGTATCTGCTTAAGGTTTTGCATCGATAATTAAGATTCCCAAGGTTTGTGTGAAGTCCCATTTAGTCAAATAGTTGCTTGGGGTGGAAAGTGCCAAAACCTGGTTTGGCTTCTGGGTAAGGTCTGGGAGTGATAAGATATCTTGCCATAATATCATGGGGACTTTTTGAAGGCAGGGACTGTATCTGTTTAACTTGAAGGTATAGAATTTAGTATGACATCATGCACAGATATAAGGGGCTCTGAAGATGTCAATAATTTACTTTTTTTCTGGTCACTCTCTATAGGCACAACACAAAGTGCAGAGTTTTCATTGTGGATTAGAACCAGAAAAGCTGTGGCATCAAACTTAAATAGAGAAGGAGGTCATTAAAGATACCTTAAAAAAGATCCCCCCTAGCACGCATATTGACTTACAAGACCATAAATTAGCATTATTTATGTTCTATTGCATTTTTATATATTTTGTTAAATATTTTCCACTTACATTGTGGGCCACCACTGCAGTACAGAATACAGTCAGGTAGATATGTTTTGATATTTTAAAAAGCTATTATAAGTCCCTTTAAACTGGCCAGTGGAACAGAAGACCTACTGAAACCCCATAGCTGCTTCTCCTTCAGCTTCTCAGGTGCCAGACCCCTTCTGTCTTCTGATTACCCCAGTTGCCATCAGACACATTGAGTCTCTGAATGATTTCCTGGTTTTCAAATGGGAGGGAAAAACCTCAGTTTATATGGTATTGATTCATCCTCTTTAATCTTCCTTTCCCCCTTCCCACTCACAATATACAAAAGAGGACATAGATGAAGATTTTTTTTCCTCTCTCCCAGAATAGGAAGGAGGACTCACCTGGTATTTCCACTGGGAAGAGGGAAAGAATTTTTATTACAAACACAGGAATCCAGCAGATGGCATCAGAGAACACGATAAAGAAGAAACGATTGGCCAGAGCTATGTCCCTTCCAATATGGGACCTCACGTTGGATGTCTGCAGGGCTGTTTTTTGAATGGAACAGAACATGCTGATGTAGGAAAACATTATGAGGAGGAAAGCCAGCAAGTTCACACCTGGTGGGGAAAAAGCACAGATCTGAACACCTTGCTGCTATCAGACCACAGTGCAAGCAATGGGGTATTTTTAGAGGTGCTGTTAAATGGATCTGCTAAGCAGGTAATGCAGAGAAGTATGTCCTCTTTCAAAAAACCACAGTGCCATGCAGAGAAAATCCAGAGTTAAGAGGATATATTCTGAATCGTCTCTCCACAGATAGGAGATTATCAAATTAGAAGGAAAAAAAATTTCAAATACAACAACCTTCTATGAGGGGATTTATTCCAAGATGCTGCAGTTTAAATCTAGGGGCCTCATGAAGTGGGATCTGCCCTATCACAATTAGAAGAGAAAGATTTTTAAGGTCTTTGGAGCTCCAGACTTTTTCCACTATGACATTGTAAAATTCAGATTGCATTACCAAAGTGAAAATGGAGACATATCAATTATTGGAAATATTCCCCCACAAATGTAAGTGACGTTCTAGAAAGAAAGTACCTTATTAAGAATCATGACATGGCTGACTTTAGAGCTGCTGTTGTTTTGTAAAGAGTAAACAACAACCCTTCATTTCCCTTGTCCTTGAAAGTGCCTAGTACTTGAGTGTTTGGAAAATTGTATTCTAAATCTCATCGAGGTTGTCTGAGGGACAAGGGGCTCACATAAGTTGGCAGAGTTCCCAGGTGAATTGCTTTAGCTCACAGTCATTGTTGATAAACATGAAAGCAAAGAATGCTACGGATCAAAGAAACGTCACATAGAGCTCCTATATTTAATATGAAAGCTTTTTTAGTACGCCTTCAGCTATTTTCAGCACTAAATTTCTACAATAAAACACTTAATAAAATATTTCATCAGCATGTATCAAGCATTTTTATTAAAAACAGAGTATTGGCACAATATAATTTTACTTAGTAATGAGCATGAATGAACCTTGCCAGAAATTCATAACATTTGTGGAAAAATTAAAGTCAAGTGGAAAATATAAAACATAATTTACCTAGAAAAATGCCAAGAGAATACCCTTTGCTTCTGAAATCTTCTGTTTGGTCATAGAGTGGAAAACACACCCCATTTTTTCCATAGAAGTTTCCAAAAAACTCCTCACTCCAAAATGGAATAATAGCCATTAAGAAGCCAGCAATCCAGATGCATATAAGGATGATCATCGTCTGGCGTTTTCCTGGACGAATATTACTGAAGGGAAAGACGATGACTACATACTTCTCTAAAGTCAAATATGTCAGCAGCAAGACGGAGACCTCTGTGGATAACATGGCTAGAAACCCCATGAGGCGGCACTGTAAACTCTCCATCCACAACAAAGCATACTTCTGGTATTGTCCTCTATATTTTATGTCAAAGAATCCAATGAAAAACAAGTAAACTCCCATTAGGCAGTCAGCACCTGTTGAAGGATTTCAATAATGTCATATGTTAGTAGTCATTCCATAGCCTATAATCTCAGCTACTGGGGAGGTTGAGGTTAGGTGATCTCTTGGGCTCAGGAGTTCTGAGTTTCAGAGTGCAAGGCTCATCAGGCATCTGCACTACATTTGGCATTATTGTGATGAGTTCCCAGGATCAGGGAGGTCATCAGGTTGCTTAAGGAGAGATGAACTAGCCCAGGTCAGAAATAGGGTTCCTGTGCCAATCAGTAGCAGGACTGACCAGTGAGTAGCCCCTGAACTTCTAGCTTGAGTGAGCTGGGGAGGCTCAGGCTTAAAAAACCCCCCACAAAACTAAATTAAATTAAAAAGTAGTAAGAATCCATTTCCTTATAGCCATCGATCTAGGTCTACTTCCTGAATCCTATAATTTTGACTAGAAATGAGGAAATATTATTGAACACTTGAACGAGTTTCAGAGAGAACTCCCTTTCTAGATTTCTTTTTTTAATCCCATAAGTTCTTTTAAACAATTTAGATTAAATCTATGATTTTATTGGTATAGTGAAGACTCCATGAGGAAACTTCCTCCACTACTATAGATCTGATGTCTAATTTAGAGATGCAGAGATCTGCCTGTGGCACTGAGACTTGTCTAGGGTCTCGCAAGCAGAGCCCAGGTCTTCTTAGCTTGGAGGCTGGTTCTCTATCTATCATATCTTGTTGGGCTTGCCATAAAAATCCTATTAAAAGCTGCAACTGCTTAAAATGGATATTAAAATGAAAAAGCAATGGAGAGGCATTTGGTATGTTTTAATTGGCTGAGATGTGTTATAAATGACAAATTACAGCAGAGAAGTGACTCAAAAGGGTGTCATCAGAGATGTATGTAGATGACCAAAAAAGACAGGCTGTCACATGAAGATAAGGTAACGGACAGATAGCCTGCATGATTCACTGAAATCCTCAGGATGTCCTCAGAACTCAAGGAAAACTCCCAGAACATTGGTGCAGTGGAATCCCTGCAGTAAACTTGTTGGAGAATATGGACAAGAGACAGCTCTGATAAGCAGGTTTGGAAGGTTTGTAATCTCACGTCGCTAGAGGGAGTAGCTGCACTGATGAGATCGTAGGAACATGCTCTAGAGCTGGAAGGGACCTCAGATGCCATCTGGTCTAATCCTCTTTTATAAAACAGGAAACTAATGTCATCTCGAGGTGAAATGTCCAAGGTCATGCAGGGATTTAGGCAGAGGCAGGATTTGATCCAAGGACCTATGACTCCAAAACCATCACTCTTTCCACTGTACCATGCTCCTTCCCACAAATCCCCTGAAGTGCACGACTGTTTTCTTTAGTATTTGTCTAGCAGATTTTATATCTGTATAATTTCCATTCATATTTTCAGAAATATATTGGGCCAAATCCCACTTCTGACATTTGGTAGGAAAGGCAAAGGAACAAGCATTTATTGTGTCATATTATCCATGTTTTATTATATTTTTATTTTGTTAAATATTTCCCAATTACATCTTAATCGGGTTTGGACTTTGACAGCATTGTGGGCGTTGTCTGTGACTGTATGACAGCTGCCCAAGGACACTCTAAAAGCCTAAAAATAGGAACTATTGTTGTAAATGAGGGTCTGATGAAAGGACTGCTTTTACATAAGGGAGGTAGCACAGTGGAAGGAGATCAGAATTTAAATCCTGCTTCAGTTACTTAACTAGCTGAGTGGTCCTGGATGAATCACTTAGCCTCTTCTAGACTCAATTTTTTCATCTATAAAATGGGAATAATGATAACACCCACCTCACAAAGTTATTGGGAGGATCAAATAAGATACTATAAGTAAGCACTTTGAAACCTCAAATTATGACATAAATGTTAGCTATTATTATTATTATAATACCTTACTATACAATATCCTCCCATAGCCCCTCAGATGACCCATCTTTTCTATCTAATCCCATTTTGTACTAGTGGGACTCATTGGATCACAGAAAGCACAGGAGATGTTCCAATTGCTATAAAGCATGGCATTGATATGGTGATCAAATCCAAGATTTATAATTTATGCATGAATTCCATTTGTTGTGGATTTCCAGGTTATCTTCAATACAATCCCCAAAGAGCTAGAGTTTGAGTCTAATCAAACCCAAACCCCACTTACAGCACAGAATTTTGATGGACATAGCATGGGTCTTATTTTCAGCTCTGATGAAAGACCTCATGCCAATGACAAACAGATTCCCGAAGCAGGTAATGAAAGCTATAACCCAGACAAATATCCTCAAGATGTTGTTAGCCAAGAGGTCCTCATATGAAGAAATACCATCAGTCAAAGGTACACATATTCTCACGTGGGGAGCATAGGAGCAGTATCGAAAATTTTTGAAATAACTGAAATCAAAAGAAAAAAACAACAACACAGTAGCTGTTAGTATAGATCAAGGCTGTAATCTGCCTGCTTGATATGTGGTATCATGGACTTTTTTCTTAGGGAGTCCAGACCTGTGAAGAGTTCCCTGCAAATCTGAAAATTCTTCATTGATGGAGATCATCACCTTACCTTCAACTCATAGACTTGCCTGGGTCAAGGAGAGATTAAAGGAGACATATCTGTGATCACTGTTATCAGAGGTAGTCTTTGAATTCAGATCTCCCTAACTCTCAGGCTGATTGATCTTCTATATCTGATTTCATTTCATCATAAGATCATAGATTTAGAAATGGAAGGAACCTTAAGAGGCTGTGTAATGCAGCCCCCTCCATTTTCTAGTTGAGGAAACTGAGGCTCAGAGATAAGTAAATTGCCCAGCTAATAACTGTTTGAGGCAGGATTAGAACCCAGGTCTTCCTAACTCCAAGTCTTGCACTCTATTTACTTCAACATTTTAAATTCAGTATATAACATTCATGTAATACCTTACATAGAGTGCAGGAATTAGAGTCAAGAAGACCTGCTTTCAGTTTGTCCCTCTGACATTCACCAGCTATGTCACCATGAGCAATTCACATCTTTTCTGAACCTCATACAACTGTTTAAGACTTAAATACTAAATAATAGGCCTGGATGGGATCTGCCTTGGTAGAACCAAATTCTTGATGTCTTAATGTATTCATCTAATACTTGTACTTGACAACAAAGCTACTTATTTACCTCCACCCTATAATTCTAAGCAATGTTCCTCTATTATCGATGACCTGCCTAAAGTACATAGGAACTAACAGATCTTCTCAAGGTGCCTTTGGTGGAGTGAGGATTCAAAGGCTAAGGGGAATCTAATTTACTTATCCATACTGCCTAATTCTGTCACGTAAGGACAGTAGATTCTCATGATGAGGCTGATCCCTAACCAATATTTGAGAATTTGAGAAGCACAAAGAGATGGCTCCTTTGTAAAGAGCTCGTCATTACAAGTTAGGCATTTGCATTTAGATATGCACCTTACATTAAGTTTAATATCATCAATGCACTCACTTTAAGGATGCTGCCTTTTTTCCTTGACACTGACAGGGTAGAAAGTCCTCTGAGAATAGGAAAAGTCTGGGGCTGAGAAGAAATGTCCATCTTAAATATTGATTTTGGGATCAGGGCCTTGAAGGATTTAAATAAATTAGGGGAGGGGAGAGAGAAAGGTTGCGTTTAGATTGCTATATCTATGTATTTTCTAGGTAGAAGCTGGGGGCAGGTACATCTGGCTCATACACACCCACCAAACTCATGTCTTGAATTTTCTCATATATCATCCTGTCTATTTTCATTCAGCCCCTATCCTGAGTTCATCATTTCCTGGCAACCTTCTTCTAAATTTCCTCATCTGCCGACAGCTTTAAAAAGTGCTTCCCATATCGGTCTTTTGGGGAGCAATGATTAATGTGGGCACATAGTGTGCAGAGCTGTATATTAGGAGGCTTGGGATGGTCTGCACAAACCCTTGTCTCGGGAATTTTACAGTTTGATTGCCTTAAACATATCGAGATTAAAGGACTTTTTGTATTTGCTTGGTTTCCTTTCTCTCCTTTGTAGCCTCTAACAAACAAAATTTTTCCTCTTGGCTCTTTTATAATCCCTGTATGTTAATCCAATCCAGTAAATCGTAAGTCTGCTGAGTTCAAGGACTTTTTTGTGTGTGTGCCCCATAGTTGACTGACACACAGTAGGCCTTTAACACTGGCTAATGCATGATGAATTAAATTGAATCGAATAGATCCTGCCAGATGGCTTTTTCTTTGGTTAATTTCCCTCACCAATGTGATTTTGCTGACATTGGAAGATGGAAACATTTAGAGGGGGAAATGGACGGTGGAGGTGTTACAGCAGATTCAATGCAAGGAATCAAGGACTCCAGCAGCTGGAACACAGAAAAGGCCAAGAAATAAACTGTTAATTGTTATGCCATTATCAACATGATGTTCGGGTCAGCGTTTAAAGTGGCAATGTCATCTAGTTCCAAGAAGTTTGCATTCCTGAGAAGATACCACATTCTGCCTGCAACAAGAAGTATTCACCTGACGAAGCTTTAGCAAGAGGAACCTAACCTAAAGTCATAAAGTAACTTAATTGTTAGGAAACCACACTATGGCTTTAAGGATTGCAAAGCAATTTACATACATTCACTCCATTCCGTCTCAGTGCTTCTAACTGTGTGACTATGGGCAAGTCAGTTTGCTCATCTGTTAAATGGTGAAAATAATATCTCTGATACCTACTGTAAACCATGAGGTGGATACTACAGATTCGATTATCATTATTTTAGAGACTGAGAAATTATTTGGCCAGTCCAAAATCAATAGCCAATAAATATCAGGATTGGAACCCAAGTCTTCTTGATTATCTCTCCGATGCTCCAGCTGGTACAATCTTGGACGTGAGAGGGTTGAGTAGGTGATCTCTTGAGAAGCAGTGTTGTGCAATGGAAAGTGTATTGGACTTCTTGTCAGAGGACTAGGGTTTAAATCCCTAGTCTGCTACTTTCTACATATATGACCTTCGGCAAATTACAACCTTTCTGGATCTCTGCTCTTCTTCTGTAAGATGAAGAGGTTAATCTAGCTGGTCTATGATTCCTTCTGGCTCTAAATCTCTGATCCCATATGACCATAAACAACATATTTTCCATCTTGTTTATCTGGTAAATTCTGATCTTCCTTTTATTTCTTTCCATTTTTACATAGGTAATTGCAAAATTTTTGAAATGATGAACATGTATAATACCTTGCTAATGAGAGTTGATTGTGTTAAGTGGCATTGATGCCATTTACATAGTACACTTCACCCAAAGAACTTAATTCATTCCAAAGTATTGTAATGGTGAATTTTCTCTATCACTAGCAGTATCAACACATGGAATTCATATAACATCTTTTTTCCTCAGAGCTCCCATTTAGAGCAGTCAATTGCTCATCCATGTGAGGGGAATTAATTTTTCTAGTTCACCTGAGCAGTGTTTAGCCTGTGACCTCATCTCATGTAATGTGTGACACTGAGATGCCTCCCCATATTTAATGGACCTCAGATGGATGAACATCTTGTATCCAAATAGAAATTTTCTTGCTCGTGGTAAAATTGAACTCCTTTTGAACAGGGTCCAAATATTACAAAATTAAAAAGCTCTTAATGAAAAATATTTTTCTTGCATAGAAACACAATGCAATTATAAATAGGAGACATAACTCATGTGAACATTTTAAAATATTTCTACCAAATTTACCTTTAATATATACAAATACACAATACATACGTACATACATGTGAGAAAGGTTCCTCATGTGTTGAAACATTCTTGTGTTTATATTTGGAATCTCTATCTTTTCCAGGTCCCTGAAAAATATGGTTAGCATACTTACTAGCTGATGAATTAGAATTAGAATTTGAAGTGATTTCTAATTTTTTTTTCTTGTTTTTGATGGTCACAAACTTTATAGTTCACTGAATGAAACATCCCAAAGTTACCAAGTTAATATTATACTATAAAGAAACCACCTAAATTAATGTTTGTATATATATATATGTATATATGCACAAATATATATACAGATGACTATTGTGTACATATACCTGCACACACACAAGATCGTTATGTTTCTGTACATGTTTATTTATTAAGCTTATGTTTGTAGCTGTTGTAAGCATGTCCAATTCTGCTCCTGTGGAATCTCTGGCCTGCTCACTTAAAAGCAGAATGATATGACAGCAGCATTTTTATACACTTCTTTTGATAGCTTCTTTTTAAAATCTATTTTTTCCATTTCTTCTGATTACAATCAGTAGAATGCAATCCTCTTCAGAGTAGAGACCATTTTGCATTCTACTTTTTCTCTTCCATGCCTAGCACAATGCCTGACATATAATAGGCAGTTAACAAATGCTTATTAAATTAAAAAGTTTCAACAACTTCTCTGCATCATTGGCCATGTAATTTATTGGGGAGGAGGGAGTGGAGGTGTGTGAGGGATCAGTGCAGAAGGTTCTGAGATAACCAGGACTTGTTACTTTTCCATCGGTAGGAAAGTGAAGTGAAGTGAAGGTGGTAAGGTGGCTGAGTTCCAACTTCTCCATCTCTTTTTGTGTTACGTTTCTACATTAGCAATAATCCAACATAGGTGTTAGAAATAGCCCTAATCGAAGATTACAGGGATCTCCTGAAATCTCCGCAAGATTCCAAGAAACCCTTGACATAGTAAGGTTCAGAGGGTTTAGGGTATAGATTCCAGAAAAACAATTTATCTAGTGTGCCTCTTCTCTATAAATTGTCCTCTGAAAACTGACAGCTATCTCTTACGTAGCTTATTTGTCCGGGGGTTTCCACTCCCACTTCCAAATGTGTGCAAAGGGAGTCACTATGGAATAATCGATGTAGAAAATTCCTAAAGCCATTCTTCAGTTAAGGATGGGAAGTTGTCAATCAAAAGAGGCAGAAATCTTCCTTTAAAAAAAGACTTGATTTAGATAAAAGAGCCTGATTCTCACTTTACCTATACTTTACCCCATGTAAAGATGTCTTTTTGCCCAGTTAGAAAGATCTAGTTCAATCAATTTGATTCTTTTAAAGGCAGAAATGACTTCTAACAGAGCTATTCAGTTTTAGCTACCGCATAATGACCCAATCCCTCTGACTTCTAGGCCTGCATGGGGTCCTATTCAACTCCCCACCCCTGCAAAAGAAATCACTAGATTTTTACTGATGAGCAAACAGTCTTGCACACATGAATGGACTCCTGGGGAGAAGAGGAAAAAGTTGCTTTTCATTAAGCTCATGATTTCTTCTCTGTTCAGAGACTTGTAAATTCTTGGGCCCAGATCCAGCTTTAATTTCTGATAAAGCCTTCCAAAGGCTGGCCCTTCCTCTGTGTCATCGACAGATTTAGCAGTGCATTTATTGTTAACTGCTGTGTTTAATAAGAACTATAGAGCATGAGTTTGGACAGACTTCAAGAGATAGCGGAGGATAAAAGGGTCTGGTGCGCTATGATCCATGGGATCATGAAGAATCAGACACAAATGAAAAACAACAAAAAGAGTCATAGAGAATGCCTGGTGACATTGAGAAGTTAAGTGATATGCCAGGGTCACACCACCTGTCTGATGAACATTCCCTTTCCCAATCCTCATTCTTCCATAAGATTTGTCTTCTCCTATTAGCATGTAAGCTTCTTGAGGACAGAGATTATCTTGATTTTTCTAATTGTATCCTAGCAGCAGTGCATGGCCTATAGTATGTGCTTTTTTCATTCATTCTTTCATGTTTCAGAGTCAGGACCTAAGCCCAGATCTTCTTGGCCCTAAAGCCAGCTGACTTTCAATAAGAACTGCAGAGAAATGAAAGATGCAATCTTGAAGATAGATGCAGGAATGCATCCAGCTTACATAGTATCCTATGGGTCCTACTTTATGGAAAGAAAATTTCACAGATCAATAACCCTTTCTGGGAAAAGAGAGAGGGAAATAAAAGGATGCACAGAAGAGTTGTAAGGTCCTCACTATTTTAGAAACCCCTTGAGCACAGGGACTGTCTTTTGCCTCTTTTTCTGTCTCCAGAGCTTAGGACAATGCCTGGTACATAGGCACTTAATAAATATTGATTGATTGTTAGCATAATTTGAAACCTCCTTCAGCTGAGCTTTTAGAAGGCTAGAAAATGGCAGTTTCTTAATTTTCATACACATAAAAATTCTGTTTCTCTTATTGACTGAAAAGAATGAGGAATGTACTATACGATGAATAATCGACACTTCTGCAATGTGTTGTGGAAAGGAGGAGGTAGTTTATTTTTAGTATTCTGAAATTATTACATTTTTCATTCTATTTTGTGAAATTGTGCAGTGTTTTCTACCTGAACTTGATCTTCAGGAACACTTCCTACAATATTTTATAGGTTGTGAGAAATAGATTTTAGGGGGTCAATAAATCCTAGATGATAATAATACCCTCATTATTGCTTGTCAATCAATGAAAGGCTTAACAGTCATACAGATATGAAATACCCACTTAAAGGGCATGTTTTCCCAGTTAAAATAGCATAGCCTCAGTAATCATGAGGAATATATTAGAATATTTCACTTACAGAGACTGAAGGTATCTCAGGCTTTCAAAGTGGTCTTCATCAAGATAAGAAAGTGGATTGTAAGACAGATTTCTAAAATAGAGAAAAAGCAGAAAGCAAAAAAGAAGGCATGTTACTATTTAGAAAGTGCAACATGAAACCATTAAATCTTATTCTGAAGGAAAAAAGTTGCTACTTACAGTTTTTGTAGAACTTTCAGTTCTTTAAAAACATGGTGGGGTAAGTCCATGATCTTGTTGTCAGACAGATCCCTAGCAGAGAGAGTGAGAAACCATGACAATTAGATTGTCTTTAAATTGCATTTAGAACAAATATGGTATTCTCTGTGTTGGCATCATAGTTCCATTGGACACAACGCAAAATTTGAATCTTACCTGAAATGACTTTTACTTAGTACTCTACAACATGGTCTTTTGAACGAACTCAGTTAGTTTAATTAAATTATGGTCTCCAGAGTCTGAGGACCTGAGTTCAAATCACACTTGAGATACTACCTATGCCACCTGTTTTCCTTGGACTCTAGTTTCCTCATCTTTAAAATGATGAGGTTGAATCAGGGTTCTAGAGAAGTGATGATAAAGCATGTTACCCACTTATTGACAGAGGTGGTGAACCCAAGAGGAGGAATAAATCATGTTTTTGGGCCCTTTCTAGATTTATTGTGAGGGATTTCTTGTTCCTCTTTCTATTTTTTTCTCCTCCGTTGGGGGTATGATAGGTAGGGATAAGGTAGAAAAGGAAAGAAAAAGAAAGAAAAGGGGGTCGTTGAAGCATTTTTTTAAAATCACAGAAATGTATGGAAGACCAGAAAAACAAGTAGGAAACTTTGAAAGTTACATGTTGAATTTATTTAAAAGACAAGCAGAGTCCATGTAACAAAGATCTCCAGTTTCATGTAGAATCTTTTTTTTCTATTATCCTATGTATTTTTGTGTTTGTCCTTCATTTTTGAAGAGGACCATGCTATCAGGGAGATGATGACATGACTTGCAGTTGACTTTGGTATGAGTGGGGAAGGGCTGTGCAAGGTCACCAGCCTCACTTTCTCCCTCAGAGCCATCTGGGTCCGGTGGTCAGATATTTATCAGGACCACTGGAGATGGCCCAGGATGCCATGGGAGACCTTTGCCCTTTTAGTCTAAGGCCTTTTCAGGTTCTCACTTTGAGTGAGATAATGCCCATTCAGTGAATAGGCCTCTTTAAGTAGTTACTCAGGGGATGGCCCCTTTAATAAAAAAATAAATCAAACTGGGAGGGGAAGACCCTCAGGGTTCCTGGTCAAAAGAGAAGCAGTTACTATTTAGTATTTATTCTAACTCTGTGCTAGGAGGGCAGGGACCTCTTGTCCAATCTATTAGTTCCAACGTATTGTCCAGTCTATTAGCTCCAGAGTGAACTGGGCTTTGTCTTTGAGAAGGAAACACAACCTACGTATGAGGCATACCAGGAAATGCCTGCTTTATTTGGTGTTTATTAAGTTCATAATCTAAATAAGTGATATCTACAACATATAATATGGACAAACATACATGCATATGAATGAATAAATACATAAAAATGAGTGGTTGAATTGCATGGCTTCAGAGGATCCTTCTGGTACCAAATATATGATTCTTTAATCATTATGACCTCACTCCCTCAGACATTTGCCCTTTTTGCTTGGCAGTTACTCAAAGACAGACATGATCTTTATGAATTCAAATATGGTCAATCCAGTTTACCATTCCTCTCCACCAAATCATGTTTATTACTTCTTTCAGGATTCAGTTCAAACTATCTCCTAAGAAGTTTCTCTCCTGACTAATCCTACCTGATGTGGTCTATGTTTTGCTTTAAGGAACCAAATTGACAAACCTCTTATGCCTAGCTTGAGACTATGTATACATACATACAAATACACACACATGCATATATATATACACACATACATACATACACATATACACATATATAAATATGTATATATTCATATATTCAGTACTTCATAAATATTAGCTGACTTTATTCGGGATGCCTATAACTCCTGTCTCATCAAAAGCAGCACCATTCTTCTCATTATTTGGAAAAGGTTGCCATTCACAAGTAGAGTTAGGTGGTAGATGATCTGTGGGATTTTTGTCCTGATAAAATAATCCACAGAACATGAACCATTGGAATCTTCTCTGGTTATCATGAAGGAGTGGTTGAGGGGATGGAACGAAATTAGGATAGAAAAGGAGGAAGTTCTGTATCCTCATCCCCAAAGGTCACATAACAGAGAAATTGCTAGTTATGGCTCTGTCAGAAATATCTTACTCACTTTCATCCATGTTGTAGTTGTTCTCAGTGGTATCCAGCTCTTCATGATCTTATTTGGGGTTTTCTTGGCAAAGATACTAGAGTGTTTTGCCATTTCCTTCTTTAGTTCATTTTATAGATGAGGAAACTGAGGCAAACAGCATTTAAGTGACTTGCCCAGGGTCACACAACTAGTGAATGTCTGAGGCCAGATTTGAACTCAGGAAGACGAGTCTTCCTGACTGCAGACCTGATACTAATTCACTGAACCACCTGGCTTCCCGCTTGCACTCATATCTCTCTATTCACTGGTTGTGGGGGTGGAGATGGAATATTCCTTGCTTCCCATGGCTACTTCTAGACTTTTTCTGTATGTGCATTGTGTCCTCCTTTAAGGTTCATGTTTTTCAAATTTATTATCCAAACTGGCTCTTGAGGTCTGCTATCTACTGATCCCTCCAGGACGTTGTTCTTCCTTCCACAACAAATTCACTACCTGACTCAAAGACCATCTCTCTTCCTCAATCCCTTCCTTCATTCTAGGGGAGTTCAACATAAATAACCTTACTTCAGACTTTTAAATCTACTCAATTCAGATGGTCTTCCCATCATCCACAAGTGTTTTACTTCCTTGTTCACTAAATCTGAAATTCTTTTATCTGATCACAATCTTCTATCATTCTATTTTTCCCCATATCTTAGAACCTCTAACCCTGTTCTTGATCTTTACCTTGACCTGTTAGTTTTTTATTTTGCAGGGGTTTCTCTCCGCTCTGGTTTTACTATTCTCCTTTTTCCTTTCCTAACTCATTGGTCAATCAATTCAACTCTACACCATCCTTTACAATCCAATCCTTTGCCCCCTTCCTTGTCTTACCATTGATCATGCTTTACCACACCAAAACCTCGTGTTACTACCATCTTGTACTGTTGTCATTCGTGTTCATGTGCTGCTTAGTCAATGGTCAACAAACTGACTATTGACTGACTGACTGACTGCCAACATCTGCTGTCTTCACTTATATTCACATACTATTGAATGGAATGAGGAAAAAAATCATGAAACCATCCTAATTGTGTCCACTCCAAATTTATGTACATGATCTCAAATTTGTTCTCTTGCAGCAAGACAATCTTTTTATACCTCCCTAATCATTTCACAATCCCACCCACCACACAAACATTCTTGTCTCTCCTCAAATATCTCACAGTATCCTCTTCCCCCACTTTCTCACTTCATACTTTACCAAAAAAATAAATGAGGTCATTCACTGAAGGCATTGCAAGTATGGTAGACACTTGTGCCCCCATCCTGGCTGAGATGACCCCTGGAACTTCACCTGTTCCTCAGGCAGTTCAAAGGATTTTCTACAGCAAATATACTCTGAATTCTAGTTCCCAACACATATTCTTGTGAGTACCTCTGCTTCCCAATAAAAGAGAGAATGAAGGCCTAATGGAAGAGATTATCTATCTTATTAAGCTTACTACCTGCTTTTTAAACCTGTCCTAAACATAATTTGTTCTTGGTGTTCAGTCATTTTTTCTGTTGTGCCTGACTCTTTGTGAACCCCTTTGGGGTTTTCTGGGCAAAAATACTGGAATGATTTGCCATTTCCTTCTCCAGCTCATTTTACAGATGAGGAAACTAAAGCAAGCAGAGTTAAGTGACTTGCCCAGGATCACACAGTCTCTAAGTGTCTAAGGCCAGATTTGAACTCATGAAGAGGAGTCTTCCCGATTTTGGGTCCAGTACTCTATCTATTCACCACCTAGCTGTACATAAATATAATAGACAAAATCCTGTGTTTATTTTCATGGCAGATATTGATTACCTATACGACATTAGATTGGAATATTTCTAACAGAGCAATAACTAGAAATTTCTGTACCCAAGTCAAGGGGCAGTGATTGCTGACAGTGAAGCAGAAATGAGTGATATCATCTGGAGTGTCTCTATCAGGGTAGTTAGTGTGCCTTGGTACATGATAAGGTTTCTAAGCAGCTGAAGGATGTGTTCTAGGATAAGGCAACTATATAGGCCAATGGGGGTAGAAAAGGCAGGAGATGAAGTGTACCCTGGGATGGTGCAGTTCTAAAAATTTCTAAAAATTTCCATTCAGGGGCAACAGCCCTTAAGTCCAAACCTAGTTATGACTCTGATTTTGAATATCCAATGACCAATGGGACCATTGTCATTACTAAGGGAAAGGCAATGAGGACAATATGTTAGCAGCCCTATCAGTCACTTCAAATTCCTACACATACTACATACAATTTATTTTTATAAGTTTTAATATTTTCTTAGTAGTCACTACTACTTACAGTTCGCCTAAATTTTTTAATGAGGAAAAGGTCTTGTCTGGAACAAAATCAATTTGATTCCTAGGAAGAAACCTGAAAGACAGATCCCGAGTCATTACTGGTTATTTTGGTGTGCTCCCATAATTAGGCCATTCTGTAAACTGTTATAGATCCAAGATTAATGTAATGCTTCTTTTAGCAGTCCTATGGGGAAGGAGGCATCTCTAGATATAGAATACAAACAGTACTGCTGTCTTGTCTCCCACCAAGCGATGTTTGCTGTGAGGAGAACATCCATCATCTTCTCCCCCAGTAAATACTGCTAAATAATATATGATTCAATATATGGAGTATGATTGACAAAGGAAGGAAGCATTTGAATTTTGAACATTGATTATTTTGGTAATTGGATCTTCCCCAATGTAACCTCAAAGATTCTCAAATAAGAGAGCAGAACCACACTGATAGAGGTATCCTGGGGAAGATACTGCTCTTTAAGAGAAAGCGAGATAGAACAAAGCTGAGCCCACTCACCCCATCCTCTTAGGTACCAGCAAATTTTAAATTCTAAGTAACTTGTTTAGCATTTTCTGTTTCTTGTACTTTAGTTTTTCTTTCTTAGGTAAAGGAAGGAAGAAAGAATAGCAGGTAAAACTCACACCGTATCCTCCCCATTTCATATTTTCAGAGTAGCAGAAGTTATTATTTACACTTTGTAGGTGAAGGGCTCTCTTCTCATGCACATTTATATTAATGCCATGCAAAATGGCAAGAAGGGCTTTTTCTAGATATTTGGAGAAATAAAACTGAGTTCAAATCCAGATTCTTTTGGTTACTACCTATGTGAATCTGCATAAGTCATCTCACCTCTTTAAACTTCATTTTCCTGCTTTGTAAATAAGAGAGCTTGCACTGCATAGTGTGAATAGGACATTAGAAGTCAAGAAGCTTTGGGTTCAGGTGTCTCCTTAGGCATTTCTTGGCTGTGCGACTTTAGGTAAGTCACTTAACCTTGCTCACCCTTATCTGTAAAATGAAGGAGTTGGATTCAGTGACCTCTAAGGGCCTTTCCACTATTAAATCAATGATCCTGTGATCCTAGATATATAGGTTAAATCTTCTAAGTAATTACCACCAAGTAACCAAGTGGAATGGATTTCTAACTCATGTGAAGGTTCTTTTTTTTATTGTCACTGATGATAATAGTGATAGTAATAAAAGTAGTATTTTTGTGATAATTTTAGTGATATTTTTAGTGATAATAATAAAAGCAGGAAAAGCTAATAACAGTTAGCTTTTGTATAATGCTTTAAGGTTTACAAAGTGCTTTGCACAAATGACTTCATTTTATCCTTACAACAATCTGAAAGGAAGGTGCTATCATTATCCCCATTTTACAAATGAGGAAGCTGAGGCAGACAGAGATTAAGTGACTTGCCCAGGGTCACACAGCCAGTGAGTATTTGAGGCTGGATTTGAACAGAAGTCATCTTGACATTAGGTTTATCACTCTGTCCATCGTGCCACCTAGCTACCCACTAATGCTGCACTATCGCTAGCCTGAAAGGCAGAGAAAGACTGTGTGGTGAGAGTGCTTAAATGGTAGCCATGAAGATAAGAAGGGGGTTGTCTCCTCAAACTGTCAAAGTCCCACAGATCAGCTTGGCTGGGTTGGGGGCACAAACATTTGCCATACCTGCACTGCTCTTCTTGCTCCTCTCTGCCTCTGGGTTTCTGGCAAGATTCAGCTCAAGTTCCACTTTCTGCAGGCTGTCTTCCATAATCCCCTTTCCTATGAAATGCCTTCCCTCTGAAATGACCTCCCGTCTACTGTATGTATATTTATGTGTATATATACACATACATATATGTATATACACACACATATGTATATGTATATATGTACAAAATATACATATATATGATGTAAAAAAATTTTGGTATGTTGTCTTTCCCACTAAAATGCAAACTTCTTGAGGGAAGGGTCTTTATCCTTCCCCTTCTTTGTATCCCCAATGCTTAGTACAGAGCCTGGCCCAAGTTGATTAATACTGATTGACCCAGTGACAAAAACAACAGAAAACAGGATCTTATACAGAGGTCTAAATGGCTAATAAATCATTTCATCTTTACACTTCCACATCTGAAATGCTGAGTGTTTTTTGTTTTTGTTTTTGGATTTCTTTTCATTTTTATTTAGTAATTTGTTCTTGATTCACAGATAGGTCTGTTATGTACTTACAGCACTGTGAGCTCATCACATGCCAGAAAGGTGGAATTCATTAGGGACTTAATCTGATTGCCTTCCAAATCCCTGAAAACCAAGAAAGCCCATATATCATATCAAAGATCAGAGGGATCCGATTCTAAGCCTCTGCCTGCCCCTCCCAGGCCCATCCTCTCTCCTTCCCTGTCTTCCCAGGCCCTCTTCCCAGTTGCTGACTGCAAGATTAGAGCAATGAGCTCTGGGTCCCCTCTTGGTGCTTTGTCCTTGAAGTCAGCATTAGCACTTTATTTCAAGAGCAGAGGTTGTTTTCCTCTGAACGGTTCCACGTGATAACCTCATCCCTCATGTCATCTTTTCGAGCTTCTTCAGTAACACAGTGAAATGACACATTAGTGCTCTGAAGAGTTAAGGAAGGACTGCCTCCATGTCAGAGGACTCCCTTCTCACCATTCACCCAGCCAGCTGTTCACTCAAGGTCTCCTCCACTCCTCCCAGATGTTGTAGAGCCAGCCCCCTCCCACTGAATCCCTTACAGATTTGAAGATGGTTATTATGTTTTCACTTAGCCTGCTCTTCAGACTAAAAGCCTCCAGCTCCTTTGTTCTTTCCTTGCAAGACCAATTTGTTCTCCTCTGGACACTCTAATTTTTCCACATCACTCCTAAAATGTGTTTAAGATAAACACAGTAATCTTATAAAAGCCTTTGGGGCACCAAATACAACAGAAAGTCTACATTCTTATTTCCAGGCTCTGTTACATTGTCTTTCTGGTAACACAGGCAAGTAGTAAGGTAGGCTTCTTAACCAAAGCAGGGAATTTCTGTTTCATATTAAGCCTGGGTCATCTGTGAATATGTAGGTTTTTTCTTTCTGTTGTTCCTGTTTAGTCAACTGGGGAGTGACTTAAGGTCCTCTAGTCGTGACCATAAGGGTCTTCTGGTGGGGCATCAGAGTGGTTAGGCAGGTTGGGTCAGCCACCCAGAACCAGAGTAGAGGGCAAGGGAAGGCAGGTCCAAGGTGAGCCAGCGTCTCTCTCTCTCTCTGTCTCTCTCTGTTTGTCTGTCTGTCTGTCTGTCTGTCTGTCTGTCTGTCTGTCTGTCTGTCTCTCTCTCTAATATCTCTCTGTATCTATCAGTCTCTCATCTCTCTTTCCATATATCTATCTGTATCTCTCTTTTTCTCTCTATCCTTATATCTGTATTTCCCTCTATCTGCATCTCTCTCTGACCTCTCTCTGTATATCTTTCCATCTGTCTTCTCTCCCTATCTCTCTCTCTCTTTCCTCTCTTTCTCTCACCTCTCTTTCTCTTTATCTCTATATCTATCTGTATATCTCTATCTGTATCTACCTCTAATATCTCTCTCTGTGTGTAATGATCTATCATGTCTCTTCCTATATCTACCTGTCTCTTTCCTTATATCTATCTGTATCTCTTTCTGTCTCTATCTCTAACATCTTCTTTGTATCTTGTCATCTCTCTCTCTCCCTATATCTATCTGCATCTCTCACCTCTCTTTCTCTTTATCTCTCTATATCTCTCTATCTGTATCTTCCTCTATTATCTCTCTCTGTATCTATCGATCTCTCATCTCTCTTTCCATATATCTATCAGTATCTTTCTATTTCTATCTCTCTCTATCCTTATATCTGTATTTCCCTCTATCTGCATCTGTCTCTCTGACCTCTCTCTATATCTTTCCATCTCTCATCTCTCCCTGTATCTATCTGTATCTCTCTCCTCTCTTTCTCTCACCTCTATCTTTATCTCTATATCTATGTGTATCTCTATCTGAATCTACCTCTAATATCTCTCTCTGTATGTACTGATCTCTCATGTCTCTTCCTATATCTATCTGTCTCTCTCTCCTTATATCTATCTGTATCTCTTTCTATCTCTATCTCTAATATCTCCTTCTTTGTATCTTGTCATCTCTCTCTCCCTGTTTCTATCTGTATCTCTCTATTTCTTCCCTTCCCTCCCTTCTTATGTCCCTCTCTTTCCCCTCCTCTCTCTCTACTGTACTAAGCATATAATGTCTGAGAAGTGTTGAAGAAAGGGTCAGAGGATGGGTCTGAAGGGTGAATGTAGGAGAGTTTCCCAGAACACGTAACAGTCAGGAGAAACCTCATGCAGTCTCTAGGGCATGAAGTCAGCAGAAAATGGAGTGTGGACAGAGTTAGGTGGTCAGCCAACAGTGTTGATTCAGGGCTTAGTGGTATGAATCAGAGAGAACAGCAATGCTGCTGAGGGCAATTGAGTCAGGGTATGTTGAACTATGGATCCTGGGCAGTTTGTGGGCAAATCTCAGTGTAGTTTCCCAGAGGACTGGGTTTTCCCCTAGGATGGACCTTGATTCAGAAAATCAGGGAAGAGTGAAGATCAGGGCTTGCTGGTCACCTGAGACATTGTCTATGCCCTCAGGCCTGAATCTCCCAGGTGAAGTTTTTGTAGTGTTTAGAGAGAAAAGAGAAAAGAATCTTATTAGATGTTGTACATGTAAGTATCATGATTCTGAGCTCCTCATTTAATTCTTTATAGGGGAAAAAGTGTCCTGGTTTGGGGATAGTGGTGCAGAGGGCAAGCTGTCCCAGATCATGCAGCAGAAATTCAGACCAATATATGAATAGATCTTTAACAGTTCAGTTGGTTGATTTCTGAGATCCTTTACAACTCTTGATATTATAACATATAAAAAAGCTCTTGTCTATAGCTCTCTTGATACTACATATATTTTCCAGTTGTTATTCAGTCATGTTCTCTTTGTGACCTCTTCTGGGGTTTTCTTGGCAAAGCTACTAGAGTGGTTTGCCATTTCCTTCTCCAGCATATTTTACAGAGGAGGAAATAGAGGCAAACAGGGTTAAATGACTTCCCCAGATCACATAGCTAGTAAGTGTCTGAGGCAAGATTTGAACTCAGGTATTCCTGACTCCAGGCTTGTTGTTACATCTGCAGTGCCACTGAGTTGCACATATCTTCCCCTTCAGGCCCTTTTTTGGGGATGTGGAAGTCTATACAAGTACCCCATGGATTGAGTTTCTCTCATCACTATTGCCTATTGGGTTTTGGTTTCTGGGCAGAGTTCTTTATAATAGCAGAGAGTAGGCAAAGGGCTTGGGGACAGTGAGCAAGTGAAGACTGAGATGAAAGTAGAAATCTACTTCTAGGAAAGGTAACCAAATGAAGGTTGATAAAAATAGATTTGCTTCTAGTCTGAACCAGAGTTCTTGCAACTGAAAAGGGAGGAAGAGAGAAAAACTTTCTACATATACCTGGCATAGTGCCTAGAATATTTGTGGCTTGGTTGTCTTTCAGTCATCTCTGACTCTTCATGACCCCATTTAGCATGTTCTTGGCAGAGATACTGGAAAGCTTTGCCGTTTCCTTCTCTAACTCATTTTACAAATGAATAACTGAGGCAAACAGGGTTAAATGATTTTCCCAGGGTCACACAGCTAGGAAATATCAGAGGCCAGAAACGAACTCAGAAAGATGAGTCCTATTGACCCCAGGCCCAGTGTTTACTGTGCCACCTATCTTCCTACCTGGAGGATAGCAGGGAATTAATTTGTGTTTGGTGAATTGAGTATCTGCTATACCAGATACCATGGAAATATAGTGGGTACAACGTGACAAGGAAAGTAGCAGTAGACAAATCTAGGAAGAAGATGGAGATGGGTGGTGCAGTGGCTAGAACATGGCCTGGAGTAATGAAGACCTTGATTCAAATATGGCCTTAGCCATTTACTGGCTATGTGACCTTAAATAAGTCACAATCTCTGTTTGCCTTAAATTTCCTCAGTTGTAAAATAGAGATAGTAAAAGCATCTACCTCTCAGGGTCAAATGAGCTAACATTTATAAAACATTTAGCATAGTGCCTGGGAAACAGTAGGTATGACATAAATGCTCATTCCCTTCCCTTTCCCACACAGCTCATGAGTTCAGGTTTTTGTTGTTCACTAGTGTCCTACTCTTTGTGATCTGATTTGGGGTTTTCTTAGCAAAGACACTGGAGTGGTTTGCCATTTCCTTCTCTAGCTCATTTTACAGATGAGAAAACTGAGGCAAACAGGGTTAGGTGACTTCCCCAGGGTCACACAGCTAGTGAACATCTGAGGACAGATTTGAACTCAGATGTTCCTGACTACAGGACCAACACTATCCTCTATCCCACCTAGATGCCCTTGAGCTCAGATACTTATATAGAAAAATACAAAATGAAGGTTAAAAATAACTAAAAATCCTAAAGCAATGATGTATATTTCATCTTATAGTTATCATTGAGATTTGATAGGCGAGCACTTATGATTGGAATATATGGCTGTAGGAGGATATAATTTATTCAAAAGGAACAGAATTGGATTTTTTTTTAAAAAAAGGTGATTAAGTAGCATTGTCTATTTCTTACTCATTTGAGAAATCCAGGAATCGATGTGAAAAGCATAGTAGAGATCATTTAGGTGAGGAGAGAGAGAGAGAGAGAGAAAGAGAGAGAGAGAGAGAGAGAGAGAGAGAGAAGAGAGAGAGAGAGAGAGAGAGAGAGAGAGAGAGAGGAGAGAGAGAGAAGAGAAATCATATTGTCTTGGAAATATACCACAAACCACTAAGTGGAGGAAATAATATAGGTGAGAAATTCAGGAAATGGTTTACAGTTTTGGCAAAAAGGGCTGCTATAGTAGTGATGAGGGACTTCAAGAGTCTAGACATCTATTGTGGTTTTCCCTCTGCCAAAAATAGAGCAGTCAATAAATTCTTGACGTGCTTATTGTGGTAATTTTATTTTTCAAAAGATACAGGAAACAATAAAAGAAAACACCATTCCAGAACCATAATGAAGAACTCATCGCTAAAGTGGAAATGATGAGGACTTTAGGGGAAAGAGGCAAACACTACATATTCAGGATTTATGATGGAAAATAAAAGGAAAGCCAGGCATTCACATGGTACCTCGATCTTAGGAAAGGTCAGAGAAAGGAGTGGTTAAATTCCATGGCATAAAATTCTATAAGGATAGTGGATAATAGAGGGAGAGGAAACTCATGAATGTGTCTTCAAAGGTATGAACTGCTTCTCTGTATGTATTCCCTACAGGTATATCTCTCCATTTGTCTACCTTGGTCACATTAATTCTTTAATTCCTTAATTCCTGTGTAACTTTCTCTATGTGTTTACTATGTGTGTTCACTCTTCCCACTGATGTTGTGTGTGTACTTGTGGGAGAGTATACCCTAGGTTTACGGAGTCTGGGGGATATTCTGTTGTTATTTTTCTTACTACGTTAAATGCTTTTGTTTTAAACTAATTGTTTCTTTTACTAATCAATAAAGGTAAACACATTGGTGGGGGCTTACCAGCTATTGTTTCAGAGGATGAAGACTCCTAGGGTACCTTGAATCTAGCTGTCTGCTGGAGGATAATGTGAATTGTGTGTGTGCAAGTGGAACAAGGAGTTACACTGTGAAACGCATTTAGGATCTTCATCTTGGATGCTTTAATGCAGGGGTGTGGAACCTGAGGCACATGTGTATTTCTAGGTCCTTAAGTGCCTTTTGCCTTTAGGATTTGTTCTGTAAAATTTGGATTCAGGACCTTAAAGGCACAGGTTCCCCACCCTTGCTCTAGTGCCATAAAGAACAACTGGATGAAAAATGAGTATTTTTCCCTTTTTTCCCCTCAGGATATAATTAGTCAATTTAAATGAAATGCTAAAACTAAGAAGATGAAATTAAAATTAATATCAAAGTGAAATCCTGCACAGCCTAAAATAAATCAACTTTACAAGTATAAGATGGAAATAGTATCGCTAAATAACAATTTATTGTGAAAAAAGACAGGGTTTTAAAAGACTAAAATTTCAATGTGAGTCAACATTGAACAAAGGCAGCGAAAAAATAATTCCAACCCAGGCTCATAAATTTCCAAAACAAAGGAGGTCATATTCTTGCTATTATCTACCATGGTCAAAACATTCTCAGAGAATTATGTTTGATTCCTGGAGCCATATTTTAGGAAGGAGGTAAATAACTTAGAAATTATCCAGAGGAGGAAGGCCAGGAAAACAAAGGTATTAGAAATCATGACAGATATTGTCTATTTCTGAAGATAATTAAAGTAAAATAAAAAGAATCCATATGTTCTAAAATGTTTATGGAAGCTCTCTTTGTGGTGGCAAAGAACTGGAAGTTGTAGGAATGCCCATCCAATGGGAAATGGATGAATCAGCTGTGGTACAGGATTGTGATAGAACACTACTGTGCTAATAAGAAATGATGAGCTCACTTGTCTTAGAAAAACATGGAAAGACTTGCATGAAATAATGAAGAACAAAATGAGCAGAACCAAGAGAACATTGTGTACAGTAACAGTAATATTGTTTTAAGAACGCTGAGCAAATAAGTTATTTCGACTATTATAGATACCCAAATTAACCATGAAGAACATGTGAAGAAAGATGTTATCTACAACCAGAGAAAGAACTGATACATAGAACTATGTATAGAAAAATTATATATATGTATATTTGTGTGTGTAATAATAGCCATCTCCAGGATGGGGCAGGGATTGAGGAAAGGGAAGAAAAAAAAAGAAATATACATGATAATTTTTTATATATTTGAAAGGAATAGCAAGTTCTGCCTCATAGATTTGCAGTTTTGTGTACAATCATCTTTTTTATTGTACTATGTTATAGAAATATTTTATTCCATAAATTAAAAATAAAATTAAAAAAAAGAAGAAAAAGGACCATCACGCAAGGGGAAATAGACATTCTGTTTGGCCTTCAAAGACAGAACTAGGAGCAATGGGTGAACATTGAAAAGAAGCAGATTTTAGCCTGATATAGGGAAAACTTTCCGTATAATTGGAACTGTCCAAAGTAGAATGGAATACCAACCTAAGCAGAGAGTTCTTCCTCACTGGAAATCTTCTACCAAAGGCTAGATGAAAACTCAGCAGGCATTTTGTTGAAAACAGTGGACTTGATGGTTATTGAAATTCTAGAATTCTGTGATCTTTCCCTTCCTGTTTTTCTTTTGCATGGAAGTAGAGAGTATGGTCATATGGTCCTTTAATTATAACCTCATAGATGTAGCCCATCTATGTAGCCTGGAGCCCATCTAGTCCAATTCCATCATTTTACAGTCCAGGAAACTGTGAGATTGTGACTTGCCTAGGGACATGTAGGTAGGTAGCCAGTTCTTCCTACTCTGTTTTTGTTTGTGTTTTCCTTTTTCTTTTCTCAACTCAATGGAAAGTTACAGTAGGAATAACAGTAGGAGATGGCTCATTTACAATCCATAAAAAGGCTTTTATCAAAGCAAATGATTGAAACAGAAAATGGAGATGGAAAACTAAAGGACATCCGTGAGAATATCTTATTGGATAGATATGCAAAAAGAGCAGCAATAAAACCCTTTTTTTTTAAATTTGAAGAAGAAAAAGAAAATCTAATTATAGAAGATGATACAAGCAATTTTGCTATTACCTTGATCAGTCTTATATAGTATCTTCTTAAAGTCACAGAATTTTTAAAGAATTTTACAACACAACTTCTTTCCTCTTGCTTGTTTTTGCTATATTGAAATGTTTATATTTCATTAATTAATTTATAATCATAAATTAATTTCATTAATTAAAAAAAATTAAAAACCTTAGGGCAGCTAAGTAGCACAGTGGATTAGAGCATTGGGTCTGGGGTCAGGAAGATCTAAGTTCAAATCTGGCCTCAGACACTTACTAACTGGATGACTCCAAGGAAGCCACTTAAACCTGTTTGCCTCAGTTTCCTCATCTGCAAAATGAGCTGGAGAAGGAAATGGCAAACTGCTTCAGTATCTTTGCCACAGATGAGGTCACAAAGAGTCAGACACAATTAATCTAGACAATCACAACAGAATGATCATGATTTCTGACTTGTTAGCTACTATGAATGTATTTCACAGGTTGACTTTTTTTGTTCAAACTTTGGTGTTGTAAACATAAAATCTTTATCACTTCAGTTCTGATTTATTCAGATAAATGAACAAGCAATTAGAATTTTACTTTAATGTTTACTTACATCCAATTAACATGAGGCATGTAGTTACACATCTCCTTGGGGAGGGCTTCCAAGTGGTTATTGATCATAGACCTATATAAAAGAAAGATATTAATTAGAAATAAAATCTGATATCCTCAAACAAAAAACCCTGATCTAGTGGAGAAGTTTTAGTGGTCTTGTCATTCTGAAAACTGATGGACTATTTTTTAAGGACTAGAAGTATGATTTATTTAACTATGTGGGGCACTCTGTATAAAGAAAACTTCTTCCACCAATATGAATTAGAGACTCACAGAATGTTTTTGAGTAGTCTGAGGGCACTGTTAGATTAAATTGTCAGACAGTCTATTAATAACATTTATTAAGTGCCTACTATATGCCAAGGGGGCAATTAGGTAGCACAGGAGATAGAGTACACAGTCTGGAGTTAGGGAGATTCTTCTTCCTGAGTTCAAATCTGGTCTCAGACATTTATTAGCGGTGTAACCTTGTGCAAGTCACTTAACTCTGCCCCCAGTTTCCTCATTTGTACAAAAGAGAAAATGCCTAGATGAAGAAGCAAGGTGGCCTGTGTTACTGGATCAAAGACTATGTGGTAGGGGTAAGAAGACTGGAAGAGTGTGGGTAAGGTAAGTTCTGAAGGGTTCTGAAAACCAAACAGAGAATTTTGTATTTGATCCTGGAAGTGATGGGGAATACTAGGAGTTATTGAGTAGGTTACTGAGTGGTGGAGTGACAGGGTTGAATCTGTTCTTTAGGAAAATCACTTTAGTAGTTGAATGGAGGACAGATGGGAGTGGGGAGAGAACTGAGGCAGACAGACTCATCAGCAGGTTATTACAATAGTCAAGACTGAGGTGATGTGGTTCTACACTAGAGTGGGGACAATGTTAAATCAACAGACCTTGCGAATAGATTGGATATTAGGGTGTGTGTGTGTGAAAGGTAGTGAGGAATCAAGGATAACACCTGGACTACAAGTCTGAGGGGCTGTGGAACAATGGTCTTGCCCTTGAAATTAATAGGAAAATTAGGAAGAGGGTGAGATAATGAGGTCATTTTTGGACACGTTGAGTTTAAGATTTCTGCTAGACATACAGTTTGAGATGTCTGAAAGACTCTTGGAGACAGAAGATCAGAAATCAGCAGAGAGGCTAGATCAGGATAGATAGATCTGAAAATCATTAGTATAGAGATGGTAATTAAATACATGGGAATTGGTAAGATCACCAAGTTAATTAAAACAGAGGGAGAAGAAAAGAGGGCTCAGGACAGAACCTTGGGGGACACCTACAATTAAAGGGTATGACCTGGATGAGGATCCAGCAAAAGAGTCTGAGAAGGAATAGTCAGATAAGTAGGAAGAAAACCAGGAGAGAGTGGTAACCTGAAAACCTAGAGAGAAGAGAGTATCAGTCAATGATGTCAATGGCTATAGAGAGGTCTAGAAGAATGAGGATTGAGAAAAGGCCATTGGATTTGTCAATTATTAGACATCATTGATAACTTTGAAGAGAGAAGTTTTGATGGAATGAGGAGGTTGGAAGTCTTCTTAAGGGATTAAGAAAAGAGTGAGAGCAGAGAAAATGAAGACACCTATTGTAAGTGGCCTTTTAATTTAGCTATAAAGGACAGAAGAGACACAGGATGATAGTAGGGGTAGAAGAATCAAGTGAGGGTTTTTTTGAGCATGACCAAGACATGGGCACATATATATGTAATAGGGAAGGAGTCAGCGGACAGGGAGACATTAAAAATAAATAATAGCATGGGAATGACAGAGGGGGAAATCTGTTGGAGGAGACAGGATGGAATGGGATCTCTTGTGCTAGTAGAGATGGAGAGCTTTGGTAAGGAGTAAGACCATCTATGTGAGATAAAGGTGAAGGAAGGCAGTGGCAACAGGCTTCTGAGTGATATTGGATGAGGAAGAGGGAGAAGATGGAGCTCTCAATAAATGAACTCAATTTTTTTTACTGTGAAACATGAGGCAAGGTTCTCAGCTGAGAGAGTAGGGAGAGGAAAAGCCGTGGGAGGCTTGAGGAGGGATGAAAGGGTTTGGAAGAGCTATTGTGGAGAACTGGATAGTGAGTTGATAAGAGAAGTGTAGAAGTGTAGAAGTATTGCCTACCAGCAGAGAGGGCTCAGTTGATTTGGGATGAATTCAGTAAAAATGGTTGTATGGTTTTCTCCACCTTTGTTTGGTAGCACGTCCAAAGGTGCAGCCTTTGAGGAACCTGAGGATGAAAGTGGTTAAGTGACTTGCCCAGGGTCAGATTGCTAATAAAAGTCTGATCCAGATTTGAACTCAGGTCTTCCTGACTCCAGACCCAGTGCTCTATCACTGTGCCACCTAGATGTCTCAAAAGAAGGAAAGAAAGTAATTAATACAGAGGATGTGACTTGAGGGAAACCTGAATGGCCTAGGAATTGGAAGGTCATGGTATGGAGGAAGAGAAAGGTTTATTAAAGGAAGAGAGAGGCAGTAGCAAAGGTGGAAAGTTAATAAATTATGATCAGAGAAGGGGATTTTGAAATTCTTGAACATGGAGGTAGTGCATTTGTGAGTGATGGCTAAATCAAGGGTATGACCATATGTATATGTGGTTGATGTGGGGTAGAGAACTAGGTCATGAAAAGTGAGTAGATTGGGAAACTGGGTGTTTAGGAGGTTTGAGGGAGAGTCAATATGTACACTAAAGACCCCTAGTGTGAGGGCAGGAGTTGTGGAGTGGAGAAAAATTATGAGCCAGGTACCAAACTCATTGAGGCACCAAGGAGAAAGACCTGGAGTACTGTAGACAATAACTACCAGAATTTTAATTAGGTAGTACTAAAAAATGCATGAACTTCAGAGGAATAAAGGTTTCTGAGTGATAGAGCTAAAGAGAGAAACTGGAAGTGGAAATAGGGAGTAAGGGGTTTTCCAGTCCCTCTACTTTGACATAGGGAAATAAGTGAAGGGACAGTCAGTATGGGAACTCATGGCTATGGAGGAAATCAGATTTTGGTGATAGCAAGAAAATGGAAGGAGTGAAAGGGGAGAGGAAAAGATTTAGGAGGAAAGGAAATTTATTGCCCATGGTGCGGGCATTTCAGAGAGCACAATGGAAGGAATGGGTGGCATTTGGTTGGGACTTTGTAATGGGAGGGTTAAAAGGGATGGAAACAAGGAATTGACTGGTAGGGGATGGGGAATAGGGTTTGGATGATGATCTACACAGGTTCAGAATCACTTGAATATGTAAGTTATGACAGGAATGAGGATGTTCATCACTGAATGGAAGGGATTACTCCTCTTCCCAGAGGAGGCTGGAGATGAGGCTGGAAAAAAGTACAACATATGGTGGAAGACACATGGTCAGTTGGTCAGATGGGAAGTCCCATTTCACTACTCTGAAGATTAGAGATTAATCAGGAGATAGTGCAGAGGGGATGGAAGTCCTACTCTCCACCAACTTCCTTCTTTTTCCCTCAGTGGACATGTGAGGTAGCAGGAGAAAGCACAGGGTCTCTTCTCACTTGAGAGTGGAGATCGGGTGAGTGTAGCAAGAGGGAGAAATCTTGCTAGCAGGACTTGTGGGTGAAGACTGAAGTCTATCCCTGGCCTCTGTAGGAGCCTTCCCTCAGGGTCACATGAAGCAGGAGTTGGACATATAGTGTATGTCAGATGTAAGATTTAGATCCGGATCTTCTCTGAGCTCTCAATCTCCTAGCTCATGGTACCTTTCAAAGAGCTCTTTTAGATAAGAAAATAATTTTTTTTCAAACTGGTCTTTAACTGACATTGAAATAAGAGAACCAGAGTTTGGAAAAGAAACTAAGAATGGGTAAATATAAAAAGAATATGCAATCTCAAAGTATCGTCTTGTTTAGTTTTATGAAATGAAACTAATTACATATACTTATATGTGTGTGTATGTATATACATACATGTATATACATACATACATGTATATATCTAGTAACAATTTTAAAGTATACATAACTCTAAATGATAATTTTCCTTATCGTTTTAAGTATAAAATAATCTACTCTACATAGCAAATTTCCAAGTATTTCCAAGTATTCAGGAACTCTGCTGGGAGTGGGATTCAATTTGAAGTACCCCAGAGGGAAAAATGTAAAGAAAACATTTCTCACGCAGGTTAAGATGGAGGCTATGGTTCATAATAGTGCAGCACCCACTTTGACATGTAGAAAAATGTAATTCCTACAATAAAGAAACATTTTTTTTTACTAGTAATCCATTCCTGTGCATTAATAAACACTGAAAAAGTGCAGTTCTCAGCAAGGTGGTTTTTTTTTTTAAGATGTATTTTTCTTGGATGTGTAGTGGAAAGAACATTGGGCTTGGAACTGAGAGACTGAGGTTCTGGTCCAGTCTCTGACACTTACTATAACACTGAAATTCAGAAAAGGTAAGTGGTTTTCCATGAAGCACACAGTGGATGAATGAAAATAAAAACTACATTTTTCAGTGTTTAGGGATTCAGGAGTGTGCTGGAGTCAGATTTTTAGTGGGATCATTAAGCCTTGGAAACTGGCAAGTACTACAAATCAGGGCTTTGTTTATTGTTTTGTTGCTTGTCTAGACTTAAGAAAGTGGTGGAGAAAATATCAATAATACAGAGTAAACTTAAAAGTATGTCATGCATATATTTCAGCTCCCCAGATATCTGGTTGTTAAACATCTACCAACATATCCTTGAATGTAGGTATTATCTACCTATCAGCACTGTTGGGAGGAAAATGGTTTGTTTAAAGTGATTTGTGAGGATTATTTTATGACTTGTTTTCTTTGCACCTATGGAGAAAAAATAGTGTTGGAACCAAGATCTTGTCAGATTTAAGCACTAAGTATGTGAAAAATGGACACTAGCATGGTAGCCAACTGAAAAAAAATCAGTCACTGGGCTTGAGAAGAAAGCAAGACACCCTCTCTGACTTAGATTCCCTTTATGGGATGATTTATAGGGGGACTGGGAGAGTGGCATTAGTAAAGTATATGAAATCACTACACATTTTGTGAATTATGGACATTTTAATGAAAATGTCGTTCTTTGTAGGTCTGAATCAGGTACTATTAAAAAGAGGGAGAAGTGAATTTGTACTTACAAGAAAAATAAAGAATTTAATCCAGTAAATAACTGCTGTGAAATTCTGGTTATTGGGTTGTCATCTAGGATTCTGACAAAAAATTGAGAAGTTTCAGTGTTAACAGTATTAGTAAACTATAGAAAAATAGCATCAGAAAATAGTTATTAGCAAGGGACAGATGATTCTTTTACTTCTTAAATGCTGAACTGAAATGCTACTTTATTTAGGATTTATGCCCCATCTATTTCTTAAAAAGGGGTTTGATGTCACTTGAAAAGCATGACCATTAAAAAAAAGTAAAAAAGAAGTAGGGAAGCAAATGGTGCCCAGCACCTGAGATGGACTAGTTACCCTCCTATATTTTGTTCTGAGCTTCCAAGGTAGCTAATATAAGAGAGGAAACATATTGGTAGAAATACATGATTTTCCCCCCACAGTTGTACAAGCAAATGTCAGATAAGACGTTAGATAACTTCTACATAGTTTTCAGGGGTGAGTATGGGAGGAAAGCAAAAAGAATTCAACTCATTCACATTGTATGAGAAACCTCTAGTGTTCACTCCTCTGCTTTTAACCATGCTGTCATTTCCCCCTCATTAGAAGACAATCCAACCTCTCGTACTCTGGTACTGATGGACTGATATAAAGTTATTTTAGGAGTAGGTCATATGTTGAAGAAACCAAATCAGAAGTCCATGAGATGAGGGAGAAGGGTAAATTGAAATTGAAAAAGTAAATTAAAATATAAAGTTGTTTTGGTACTGTCACATTTTAAAGAAACCCAAAGTTGTTTTGGTACTAAGTCACATTTTAAAGAAACCTAAATCCAGGGGCCATGAGATTAGTGAGAAAGGTCAGTTGAAGTGAGGAAGTCCTCAGACCCCCTAACCCTCCTTTTGGTCCTGATAATGATAGAGCTAGAAACTTGGGGGGAGTGTCAGGGGAACAGAAATCAGTTGTGAGGCTCTACTGGGATGATGGAGGTAGCTTCAGAAAAAATGGTACCTATTAAAGTAATTACAGTTCAATTCAGTATAATTCAACAAATATTTATTAAAAACTTCCAGTGTGCAAGGCACTGTGATAGATGTTAGGGGTACAAAGACAAAAGCAAGGTAGTGCTCATCTCCAAGGAGTTTACATTTAACCCAAGAGAGTTTACATTCTCCTGAACATGCACTTTCTATATTACATTCTACTTATGGTACACTTAAGTAGAGACAAAATAATTTGAGGAGGGAGAGATCAGTAACAACTAAGAGAATATGAGAAAATCAGGGAATCCCTTATTTTCCAGGGCCTAGACAAGTCCTCTCTGATTTTTCTGGATATAATTATCATGTGCCTATGTGGATCCCCTTCCATCACCTTCACTTCCAGTAGAATGTAAGTTTCTTGAGGAAAAGGACTACCTTTTTCCTTGTATTTGTATCCCTAGTGCTTAGCATAGTGCCTGGCACCTGGTAAGTAATGAACAGATATGAATGATGTGACTTTGTAGAAGCTACCTAGGTTATATGCTTATATGGTGCCAAATAAAAAGTGAATAAAATGACAACAGAAAGAATCCAAAGCTACATAATGGGATGCCTCTAGAAACAGTATAGAGAGGGGTCATATGAACTGGGATACTTACAGCCATGATAACTCATGTAAATCTTTAAACACTCCAGGTCTGAGACTGGTTATACAATTGTGACTGAGATACCTACAACAGAACAATATGGAAGTCAATTGGACCCAAGCTGTTTTGTCCTTTGTGTTAGAATATATACTACTTATGGTGGTTACTTTGTACCTACATAGCTATTACTGAAAAGTTTATGTTGATAGAGTTCTCTGTATATAATAGGCCACTGATAGAGGATTGTACTGAATTGAACAAAAGATGAAAAAAAAAGAACGGATGGGGAGTTATAGAAAACCATTCACTGAATGAGTCATTATTTTAGTGCCTTCCCTCTGAGATGATCTTCACAATATCCTGAATATATCTTGTTTGTATAAGCCATTTGCATATTGTTTGCCCCAAAAGACTGTGAGATCCTTAAGGGCAGGGACTGTCTTTTGCCTTTCTTTGTATCCCCAGAGTTTAGCACTCTCCCTGGAACATAGTAAGCTCTTAATAAATTCTTGTTAACTTAACTTGAATTTGCAGCAATGCTATTATTAAAAAAATAAGGCAGGGACAAATATGATGCATCAGAATATGGTGTGCTGTTTGTTCTTCATTTTGAAGAGGACCAACAACTTCATGGGGTAATGTCTTAAGTTGAGTGCGAATTGGATTTAAGTGAGGCCGAGTTGTACAGAGTTGGCAGCCTTGCCCTCACTTCCAGAGTCATCAAAGTTCAGTTGAAAGACAAAAGTCAGAACCATCGGGGATGATCCTGGATAGAGTGGATGACCTTGGCATCTTCCCTGTTTGCCCAAGGTCTAAGTGTTCGACAGCTCCTGCTTCAGCTGCCTTCATGGCTATTGGAACAAATCATTTTTGTTTGCCCATTCTTCCAGGAGAAGTCTTCACATGCTTGGATAGACATCCCTCTAACTCACTGACTGACTTGAGGCCTATTGGTTACCCTCAATCTGGTTTAGCCCACCTACCAAGATTATAACTGCATTAGGTCACTGTGCATGCTGCAGCTTCTTGGAATCACAGGTGATAGTTGGATGAAAGGTAGACATTAAAGATGAATGAGCAGCCCTGAGAAGGGCTCGGCAAACCTTCACACTGGAGGTGCTAGTCTTCCCTGAACACTCTATATCTTTCTTGGAAATTAATAACAGGAGTACAAAGTTTAAGAGTTACAAGGTGATCCCTCTGCTATACCTGACTTTAGTCTTATCCTGACTAGTATATCTAGTAAGGGTTCCTGCATTTTAAGAAAGAGTGCCGATGACCTAAAATAGGCCCTGAACAGAGCAATAAAAATTATTGTAACATTGGGTAACTGGTCCAAAGGAAAGGTTAAAGGAGTTTGGTTACATAACCTAAAAAATGAGAAGGTTAAGGAGAGATATTAACTTCCTCAGTAAAAATTGAAGTCCTTTATTTTTCATGCTTAATAACTAAGTAATTTGTGGTGTGATCTTTTGCCAGATATTTTTCTATTATCTTCTATCTATCTATCTATCTATCTATCTATCTATCTATCTATCTATCTATCTATCTAATCTATCTATCTATCATCTATCTATCTATCTATCTATCTCTATATCACATACACATATATACATATGTATCTATACGTACATACATATATACAAATACATATGTACATACATATATATGTGTGTATGTATCTATATATATTTACTATAGCTCTAGTCTTCCTTTTTAATTAAGATGATATATAGAATGTGCTAAAAAAAAGTTACTTACAATAATTGAAGTTTGTACAATCCGAAAAAAGCTTTCCTGGATATATATTTAATACAGTTATACTGTAAGAATCTGGTGGGGATAAGACAAAAGAGCACTGTGGTTATGTTTCATATGCTATATTTAAAATGTCTTCAAAATGTTGCTGTGAAGAAAGCACATAATAAATGTTAAATCACTCTACAAGTTTAAGTTGTTAGGATATTAACTCTGAAAAGAATATCCAACTTAGTATCAAGAAATGTGGATTCAAACCCTGTCTCTGACATCCGCCCTGTGATCATGGGCAAGTCTTGCAATCTCTTCTAACCCCAGTTTCTTCATCTATTTTAAAAAAAAGGCCACTAACATCAGCCTTACTTTTCTCACAGGATTGTTCTGAGCAAAGCACTTAGAAACTTCAACATGTTATATAGATGTGAGTTATTCTTATTTTTCTCCTGGCTAGAACAGTGGTGACCTAGCATTAACTTTCCCAGGAGGTCTTATGCAAAAATGACCCAGATTGTGCTGCTTGAACTTCTTGCTGCACAGTTAGGAAGACATAACTGTGGTTCCTTGAGTGCTGCTTTTTGGCTCTGCCCAGTCAAATCTCACAAATTAAACTATACAAGAGAAGCAAGGTAAGGGGGGGGCAGTTAGTGGAAAGAGCCCTAGAATGGGAGGGAGGAGACCTAGGATCAAGTCTTGGCTTTGCCACTGATTAGCAATGTGATCTTGGTAAAGTCATTTATCCTTTTTGGACGTTATTTGCATCATCTGTACCGTGCTGGTGTTGACCTGGATATTCTCTAAGGCTCCTTATTGCTCTGGCATTCTGTGATTCTGTGAAACCTCCTCCCCTCTCGAAAAAAAAGAAGGTGAACTGATACAAGAAGCATACATACACACACACACAGACACACATACACAGAGGAAATGCTTACAAATATACAAATATTGTTGCACAGTGATGATGGTACGTTGGAAATATTTTTCTCATTGGGACAGGCTGTCCACATGAGCAAAAACAGCAATAAATTAGGGGTATGTATCAATAGATCAGTACTATTATTTATTGAGTAATACTGTGTGCAAAATACTGGGATGATAAAGAAAAAAAAAACATACAGAAAAACCACCCCTGCGCTCAAGAAGATTACATTCTAATAGTTCATATATTCTATATATGATAGATTCTATACACACATTCTAATAATTCATATAAATAGGTACATAAATGACATAAGGTAATCTTAGAGAGAAAGGCACAAGAAGCTAAGGGCACTGAAAAGATCCTCTTGCAGAAAGTGACATTTGAGGTGAGGCAGGAGAGGATTGCAGGCATGGAGAACAGCCAGTGCAAAGGCACTGAGATGGGAAATGGAGCATCTTGCGGAACAAGAGCAAGTAGATCAAGAAGTGTATGGACTATCCAGTGGGTAGAGGGAATAAAATGGAAGAAGACTAGAAATATAGGAAAGTACCATTTGTGAAGAACTCTATATGCCAAACAGAGGGGTTTATGTTTACCAAGCCAATAAATAGCCTTTTGGTTGGTCTCCCTGATTGAAGTCTTTGCCCATTCCGGTCTATCCTCTGTTGAGCTGTCAGATTGATCTGTTTATGCTCTTCTTTCCCTCTACCCCCAATACAATAAACTCCAGTCCTCTCTATTACCTTCAGAATCGAATATAAAATCCTATTTCATATTCAAAGCCCTCTATAGCCTGCCCCTGCTCCTACCTTTGTGGTCTTTTTACATCTTAGTCTCCCACCATGTCCATAATCCAGTGACACTGGCTTTCTTGCCATTCCTCACACATGACACTCCATCTCCTGACTGGACATTTTCTCACATCTTCCCCCATGCCTAGAACTCCCTCCCTCCTTATCTTTGCTTCCTGGCTTCCCTGACTTCCTTTACATCTTAGATAAAAGCTCACCTCCTCCAGGAAGCCAATTCTAAAGTCTAATGCCTTCCCACTGTTGATTTTTTTTCCAATTTATTCTGCATATATTTTATTTGTATAAACTTGCTTGCATGTTGTGTACCCCGTTAGACATGGAGCTCCTTGAAAACAGGAACTGTCATTTGTCTTTCTTTTTATCCCAGCACTTAGCACAGTGCCTGGCATTAATAAAAGCTTGTTAAGTAGTTATCAGGGAGCCACTGGAGTTTTCTGAATAAATGGAGGAAGAGAGTGGTATGCCATGGTCTGACATGAGTTTTAGGAAAATATGGTGGGCTGGTGACAACAGTACATTGGAAAGATTTGTTCCTGCTGAGTCAGCCTGCTGAGAACTTGCGTATAATACATTTACATTTCAGAGCTCTTCTATTTGAAATATCAAATTTCATCACAAATTCCCATCACTGTGGGGGAACAGTGAGCATTATTATTCCTGTTTTTATAGATGAAACACTTAAAAAACCCAAAAGTTATATTAATTATTCAAAGTAATACAGTGAACAGTGACTAGGCTGGGAATGGCACTCCAGACTCCTGATTCTGAATCTTAGCTTCTATCTTAAGCCTAATCACTCAATAATGGACAATTGACAACATAATGATATGGTTCATATTACTGGACAAATGATTTCAATTTGCATGCAAAGTTGTATATTATAGTCATCTGTGTTTTTGTCACATTCTTTTAAGATCCATGAAGGTGGGGACTATCTTATCTAAACTTTGAAGTTCCCTGAATATATAAAGAAAAAAATGCTCTTTATACACTGATCCTCATGAATGTTTGGTGAATTGAACTGGATTCCTGATCATCCATCCAATGTGAGGTTAGCATATAGAGCATGGGAATCTCTTTCAAGCTAATTGATACACATAAGTAAACACTTGACTGCTTAGTATAGCCTTGGGGTTGCTCCACAGGGCTTCTCTTTCTCTCCCTATACTTCATACCTGATATTATCCCTTCACCCAGGTGCTGAGCATACTGGGAATATCAAAACCCAGAGAATTTTCCAACGAGCAACTGTTTTGCCTATGTTGGAACTCCAGGCAAATTAAAGCTCTTTTAGGCAGAGTCTATTAAGAGCATATGTGATCGTGACCCATTATTATAATAAGGGGCCAAAATCATGGGGGTTTTTTTTTGTATGACTACCAGATATTCTTCTTTGATTTCATTTGCCCCACCCCCTCAAATATTATATGATGATTTCTCTCTCCAGTACTATGACACCAGGGCAGCTGGGTGGCATGGTGGATAGAGTACTGAACCTGGAGTCAGAAAGACTTCATGGGTTCAAATCTGGCCTCAAGCACGTACTAGCTTTGTGACCCTGGGAAAGTTGCTTAGCTCTGTCTGCCTCAGTTCCTCATCTGTTAAATTAGTTGGAGAAAGAAATGGCAGCCCACTCCAGTATCTCTGCCAAGAAAACCCCAAAATGGGGTCATGAAGAGTCAGACGTGATTGAACAACAAGAAAGCAACACTAAACTGGAAACCACTGGCCAAGTAAAATCTCTTAGAAAGAAGCTCATTGTAACTGGAACTTGATTATATTGTGGTTTGACATGGCATTGTAAAGTAAATCATTTCTAATAGAACAGAGGAAACCATGTCCTTTCTTCATCTCCTCCATCAACCCTAGTCAGTATTAGAGTGAGATACTAACATATTTCAGAACTACAGAATTTGAGGGTCAGAAGGGACCATCCAGCAAAATGTGTGATAGTGGAAAACCCACTAAAACATGCCCAGAAAACAGGCATCCAAACTGTACTTGAAGATTTCCAGTGGAGGGGAACCCATTATCTCCAGGCAGCCCATTCCACTTTGGGATGATTCTAATTGTTACCAAAGTTTCCTGCCATCAAGTCTTGATCAGTCTCTCTGCAATTTCTACCCATTTCTCTAGGTTTTGCTCTTTGGGATCAAACAGAGCTACTATAATCCCTCTTCTACATGACATCCCTTCAAATACTTGAAGATAGTTATCAGATCCCCCCTGAGCCTTTTCTTCTGCAGGCTAACCATCACCAATGCCTTCAGTCAATCTTCAGATGACTGATTCTGGTTGACTTCCTTTGGATATTCTCTAGCTTTTAAATTTCCTTCTTAATCAGTTGTGTCTTGAAGTGAACATAATACTCCACATGAGGCAGAGTAAAGTGAAATTACCACCTCTCTATTCTGAGAAGGTCTGGCCCTCTTCAGGAAGTCCAAGAATGCATTGACTTTTTTGATGGCTGCATCACATTGTTGACGCATATTGAGCTAAATATTTGCTAAAATCCCCAGAGCTTTTCCATAACTGCTGTCTAACCATACTTCACACATTATACATATGAAGATGATATTTTTTGTACTCAAATTCAAGATTTTGCATTCATGCCTCTTGATTTTCATCTTACTGGATATACTCCATTTAGGATCTCCTTGGGTACTGACTCTATCATGCACTATTAACTATCCCTTCCAACTTTGTGTCATCTGCTAATTTGGTAAGCATACCATCTATGACTTTTTTCAAGTCATTGATAATAATGTTAAACAGCACAAAGACAAGGGCAGACCTCTGGCGTACTCCACTGAGTCCTCTAACCACATTGATACTGCCCCCAAAACAACTACTCTTTGAGTCCAGCTATCTGACCAGTTTGGAATCCATCTGTTTGCCTTGTAATCTAATCTATTTCTCTTAATTTTATTTTTGAAAATACTATGAGTTATTTTATCAAGTGTTTTGCTAATACTTAGGTGAACTATGTCCACTGTATTCCCCTCATCTACTAGATTAACAATCGTATCCTGTCAAAAAAGAAAATGAAGCCAACTTGGCATGACCTATTATTGATAGAATCATTGTAATGCCAGTTCTACATAGATACATGTTTGCCATCTATCTCTTTAATAATCCCCTCTAAAATTTGGTTAACAGAGTCTCTTCCCTTCCCTTTTCTGAAAATCAGGACATTGTCCCTTCTCCAAACTTGTGGTACCTCTTCCATTTCCCATGATTTTTCAGACATCACCATCAGTAGTTCAGCAATCACAACTGCTAGTTCTTTCAGGCCCTAAGGATGTAGTTCACCTGGGCCAGGTGACTCAAATTTATCAAGGGCAGCAGTGAGGTGCCCTCTTGTTATTTCCTTACTTATCTTGGCTCTCATTCCTAGTTAGTTATTTTTGTTCTGTCATTTCCATTTTAAAGGTCATTCTCCTTGGCAGAGAAAACAGAAACAAAACACAAATTTAGTAGTTCTGCCTTCTCTCTCTTGTTACTTGTTATCTCAGCCATCCCAAGCAAACATCCTTTCCCTTCTTTGATTGACTTTTTTCTCCCAATATAGTGAAGTCAATAAACATTTATTAAGCATCTGCTATGTGCTAGGCATAGTGCTATGTGCTATATAGGCACATATAGTTCTTTCTATTTGGGCACTGGGGATATAAAAAAAAAAGGCAAAAAATTATCCCTTTCTCTTAAGGAGCTCATGATGTAATTAATGTAAGTAAAAAGACTACTGACAAATTTCATCGTGAACTTGTCTAAAACTCAGATGTGGGTAAAATGTGACTACAAAGGTCAGTATTCATTTTTGTGTTTACAGAAGATTAGTGAAAGGAATTATACAATGAAAAGTTAATTATTTGAATATTTCTGATAACAGCAACAACAGAATTTGGAAAAACACAATATAGGTGCCCCTTAAACATAGAATTCACTGTTACCTGTGATATTTACATTTCATTAAAAGTAAATTCTTTCCAAAAGTCTATCCACTCTTGCCACCTTGTGAAATCTTGACAAAGTATGCCTGCATTGTTAACTTAACCTTGCACACATTGAAACTCTGGTCAAAATGTTCTCTCAAGGTAACATGTTGTATTTCCATAACCCTGCCTTTACTATCAACTAATCCTCGTTGTTAGGAATGTCTTTCTCTTTCTCCTATCTTCAAACCTTGTTTTGCTCATCCCCATTATATTTATTTTGTGATGTTATATATTTCACTTGTCTCTGTTTGTGTGTTGAACCTAGACTATAAGCTCCATGAGAGCTGGGACAATCATCTTGTCTCATCTTTATATCTCCCAAAGCACTTTGCTCAGTGATCTGCACACATTAATTAATTAGGCTTTAATAAATGCTCATCATCCCCTGGTGTGGAGGTACACACACTATAATCCCAGCTGCAAAGGAAGTTGAGGCTGGAAGATCTCTCAAGCTCAGGAGTTTTAGGTTGTATTGGGCTATGCTGATCAAGTGTGCTCACTAAGTTTAACATCAATGTGGTGCGAACTCAGAAAGGAAAAGGGCATGTGGGGTGCTACAGGTTTCCTAAGGAGGGGCAAATAGATCCAGGTCCAAAACAGCAGATCAAACCTCTTGTGTTGATCTGTAATTGAATCTGGCTCTGAGTAGCCCTTGCATTTCCATCCTGAGTGATATAGGGAGACTCAGTCTTAAAATTAGATAGATAGAAAGACAGACATATGAATAGACAGATTTTTATAGATAGATAGATAGATAGATAGATAGATAGATAGATAGATAGATAGATAGATAGATTCATGGTTGGCTGGACAGACAGAGGGATGAAAAGACAGATGGCTAAATTCTCATTGCATGTATGAATGACTCCAGTGTTTGTGTCTGCTCTGGAGAAGTGAAGAATGGAATGAATGAATGAGACAAAGCAGCATTTACAAAGTACTGACTACATGCCAAGCACTGTGGAGTCCTGGACGTTTAATCTGGATAATATAGGTCAACACATCACTTCCTCCTTAGAATCTCTCTTTCTGTCTCTGTCTCTCTCTCTTTCTCCTCTCTGTCTCTGTCTCTGTCTCTGTCTCTCTCTCTCTCTGTATATTATACATATATATACATATATATGTATATACACATATATATGTATATTTTATATATGTATATAAAGTTTAATATCTGGAAAGAACCTTGGAGGTCATCATTCTCAACCTCAGTTTTTGCTGATGAGGAAACTGAGACACAGAGATTAATTGACTTTTTCCAGGCTAGAATAACTAGCAAGTGATTTAGTTGAGATTTAAACTCAGGGCTTCCTAACTCCAACTCAGTCCAGTGTCCACCCATTGTACCACACTACCTGTTTCTTTCACCATCAGTGATCAGTTTTGGAACCTGAATTTACTGGATTGCTCCCATCATTTTTCATTTCAGCTGGCTACGAATCTGCAAGATCATGGAGGGCATGGGCTCTGTCGTATTTATCTTCATTTCTCCCACAGTCCTTAGCACAGTATACTACACACAATACAATTGTTCCTCACTAAATAAAAAATATTTGTTTTGAATTAGGTTGACTTGTTAATCATCCCATAAAAGACGGGGTAGCATTGAAACTACCTAGCTCATCAGTGGAATGGAAAAGGACTCAGACTAGGAATTCTCACTTTTAATTTGATCCTGTAATAGTTCCTTATTCCTTTCTAAAAGAAGAGTTTAGTTTGGGTATAGGAAAATGTGAACACAGAACACTGGCAAATAGTTGCAAATAAGCAGCCAGACAGCACAGTGGACAGTTATGGACCTTAGGAAGAGGAGTTCAAATCCGCTGTGTGATCCTGAGCAAGTCACTTAACCTGTGTTTGCCTCAGTTTCCTTGATTATAAAATGGGGATAATAATATCACCTGCCTTGCGGCATTGTTGTGAGTCTCAAATGAAATAGTATTTGTAAAAGCCTTTAGCACAATGCTTGGCACATAGCAAGTCCTCTATAAATGCTTATTCTCTTTTCCTAACAGACTCTTTTAAATCACAAGGAAGCAATAAGGCCATTTACTACACTGTGTGTTGAAGGCATTTGCTAAAAATAACTCCTTGGTTCATGAATTCCTGATGTTTCAGCTGTCAGGACTTTTTCAACCAGAAACACTGGGAATTTATGTACCTGAAACTAAAGAAAATAAATGCTTTAATGATATGCATGTTCATAGACTGGCTATTTTTTAAAATGACATTTGGTATTCAGAAGCTGGCTCTAAACTCCTTCAAATACATTTTCTTGTTAGTGGTCACATATAACAAGAACCTAGTGTATTATGCTGGAGTTTTTAAAATTTACATAAAGGTCTGTGTTACATGGAAGAAGATGACTTCTGGTTGGTTTCCATGGCAGCGGTGATAAAGTAGTACAGTGAGTCCCACAAATTTTCTCCCTCTGAAAGGTCATCAGGAAGAAAGTGCCATTTTTGTTAGAAGGTTCAATAAGACTTAGCATTTTTAAAGATGATCCTAATAACTGGGTTGGCAGGGACTCTCATCAGTTGGCATTTAAAACTTCACCTTGGTTTAATTATTTTTCAGATTAAAAAAAGGTCCCTCAAAAGGACCTCTTTTCCCTTGTACATTTTTTAAAAAAGCATTGCATGTGGAAATAATACTAAAGAAATCCTCAGTGATCTAACATCATATACCACTCCCTACCTCAGAAATCCAGAGCAACTTTTATGTGTGTTTTTGAGTATAACTCAAAAACCTTCAATGGCTCCCCATTGTCTATAGACATTTAAGTTCCTTAGACTGATATTCAAAGCCTTCTATAGCCTGACGCCAACCTACATGACTCAGTGGATTGAGCTTCTGACTTGGAGTCAGGAAGGCCTGTGTTCAAATCCAGCTGCAGACATTTGTTAGTTGTAATTTTTATGTCTAGAGCAAGTGACACAAAGTCCACCCTCAGCTGGGGTGGGAGATGGAACATTGATACATGGTGGAAGCACAAAGACAATGTTGGGTGATGACACAAGGCCAATATCTGAGGAGTCCCTGCCATGTATCTATTTGTATATTTGTCAGGTTAGTTTTTGGAGGGAAGTTCGTCTTGTCCAGTGATCTGGATTTTTGTTAAGCAATTATTCTTGATAAACAGGCATTACACTCTACCCTGCTGAGATGCTGCAAGTGCAGTCAGTGTCTTCTAAATCTGATGCCTTGAAAGTTCCAGTTTCCTTGACTTAATTTCAGCTTGTTGTTGAGTCATTTTTCAGTCATGGCTGACTCTTTGTGACCCCATTTTCAGGTTTTCTTGACAAGGATACTAAAGTAGTTTGTCATTTCTTTTTCCAGTTCATTGTAGAAATGAGGAAACGGAGGTAGGCAAGGTTAGGTGACTTGCCCAGGGTCACACAGCTAGTAAATATCTGAGGCTGGATTTGAACTCAGGTCCTCATGACTGCAGGCCCTGCTCTGATGCCTAACTAGCATAGTGACTGGTGTAGAATAAGTGCTCAATAAATGTTTGCTGTGACTGCTGCTGGTGATTGCTTAATTTCGTATCTCCTGAGGATATAAAAAGCAGTAAAGGCTCCATTGTTCTCAATTTGGTTGTAATCATGTTGAAAGAGCCATCCATAAAAGCCTTCGTTCACCTCCAAATAGGTTATTTAAACTGGGGCCTAGAAAACCCAATTTTGGAATATGGGAAATTCTTATATTGGTACCCAAGTGGTATTTCAGAAATTTACTTGAAATAAAATGATGAAAACAAAGTGTAAATTAAAATTTGTCTTGGGAGAAAGGCTCCAACCCAGTTTTAGACTTCTCTTCTCAATTTCCTGCTTCTCACACTTTGGTAGGAATGGATATCTAATCCCTGAACCTGATGTACTAGATGGTGGACCAATAATGTAGAAAAAATGCTTCCACATGAAGATGAACTAAAAGGAAATGAGGTATTTTGCCTGGAGAAGAAAAAACTCAAGGGCACAAGGGTTTGAAAGCCAACCATATGCAAGAGGGATTATTAGATTTGTTCTGTTTGGACCCAGAAGGCAGAACTAGGAGCCACAGGGGATGGTTACAAAGAGGTCAATTTGGGTTTGATGTAAGGAAAAAAAACCCACTTCCTTATTATGTAAACTGTCTCCAGATGGAACAGGCTACCTTGGGAAGCAGTGGGTTTTCCCTTCAATACTGTTGTTATTTAGACATGTCCAAGTCTATATGATTACATGGGCAAATCCATGGGATTTTCTTGACAGACACTAGAGTGCTTTGCCATTTCCTTCTTTAGTGCATTCCCATTTTACAGATGAGCAACTGAAGCAAATAGGGGTTAAGTGACTTGCCAAGGGACACACAACTGGTGAGGTCAGATTGGAGCTCAGATCTTCTTGAGGTCCCTTCTAAAGACCTGGTACTCTATCCATTGCACCACCTAACTTCCCTATTATCAAAGACTGGATGACCACTTGTTGGGTGTATTGTAGAGAAAATTCTTTTGGCAATTATGGTTGAAATAAATGGTCACCGAACTCCCTTCCAACTCTCAAATTCTCATTCTGAAATAAGATTCAGAAGAACAAATTTTCAGGTCATTGGACTGTCAAGACTGGACTCATTGTTCTTTGAGGTCTTTTCTAGGTCTAAAGCTAAACTTTAGGTTGTGAATTTGACCTTTTTTTATATTATTTCCTCAGGTAAAATGAAGTATGCAATTAAACATTTATTTGGGGACCTAATGAGCCAACTCCAATAATTCAGATCAATGTACTGCATCCTTCTTGGGGGTCTGATACAGCTGGATTTAGCTACATTCTCCACTTCCAGGGGCTGGCCAAATATTCCACAGAAGAGGAAGTACTCTAATGGTTAAACTATGACTCCAATGGGGTCAGAAAAGCACCCAGAATTCTAGCCTCTGCTCCTCTGCTTTCTCCCACCTCTATTCAAGTACATGAGTTGACCCCTATATCTGGATTACATTCTCCTACTCAACTCTGGTTGTGGAAGTCTATCTCTTCAGCTTTTGTACCTACTTTAATGCCACTTTCCCAGAGGTCTCCAGAGGAAAGTGATCTCTCCTCAGTTCTTTCTAGAGTACTTTGTCTTGCTTTGTCCCTATCACAGCCCATCTTGTTATCATGTTTATGTATTTGTCACATGCTGTTCATGAAATTTTAGGTTTATTGAGGAAAGAGACTTTACACCTTTGTATCCCCAATATCCAACACAATGGTTTGCACGTAGAAGTTGCTTAAGAAAAGACTGTTGAATTGAATTGTCCCAGACTTAAATCTTCTACCTTCTCATATTCCCTAAATTTGAGAACTCAGATTGTAGATGTGATTTTTGAATGGGATGAGATGTGATGGACTTGATGACTTCTAAGATTCTTTCTGATTCTAAATTTGTACAGTTCTAATGGAAAGATCCTTTCTCTGATAGTCGGAAGATCTAAATTCTAATTCCAAGTCTCAATTATTAGCTGTGTGAAAATTCATGTATTTAGGCCTCAGTTTCCTCATCTGTTAAAATGAGAGGGTTGAAAAAGGTGACATTCAAGGCCTTTTCCAAGATTCTGGTTTTTAATTTGTATTTTTATAAATTTCATTTACTTGTAGTATAGCTAGATTTGGACTTTATTCTCGTCATCTTCGAGCTGGACCATTGCAATAGCTTTCTAATTGGTCTCTCTGTCTCCAATCTCTCCCTTTTCCAATCTATCTTCCCCAAAGTTACCAAATTAATATTACTAAAACATAGTTTTAACTATGCCAACTTCCTATTCATAATCTGGAATGGCTCCTTATTGCTGCTAGGATAAAATAAAAACTCTTTAGCATGATACTAAAACTCTGCTCATATTACTTCCCTTCATGTACTCTCTAGTCTAAACTGGCTTATTAGCTAATCTTCATATATGGCATTGGCAGCTAGAGAGTACAGTAGATAGAGTGCTGGGCCTGAAGCCAGGAAGACTCATCTTCCTGAGTTTGAATCTGGCCTCAGACGCTTACTAGCTGTATGACTCTGGGCAAGTCACTTCACCCTGCTTTGCCTTAGCTTCCTCATCTTGTAAAATGAGCTGGAAAAGGAAATGGCAAAGCATTCCAGTATCTTTACCTAGAAAACCCCAAATGGGGTCATGAAGAGTTGGACATGACTGAAATGACTGAACAACATCAGTGAACATGTATGGCGTTGCAGCTCTTCCCCACTCTGTGCCTTGGCAGAAGAGGTCCCTCATGTCTGGACTGCACCACCTCCTTCTCCTCCTTCTTTCTGCCTTGCAGAATCTTGAGGTTCTTCCAAAGCGCTACTCAGATGGCACCTTCTACTTGTATGAGTTTTTTTCCTGATGTACCTAATTATTAGCATTCTCCACCACTGGAAATGCATTTCTTTAAGGCTCTGTAAAATGAGGGGATTGGAGTATGTGTCCCTGAAGTGCCTTCCAGCTCTAAGTCTATGGTATGAAAATGTAGATTTTACATCATCAATAGTTCTAAGTAGTGTTGTCTGTAAAATGCAAGGGAACTTGTATCATTTGGAATCTTTCTTTTTTATTTCAAGTTAAAGAGCTGAGCTATTTAGTTTTGTCATGTAGATAGAGATGTATTAAATAGTCTAGATTATTTGACAATGGATGTTCTCAGAAAACGAATTTTAAATTTTTTAAACTTATGTATAAATTAATTACACATAATCCTTAAACAAATCGGTTCAATCATTTTTAATTACTTAATGGTAAGAAAATAGATCTCTTAATAGACTTTACTCAAAATTGCAAATGGGTAAAGTTTTAAAAATTATGAGGAAAGAAATAGACTCTCAATGAAAATATTTCAATTTCATTTTACTTTTATAATAACTATATTTTGAGTGGCATAATACAGTAAGGATTTTTCTATTAACTCATTTATACATACTTACATCTTCTTCACTTCTGTGTATTTGATGAAAACTTCATCTGGAAGAATGTGTATTTCATTTCTCTTAAGAGACCTAAAATAATATGATAAATAATTAATTGAGTTCAAATCAACTCAACAAACATTTACTAAATGGCTGTTATGTCCCATGTACCATGCTAGGACATTGAGATAAAAAGACAAAAATGCAATTGTCCTTGTCATCAAGGAATGTACATTATTCTACTGGTGAATGACACAAAGTATAAACAAAGTCATTTCAAGAGGTAAGGAATCCCAAAAGGAATGTGTGAGAGTTGATACCTAACTTGTACACCGAAATAAACCAGAATTTCTTCTTTATTATTAATTAATTTTTAGTTTTCAATATTCACTTTTATAAGATTTTGAGTTCTAAATTTTTCTCCCTTCCTCCCCAAGATGGCATGCAATCTGATATAAGCTATGCATGTACAATCATATTGAACATATTTCCACATTAGTCATGTTGTAAAAGAAGAATCAGAACAAAAGGAAAAAGCTACAAGAAAGGGAAAAATATAGTATGCTTCAATCTGCATTCAGAGTCCATAGTTCTTTCCCTGGATGTGGATAGCATTTTCCAACATCAGTCTTTTGGAATTGTCTTAGATCATTGCATTGGTGAAAAGAGCTAAGTGTATCAAAGTTGGTCATCACACAATGCTGCTATTACTGTGTACAGTGTTTTCTGGGTTCTGCTTATCCAGTATCAGTTCATGTAAGCCTTAAGAGGTGGAGGTGAGGCAGGAGTGCTTTGGAGTCCTGAGGGACCATGTAAAAACTCAGTCATCCTCCTCTGGAATTATTTCTTTTTACTAGGGCTTTAGGATGCAATCTAGAACCTTCTGGCCTACTTTTTCCCATTTATTTCCCTTGAGATTCCTGAACTTTTGTTCCTCCAAATCAGTATATTTAGTTGTATAAAGAAATCCTTTGGTAGTTGACCATTTACAGATTAAATCTGTGAAGTTAGATGGTAGTGCTTTTTTTTTATATTGACAGTGCCCTACCATGAGCAGTTGCTATTTTTGGACCCTCCTGGCTTACAGTGAATGTCAATAGTACCAGTTTCTCTTCCAAACAACAACCCTGAGGTTTCTGCCCCTCCCAGCATGATTTATCTATTTATTTTTTCTTTTCTGTTAAAGAGGCCATCCCCCTGACTACTTTTAAAGAGGTCTATTCACTGAATGGGCATTACCTCACTTTAAGTGAGTATCTGAAAAGGCCTTAGCCTAAAAGGCCAAGGTCTCCCATTGCATCCTGGGCCATCTCCAGTCATCTTGATGAATCTGGTCACTGGATCCAGATGGGTCAGGAGGAGAAAGTGAGGCTGGGGACCTTGGACAGCCTTCCCTCACTCAAAACAAAGTCAAGTGCAAGTCATATCATCATTTCTCTGATGTCATGGTCCTCTTTGAAAATGAAGGACAAATGCAACAAGAACCCATACTTCTTGACTGGTATTACTAGAAATAACATCAACTCTTTTGAAGAGAAAGCTCAGGTTCTGTGATCTCAAAGATTCATTTGGTAACTTGATCCTCAGTGTCATTTTAAAGAATCACTTAAAAAGCTATTGCTGGAAATAATGGAAGAAACCAACTGCTTTTCAATATGAATGAAAAGTACCAGTTGTGCCAGCTCTATGTATCTGAAGGTTAACAATTAAATTCAGTGAATTAAAATATAAATTTAGACAATGCTTGGTCATTTTTCTTTTTCTCCCTTACGTGGGTAATTTGTCTAAACTGCAGTGTTTCTACCTCTAACCCTTGCATAAAGTTGCTTTTTTTTTTTTTTTTTTTTTAAATCAGGCAATCCACATGACCAGGCTACCTGTTTGGAATCTTACATAACTTCCCTCATTTCCAGTAAGTGTCAGGACGAATGGTTGATTTCCAAAGAGCAAATAATGCTCCCTTTCCCTTCCCCTTCCCCCTTCCCACTGCCCCGGGGCCAGTGCTGACATACTTGCACATTAATTGGGATCAGACCATAATTAGAAAAGATATTTGAACATCTAACCACAGCCAAAAAGAGAATCTATCAGTCTAACCAACAGCATTCCAAGGAGCGTTTCTGAAATTCTCAACTGGCAGCCTTTGCTAACATATGCAGATGCCAGGGGCTCTCTTTGGTCTCATGTTTCTTGGTCCCAGTGTCCGGTTCTACTTACAATAATGTTACATTGCTGGAAACCAGTGGTACAGATTTTAAATTCACATTTATACATTCTAGTTCAGTCTCTTTGCAGGCACAGCTTTGTGGATATTGCTGTAAATCTAGGGGAGGAAAAATAAAAAGAAAGAAAAAGTCACTTAACTAGGAAAAAAACCTAGTTAACCATAATATTACGTGTACTACATGTCTTTGTTTTAAAAAAATATTTTGACCTTAATAAATAAAACAAGCATTTCCATAACATGGTATGATAGAAGAAAGATGATTGATTGTACATGAAACTGCAAATCTATTATGCATACCTTTGTATTCCTTTTAAATATATAATAAAGATATCATGTAACTTTTTACTTTTTTCCTTCCTCCTTCCTCACCCTAGAGATGGTTATCATTAGACACAAGTGTGTGTGTGTGTGTGTGTGTGTGTTTGTGAGTGTGTGTAAAACCATTCTACATATGCTTCTATTTATCAGTTCTTTCTCTGAATGCAGACAGTGTCTTCCTTCTTTTTTCTCTGAATATTCAACACCTAGTTCCATTAGAATGTATGCTTCTTTCCAGTAGGAATTATTTCATTCAATGCATTTGTATCCCCAGTGTCTAGTACACAGTACTGGGCACATGGTATGTGCTTAATCAATACTCGTTGATGAAGGGCATTTTTTCAGGGACATCCCAAAAGTAAACTAGGGTTATAAAGTGAGCTCAGGGAAAGGCAGTGAATTCCATTGGTCAGGATTACAGTGCCAGCAAGAGGGATATCCAGGACTGCCTTAGTCTCCAGATTCAAAATGGAAATTCTTACTTCTAATCTATATTGTACCTCAGAAATGTGTAAATAAAGGGGAATCATTTAATTCATTCCAACAAACATTTACTTATGGAATGTGTACTACATGCCAGGGTCTATATTTATAGCCCTGCAGTTCTTAAATTGCTGTAATCACCAGAATATTTCCACTTCATGGAGCATCTTTACAAAGTATTTGTCCTAGTTTTTAATATTATTAGTAATGAGAGTTAACGTTGATATAGCACTTGTTATATATCAGCTACTGTGCTAAGCAATTTATACTAATTAATCTCATTTGATCCACAACCCTGAGAGCAAAGTTTTACCAATAAGAAAATGGAGGCAAACAGAGGTTAAATGACTTGCCCAGGGTCATACAGCTAGTGAGAGTCTGAGGTTGGATTTGAACTCAGGCCTGCCTCTAGGTCCAGTGTCCTATTTACTACATCACTTAGTTGAGTGTGTACACAGGTGACAATCCCGTCTCCTTTTGAAAGGAGGCCTGTGGTTGCTCTGTCTTTCCACAACTCTTGCTGCCTAGTCCTACTACTTCTGTTACGTGAGTACCAAAATGCTCTGGTTGAGAAGTTGAAATATCACTTGGGAGCTTTTCATTTGAAACAGGTGGAAAGCTGGCAGACAGCCTTCACTTCTCAGAAGGCACAAGGAAGTGTATCTAAAATCTCCCTGTCTAAACCTTTAAAGAAAAGGGGTGGGGTGAGGGAATAGCCTTTAAGAACTAATTTGGAAAGCTTTTATGTATGTTAATTATAGCCAGTAAAATTCATCATTCAACCTTACTCACTAAGGTCATTCTTACTGATTTTCTAGCTACTGGACCTGATTTGGCTAGATCTGAGGTACCTACCTGTCCCTCCCTGACTTAGCTCTGGGAGTTGGACCCTCTTTTTTGAATAAATGTGGAGTTTGTTGACTTCTTCCTGTTCAGCTAAACTTAAGTGCTGATCCCGGCCTGGTTTTGTTTCATTGCTGTCCTTGGTGTGATAACATCAGAGACTAATCCTTGTAGCATTGACTTTAGGACTGGGACAACAGTGTTGTCTGAGATGGAAGATTTCTTTGTTTTATCCCCTTGTTGATACTGAGCTCACTTCACAAAACCAAGATTTTGTGGTTCATAGGAAAATTCTGCAAAGCATCTAGCCTCCCTCATTCCTTCCCTGTCTTGCTTATTTGTAATGAGATGGAAAGTCTCAGACAAATACTTTTTAGGAATTTGCTGAGCCAATAGACCCTGGGGCCAGATATATTCAAAATCTGATTCCTATTGTTACCTGACCAGGGCATACCACACCTTTGGTTCATCCACACTTTCCAGAGAGAGAAGAGTAGTAGTTTCCCTCCTCAGGGAGCTCTGTTTAGATAACAGGAGTGGGAAATCTGAGGCTGGGAGGCCACATGTGGCCTGAACCCAAGCTTCACAGAATAAATGTTTTGTGTCAAAGGGCCACACTTGAGGAACTAGAGGGCCACATGTGGTCTTGAAGCTGCAGGTTCCCCAGCCCTAGGACTCTAGAACTTGGAAAAACAGCACTAACCCCTTGGGTCTGGATCCCCTGGAAGGAAACCCCAGGGAGCTACACCAACTCACGCACACTCAAGTGTTGGAATAGAAACCCAAGACTGTGAGCATAGTAAGGTCCCTGGTTCTGTAACCTCATCTTATTCTACTATATAAATAGAAAAACAAAGTAGTGCTACTGGATTACTTCAGCTTGTTCAGAGAAAAATGTTTAATCTCTAAGTGTATGTAAGGTGGATTTTAGTGTAAGGTGAATTTTAGCGTAAGTAAGGTGGGTTTCAGTGTGTGTAAAGTGAATTTTTATTTTTATTTCTAAGAGTTCAGTTTCCCAGGATCCATACTTATAACATTCTCTTGTTCCCAGGTATTAGATATGAGTTCCCATAATCATGATTCAAAACATCTCCACTATGCTTGCATGGCATTAGATAATGATAAGTGATATAAATATCCACTGTGGCTGCACAGTGAGATACAGGGATAAGTTGATGTAAACTTGTAAGGCTATTGCTAGCAATGTGACTTCTTTGTCTGCTGCCCTATAAAGCCCATGGTCACTGGTCGGTGAATGGGGAACCTTAGGGTTCAGTGCACAAACTGGAATGCTGAGTGTGTTTGATCGGCCCCCATCAAGGCTTGAGGCAGGCGTAAATCTGTGTTTACCTCACCTGGCCCCCATTGAGGCCTGAGGGGATTTAGGGGAAGCACAAATTGTGCCTGTCTCGATTGACCCCATCGAGAGGTAGGGGTAGTTGACCCCTTCTCACCAGCCCCTTCAAGAAGGGTGATTAGGGAACACTGTAGGAGTTTGTGCTCCCGTTATCAGCAATCCTCTTCTGAGAAAACTAGACTAGAATAAAGTAGGATTATTAACCCCTTCTTAGTGTCCTTCCTGTCTGATCAGATCAAGAGTGAATCTGTGCTAGCAGCCCTCCTGTGTACTGTGTTTATCTGTCTTACACTAGGTCACCAGCATTAGTAAACATTCAGGGACTACCTTACATTAGTAGAAAGTGATTGGAAGCAGCTGGTTCAAAGCTGATAGCTAAACTACTGCCAGCTGGTGTCAATATGATTTATTAAGCCCCCACCCTATATCAGGCATGAGAGGGTTGGTGGAAACAGAGCTGACTTTAGTACTAGGAAGATCCAGGTTCAAGTCTGGCTTCTGACATCTGAGTGTGTGGCCAGCTGAGTCACTCACCTGTCATTGCTCTGGACAAGTATAAGCCTATAAATTATAGAGAAGGTGCCAACCAGTGTTGATAGGATCTGTTTCCTTACCACAGGGTTCCTGATAGCATCATTTCTCAAAGTATAATCTTAGCATCCCTGGGGATTCCCAAGAAAGTTTCATGTCGTGAGAATAATACTAAGACCTTTTAGCTTCTTAAATAGTAAATATCAATAACTATAAATATATACACATGTATTCTAATAAATGAAAGCTTTTTGGAAGATCTTCAATAATTTAAAGACTGTAATGGAGTCTACAGACCAAAAAAGTTTGAGAACTACTACCTAGAACAATTAAATCACAAGTACACAGTAAGCACTGGGGATACAAAGACAACGATGAACAAATTTTATTGATTAAAAACCAATTTTATTAATAAAACTAATTTTATTTATTAAAATTTTAAATAGTCCCTCCCCTCAAGGAATTTACATTCTATAGAGTGTGGACATTTTCAGCAAAGATTATAGCAATAATAAATGAGATAACATAAACTGCTTTCCAAATCTTAAAGCTCTAAATAACTCCTAACTAGTATTTTTTAACAACTCACATTTGTCCCGTACTTTGGGCTTCCCAGAGAAGATCTCCCATAACAAGTGTATGTGTCTCTGACACAAAAACTATGACACGAGTCATGTGTCTAGTACTGGGCCTGGCCCTTGCTCCTAGGGAGCTCCTGGCCTTTTGTGGTTGTATTACCCAATTTACTGAAACTAATCACTTATACAAGGGAAAAATAAGGTGAGGGTGGTAAGAGATTCAGAGGGAGGTGAGCCTAGAATCATATGAGAAAGATTCATTTGGAAATCTGTATCTATATATAATTGAAGTTATACGTGTATACATACATAAATATATGTTATATGTGTGTATATAACATATACATATAACATAGGTGACCCTAGAATCATATGAGAAAGATCCATTTAGAAATCTTTATATATAATTGAAGTTATATGTAGATATACACATACCCATATGTTATATGTATGCATATAACATACACATATGTGTACATGTATATTAATTTCTAAAATCCTCTTTCTTGTATGATTCTCTATATATGTATATCTAAAGTCCTTGCCCCTGACTGGGAATAGGTTTCAGGATTCCTCTTTCCAGGGCCCCTGACCTGGATGACTGAGGCTAAAAGTTCTGATGCCAAGGACAAACGGCTAGCTCATGTCCAGAGTCAGGTTACCCCTGGGGACCTAGATGTACCATAAGAAGGGTGGGATGGCGATGTGGGTTACATACTTTTCTTTCTGGACACAGCTATAGCAGGATCTTTTGGGAATGAGAAAGACTGTTCATATTCGAAGAGTAGGACATGCTATAATTAAATTAGTCAAGGCCCTCTAAGGCTTGGAGGTTTCAAACTGAAGGGACAAGACTCACTGAGTAGATTTGAGCTGTCTTGGAAAAAATATCTCGTCATTGGGAGAAGACTGGCAAAGGAGCTACTTTCTTAGATCTGATCTGCTAGACCTAGGCTCACCTAGCTGAGAGTATATCAGGTAACCTTTAAAATTGTCACTTGCCTAATCTTGTTCAGATAGGGGTTAGACTAGCTGGCTCCTAAGGTCCCCTGTGACTCTGAGATTATGTGATCCTAACATTAAATATAGGTGACCTGTCTTCTGGAATTTATGAAGATTTAGCTTTACTGACTCTGTATTTTGCCTAACTCTGGTCCATCAACAGGAACTGTGTTGGCATGCCCATCTCTCTCTTACCCCCCATTCCCCCAGGCAAATACCTATGTGGAACAAAATAGCTAAGCTATAAAATCTCAATCTCCAGACATATTTCTATGCACTCCCCTACTCCTACCCCTACCCCTACACCCCCCCCCCCCTCACACCACCACCACCACCACCACCACCTACACCCATACCCACACACAAATCTTGGTTATAATGTCACAACTCTGAACCTTTTATCCGATTCCACTTACAACATTCCTGTGATAATTCCATATTGTTAGGATATCCATGAACTGTGTCAAAGATACTGGCCCATCCACTATTGTCTCCTATAAAAGAGTAATGAACCCTTATATTAACTTTCTAGTAGAACTGATATCCAATTATAAAACAGAAATAAGTATGAATATTACATTAAAACTGGTAATGAAGTGAGTTAAATGATTTTTAAAAATAAAATTCTTTTAATTAAAGTGTACAGTCAGGTAGAGAGGAACCAGGAGTTAGGAAAACGTTAAATGGGCTAATTGTTACTATCTATATTTGAAAAATATGCAGATAAGTCCTTCTACAAGTCACTTCATTTCTGTTTGTCTCAGTTTCTTTAACTACAATGTTGTGCTTGAGTTGTTTCAGCCATTTCTGACTCTTTGTGACCCTATTTGGGGTTTTCTTGCCAAGGATACTGGAGTGGTTTGCCATTTTCTTCTCTACCTCATTTTACAGATGGGGAAACTGAGACAGTCAAGGTTAAGTGACTTGTTCAGGGTAACATATCTGAACTCATGAAGATGTCTTCCTAACTCCAGGTCTGGAATTCTATCCATTGTAACACCTAGCTTGCCCTGTTTGCCTTAGTTCCTTTAATTGCAAAAGGAGTATCATAGCAATCACAGGGTTGTTGTAAAGTATTTAGCATACCACCTGGTACGTGGTAGGTGCTATACAAATGCTAATTATCTTTCTGCTTCCACTAGAGTCCAGTGTGCCTAGTGCTGGACTATATGCATGTCTTTTGCACAAAGGTTGATACAGCTATATTCTAGAAGGTACTCCCCCGAAACCAAGGCTTGGTGGCTGGTTTATGATTCTTTTTAGCTAAAGCAACTCAGAAAGACTTGTTTACTAAGGCATAGCAGGGATATTTGTGCCAGTGGAAGAAATGCCTTTATGGATACAAACATATATTCTCAACTTAGTGCAATATATGCAAACCTGTCAATGTATATCATATATATCAATCATAGATAATTATAGGTAGCCTTCCACAACCTGTTCTTTATTACCATTTCTTGACAGCAAATATTTTGATGTTCCATCTTAAACTTGAGACCTACCTTCCTCTCTTCCCCTCTCCCCATTAAATTATAGTCTAGGAAAGCAAGACCTTTCACATGAAACTGAAAATACAGCTGGAAACATCCAAACTATGTGTTCCAGCTTCCTAAAACTCAGTTTTATCAGACGTATGTTTTCCCCAAGTAATACTCATGAGAACAGCCAATAAAAATTTGTAAAGATGATATTTTATATACCAAAGCTGATCTAATATTAATTGAGGGTAAAAATTCATGCCTAATATATCAGGGGCGCTGTGGATAGAATGAATAGCTAGCATTTGAATAAATAAATAAATGAGTTAATTTAAAAAGCATTTATTAAGTGCTTACTATATGCCAAATATTGTGTTAAGTGTAGGGATATAAATTCAAAAGGCAAGACATCACCTGTTCTCAAAAAACTTACTTTCTAATAATGAAAGATAACATATATAGTGGTGTGTTGGCCAAGGTTAGGATAACAAGCCATATTTAATGTCTTTGAACATCACTTCTTATTATAATACATTTGTTGTTGTTTAGTCAGTTAGTCATTTCTATCTCTTCTTGACCTCATTTGGAGTTAGATACTGGAATGGTTTGCCATTTCCTTCTCCAGCTCATTTTACAGATGAGGAAACTGAGACAAACAGGGTTAAGTGACTTGCTAGTTAGTTAGGTTAAGTCACGCAACTAGTAAAGTGTCTAAAGCCAGATTTGAACTTGAGTCCTCCTGACTCCAGGGCAGGCATTATTCACTGCACCACCTAGCTGCCTAATTATAATAACACATTTTAAAATAAAAAACATAATGCATCATAATACATGCACACTTTTAAAATAAAAAAAATTATAAAATGTATACGTAATTATACCCCTGCTTCCTGCAAACTGGATACATAAAGACACCAGTTTTCACCACCAACCAATTAAGGGGTCACTGTTGTAATAGGGAGTTCTCATTTTCCAAAGAGATTCCTTCCATGATATCTAGTACTCTCCTTCTTGCCCATTTAATATGTTCCAATTCACTCATGGTTTTCCAATAGCACCTCAAGTGAGGTATACCTATATTGTTAGGTGACAGATACTCACCACAGTTTTCTTCATCGGCTCCATTTCCACAGTCGTTCACACCATCACAATGAAAAGCCCGAGGTAAGCATTTTGTAAGATTTCCACAGGGGAAAAATCCCTTTTGGCACAAAGGGCTAGCTGAGCTGCCTTCAGTCAGTGTGAACTCTGCAGATAGATTAAAAAACAAAAGACAAATGAACCATGAGACTAAATTACAGAATTGAAACACATAAGGCTTAGGAAAACAGTGTGTCTTCAGAGAAACAAGAGTGCGTCTTCATTTGCTTGGACTTGATTCTAGTGAGAGTTTTTATCCATCAACGTTGCATTTAGAAAAAAAAATCACATTACAAAGGGGATTCAGAGCATTGACAAGGCCATAGGAGAAAGGGAAACCATAACCTGCTTTTCTAGCCAGGAATGCTGAAGGAGGTCTGACCCCTGTACTTCAAGAAAGACCTCAACCTCTCTAGTGAATGAACCAAAAAAGATTCCAAGCCCTAAAACGATCCAAAGGATGGATGTCTTTGTAAGAACAAACAAAAACCAGGACTCTATTCTGTTTATAAAATTATCAAGGATATGAACAAGGTAATCACAAATTTGTTTACTCAACCCCAGAGTTCTAAGACAAAATTTCAAGTTTGAGAGAAATTAATTTCAGAGTGAATAAAAGAAAGCACTGTTTTACCCAGTGGATTATACACTTATGGAAGTTACTGTTTTAAGAAGCAGTTTAATTAAAAAGTCAAGATAGCTTCAGAAAGGAGATAAAGTGGGGGGCGGATCCAAGATGGCAGAGTAAAAGCAGGGACTTGCTTGAGCTCTTCTCCCAAACCCTTCCAAATACCTGTAAAAAAAAAAAATGACTCTAAACAAATTCTGGAGCTACAGAACCCGCAAAAATGACAGAGTGAGACAAATCTCCAGTCCAAGACAGCCAGGAAGGGGATATTGCACCGGACTGGGAGTGGAGCACAGTCTGGTGTGGGCTGTGTCAGCACAGACAAGGCCAGAGCAGGCCTTGGGGGACTGAATCACTGGCAGCTGTGGTGGTCTCCAGACTTCTCAACCCACAAACACCAAAGACAACATAGAACACAAGTGGGGAAACTATGCGGGACCTGGGTGAGGCAAAAGCGTGGTCCAGCTAGGGTCCTGCCCCAGCCTTGGGGGTGGTGGAGGTGGCAGCAGCAGTGGCTGCTTCTGGAGCTCTGGGCCTACATATGGTGAGGGATCAAGCAGCTGATACAAAACCTCTGAAGCCTGGGACAGTACAACCACCCCTACCCCCACCCCCACTGGAAGCAGAGTCCTCTCTTGACAAAGAATTATAAAGTCAAGTATTTGGCTGGGAAGCTGAGAAAACAGCATAAAAAAGCTCAGACTATAGAATCTTACTTTGGTGACACTTTGAAGACTCATCTTCCTAAGTTCAAATCTGACCTCAGACACCTACTGGCTGGGTGACCCTGGACAAATCACGTAACCTTGTTTGTCTCAGTTTCCTCATCTGCAAAATGAGTTGGAGAAAGAAATGGCAAACCACTCCAGTATCTTTGTCAAGAAAACCCCGAATGGACTCATGGAGATTTGGACATGACTGAAACAACTGGACAACAACAGCAACTTCCTGACACCAGGACCAGTGCATTATCCACTGAACTTTCAAGATGAACTATGGCATCTTCTTAGTAATCTATCTTAGGTGGTAATATAGTTAATAATAATAACAACAATGACTGGCATTTATATGGTACTTTGAGGTCCATAAAGCATTTGTTTTACATACATAGTCACAATTTTGAGACAGTGCATCTGAGACTGGGTGGCTAGAATATCATGAAATGACATCTCATTTCTTTTTGTTCCTTTTAATGAACATAATCTACTGGGTGCTATATAGACAAATTACCTATCTGTCAGTTCTATTTATTTCATGCTACTAGGCACCTACAGTAATAAAAAGGGGTCCCTAAGAAGGAACTCTTCCTAAGTTACTTTTCTAATGCTGACATTTCCTTCCCAGTGATGAAACCCATTTGGGGCTTCTTTATCTTTGTTTAGCCACTGTATGCAGCCCATTAATTTGTCTACTCTCTTATTATCAAATGGATTTTTTCAAGAGTCCCTTATTACCTAAACCCTGAGTGAAAGCTAATATCTCTTTGTGGAAAGCATATTTTCTGTCTACTCTGTGCACCATCTGTGGATGTCAAGAAAAGCAGTTTTTATTGAAACCCAATGACTTATAAAAGTAGGGGTCTATGGGGGAAAAAAGAGAATGGTGACTCCGATAGCTTCTGCTATAATCCATGTCTGATTATTGCCAAACACGTTGCTGAGGGGAGATTTTTACATTCAGAAGTCTGTCAGTGACATTTGGGTTTCTATCCTACAATTGCTCTCCTGCATTATTCTGTACACATTTGCTGTAAGTGATTTTCCAAGTATTTGATGACAAACTGAAAGCAGCTGGGCTTCTGTCCTAGCACCCTTCATGTTTTCCAGCAACAACTGCCTTAGACTATTGAGAATGAACAGGTGAGAAGAACCTAGAGATTCTAGTTTTAAGAATAGGTAGATTATTTACTGCCTGGGAAGGAAGAGATGATCTTTTTTTTTTTCTGCATGAGTAACATAGGTCTTCCTATATATATGATATGAGAGGACAAGAAAGGGTCTCTTACAAATCCAATATTGTCCTTTCTTGCCTATTATAGGTTTTGAAATTCTGGAGAAAATATCTGAGATCCCTTTCAATTCTAAAGTTTCACGAGTCTATAAAAGGATCTTTCTTACTCTAATACTCCATCACTGATATTCATTCCAACAAATGAGATTTGGACACGACCCCCTTCTACCTCAATATATGATAGGAATGATCTTAATTTTTTAAAATTATCAAGCATTTATTTTCACTCTCTCTCTCCCTCTCTGAAGGGGAAAGAAAGAAAAACAAGAGCCTTGTACCAAATGTGTATGGTAAAGCAAAACAAATTCCTACGTTGGCCATGTCCAAACATATATGTCACAGCCTGTTCTGCAATTTTAATCCATCACTTGTCTGTAAAAGGTGGATATCATGATTTATCATTAGTCCTCTAGACCTGCAGTTTTTTACTGGATTAATTTTTCATTTGAAAAGCTCAGACTATATAATCCCACCCTGGTTCAGTCTGTTGAAAATATGTAGAGAGGATCTGTGCATTAATAAACTCAGCAGGTCTAATTAACAGCAATAGTGGAAATAAAGGATAAAGTAGAGAAGTGAAGCAGAGCCTGGAAATGGGAAAGTCAAGAAGGAAGAAGGAGCAATAGAAGGGCAGTAAAGGCTATTTTAGATGAAGAGGAGACTCCAGGAAGGGAGAAGTAGATGAGGTGGCAGACACCAAGGTAAGGGACAGATGCTGATGATAGGAAAGTCCAATCAGAGTAGAGAGTGGGTTAGATTAAAAGTATATAGGAGGGACTTTGGGAAGTGGAACCATGATAGTGAAGAAGAGAAAGTGCTGAGTCTTCCCAAAGTTCCCCTCTAAACAACTTTAAAATTAATTCCAGAGTGGCAGAGTCCACAAAGGGTCATAGTGAGATTACTTTTAGCCCAAGATAATGTAGAAAGTTGGAAAGAGATATATGACATGGGGGTGGAGGCTGGTCTAGAACAGCATCATTTCTGGTCCCAAGGGATCAGGGACCCTAAGGAGCAGTATCAATTTCAAGTGAACAGAGTAAGGACCAGAGTCAAGAATAGGAGAGGAGTAACTATACTTTTCTCCAGATCACATCGCCTAAGAAATATAAAAAACTTCAAACACTTCAGAACTAGCTCTGAAAATAGCAGTGCAAAATAACTTGAAGCTTGAGAGAGTTCCCTTCCACCCCTCATTCCAGGAACAGAGCTCACATAAAGTTCCAAATCAAGAAATAGGATAGAAAAATGAGTAAATAACAGAAAAAGAACCTGAACATAAAAAGTTACTATGGTGACAGGAAAGATCAAGATACAAACTCAGAAGAAAACAATGAAGTCAAAATAGTTACAAGCAAAGCCTCACAGGAAAAAAAATGCGAATTGGACATAGGCACATTAGAATCCTGGAAGAGCTAAAAATGATTTTCAAAATCAAATAAGATTGGTAGAGGAAGAATTAGGCAAAGAAATGAAAACAAAAGAAGAAAATGATAAAAAGACAGTTAATAGCTTGGTAAAAAAAGCAAAAAACAAAAAAACAAACAAACCCACAAACAGTACTGAATAACATAACATCTTAAACAGAACTGGCCAAATGAAAAAAGAGGTGTAAAAGTTCACTAAAGAAAATAATTTCTTAAAAATTAGAATTGGGCAAGTGGAAGCTAATAACGCCATGAGACATCAAATAAAAAAAAAAAAGAATGAAAAAAAGAAAAAAATGTGAAATATCTCATAGGAAAAGCAACAGACTTGAAAAATAGATCAAGGAGAGATAATTTAAGAATTATTGGATTACCTGTAAGCCATGATCAAAAAAATAGTCTGGTTTCAAGAAATTCTCAAGGAAAATTGCCCAAATATCCTTGAACCAGAGGGTAGAGTAGAAATGAAAAGAATATATAGATCACCACCTGAAAGAGATCCCAAAAATGAAAACTCCCAAGAATACTATAGCAAAATTCCAAAGCTTTCAAGTCAAAGAATATTTCAAGCAGTCATAATCATTCCAATACCATGGAGCCACAGTCAGGATTACACAAGATTTAGCAGCTGCCACATTAAAGGCACAGGGGATTTGGAATGTAATATTCCAGAAGGGAAAAGAGTTAAAATCAAAACCAAGAATAACCTACCAAGTAAAGCTAAATATAATCTTTGGAGAAAAATATTCAATGGAATAGAAGACTTTCAAGCATTCCTGATGAAAAAAACAGAGCTGAATAGAAAATTTGACTTTCTAATACAAGACCCAAAAGAAATACAAAAAGGTAATCATGAAGGGGATATCATTAGGTACGGATAAAGTTAAACTGTTTCTATATGGGAAGATGATATATGTACCTTCTAAGAACTTTGGCATTGTGAGGGCAGTTAAAAGGACTGTACATAGAAGGTGTAGGAGTGAGTCTATTTTGGGATGAGCTTAAATAAATGGTTAGGTGAGAAAGAGGGATCCCCTAGGAGAATGCAGATGAGAGGAAGAATGGGGGAAATTATTACACAATATTGCACAAACAGAGTGGACAGAAAAAAGTGTGTGTGTGTGTGTGTGTGTGTGTGTGTGTGTGTGTGTGTGTGTGTGTGATGGGCAATGCTTGAACCTTGTTCACATTTAAATTTCTTTAAAGAAGGAAAACACACACACACAGACACAGTAATAGAAAGTGATCTTACTCAACAGGGAAGCAGGAAGTGAAAGTCATGAAAGAAAGGGTGTGTGTGACAAAAGGGAGGGCAGGAAGAAAAGGGAGGGCAGATAAAAGAAGGCAAGATCAGAAGCAGTACAGATTTTAGAGAAGGGATAAGATAAAAAAGAGAGAAGGATAAACAAAAAAATAGGGTGGAGGGAAATTCACAGTTAGTAAACATAACTGGGAATGTGAAAATGTGAATGGAATGAACTCACTCAGAAAATGGAAGCAGATAACATAATGCATTAAAAACCAGAATTCAGTACTATCTTGTTTACAGTAAACACACTTGAAACAGAGAGAGAGAGAGACATACACAGCTGAAGTAAGGGACTGTTGCAGTATCTATTATGCTTAAATTAAAGTTAAAAAGGCAAAGGTAGCAATCATGATCTTAGACAAAGCAAAAAACAAAAGTAGACCTAATTAAAAGACATAAATGGAAACTAATCATGCCAAAAAGAAGCATAGACAATGAAGTAAATTTGGTACTAAACATATATGCACCAAATGGTATAGCATTTAAAACTCTTAAAGGAAAAGTTAAAAGAATTACAAGAGAAAATAGACAATAAAACTATACTTGTGGGAGACCTCAACCTTCCTCATTCAGAGCTAGATAAATTTAATTATAAAATAAATTAGAAAAAACTCAGGGAGATGAATGGAATTACATATTTTATACCTCTTGAAATAGAAAGGAGTGTAACTTTTTTTCAGCTGTACATGGCACCTTCAAAAAAATTTGACCATGTACTAAGGCATGAAAACCTCGTAACTAAATGAAGAAAAGCAGAAATATTAAATGAATCCTTTTCAGATCACAATGCAATAACAATTACATTACTAAAGGGCCATGAAAGCATAGGAGAAGTTAATTGGAAACTCAATAATCTAATCCTAAAGAATGAGTGTGTCAAAGAACAAATTATAGAAACAACAATTTCATTAAAGAAAATGACAATAAAGAGACAACATTCCAAAATTTGTGGGATATAGCCAAAGAAGTATTTAGGGAAAAATTTATTTTTCTTAATGTGTACATTAATAAAAGAGAAAAAACACAGATAAATGAATTTGGCATTCAACTAATAAAATTAGAAAAGGAACAAATTAAAAATCTCCCAGTAAACACTGAAATGGAAAAGCCTGATGGTAGATAGTAGACACAGAAAAAGACTTTGCTAAAATACAACACCCATTTAATCCTATTAAAAACACCAGGAACCAATGGAATTGCCTCTCTTAAAATAAGTAATATTTATTTAAAACCAAGAACAAGTGAGCAAGGATGGACATGACCACCACTATTATTCATCATTGTACCAGAAATGCTAGTTACAGCAGTAAGACAAAAAAAGAAATTGAAGGAATAAAAATAGACAACAAGGAAACAAAATTATCACTCTTTGCATATGACATGATGACACACTTAGAAAAACTGTAGAGAACTAACTAAAAAACTAATTGAGAAAATTAACAACTTTGGCAAAATTGGAAGATATAAAATAAACCCACATAGATCATCACTATTTCTATACGTTAACAACCAAGCAGCAAAAGAGTAAAAGGAATATTCCATTTAAAATAACTACAGAAAATGTAATACTTGGAAGCCTACTTTCCAAGACAAACCCAAAGATTATATGAACATAATTATGAAATATTTCACACAAATAAAGACAGAGCCAAACAACTGAAGAAATATTAATTGCTCATGGATAGGATTAGTTAGTAAAATAAAAATGACAATTCTAGCTAACTTAGTTTGCTTATTCACTGCCATATGAATCAAACTACCAAAGAATTATTTTATAGAGCTAGAAAAAAATAACAAAATTTATCTGGAAGAATAAAAGGTTAAGAGTATCAAAGGAATCAGTGAAAAATGTTAAGGAAGGTGGCATAGCAGTTCCAGGTTTCAAAACATATTACAAAGTAATAATCATCAAAAGAACATGGTACTGGCTAAGAAATAGAGTGGTGGATCAATAGAATATACTAGGTATATATACACAATACACAATAATAAGTGACCATAGTAATCTAGTGTTTGATAGACCCAAAGATCCAAGCTTTTGGGATAAGAACTTACCATTTCACAAAAATTGCTGGGAAAACTGGAAAGCAGTGGCAGAAACTAGGCATAGACCAACACCTCACATCATATACACCAAGATAAAGTGAAATGGATAAATGATTTAGACATAAAGAGTCATAGCATATGTGAATTATGGGAGCAAAGAAAAATGAATCTGTCAGTTCTCTGGATAAGGGAAGAATTTATGACTAGATAAGAGAGAGGGTTACAGGAAAATAGATATTTGTATAGATAAAATAAGTCATTTTGATTACATGAAATTAAAGAGCTTTTGTGTAAACAAAACTAATGCAGTCAAAATGAGAAAGAAAAGAGGAAATGAGGAAAAATGTATAGCACATTTCTCTGAGGAAGGTCTCATTTCTCAAATGTGGAGGGAACTGAGACAAATTTATAAAAATAGATATCATTACTCAATTGACAAATGTCAAAGGATGTGAAGAGGTCATTTTCAGAAGAAGAAATCAAAGCTACCAAGTCAATTGAAAAAATGCTCTCAATCAGTACTGCTTAGAAAAATGCAAATTAAAATAACTCTGAGATAGCTCCTCACACGTATCAGATGAATTAACATGACACAAAAGGAAAATGACAAGTGCAGGAGGGGATGTGGAAAAATTGGGGGGGAGGTGGAGCCAAGATGGCAGAGTAATAGCACAGACTTTCTACAGGGCTCTCCCTAAGCCCAGTCAAATACCTGTAAAAAAAAATGACTCTAACCAAATTCTAGAGCTGCAGAACCCACAGAATGATGGAGTGAAGCAAATCTCCAGCCCAAGATAGCCTGGAAGGTCATTGAGAAGTGTCCATCGTGCCACCCTGGAAGCAGAGTACAGTCCAGTATGGACTATACTGGCACAGAGGGAGCTGGCACAGACGCAGGTCTTGGGGGGACTGGATCTCTTGCATTTGTGGCTGTTTCCAGGCTTTATGACCCCAAAATGCTGAGGACAAATTGGAAAGTCAGTGGAAAAAAACTGTGGGACCTGTGTGAGAGAGTGGAATGGTCTGGCCTTGGCCCCAGGGTGGCAGAGGGAGAAGGAGGTGGAGGAATCCTCTGCAGCTGCAGGGGGTTTCTGGAGCTCTAGGACCACAGATTGTGGGTGGTTCAAGTGACTGACAGTACACCCTCCCACACCTACTGGAAGTAGAGTATCTTGACAAAGAGCTCAAAAATCAAGTAAATAGCTGAGGAAATAAGCAAAAACCGGAAAAAGAATCAGATTATTGAATCTTTCTTTGGTGACAAGGAAGACCAAAACATGTAAACAGAAAACAACAAAGTCAAAGTTCTCCATCCAAAACCTCCAAGAAAAATATGAATTGGTCTCAGGCCATGAAAGAGCTTAAAAAGGATGTTGATAATCAAGTAAGAGAAGTAGAGCAAAAATTGGGAAGAGAAATGAGAGTGATGCAAGAAAATCATGATAAATGAGTCAACTGCTTGCTAAAGGAGACCCAAAAAATGCTGAAGAAAATAACGCTTTAAGAAGTAGACTAACCCAAATGACAAAAGAGACCCAAAAAGCCAATGAAGAGAAGAATGCCCTGAAAAGCAGAATTGGCCACATGGAAAAGGAGGTCGAAAAGGAGGTCCAAAAGCTCACTGAAGAAAATAATTCCTTAAATATTAGAATGGAGAAGATGGATGCTAATGACTTTATTACAAAATCAAGAAATTATAAAACAAGGTCAAAGGAATGAAAAAATAGCAGACAATGTGAAATATCTCATTGGAAAAACAACTGATCTGGAAAATAGATCCAGGAGAGACAATTCAAAAATTATTGGACTACCTGAAAGCCGTGATTAAAAAAGAACCTAGACATCATCTTTCAAGAAATTATCAGGGAAAACTGCCTTGATATTCTGGAACCAGAGGGTAAAACAAATATTAAAAGAATCCACTGATTGCCTCTTGAAAGAGATCCCAAAAGGAAAACTAGGAATATTGTAGCCAAATTCCAGAGCTCCCAGATCAAGGTGAAACTATTGTAAGCAGCCAAAAAGAAACAATTCGAGTATTGTGGAAGTACAATCAGGATAACACAAGATCTAGCAGCTTCTTCATTAAGGGATTGAAGGGCCTGGAATATGATATTCCAGAGGTCAAAGGAGCTAGGATTAAAACCAAGAATCACCTACCCAGCAAAACCAAGCATAATAATATTTCAGGTGAAAAAAAATGATCATTCAATGAAATAGAATACTTTCCGTCATTCTTGATGAAAGACCAGAGCTGAATAGAAAATTTGACTTTGGAACACAAGAGTCAAGAGAAGTATGAAAAGGTAAACAAGAAAGAGAAATCCTAAGGGACTTATTAAATTTGAACCATTTTCATTCCTACATGGAAAGATAATATTATAACTTTTGAGACTTTTCTCAGTATTAGGGTAGTTGGAAGGATTATATACATATAGACAGAACCCACAGGTTAAGTTGAATAGGAAGAAATGATATCTAAAGAAATAAAATTAAGGGGTGAAAGAGGAATATATTGGTAGAAGGAGAAAGGGATAAAAAGAATGGGGCAAATTATCTTTCACATAGCGGCAAGAAAACCTTTTTCAATGGAGGGTGGAAGAGGGGGGAAGGTGAAAGGGGAAAGTGAACCTTACTCTCATCACATTTGACTTAAGGAGGGAATATCATGTACATTCAATTTGTTATGAAAATCTATCTTATGCTACAGGAAAGTAGGGAAAAAGGGGATAAACATGGTGTATGTGGGGGGATGATAGAAGGGAAGGCAAATGGGAGAAAGGTTAATTAGAAGTAAATCCCCACATTGAGGAGGAATAGAGTCAAAACAGAAAATAGAATAAATGGGGGAGGGCAGGATAGGATGGAGGGAAATATAGTTAGTCTTTCACAACATGACTTTTGTGGAAGTCTTTTGCATAAGTACACATGTATAAACTATATTGAATTATTTACCTTCATAGTAGAGATGGGTGGGGAGGGAGGAAGGGAGAGAAGTTGGAACTCAAAGTTTTAAAAACTAATGTTAAAAATTGTTTTTACATGCAATTGGGAAATAAGTTATACAGGTAATGGGGTATAGAAATCTATCTTGCCCTACAAGAAAATAGAGGAGATAAGGATAAGGGAAGGGAGGGGTGTGATAGAAGGGAAGACAGATTGGGGAAAGATATAATCAGAATGTGTTCTGTCTTGGCGTGGGCAGAGGGGAGAGATAGGAAGAAAATTTGCAACTCAAAATCTTGTGGAAATGAATGTTGAAAACTAAAAATAAATAAATAAATTAAAAAAGAAAAGAAAAATTGGGACACCAATTCACTGTTAGCAGAGTTGTGAACTAATCCAACCATTCTGGATAATTTGAAACTATGACTGTAATGCTGTGCATACCCTTTGACCCAATAGTCAATATGGTATTTGCTGCCAGACAACTCCAGGAGAAATGCCAAGAGCAGAATAGAGGTCTGTATACCGTGTTTGTAGATCTGACTAAGGTCTTTGATACTGTTAGTTGTGATGGCTTATGGAAAAAATTATGTCAAAATTTGATTGCCCAGCGAAGTTCATCAGTATTGTATGTCAATTTCATGATGGCATGCTTGCCTGGTTTCTGGATTGTGGACAATTCTCTTGTGCCTTGCCTGTCTCCAATGAAGTAAAACAAGGTTGTGTGCTTTCTCCCATGCTTTTCAGCATGATATTTTCAGCCGTGTTGTCAAATGCTTTCAACGAGGATGAAAATGGCATCAAGGTCAGCTACCGTACTAACTGCAAATTCTTCAATTTGAAAAGGCTATAAGCCAAGACCAATGTGGAGGGAGTGTTGGTGTATGATTTTCTGTTTGCAGATGACTGTGCACTCAATGCAGCCTCTGAAGCTGAGATGCAACAAAGTATGGATCTATACTCTGCTGCTTGTGCTAACTTTGGCTTACCAATTAACACCAAGAAAACATAGGAGCTCCATTAACTACCACCACACCACCATATGTGGAACCATTGGTTACAGCAAATGGAGAGGTTTTGAATGCTGTGGATAAGTTCAATTACCTTGGTAGTATACTTTCCAGGAATGCACGCATTGATAATGAGGTTGACTCATGACTTGCCAGAGTTAACTCAGTGTTTGGGAGGCTCTGAAGGAAATTATGGGAGTGAAGAGGTATTAGACTGACTACCAAACTGAAGGACTACAGAGCCAATGTGCTGATCTCATTGTTGTATGCCTGTGAAACATGGACAGTCTACCAGGAAACTGAATCACTTCCATTTGAATTGTCTTAGGAAGATTCTGAGGATCACCTGGCAGGATGAGGTACCAGACACTGAGGTCCTTACTTGAACGAAACTAACGAGCATTCAAACTCTCCTTCAGAGAGTGCAACTCCACTGGACTGTCCATGTTTGAATGCAAAACATGCACTTGTCAAAAGTACTATTTTTTGGAGAACTCACATTGGGCAGACAATCACATGGTGGTCAGAAGAAGTGATACAAGGACACTCTCAAAGTCTCTCAAGAACTTTGGATTTGACTGTGCAACATGGGAGACACTGGCACAGGATCGCTCAGCCTGGCATGCCTACCTCAGAAAGGGTGCTCTATGAGCAAAGCAGAATTGAGACAGCACAAAGGAAATGCAGGATGCACAAATTTGGAGTATTCACCTCAAATATAAAAATGGACTATTTGTGCCTAACCTGTGGTGGAGCATTCTGAGCTCGGATTGGTCTGATCAGCCACAGTTGGACACAATGAAACTTGACTTTATTGTCGTGATGTCATTTTGATCCTCTTCTATAAAGAAGGACAATAACCAACCATCACTCCTATGTCTATATTCCAAAGAAATCATAGAAAAAGAAAAAGGACTTATTTGTACACAAACATTTATAGCAACTCTTTTTGTGGTGGCAAAGAATCGGAAATTGAGAGGAGGCACATCAGTAGGTGAATGACTGAACAAGTTGTGGCATATGTTTGTGATGGAATACTGTTGTTCTATAAAAAATGATGAGGGAAATGGGTTCCTTATAAATTTCCTGGGGAAACTTATATGAACTGATGCAAAGTGAAGTGAGTAGAACCAGGGGAATATTGTACACAGTAATAGTGATATTGTAAGGATGATCTACTGTGAAAGACAACTGCTCTGATAAAGACAATGATCCAAAGAACTCATGATAAAAAAATATTTTTCCTCAAGAGACAGAACTGATGAACTCCCAATGCAAGTTAAAGCATACTTTAAAAAACCTTTTTTAAATTTCTCTGTATTTTATGTTTTCTTTTGCAACATGGCTAATACAGAAATATATTTGGCATGGCTTTACATGTATAATCAAAATAAAAGCACTTGCCATCTCAAGGAGAGGGGAGAGTTGGGTGAAGGGAGAGAATTTGGAACTCAAATTAAAAAAAAAACTGATTGTTAAAAATTCTTTTGCATGTAATTGGGAACTATTTAATGAAATAAAAAAGAAAAAAGAGATTTTTAAAATTTTTATGTGTAATTGGCAAATATTATGTAAAAAAAGTAATTTTTAAAAGTATGTGGGAGATCAAAATAGCATAGAATTAAAGTTGGAGGAGATTTTTGACAGAGAGAAAGCAGTGAACATCAGAGGGAGGAAAGCAGTGGAGATGGTAGGTTGAGAGGGGGAAACCAAGAGGGCAAGGGTGGGGTGGGGAGGGAGGGACAATTGCTGTGATTCTACTGGCAACCAAGAAGGTAGGAAGATGGGGTTTGGGAAGGTACAGAATTGAACAGAAGAGGGGGATAGGAAACCATTTGAATAAGAGGTAAATGGTTAAGTGAGTGGTGTAAACATCAGAAAAATACAGATTAGATAAATGTGTAAACATTAGATAAATTAGATAAAAGAGAAATGAAGCTGCAACTAGAAGGCTAGTTAGGAACAGGTAAGTATAGGAGGAAAGAAAAGCAATATAAAAGGCAAGGGTTAGATATATTATAAACTCAGTGGATCACAACTGTTTTGTAGACTTCAACTGGCATTAAAGTGATTTTTTTTCCCCTAAGCTTAAAATACTAAAAATGCATTGTTATGCGAGTATTAAATTAATTATAGTACTTGTAACCAGTTCTAAAAATCCCAAGTATAATCTTGGGCAAATCACTTAGCTTCTACTTGCCTCAATTTCCTTAACTGTAAAATGGGGATAATAATAGCACCTACCCCCGCCAGGGTTGTAAGGATCAAATTAGATAATATTTATAAAATGCTTAGCATAGTGCTTGGCACACAGTGGGCGCTACATAAATGCTAGCTATTATGTTGTTGTTGTACTTGACTACACGGATCCTTATCACAGACTGAAACGGGGATAATTATTGTTCTACCTGCCTACTCAGAGGAAAGTGCTTGTAAGCTTGAAAGTTTTAGAGAAATAAGAATCATCACCATCATCATAACTGTCATCATCTTTCTCACTAAACACAGACTTTTCCTGTATATTTATTGATTCTGAATAGATGCAGTAACACAAAGCATGGCTTAGGCCAGAAGACAGAGAAGGAAGACCTGGGCTCAAATCCTCCCTCCAACATATGCTGCTTGTGTGAATCTGGATGTCATCTTTCTCTTTTTCTTTCTTTCTCTTTCTTTCTTTCTTTTCTTTTCTCTCTCTCTCTCTCTCTTTCTTCCTTCCTTCCTCCCGCCCTTTCTTCCCTCTTCCCTCCCTTTCTTCCCTCCTCCCTCACTCCCTTTCTTCCTTCCATCCTTCCTTCCTCCCTCCTTTCCTTCTTTCATTCCTTCCTGCTTTTCTTTCTCTCTCTCTTTTCTCCTCCCTCCCTCCTTTTCTTTCTATCTTTTCTGTCTTTCTGTCTCCTTCTTCCTTCCTTCCTTCCTTCCTTCCTTCCTTCCTTCCTTCCTTCCTTCCTTCCTTCCTTCCTTCCTTCCTTCCCTCTACAATCCATATAAGGAATTTAGTATATATCAGAGAGGTAAAAACAAATACTATGTGAGGTTTAAGGGGAAACATGATTACAACGAAGAATTAGAAAAGAGTTGTGGAAGAGGTTAAATATATATTAGCTTGGCAAGGGAGCACACAACCATCTTTCTAGAATTCTAGGTTGTAGAGAGGGTGTTGACCTACACTGATAGAGTTTCCTCCCGCAAGATTTTCCTCTGCCAATGAAATCATAGCTCTAGTCTCTCTTCCTATTCTCACATTTTAATGATTTCTATTTTAATGATGTTCCAGGGAGTGTCCTTGAGCTTCTTTAGTTAAACATTTACAGAACAAATGGACCTAGTCTTTCTTGAGTTTCTCTTTTATATGAACTCAGAATTCTGTATTTTTTCTTCTACATCCTGCCAACAGTTAGGATACAGCTCTGGATTAATCCTTTTATTATCCTCATCACCATTTTCAAGCCATGATGCTTTTAACAGGAAAAAATGGAGCCACTCAACTCTCTAACCAATCAGTTTCAGAGGAAACGAAGTTTAGTTTTACCTGCAAATGTCAAGGCTGACAGCAAAGTTAACCTCTGGGTACATTTGCTGACAAACTTGTTTCTCCTTTCTCTTATTGCTAGAATTTGGATTAATTTACTCATCGTCACACACCAAATGAGCAAAATGACTTGTATGATGTTTACACTTTGGGAATAATGTGAAATGTTTTCAGATAACACGAGTAAAGGCAACACATGCTTGGTAATGTTACCACTTTGATTCTAGCTATCCTCCTAATACTGGACTCCTGACAATTAGCAACAGCTCATAGACCCTCATGGAGACACAAAGGCAGTCTTTTTAGCAATCAATAATGTTGGTTTATTTCCTTTCATTTGCTTAGCTCCCAGCATAATTGATTTTTTTTTCAGCTACTGACAACAGCGTAGCAGTAAGGGTGCGAAATTAAAATACAGTGGGAACATCTTGTCCTCTTGCCATAGGGACCATTGATATTGACATGGTCTCAGTCAAAACTGAGTCCTGCGTGGGCCATTAGGGGGCAGTCAAATACTACTGCCTTTTAAACAGGCTCAGGCCCTGCATTCAGTGACTGGCCACAGTTTCCAGACAAATTGAATTAGTAGCAATGATCCCAAGCAGCATTATTTTTTAAAATATCATCCATTTGCAGTTTTTCAGTGACTTTATGAGCAAGTAAAACAAAATTTAGGTTTCTAGTTGTGGATACTTTCCTCATGTTTATTCTAAATTTTTTTTTAAAATGGGGATTTCATTAAGCAAAATTGGGAATAAGTGATTGCCTGCAGTCACCAAACAGTTCTTTTCAAAGCACTGATTCTTTTGACTTAAATAAGGTGTTTCTTTGAGAACTAATATTATAAACTTCAAACAGCGAATTCTTAGGTCCTTGAGCACCCATGGGTATTTTGCAAGGCAAATAAATCAATCAAACCTTTTACAATCCACAACTTTGTGCTGCATAGACCAGGCCTTAGATACTGAAGCTAAGACAACCCCTACAGTTAACCAATTTAAGAAAGCTTTTCTACTAAGTCCTTATTCTTGAAAAGAGGGAGGAGGCAGCTCAAAAGGAAAAAACAAACAGAGTTATCAATTAAATGTCTAATTTTTGTATCATTTGGAGGTGAAATGATTTAATATCCTAAATATTATGTCTTCATTTGAAAGGTATTAAGATTTAAAATAATATTCCAGTTCTACTGAAATTCAAAATTCAGAAATAAAAATGTGTCAGGAGGAATTTAAAAAACCCTCCTATTTATTTGAATACAAATATGAGCACAAATTTTGACATTTTCTTGTAAAGAAAAACGAGCTGAAGTGTCTTATTTAAATCTCTACCTTTCCCTTCCCCTTTTAGGTATGAATGTTGGGAGGAGAGGAGGTTTGCAAAGTATTTTCGGTAGATGGTAAACCAAATGATGTTTATCTTCATGATACTTTAGTAAAGTCAATTAAATTTATAATTTAAAATCTGAGGCAGTACCACAGTGATCTAGTGAACATGTAGTCAAATGCATATATTGAACATATAAATATATATTATACATGTATTAAATAAATACAGATACAATTTTTCTTTAAAACTATAGATTTCCTTTATGAAGTAACCTGTGAATCTGTGTACAGCCCTTTAAATATGAAACTGTCTAGTCTTTAAGAGTCATCCAAAATTGAATGGCGGTAAGGACATAAACTTTTTTCTATGGGAGATTATATCAGAGGAGTAGACTCCTTCCCTACAAATTTCTTGTGTAATAATTTCATAGATGAGTTGATATATTTTCTCTGCTTAGAGATATACAAAATAGAATTATGTTAAAATTTAATTTCGTTAGATTAAGGTAAAGGAATTACATTTTGAAAGTTCAAAAATGATCCTTTAGGAGTATTTTTCTTTTAAGACTAGATCTTGGCTTAATTTTTTTTTCTTGAAATAGTGTTTTTTTTTTTCTAAACTCATTTCTGAAAAAGACTTTTTCTCTCCTGGTATATCCTAAACTTTATTCTCTAGAAGCTGGTTTGTCAGAGGGCTCTAATAAGCATAACATATTAAAATCCACACATTCAAGCAAATTAACCAGTAATCCTAAGTTTTTATGCCTTTGAATGAACAAGTTATTTATTTACAAAACTATAACCTTCATATTATAAAAAGAAGTCTCTTTTCATTTATTGAGTGTGAAATAGGCTGAATACTGAAAACTTGTTTCTTTCATAATGAAATGTTAGTGCTTTTGAAAGTTACATAGTTTGATTTGTTTAAATGGAAAATTAATTTTTCCACAAACTAAAAAAATGAAATTATCTAAATAAACTTGAATTTGTAGATTTAAATTTATATTTTAAAATAATTCTATTAGTAATGAAAAAATATACTCTAAGATTTGGTGGTAGATTTTGTAGCTTGGAGTTATTGAACAATGAAAAAATACCAAATGAATATTAAAGAAGGTTTATATCTTTGTCATTGAACAAGGTCTAATTTTATGAAACGTACCAAGTCTTAGGTTATTAAACTGTCATACGGTACTTCAGAAGGCGTATCTTAAAAAGAATAAAAAGTGACTTTTCAAAATAGTTGCTTCATTCTGTACTACTGTAAAAATGTTTCACCTTCAACTTTGACTTTTTTCAATGACAATTTTTTTGATGGAATATCTGTTGCATCTAAAAAAAAACCTAGGACAAAACAAATAATAACTAATGGTAATAAAAGTGCAAACTTATTTTCTGCTAGATACAGACTGCTAGAAGTCATTACAAATATACACATATCTATGCATATGCATCTATAAAATAGAATTGAATAGCAGGAATGTTATTTTCTTTCAGAAATTCAAGTTTCTGGAATTCTAGTCATTAAAACTTAAATTAGTAAGAAAGCAGGAGTCTTACCTTTGACATCTAACAAGATGACCACATGGAGCAGAAATAACATTGCAGTCGATTGTAAGCTGCAGAGATGGATAGCAGCTGAATAACAACAATGGGGTAAACCAATTGAGTTATTTTACTTATGCTCCTTATATCTCAGAAAGCAGCCCTGATGTAGGGAACCCCAGGGTTGCCTCCTATGTTTCTGAGCATGCTCATAGCTAGAAACTCACTGGCACCAAGGGAGATGGTCTCTTGTCACATAGCAGCTTTCTATCAAATTTTAAACTGTAATAGTCTCATTTGATATCTGTTGGCAGCACTATATCCAGAGATTTAACAAAAAGATTTTGACATGGTTTAAGGAGAGAGACTTTTCTTCATTTTATTACTATAATCATTCTTCACCATCATCATCATCATCATCATCATTAGTAGTAGTAGTACTAATAGTAGTAAAAACAACTTTCTCCCAATTGCTACCATGATTACAATTTCCAGAATACATAACATTATTTACTTTACTTGGAATCTTCAGGTTTTAGGTAACGTTGCATATTGAAGTTCTTAAACACAAAATACTTGTTAGTTGGAAATTGGGAGGTAATGCTAAAATAATTCTTTAGCCAAAGTCTCATCTCCCATGTAATGAATGGGTGAAAAAAGAGCAATTAGAGTGAAATAATGGAATGGGCCACTTTGGCTCAGATGCATTTGAAATGCTTTTTGAAGAAGTATGTAGGTCTCAGAGGAAAATAATGTATAGTCTCTGGTCCTGCGTTTGCGGTACCAGCGTTACTTGGATCAGCTACAACCTTCCTGGCTTTGAAACACTTTCTTTCTTGCTTTCCAGCTCCACCCACCAAGCCTAAACAATATTAGTGTACACAAATTTTCCAACTCAGGAGCAGTACAAATTGCCATGCAGCTTTGAGTAAAAATGGAAATATAGAAAAGGACCTTCCATTTCTACACTGACGGCAGTATTCTTCAGAAGCCATCTTCTCTTGATTTCTTCATATAACAATCTTTTAAAATCATCATGTCGCCAGTAGCTATGTTTTTGAACAACATCTGATCTTATTGCCCCTTTACCCTAAATTCTGCATTCAGACTTAATATTAGCACACACACACATCTTTAAAGAAACTGATTTTTGGAAATCCAATACTGTATGGTAGATAAATCAGGCACAGGGTATTTACCTTACTGATGATTTTTTGATTTTTCCAAAAGGATTCACCAGCCACATCCTTTTAAATGATAACACACCAAAGACATTTAAATGTCTGTAGATCAGGATGTTCTCTTCACTTCTCTTTGCCTCAGTTTTCTCATCTGTAAATGAGAAAGGTTGGATGATGTGATCTCTAAGGCTCCTTTCAGTTCTTAAATTCTCTTCTTGAAAGACTGATGAGAGAACACTTAACAAGACTTTCCCAGAAGAGGACTTTGCTGAATTTGAACTTGTGCAGTAATATTTTTCATTCTAGTCTTAGAAAACCTCTATGCAGCATATGGCCTTGGTTTGGTTAGAGGATTTTATTACTTAGAGATACTTATCAAGACAAGTTCTTCATATTTTCCTCTCCTGTATGTTATTATTGACCATGTCACAACAATGTTATGCAGAAAATAATCCTCTGATGACTGGCTACCATCACACAAGAGGATTGGGGTTTTCATTGCTCTTTCTTCTAGTTTTGCTGTTGCTCTTATAAGGAGCTAAAGAAAATTTGAAACAGCAGAGATTTTATTTATGATATGATGTAGCTAGTTTTTTACTCTTTTAAAAATGAGCTGCCCCTCCATCCCAAGATACCTTCCAGATGCATTTAAATGTACTTGAATCTGGTTTTCTAAGCAAAAGGAAGGAGAGAATAAAGAATTTTTTTAAAATTTATTTATTTTAAGTTTTCAACATTCATTTCCACAAAATTTTAAGTTCCAAATTTTCTCCCCATCTCTCCCCTCCCTGCACCCCAAAATGCCGAGTATTCTAATTACCCCTACCACCAATCTGCCCTCCCTTCTAACATCCCTCCCTTCCCTTATCCCCATTTTCTCTTTTGTCCTGTAGTGCAAGATAAATTTCTATACCCCGTTACCTGTATTTCTTATTTCCCAGTTGTATGCAAGAACAATACTCAACAGTTGTTCCTAAAACTTTGAGTTCCAACTTCTCTTCCTTCCTTCCTCCCCACCTGTCCCCACTGGGAAGGCAAGCAATTCATTATAGGCCATATATATGTAGTTTTGCAAATGACTTCCATAACAGTCGTGTAAGACTAACTACATTTCCCTCCATCCTATCCTGCCCCCAATTTCTTCTATTCTCTCTTTTGACCTTGTCCCTCCCCAAAAGTGTTGACTTCTAATTGCTCCATCCTTCCTTTGCCCTCCCTTCCATCATCTCCTCCCACCCTACTTATCTTCTTCTCCCCCACTTTTCTGTATTGTAAATAGGTTTTCATACCAAAATGAGTGTGTATTTTATTCCTTCCTTGAGTCAAATGTGATGAGAGTAAGCCTCACATTTTCTCTCTCACCTCCCCCCTTTTCCCTCCATTGAAGTCTTTTTCTTGCCTCTTTTATGAGAGATAATTTACCCCATTCCATTTCTCCCTTTCTCCTCCCAATATATTCCTCTCTCACCCCTTAATTTCATTTTTTAGAAATGATCCCATCCTATTCAACTCAGCCTGTGCTGTGTGTGTGTGTGTGTGTGTGTGTGTGTGTGTGTGTGTGTGTAATCCCACCAAGTACCCAGATACTGAAAAAAGTTTCAAGAGTTACAAATATTGTCTTTTCATGTAGGAACGTAAACAGTTCAACTTTAGTAAGTCCCTTATGATTTCTCTTTCCTGTTTACCTTTTCATATTTCTCTTGATTCTTGTGTTTGAAAGTCAAATTTTCTTTTCAGCTCAGGTCTTTTCATCAAGAATTCCTGAAAGTTCTCGATTTCATTGAAAGACCATTTTTTCCCCTGAAGTACTATACTCAATTTTTCTGGGTAGGTGATTCTTGGTTTTAGTCCTAGTTCCTTTGACTTCTGGAATATCATGTTCCAAGCCCTTCGATCCCTTAATGTAGAAGTTGCTAGATCTTGTGTTATCCTGATTGTATTTCCACAATACTCTAATTGTTTCTTTCTAGCTGCTTGCAATATTTTCTCCTTGACCTGGTAACTCTGGAATTTGGCCACAATGTTCCTAGGAGTTTCTCTTTTTGAATCTCTTTGGAGGTGATCTGTGGAATCTTTCAATATTTATTTTGCCCCCTGGTTCTAGAATATCAGGGCAATTTTCCTTGATAATTTCATGAAGATGATGTCTAGGCTCTTTTTTTTTGGTCATGGCTTTCAGGTAGTCCCATAATTTTTAATTTTTTTTTCCTGGATCTATTTTCCAGGTCAGTTGTATTTCCAATAAGATATTTCACATTATCTTCTATCTTTTTCATTCTTTTGGTTTTGTTTTGTGATTTCTTGTTTTCTCATAAAGTCATTAGCCTCCACCTGTTCCATTCTAATTTTTAAAGAACTATTTTCTTCAGTGAGCTTTTGAACTTCCTTTTCCATTTGGCTAATTCTGCTTTTTAAAGCATTCTTCTCCTCTTTGACTTTTGGAACCTCTTTTGCCAATTGAGTTAGCCTATTTTTAAAAGTGTTATTTTCTTCAGCACTTTTTGGATCTCCTTTAGCAAGTTGCTGACTTGCTTTTCACGATTTTCTTGCATCTCTCTCATTTCTCTTCCCAATTTTTCCTCTATCTCTCTTACTTAATTTTCAAAATCTCTTTTGAGCTCTTCCATGGCCTGAGCCCATTGAATATTTATATTGGATGTTTGGGATACAGAAGCCTTGACTTTTATGTCTTTCCCTGATGGTAAGCATTGTTCTTCCTCACCCAAAAGGGTGGGAGAAGATATCTATTCATCAAGAAAGTGACCTTCTATAGTCTTATATTTTTTCCCTTTTTTTTGGGTCATTTTCCCAACCAGTTACTTGACTTTTGGATCCTTTGTCAAGAATAGGGTATACTCTGGTGACCTGTAAGATCTCAGTTCCTCGAAAGTGGCACAGTCAAGTGTGTACACTGGTCTGGGAGCAATCAGAAACTTTTGTGCCCAGAATCTGTGAGTAATAGAATTTCCTCTCCACAATCATCTGGCTTCCAGTTCAACCAAGCCAGCACTGGGGGCTGAGATTCAGATAAGCTACTAAATTCCCCCAGGGGCTTTCTTTTGGGGGCAGGGCTGCCATCCAGCTAAGATAAAGATCAGCTGCTCAATTCCTCCAGGAGCATTAGGTGGGGGCAGGGCCACCACACAGGACTGAGGTAAGAATCAGCTGCTTAGTTCCCCCAGGAGTTTTACAATCCAACAATGGATGCAGGCTGCTGTGGGAGCTGCTACAGCCTGATGTGGCCTTTGCTGCCACCTGAGGTCTGAGCTATGGGAAGACAGTGCTCCCTTCTCAGTCAGCTGAAAAAACCCTCTTATTGACCTTAGTGCCTGTGGGTTGAGGGATCTGCAAACTGCTGCTATTACTGCTGAGGATTCCACTGCCAATGCCTGCTTGTGTACTCCTCTGGGCACCATGACTCATGGTCAAGGCTGGGCTGGGGTCCACTCCGCGTCAGGTGTGACAGACCTTTCTTGTTGGCCTTTCAGTTCACCCTGGGCTGAAAATCTTCTCCACTCTGTTGTTCTATGGCTTCTGATGCTCTAGAACTTGTTGAGAGTCTTTCTTTCTTTCTTTTCTTTTTTTTTTTTTTATTAATTTTTAACATTTATTTTCACACAATTTTGGGTTACAAATTTTCTCCCCTTTTATCCCCTCCCCCCCCCAAACCCGAGCTTTCTAATTGCCCCTGTGACCTATCTGCTCTCTCCTCTATCCTCCCTCCCTGCCCTTGTCTCCGTCTTCTCTTTTGTCCTGTAGGACCAGATAGCTTTCTTGACCCCTTAACCTGTATTTCTTGTTACCCAGTGGTAAGAACATTACATTTGGTCATAACACTTTGAGTTCTAACCTCCTTAGCTCCCTCCCTCTCCACCCCTTCCCCTTGAAAGACAGGCAATTCAATATAGGCCATATCTGTTTAGTTTTGCAAATGATTTCCATACTAGTTGTGTTGTATAGGACTAATTATATTTCCCTCCATCCTATCCTGTCCCCCTTTACTTCTATTTTCTTATGGTCCTTTCCCTCCCCATGAGTGTCAACCTCGTATTGCATTCTCCTCCCCATGCCCTCCCCTCCATCCTCCCCCCCACCCTGCTTGTGCCCCTGTCCCCCACTCTTCTGTATTATGAGATAGGTTTTCCTATCAAAATGAGTGTGCATTATATTCTTTCCTTTAGTGGAATGTGATGAGAGTAGACCTCATGTTTTTCTCTTGCCTCCCCTCTTTATCCCACCACTAATAAGTCTTTTGCTTGCCTCTTTTATGAGAGATAATTTGCCCCATTCAACTTCTCCCTTTCTCCTCCCAATATTTCTCTCTCACTGCTTGATTTCATTTTTTTTTAATATATGATCCCATCCTCTTCAATTCACTCTGTGCACTCTGTCTCTATGTATGTGTGCGTGTGTGCATGTGTGTGTGTGTGTACTCCCACCCAGTGCCCAGATACTGAAATGTTTCAAGAGTTATAAATATTGTCTTTCCATGTAGGAATGTAAACAGTTCAACTTTAGTAAGTCCCTTATGATTTCTCTTTGCTGTTCGCCTTTTCATGGTTCTCTTCATTCTTGTGTTAGAAAGTCAAATTTTCTTTCCTGTTCTGGTCTTTTCATCAGGAAAATTTGAAAGTCTTCTATTTCATTGAAAGACCATTTTTTCTCCTGAAGTATTATACTCAGTTTTGCTGGGTAGGTGATTCTTGGCTTCAATCCTAGTTCCTTTGACTTCTGGAATATCCTATTCCATTCCCTTCTATCCCTCAATGTAGAGGGTGCCAGATCTTGTGCTATCCTGATTGTATTTCCACAATACTTGAATTGTTTCTTTCTAGCTGCTTGCAATATTTTCTCTTTCACCTGGGAATTCTGGATTTTGGCCACAATGCTCCTAGGAGTTTCTCTTTTTGGATCTCTTTCATGCGGTGTGCTGCGGATTCCTTGAATATTTATTTTGTCCTCTGGTTCTAGAATCTCAGGGCAGTTTTCCTTGATAATTTCATGGAAGATGATGTCTAGGCTCTTTTGATCATGGTTTTCAGGTAGTCCCAGAATTTTTACATTGTCTCTCCTGATTCTATTTTCCAGGTCAGTTGTTTTTCCAATAAGATATTTCACATTATCTTCCATTTTTCGTATCTGCGCGGTATGTTCTGAGATATCTGTCTTTCTCGAAAAGTCCTTAGCGTCCATCTGTACCATTCCAGTTTTGAAAGATCTATTTTCTTCAGTGAGCTTTTGAATCTCCTTTTCCATTTGGTTAATTCTGCTTTTGAAAGCATTCTTCTCCTCATTGGCCCCTTGCACCTCCCTTGCCAGCTGAGTTAGGCTAGTTCTCAAGGTGCCAATTTCTTCAAGATTTTTTTGGTTCTCCTTTAGCAGGGAGCTGATCTGCTTTTCATGCTTCTCCCTCATCCCTCTCATTTCCCTTCCCAGTCTTTCCTCCACCTCTCTAACTTGGTTTTCAAAATTCCTCTTGAGCTCTTCCATGGCCCAAGCCCATTGGGTGGGCTGGGACACAGAATCCTCGATTTCTGTGTCTTTGCCTGATGGCAAGCATTGTTCCTCCCCATCAGAAAGGAAGGGAGGAAATGTCTGTTCTCCGGTAAAGTACCCTTCAATAGTTTTATTTCTTTTCCCTTTTCTTGGCATTTTCTCCAACCAGTGGCTTGACCTCTGAATGTTCTCCTCACACCCACCTCGCCTCCTAGTCATCCCAGCCAGCGTTTGGGGACTGAGATTCAAATGCTGCTTCCCGCCTTAGGATTTTTGGTGGGGGCAGGGCTACTCTTCAGTGTGAGAATTAAGTTCAGGTGGTCAGGGGCAGGGCCACCTCTCAGGCATAGTTCCCTCTGGGGGTTTATGCACAGACCTTCCACAATGGATCCAGGCTCCTGCCTGTTTGGGGAGCCCCCGTTCGCAGCCGCCTCTCAGCCCCCACCTCCCGGGGGGGCCCGAGCCTTGGGGGCACCCCACTCCCCTCTCAACCCGCCAAAGAGACTCTCTCACCCACCCCCGTCAGTCACCTGTTGGTGGGGGGGCCTGTGCCGCCGCTGAAGATCCCGCCTCCAGAGCCCTCTCAGATCTGTGCCTCTCGGAGCCGTGGCCGCCGCTGCCGCCGCCGCAGGTCCGGGCTGGGCTCCGCGTCTGCAGCGCGACGGACCTTTTGCGAGAGGTTTGCAGGTCCCTCTGTGGGTGGGGGGACCCGCGTGGCCTCTGGAGATCCCGTCCCTGTAGCCCTCTCGGATCTCCTCCCCTCAGTGTCGCGGCCGCGGCAGGGCCGCACTCCGCTCCCCGTCCCGGCGCCCAGTCCGCGGCGCGAAGGACCCCCCGCGAGAGGTCTGCAGGTCTCTCCGGAGCAGGAATCTCCCTCGCTCCAATACTCCGTGGTCTCTGGGTGCAGAATTCGCCCTGGCTTGGTCCCCTCTAGCCGTTCTGTGGTTTGTGTTGAGAGTCTTTCTTCACAGGTATTTTATGGGCTGTGAGGGAAGAGCTAGTGTATATGCATCTTTCTACTCTACCATCTTGGTTCCTCCCCTGAATAAAGAATTTTTAAAAAAATCAACTAATTCAGAGTTTTGCCATCCATCTCCAAAAAGTTTCCCTTTAATAAATTTAGCATGATTTTAAACAAGAATTGTATTCCTTCCTGTAATGGTCTTCTACTCCCCACCTCCAACTCTCTAATTAATTTTCTTCACATTTTTGTGATCTAGATATTAAAGGAGCTTGTTATTCTGTCCAAATGATGAGTAATCATTTCCCGACACTGAAATATTTGTGCATAAACTTTTAAACACAAATAAATACCATATATTTAGTATTTGAATGTGTTTGAAATTTAAATGCATTTCCTGTGCAAAAAATCTCTTAAGTGAGAAGAGAAATGTTAATATTTCAAAGCACTTAGTTTAGGCCTCTTTTGGACATCATTAAGAATTAGACACTCATGCACATTGCTAGGAAAAAGTCACATTTTATTTTCTCATTTCTATTAGTCTTTTTAGCATCATGCATTCACATAGCCTTTGAAATCTTTGAGCATATAATCACAAGCATTTCTTGTCCTGATGCTTTTAACAAATCATTGCTTTCTTTTTGTTAAAGGACACACTGTGTGTACACAGGAGTGTTTGTGTATTTGTTAGAGAAAGACAGAAGGAGTGAGGAGGGAGGGAAGAGAGACAGACAAAAATAAAGAGTCAGAAAGAAAGGAAGAGAAAACAAGAGAGAAAAAGAAATAAAGAGGGAAAGAGAAGGGAAGAGGGAGAGGGGAAGAGAGAGAGAAAGATTGGAAGAAGGAGAGAAAAGGAGGAGAGAGAAGAAAGAAAGAAGAAAGGAAGAGAGAAGGGGAAAGAGATAGCAAGAGAGAGAGAGAGAGAGAGAGAGAGAGAGAGAGAGAGAGAGAGAGAGAGAATCCACTTCTTTACTATAAGAATAGCAAGAGAAACTATAAGAATAGTAACATATCACAATGTATTCCAAGATAAAGTCAAAATGAGTACATGATTTAGATACAAAGGGTGATATCATAAGCCAACTAAGGGAACATAGAATATCTTACCTGTCAAATCTATGGATAAAAGAATTCATGACCAAACAAGAGATAGAGAGCAACATAAGATATAAAATGGATAATTTTAATTACATCAAGTTAAAAGGTTTTGGAATATCATATTCCAAGCCCTTCGATCCCTTAATGTAGAAACTGCTAGATCTTGTGTTATCCATTTCTTTCTGACTGCTTGCATATTTTCTCCTTGACCTGGGAACTCTGGAGTCTGACTACAATATTCCTAGGAGTTTTTCTTTTCAGATCTCTTTCAGGAGGTATTCAATGGATTCTTTCAATACTTATTTTTCCCTCTGGTTCTAGAATATCAGGGCAATTTTCCTTGATAATTTCATGAAAGAGGATGTCTAGGCTCTTTTTTTTTTTATCATAGCTTTCAGGTATTCCCATAATTTTTAAATTGTCTCTCCTGGCTCTATTTTCCAGATCAGTTGTTTTTCTAGTGAGATATTTCATGTTGTCTTCAATTTTTTCATTTTTTGGTTTTGTTCTGTAATTTCTTGGTTTCTCATAAAGTCATTAACTTCCATCTGCTCCATTCTAATTTTTAAAGAACTATTTTCTTCAATGAGCTTTTGAGCCCTCTTTTGCATTTGGCTAATTATGTTTTTTTAGAGCATTTTTGTTCTTATTGGCTTTTTGGACCTCTTTTGCCATTTGAGTTAGTTTATTTTTAAAGGTGTTATTTTCTTCAGCATTTTTTTGAGTCTTCTTTAGCAAGCTCTTGACTCACTTTTCATGATTTTCTTGCATCACTCTCATTTCTCTTCCCAATTTTCCACCTCTCTTACTTGATTTTCAAAATCTCTTTTGAGCTCTTCCATGGCCTGAGATCATTTATTTTGGAGGTTTTGGATGAAGAAGCCTTGACTTTGATGTCTTCCTCTAATGGTATGCTTTGTTCTTCCTCATCCAAAAAAATGGAAGAAAATACCTGTTCACCAAGAAAGTTACCTTCTATAGTCTTATTTTTTCCCTTTTATTGGGCATTTTCTCAGCCAGTTAATTGACTTTTTGAGTCCTTTGTCAAGTGGAGGGTATACTCTAGGGACTTGTAAGTTGTCAGTTCCTCCAAGGTGGCACAATCAAGGGAGAGGAGTTTACTCCTTGCCTGGTCTGTGCTCTGATCTGGGAGCAACCACAAGCTTTTCTACCCAGGATCTGTGAGTAGGTTTCCCTCTCCACAACTGCCTCCAGCTCCACAATGCCAGTGCTCCTCCTCACCCCAGGGCTACCACTCAGGGCTGAGATTCAGATCAGCTTCTTGATTCCCCAGAGTCATTAGGCTGAGGGCTCCAAAAATGGATGCTGCAGTCACCTGGGGTGGGGCTAGAGCAGGACCCTCCTCCCTTCTCACTCAGGTGAAATAGCTTTCTCACTGACCTTTGAAGCTGTCTTTGGCATCTGTGGGTTGAGGAATATGGAAACAGCAGTAGCTAACTGGGATTCCATACCCTGAAGCCTGTTCCAGTTCTGTCCCTTCCATGCCACCAGGCCAAAGCTGGGCTGTGCTCCATGGGCTGTGCTCTACTCTGACCTTTCTTGTCAACATTCCAGGCTTCCTTGGGCTGGAAACCTCTTTCACCCTGTTGTTTTGTGGCTTCTGCTGCTCTAGAATTTGTTTAGAGTCATTTCTACAGGTATTTTATGAGTTTTGAGGGGAGAGCTACAGCAGATCTATCCTTTTACTCTGCCATCTTGGCTCTGCCTCAAATTAAAAGGTTTTGTACAAACAAAATCAATGCAGCCAAGATTAGAAGGAAAGCAGGAAACTGGGAAATTTTTAAAAAATAGTTTCTTTCGTAAAGACCTCATTTCTTAAATGTATAGGGAACTGAGCCAACTTTATAAAAATTAGAGTCATTCCCAAATTGATAAATGGTCAAAGGATATGAAAAAGTAGCTTTCAGAAGAACAAATCAAAACTATCTACAGTTATGTGAAGAAATGCTCTAAACCACTACTAATCAGAAGAAGGCAAATTCAAACAATTCTGAGATACTTCCTCCTACCTATCGGATGAGTTAACTTGACACAAAAGGAAAATGACAAGTATAGAAGGGGATGTGGAAAAATTGGGACACTAATTCACTGTCGGTGGAGTTGTGAACTAGTCCAGTTTTTCTGGAGCACAATTTGGAACTATGCCCCAAAGGCTACAAAACTGTGCATACCCCTTTGAGCTAGCAATATCACTGCTAGATATATATCCCAAAGAGATCAAAGAAACTGAAAAAGAACTGATATGTACAAAAATATTTATGACACCTCCTATTGTAATGGCAAAGAATTGGAAAATGAGGGGAAGTCAATTGAAGAATGGCTGAACAAGGTGTTACATGTGACTGTGATGGAATACTATTGTGTTATAAGAAATGATGAACAGGATGGTTTCAGAAAAACTTGCAAAGACTCATATGAATTCATGGAAAGTGAAATGAACCAAATGAGAAAAACAGTGTACACAGCAAAAGCAATATAGACATTTCCAATAGACTTATGATGAAAAATGTCATCCACCTCCAGAGAAAGGACTGATGGAGTCTTAATGTAGATCAAAGCATAGTTTTTAAAACTTTCTTCCTTTTTCTTGTCTGTTTTCTTTCACAAATGGCTAATATAGAAATATGTTTTGAATGACTGTACATGTATAATCTGTATCAACTTGTTTGTCTTTCAAGGGGAAAAAGGGAGGAAGAGAATTTTGAATTCAAAATTAAAAAATTGTTAAAAATTCTTTTTACATGTAATTGAGAAAAAATAAAATAAAAAAATAGCACATGAAAAGTTTTCTTTTAGGTATGACTTTTCAAGGTATTTTGCTTCACTGCAGAAAGCTAGACTAGAATTGGATAAACTGATTCATTAGTGGCTTTTAATCCTAAATTAAGACCAGTGGATTTCATTTCAACAAACCTGTAGCAATTTATTAGTGCATACCAATCTTAAAAAAATCACACCATACCTTCTGTAATTCAAAAGAAGGAATTTTTGCGAATATAATGAAATATGTAGTAAAATATAATGCTAATATAATTAAACATCACTATAATAAAGTTCACTGTAGAGCAAAGTTCAGTGCAAAGCTGGTATGTTGTAGGCCCAATCCAAAATTACTGAAGGTACCAAGAGTCCTCTAAGGCATCTTCACTCATGAAGATATCTTATACTATGGACTTCTAGGAGAGTGAAACAATAAGACTCTAGTGAGTTGGCTTAGTTTCTGGTTTATAGAAATAACTTTTCATATTTATTATTTTTAAATTATTATTTATATCTTTTTTTTAATACTACATACATCTCATGATAGCCCTCCTCTCTGACTCTCTGAGATAGCCATTCTTTATAACAAAGAAAAAAGAAAAGAAGAAATATAACAGTTCAGCAAAACTAATCAATACATCAGCCAAGGCTATAAAGTTTCACACCCATAGTTCTCCCATTTCTCTGAGAGAGGAGAGAGGTACAGTTTCATGTTGCTTTTTTGGAGTCAAGTTTGCTTATTACATTTCCAAAGCATTTTGTTGTTCTTTCCATTTACATTATTGTAATCATTCTGCCTGCTACAATGGGTCAGGGCTTATAAATGACTGTTGGTTAATGATGTATATTGCTTTCCTGGTTCTACTTAAGTCACTTTGCTTCATAGGATCATAGCATCATACTATAATTTTGAGATGAAATAAGTCATTCCATGTTTCTCAATAGTCATCACGTCCATTGTTTCTTACGTGCAGGGATATTCCATTACATTTATGTACCACAACCTGTTCAACTACTCCCAATCAGTGGTCATTTATTTTATTAGAAATTGCTTTCAACTGAAATGTTAAGACTTACAGAAGAAAGCTCATATTTCTTAAATTATGGGCCAAATAGTCTGCAAATCAAATTGTACATTTTAAGATCAGTGATAGCTCATTCAAGTCAGTTGCTTGAAAATACTGATTAAGTTAATAAATTGTTATTTTTTTCATTTCAAGCACTTGTAGAGGAGTCAATTTGTTTGATGGCAGTGGCAGAAACAGCCTCAAATATGTCTCTGAAAGTTCTTCATATCAACAAAGAAGAGCTAATTTACTCAAAAGACACGTCCCTTTGTAGCTCAATGACTATTTGAGTGCTTGTTGGGGTGGGCTGGGAAGAGAGAAACAATAGTTATCGCCTAATAAGGAAATAATGTTAGCATTTTGCTGAGATGAATCTGTAGACTAACATTTAGATAAAAATGGATATGGCAGGTATAAGATAGTCAATTTGGTGGGTGGTCTGGGTTCTTCTTCATATCAAATGATGACAGATTCCAACAAATAAGTGCTTGAATTATATTTGTACTATCTACTTCCCTACCTTAACAGACTTAAATATGCCAATGGGTGTACAAAGAACTTTGTATCTATGAAGTGCTATATATACATGTGAACTTTTATTTTGATAGCACTGTGTACAAAGCTAACTTGCTCTCTGTGGTTATTTAATCATGTCTGACTCTTTATGACCCCATTTTGGGGTTTTCTTGGCAAAGATACCGGAGTGGTTTGCTATTTCCTGCTTCAGTTCATTTTACTAATGAGGAAACTGAGGCAAGCAGGGGCAAGTGAATTGTGCAGGAGCACACAACTAGTAAGTATCTGCAGCCAGATTTGAATGTTTGGGATTTAGATAAATGGAAGGCATTTTAGTTTAAGAGGGAAGAATGTACAAAGGTTTGGAGTCTGGCATGAGCATGCCCTATTTAGGAGAGGAGGCATCCAGGAATGCAATAATTTCTTAGTAAGGGAGAATAGGAATTAAAGTTGGGTCAGATTATCCCCATAAATGCTAACATGAGGAGTAAGAGATTTTATTTTGTGGGCAAAGGAGAGCCTTTGGAGATTTTTGAGCATGTAGAAAAGAGATGGAATTGGTCATTTAAAAAGGTTATGCTGGTAGTGATACGTAGGAAGTATGGAAATTTCAAGAGAGACTTGACACAACAAAACAAATGAGGAGATTCAATTATCCATGCAAAAGGAGACAAGAGCCTGTACATTCCATTCAGGGAATTAACAATTTACAGGTTGGAGTTAGGGACGGGAATCGAGAAGAATGATGAACAGGGGGTACATGGCTGGAATATGGAAAATTTGGGGCATGGGGTATAGGGACAGAGTGAATATGTATTTGTGCGTGTGTATGTGTGTGTGTGTGTGTGAGCCTATACGTGACACATCACAGAGATTATAGGTAATAATGAATTAACCAAGTAAGAAAAAAACCCTCAAAAATGTGATCTTTCTAAAAAATGTCAGACAAGTTATAGTTTCAAAATGTGACTAGCTTATCGTTTATGCTAATATGCCATGCAGCACAATAATAATTGTACAGTCTTAGAATAAACACTGGCTCTAGACTAGGAAACTTGGATTCAAATCTTACCTCTGATGTTTATTACCAGGTCAAGTCACTTAGTCCTCCTCTGGCTCAGTATCCTCATCTATGAAATGTAGAAGTTGAACAAGATGGTCCCTGAAGTCCTTATCTCTAGACCATGGTGTCCATGTGCTTGTTTGCTTGTGATTTTTTAAAAAGATTTTGATAATTGTATTTCAATAAAATTGTTTTCCTTTATAAAGTATATATTTTATTTAATACATTTCAACATGTTATTTTAAGAAAGGGTCAATGACACGCAAAATGATTAAGAACCCCTGTTCTAGATCTATGATCCCTTAATGTGTTACATGAATATTGCTGTGAATTGTATATGATTAAGAATAAACTTTTTATACAATGTGGCTTGAGAGTAAGGAGGTTGATTCCACTCATAAAAAAAAAATCTGTTTTTCTTTGTGGTTGCATTTGTATACTCAATCTTCCCTAACGTGAAGTGTGGATATCTACTTAAAAATAAGAAAGAATTTGAGGAAAATTAGAGGAACATTAGTCACAGAAGATTATTTTTAAAATTCTGAATTAATGACATTTTAGTGTATACTCTTAAAAAAAAGAACCCAACAAACCAATCTTCCTTATATAGCTACGGGGATATCCACCAATAATGTCAAGAATCTGTGGTTTGATCAGGGTGGGAATTCTATTACACTAATATGGATTGCGATCCATTTATAATGTTATAGCTCTCTACATTGTGGACATCGAGCTGATTAGAACCTTAGATGCCATCTTATCCAATCAGCCACATAGGTAAAAAATAGTAGAAGTGGGAATCAAACATAAGTGTTTTTGCTCTAATATTGATGAAGTGTGCAAAATGGTTGATCTTTGAAAAGAAAAATAGAAAATGTTCCTTTTGCTATAGGATTTGGACAGGTAGAGGGTGGAGGGGAAGGTCATGTATTTTTAGAAGTACTTGTACATGCTACTCCATTTCTCCGATTCCAAACACAAAAATAAGTCCTTGAGCCTTCCTGAAATTTTTGCCAATTGTTTTTGAGTTAACACTGAGACAAACTTGCAGTAATTCAAGGGCTGAATGAAGTGTAAGCAGATGTCTTGCCTCTAGCTGGAACTGAGAGAACTCGTGCAGTATTGTACATAGAGGAGTACACCAAAATAAAAGGAGCAAGGAAACTAAGTTCCTACGATCAGTGACCAGGTAATTAACTCTTGAATAATTAAAACTCCCCCAGGAAACCTTTGCAAAAGGCTTGAATACATTTTGTGGGAATTTTACCCTTCCCTTGAACAAAAGCCCCCACTCAGAAACTTGGAACAAAATTCTCTAATTATCTGGAACACCAGATAATATGGATGCTAAGTCCCCACCTCCCAAGCACACAATTCACAATATTACAGAAAAAAATTTTACTAAAAGAAAACAGAAAAACAAAACAGAAAATCTTGAATGACATGCCATGGTCCCAGAGGTCTTAGGATGTAATTCTTTCTGCTCCCTACTCTGTCCAAATGGTAATCCCCAAGTGAGCATCCTCTAGCAGTGGCTTTCTACATCTTTGCTCTCTGTTGGTGACTCCCACTGTGGTTATTTCCTTCTTTCTGCTGCCCCAGATGCTTCCCTAAGCCCTTGACCCCTAATGTATTTCTCCGAGGTTACCAGCTGGCAGTAACTTTTTATGGCTGTCTATGGAGAAGTCTCCATAGGCTAGGAAATGGAAAAGGACTTTTTGAATTCTCTTACCTAATTAGACTTCCCTGCATCCCAGCTCTAGTGGTAGATTCCCTTGGCTGGAACTGATTGTGATACTTCCAGGCACAAAGATGTGCTCTGGGGAAAATCTAGCATTTATAATATTAATAATAATAAATAATGTAACTATTATTTATGTAGCACATAAAGGTCTTCAGAACACTTTATAAATGTTTTCTCATTTGACTCTTACAATATCCTTGTGCTACTCTTATTCTCATTTCTACAGATGAGGATACTAAAAAGCTAAGGGATGTGCTCTGAGGTAGGATTCAAACTCGGGTATTCTTGACTCTAATTTTTACACTCTAGACACTTCCCAACTTGAGCTTCCTTAGAGCCCTCACCTTAAGCTGTAGGTTTAGGTTGGGTGAATCTCCATTACTAAAAGATATGTGTCTTCCCTTATCTAGTAGTCTACAAAGCATCCCACTTCTTCCTGTAATATACTCACCTTATGCACTTTAGCTATATTATTCAAATGTCCAAAAAGGCTGTCAATAATCACTTCTAGTTATACCCTTCTCTAGGCGAGGGCTTTGTCTTTAGCAGTTCCTAAGGCATTGTTGTTGTTCAGTTGTGTCCAGTTCTTTGGGACCCGTGGACCAATGCTGTTCATGGAGTTTTCTTGACAAAAACACTGGAATGGTTTGCTATTTCTTTCTCCAGCAGATTAAGGGAAACAGAGGTAAAGTGACTTGCCCAGCATCACACAACTAGTAAGTGTCTCAGGCCAGACTTGAACTCAGGTCTTCCTGACTTCAGACTTAGCACACTATCCACTGAGCCAACAACCTGTCTCCCATCTGAAGGCATAAAATCCCTTTTGTGACAGGATTACTAAACTAGCAGGTAAGGGGAATGCCACAAATACAGTTTACCTAGATTTTATCCAAGCTTTTGATAAAGTAGTTAATGCTAATCTTGTGGAGAAAATAGATATTGATGAGGAGATAATACAATCAAGTGAATTCAGCACTAGTTGGTTGGTTGAACTCAAAGAATACTTGTTAATGGTTCAGTGTCAAGATAGTGTTCTCTAGTAGAATGCCCTTTGGGTCTGTGCTTGGCCCTATATGACTTAATGAATTGGATAAAGATGTAGGTGGCATGAAATTAAATGACTTGTCCAGGATCTAACCACTACTAAGTGTCTTATACTAGATCTGGATTCAAGTCATCCTGACTCAGGTACAGTGCTCTATCTACTGTACTATCTAGTTGCAAAAGTAGAATGGGCTGCCTCCAGAAGTGCTGGGTTCCTGCTTTGTGGTGGTGTTCAATCAGAATCTGTTAGAAAGTCAGTACACATGTGTTAAGTGCCTATTATATGCCAGGCACTGTACTAAGTGTTGAGGATATAAAAAGAGGCAAAAGGTAGTCCCTGACCTTCAGGAGCTTACAGTCAAGGCAGAGGCTAGATGCTTGTTGATCGGGTATGGTACAGTGGGTATTCCTTTTGTCTGTGGGTTGATCACTATGGTCCCTTTGGACTTTCATCTCCTGCGATTCTTGGATTTTTTTGAATTACAGTTTATTCTCTTTCCTTGCCAAAGTAATTATCTAAAATAGTCTTAAGATAAAAGAAATGATAAAAACAAGGGGGAAAAATTGCATGGAGTTCAATAAATCAATTGGTTCTTGAATGTTTCATAATTACTATTAAGAGCCTATTTTGATGTCATCTAAATTCCAAGAGTACCAAGGCGTTCAAGGCAAAAGGATTAATTATCCCTCGGATAATAAAATTAGCTACTTAGTGAACAATCTAAAGGTTCATGGTGTATGTAGATGCCAGTTTTATTACCCAGGAAGAAAAGACTTCAGGAAAGAGAAGATCTTAGAAACAGCAAATAGATATGGACAGCAGTTAAGAATATGAAAATAATTACCTACTGGAACCCAATTAAATAAGTCTATTATATTTGAAGATGTGAAGTTCAAAGTAATTTAAGTTGCATAGTTAAAATGATGACTTGAGGATAAACAGTATAATCAACCATAATATCCTCGGAGGTACATTTATGTAGCTGCTGACTTTAGATGAAAAGTTGATGGGTCCAAAATAATTTAGCTTGACTGTGCTAAGAGCTAGGGGAATGTAGAAGTCTATCTATATGCAAAGCTATCCCTAGATACATGATATGGGATAGAGAGCTGGACTTGGAGACAGGAAGGTCTGGGTTTGAATCTGATCACAGATACTAACTCTGGACAAGTTGCTTAATTTCTGTCCGTCTCAGTTTCCTCAGCTGTAAACTGTACATTAATAATAGCACCTTCTTCTCAGTGTTATTGTGAGCATTGTTTGAGGTAATATTTGTTGACAGTCAAATGAGATTGATTGGCAATCAAATGAGATAATATTGTAAAAGGTTTCTAGCACACTGCCTGGCATACTCAAGAAGTTTAATCAATACTTGTTTCCTTCCTTTCCTTTCTTCCTATCTTATAGGACTATTGTGAAACTTGAGATGATATATGTTAACACTTTGCAAACCTTAAAGTGTGATATAAATATATGAACTATTGGCTCAGATTCAATCCAGCTCAGACTCTGTCTAGCTGGGATCCTATCTGGCCCGCTTGTGAATACAAGTGTCACAAATGCTTAGGTTCCTTAAGAGGCAACCCAATTTGGTGAATCTTTAATAAACTTTGTTTTCTTTGCCTTTAAGAAGGCTTGAGTTGAATTTGTTCGAGCATGACCTGGACTATTTGGGGTACCATCACGCCAAAACCTTGTCATTTGTGGTCCCCTGACCTGGAAAAGCTGCTAATCTCAAGTTCTTCTGCTAAAACTGAAAGGTATGTAAGCCTCCCCCCTCTCCCTATCCCCTACTTGCTCTCCAAGTACCTTGGAAGCAGATTTTCAGACCTGGCTTCAGGTCTCAGTATCAGGCAATGTCTCTGAACATTCTGGGCACTAGAGAGTTAGAAACTCAGGTTGTTGGTCCATTGGTTGTGTTTGGGGCAGTGGACCTGGGCATACTCTCCAATAGTGGGTGCCCAATTTTCTGGATTTCCTGGGTACAAGGAAATTGGGGAAAACTTGGTTACTTTTTTAGTGTGTGCCTAAGTCTCTGAACTTTCTGGGCGCTAGAGAATTAGAGACTCACTTGGTCCAGTGGCTGTATTTGAGGCTGTGGACCTGGGCATACCCTCCAAAGCACAATTCTCTGAACTTTCTGGACACTAGGAGGTTAGAGAAACATCAGTTAAGTGGGTGCCCAACTATCTGGATTTCCTGGACACAAGGAAATCAGGGAAAACTCGGTTATTTTTGTCCTCTTTTGTTTTTTTTTTCTCAAGGCTTACTTCCACATCCTCCTTTAAGGAGGCGGGGACTTCCAGACCCATGCCGAGTAATGGGTCAAATTTGATCAGTTCCAAAAAATTCGCCTTTGGGTTGTCTTTTACAAAATTGGAAAAAATTTAGCTTCTCTAAAGAACTTAAAAAGAAAAAGTTGGTGTTCTTTTGCAATACACTTTGGCCTCAGTATCACCTGAAGGACAATGAAGTGTGGCCCATGTTTGGGACTTTACAATGTGACACCCTTTTACAGTTAGAATTATATTGTCTCCAAAAGGAAAAATGGATAGAAATACCTACATAAAGGCCTTTGTCAAACTCTCTTAGGACCCCATTCTCAGAAAAGATTGTAAGATGCTTGTAGTTAGAGCTGCCCCACAAAAGGGAAACAGGGTTTTGGATGACCCCCTGTTTATTGCTCCTAGGGTCTTGGCCTCACTTCCTCCGCTATCTCTGTTCCCAACCCCCTCTCAGTTTCCAGCCATGGGGCTTGCTGAGGTGCCTCCCTCTGCAGCCCCTCTCACTGGGGCAACATTCACTCAGACCTCAGGCCCCACCCCTATGGCAATCTATACAATATCACTGCCTGTAACCCACCCCTCCTTGGGGACTCTACCTCAGGCCCCAACTACGGGCCTTGCTGAGGTGCCTCCCCCTGCAGCTCCTCTTGCTGGGGCAATATTCACTCAAGCCTTAGGCCCTGTTCCCATGGCACTCTCTGGGGCATCTCCCCCTTTGATCCCTACTCTTCCTCAGGTAGCAGCAGATCTTTCCCCTTGCCAGCAGATCTCCTGGCCCTGCAGCCTAATCCAGTTCAGCAGGTATTCCCCAGCCCCTCCCTCACAAGAAGAGGGACTTCCTATCTTTCTTACAAGCCCCTGTCCCCATTGGGCCATCAGGGCTGTTTCCCTTGAGAGAAGTGCCTACCCTACCCAGTGGGACAACCAGGGTGCAGGTTCTGCTCTCTCTTTCAGATCTCACCCAGATTAAAGAGAAACTGGGGAGATACTCAGAAGACCCCACTAGGTTTACTGAGGGTTTTAGGGACATATCCCTATAAATATATGAACTATTGTTTAGAGGTGGGGATAGAGGGGAAGACCTATGATGTACATTTTTAAAATTTCTATATTTTATTTTTTTACTTGCATGTAAAACAATTTTCTAACATTTGTTTTTTTTAAATTTTAGTTCCAAATTCTCTCTCTCCCTTCCTCGCTCCTTGAGAAGACAGATAATCTGATATATAGATTATATGTATATGTGCAGTCCTGCAAAACACATTTCCATTATTAACTGTGCTGTGAAAGAAAATACAGATAAAAAAGTCCCAAGAAAAATAAAGTTTAAAAAAAGTATGCCTTGGTCTGTATTCACTCTCCATCAGTTCTTTCTCCAAGGGTGGAAAGCATTTTTCATTGTAAGTCCATTGGAATTGTTTTGAATCATTATATTGCTGAGAATAGCTAAGTCATTCACAGTTGATCATTTTGCAATATTACTTTTACTATGTACCATGCTTTCCTGATTCTGCTGACTTCAGTGTGTATGAGTTCATATAAGTTTTCTCAGATTTTTCTGAAACTATTTTGTTCATCATTTCTTATAGCACAACAGTATTCCATCACAGCCATATACCACACCTCATTTGGCCATTTTCCAATTGATGGGTATCCCCTCAGTTTCTAATTGTTTGCCATTATAAAAGGAGCTGTTGCGAATATTTTTATACATATAGATCCTTTCTCCTTTTCTTTGATCTCTTTGAGATACAGATATAGCATAATATATTATAACATATAATAATATGTAACATATAGTAATAGTGGTATTTCTGGGTCAAGGGGTATACGCAATTTTATAGTCCTTTGGGCATAGCTTCAAATTGCTCTACAGAATGATTCAGTACTCCAACAACAATGCATAAGTGTTCTAATTTTTCTGTACACCCTCCAACATTTGTCATTTTCCTTTTCTGTCATATTAACCAATCTGATAGGTGTGAGAAGGTATCTCCAAGTAGTTTAATTTGCATTTCTTTGGCAACAGTGATTTAAAGCATTTTTTTTCATATGACTATAGATAGCTTTGATTTCTTCTGCTGAAAACTACCTGTTCATATTTTTTGGTCATTTATCAGTTGGAAATGATTTGCGTTCTTATAAATTTGATGCATTTCTTTATATATTTGAGAAATAAGGCCTTTATCAAGGAAAATTGCTCTAATTTTTCCCTTCAATTTTCTGCTCTCCTAATTTTCATTGCATTGGTTTTGTTTGTGCAAAACCATTTAAATTTAGTATAACCAAAATTGTTCATTTTTTCTTATATTGCTTTCTATATTTTCTTTGGTCATAAATTCTTCCCTTATCCACATATCTGACAGGTAAGATATTCTATGCTCTCCTAATTTGCTTTTATACCACCCTTTATGTTTAAATCATGAACCTACTTTGACCTTATCTTGGTATGTAGGGTGTCTATAGCCAGTTTATGCCTAACTTCTTTGCAGTTTTCCCAACAATTTTTGTCAAATAGTGAGGTCTTGTCCCAAAAGCTGGTGTCTTTGCATTTATCATACACTGAATTTACTATGGTCATTTATTATTGTATCTGGTGAACCTAATCTATTTCATTGATTCACCATCTATTTCTTAGCCAGTACCAGAGTGTTTTGGTGAATACTGTTGTAATACACTTTGAGATTTGGCACTGATAGACCACCTTCCTTCACATTTTTTCCCGTATGCATTCCCTTGATATTCTTCATCTTTTCTTCATCCAGATAAATTGTATTATAATTTTGAGATCTATAAAATAATTTTTGGCAGTTTGATTAATATGGCATTGAATAAGTAAATGAATTTAGGTAGAATTGCCATTTTTATTACATTTACTCAGTCTACCCATGAGCAATTAATATTTCTTCAGTAGCTTAGATCTGACTTTATTTGTGTGAAAAGTGTTTTGTAATTGTGTTCATATAGTTCCTGGATTTGCCTTCGCAGGTAGACTCTCAGCTATATTATCTACGTTTATTTTAAATGAAATTTCTCTATCTCTTGCTGTTGGCCTTTGTTGGTCATACACACACACACCCGCTGATGATTTATGTGGGTTATTTTATATCTTGTAGCTTTGCTGAAGTTGTTTATTATTTCCACTAGTTTTTTTTTTTGTTGATTCTCTAGGAATCTCTAAGTATACCATCATATCATCTGAAAAGGGTGAGTTTTGTCTCCTCATTGCCTATTTTTATTTTCAATTTCTTTTTCTTGTCTTATTGCTATAGCTAGCATTTCTAGTACAATGTTGAATAACAGTGGTGATAATGGGTATCCTTGCTTCACTCTTGATCTTACTGAAAAGACTTCTAGCTTATCCACATTATAGATGATTGCTGATGGTTTTAGATAGATACTACTTATCATTTTAGCTCTGTTTATTCCTATGTTTTCTAGGTTTTTTTTTAGTAGGAATGAGTGATGTATTTTATCAAAAGCTTCTTCTGCATCTATTGAGAAAATCATATGATTTTTGTTATGGATATGGCTAATCATGCTGACAGTTTTCTCAGTATTGAACCAACCCTAAATTCCTGGTCTAAATCCCACCCAGTCATAGAGCATGATCTTTGTGATATATGTAATCTCTTTGCTAATATTTTATTTAAATTTTTTCTATAGTTTTGTCTATAGTTTTCTTTCTCTGTTTTTCACTCTTCTTGCTTTATGTATCAACACCATATTTGTGTCATAAAAGGAATTTGGTAGGACTCTTCTGCCTATTTTTCCAAACAACTTATATAGTATTGGAATTAGTTGCTCTTTATATATTTGGTAGAATTTACTTGTGAAACCATCTAGCCTTGGGGATTTTTAATCAGGGAATTCAATGTTCAATTTTTTTTCCAAGATAAGGCTTTTTAAGTATTCCATTTCCTCTTCTGTTAATATGGCAATTTATGTTTTTGTAAAGAGTAGGGTCAACTAGGTGGGGCAGTGGCTAGAGCACTGGACTTGGAATCAAGAAGATTTATCTTCCAGATTTATCAAATCTGGCTTCTGATACTTACTAGCTGTGTGACCCTGGGCAAGTCACTTAACCCAGCTTGCCTCAGCTTCTTCGTCTGTAAAATTGAGCTAGAGAGGTAAATGGCACACTACTCTAGTATCTTTGCCAAGAAAACCCCAAATGAGGTCACAGAGAGTCAGACATAACTGAAAAGATTCAACGACAACAACAACAATGTGCCAGGCACTGTACTAAGTCATGGGGGAACAAAAAGCATTCCATCCTTTTGGGCTACCCTCTCCTTGTGTTTTCCTTTTTATGGCTATCTTAATAGAAATGGAGTCTAAAAACTTGCATTTGACTTCTAGTTCCATCATTTATGGGTAGTGTGGCCTTGGACAGGTCATTTAGCTTGTTAGAGCCCCACATTACTGATCTGTAAAATGGTGAGATACGGTGAGATGGGATCACAGTATGGAAGTCCTTGACTGATATCCTTAAGTTCAAATCCAGCCTCACACATTTACTAGCTGCAGGACCCTAAGCAATTCACTTAAACTCTGTTTGCTCAGTTTCCTCAACTGTAAAATGAGGATAATAATAACACCTATCACACTTTGACATACATGCGTATTCTGAGTATGTTGTCCAATCTCTCCACTCCCCCAAGTTACTTACTAAGATTACAAGTTTCAAAGTAATGCTAATCTACATTGAGAGAAATTTCCCTTTTGAGAACTTCCCCACCGAAGGAATCAAATATGGACCAAAAAATAAAAACAACAAAAAAGTGAGGATAATAATATTAAAACTACTGACTTCACAAGGCTGTTATAAGAATTAGATAAGATATAGCTCAGCAAATTGTACAGTGCTATATTTCATTAAATTCAGCAAACATACGTGAAGTACTTCTCAAGAGCAAGGTTGTATATGTAAGTTGCTATTATTTTAATCAGATTTCACTTGTTTAAAAAATACACATGATTGAATGAGATGAGGAGAAAAGGGGAGTTCAGGATAGAGAAAGAAGCAGATATGGATGATATCATCCAGCATTCTTCTGTACTTTGAACTGTTACTTGGCATTAGATCTCTGGCCATTGTTAACTGATCTGATACTAATCATTAGCTTAGCCAGTCAGTGACATTAGGGGAAATGGGGACAGAGAATGATCTTTTTACCCCCTACAATAAATGTATTTTTAAGAATGATCCAAAATTATTTTTAGTGTTCTATTAGCAGAAATTTCTTGTGTAAAAACTAGTAATTCCTTAGATCTTGCCATCACTCTATAGTCTTCCATTTCCAAAATATTGCATTCTCAAATTCTCCTCTCTGAACACAATACCCTTTTCTTCTATCTTTTCCACCCCCTTGTTCCTACCACATACTGGCCTCTGATTCGTTAACCCTCCTTATTCTCCTCATCTGTTATTTCTTTTCTAATTTTACTTGTCTCCTTACTCAGCCTAGTTCCTATAATTATCCATTTCAGTAATATTCTTCCCACCACCCTGATAATGCTTCGCTTGCTATTTCTCCCATCAGGATACCTCTCCCTGTTCATTTTCTCAAGCATTTCAGGAGAAAAGTCCTGAATCTGTACTGGATTCTCCTACTTTGAATTTATGGTGATAAGCCTTAGTTTGTTGATTGAGTCTTCACTGCTACCATCTTCTCACCCATTTCTACTCAGTTCACTACTGAATTCTTGAAGAAACTGTTCGAAACCTTCTCATTGTCTTCAAACTTGGCAGCTTCCTCCAACCCTAATATCAACACATAGCCTCACTTTATTGACTTCTCTCCACCTAAAGATTTCTTTATGTCTTCCCTTATGCATTATTTTTTTCTATTATTTTCAGAGGAAGAGATGACTCCCCTTGCCAAGACTAACTCACCCACTAATACTCTTGATCTTATCTTTTGCTAAAGAAAAAATGATCATACAGTCTCTCTTTAGTATGTTCAACTCTCTCTGTTGGTTCCTTCCCTATGCCTACAAACATTTAGATTTCCACTATCCTAAAAATAAAAGATTCTCCCTTAATTGTCCTAGCTCCTTGTGCACCCATTTCTATCCTTTTCTATTAAAAAAAAATCCTGGACAGAATAGTTAGTCTTCACTCACTAATTCCACTTCCTCACCATTCATTCACTCCTTAACCTTGTGTCAGTAGGACCTGAGTTCAAATCCAGCCTCACACATTTACTAGCTGCAGGACCCTAAACAATTCACTTAAACTCTGTTTGCTCAATTTCCTCCATTATGAAATGAAAATAATAATAACACCTACCAACCAAGGTTGTCGTGAAGATCAAACAGAAATATTTGTTAATCACTTAACACATAGTTCCTGCTTGATGAATACTTGTTTCCTCTTCCACAACTCCTTGCAGTTTGGTTCAATGAGATCAGACATATTTAAAAAACACCTATTATATCAAGGACTGGGAACATTTATTCCTTGTCCTCAAGAAATATATTTGCCTCACTATTCTAGAGACAGTGCCCTAATTCACCAGATATAATGTTATCTCTATCATCCTTGGTCTCCTTGATTATTTGACATTGTTGACCACTTTTTCTTCTTGGTGCTATTTTTTCTTTGACTTTTTAAAAAATCCTGAACTTAAGAAACATCAAATAAAACGAACATTTCCATGAACCTTATAGAACAGAAATATAAGATTGGACTTGAAATAGTAGATCTTTATTATTCACAGCTTGCTTTTACTTTTAAGTAGATTTTACTTAAAAGTAAACTCCACCGGATTGTTCTGAGAGTCAACTGAGTTAACATGTATAAAGAACTTTTGCAAACCCAAAAGAGCTTTTAAATTTTATTTTCGTTTTTACTTGTGAAGTCCTTTCATATTCTCACTCGATTCCTCTCGCGACTAAAGGGAAGCATTTACAAGCAGTTGTTTGGGGTCAGTAAACCAGGACTATGAATTGTTCTTTTTTTCTTTGAAAACTTCACAAATATTTATTCAACTATATGATGTGCTCATTCTCCCTCCCCCCCCCATATCTTACCAAATGAATTTCCATTTAAAGCACCAAAGCCACCTTTCTGAAAGCACATATAGTTCAATATTTGCTTCAGAAAAACCTATTTTCAGTCAGCATTAAAAGAGGGCCACACTCAGATCTTCTCACTATTATTTAAAAGTAAAAATTTATTTTTGAGTTTCAAATTCTCTCCCTTTCTCCACCCCTCACCACCCATTTAAGAAGGCAAGAAATAATATTTATTATACATGTGAAGTCATGCAAAAATATTTCCACATTAGACATGTTGCAAAAAGAAAGAAATTTTAAAAAATATGTTTCAATATGCACTCAGAGTTCATTAGTTATCTCTCTGGAAGTGGATAGCATTTTGCATCAGGAATCATTTGCAAGTGGTGTGGATCATTATTTTGCTCAGAGTAGCTAAGTCTTTCACAGTTGAACATTGTTACAATATTGCTGTCACTGGGTAGAATATTCTCCTGGTTCTGCTCATTTTCATTTAAGTTCATATAAGTCTTCCCAGGATTTTCTGAAGCCATCCCCTTTTAATGTGTGAAGTCAAAGGATGGAGAGAACTTTCAGTGTGAAGAGGCTTCTATGTCATAGTAGAGAAATTCTGTAGAGTTCGGAGTATATCCTGCAGAGGAATAATGAATAGTGCTCTGCTACTATCATGTTCTAGCTCTGTGACCCTGCACGAGTCACTAAACTCCTCAGAGTTCCAGTCATCTCTATAACTCTAGTATGGTGAACAGTTGGCCATCTGTACTGATAAAGGGCGTTCCCTTCATTGGGAGCAACCCATTCCAATGAGATTATAGGTCCAGATCAAAAACAAAGACCAAGAAAAGCAAGTATTTTTTATTTATTTATTTTTAACACAGTTTATAACAGATAAAGCAATTCAAACTTTTGGTCAGGTGATACATCTTTTTAAAGCATTTACAATATGGACCACAAAAGAATTTTTTTTTTAAACATAAGCCAACTGAGACAGATAATATTTATGTTGCTAACTTCACATCTCTTGATCTAATTGTCTCCACAGTATTACTAAGAATAAAAGGACCCTAATTTGATGTTGTTAGTCTAAAGTCCTATGCCTAATAGCTTAATTTTAGACAGCCTTGGATGTTCCCCTACCCAAATTGAATAGATCTGGTATTAAGCTTACAAACCTTTTGACCACAGGAAATTGTCACCAAGAGTAGGGATATTGCAGGGAAACAATATCTCCCCAACTTCATGTCTATTCCAGGCAGGAGTAGATTGTCCACTTGCATTCAGTCAGGTTTAAAGTCTGCCAGATGTCAGTGGGGAAATTGAGTCAGGAGAATCCCACCTCAGTCCATGCTGAACAGTTGCTCTCCCACTCTTCCCTTAGATCACCTATGCAGTTCATACCAGCATCTCGTGAGCATACTGGCATCATGTAGTGGAGGCTCGGATCACCTTTCTTGCTTCCCATACCTGGAGTTAGACTCAGAAGAACAGTCACTTAGTAGTCCCATAGCATCTCAAAATGGTAAGTTCCTATAACCAGGTTTAAAATATGATTATAGTTTCACTTTGGCTAAGGAACATCTTTTAGGCAAGTCTTAAGTGGCTTACTTGTCTTTCTATACATGTTCTAGTTCCTGATTAAATGGCAAGTATAAAATTAAATTTACCATTAAAACCTTGACTTTTCCATCAATGCCAAATTTTACCCGAGGTCACCTTCCTCTTGGAAAGTTAGACTGAAATTCTTTTCTCCAAACTAAAGATGTCATTGATTTATTCTCAGTAATTAATTCAGTCTATTGTTTTAATACTAATTGCTTTTACCTCACTTAGTAACATGACCAATTTTTCTCCCCATCACCCCCCTCCCCCCACTTCCTAATACCTTGCATTCTGGTTGCTCCTTCCCTCAATGTACCCTCCCCTCCATCACACCCCACCCCTGTCTTAGCCCCATCTTCTCTCTTTTCTTGCAGGGCAAGATAAATTTCCATGCCCCTATCCCTGTACTTCTTATTTCCTGATTATATGCAGTAAAAATTCTCAACATTCGTTTCTGCTACTTTGAATTCCAACTTCTCTCCCTCCCCAGCCCCACTAAGAAGGGAAGCAATTCAATACAGATTAAACATGTGTTGTTTTGCAAAAGACTTCCATAGTAATCATATTGTGTAATACTAATTATATTGCCCTCTGACCTACCCTATCCCCCTTATTTTTCCCCCCTATAACTGACCTTGTCCCTTCTCGAAAGTGTTTATTTCTAGTGACTCCCTTCTCCCATTTGCCCTCCCTTCTAACATTCCCTTCGCTCCACTTGTTGCCTCCTCTCCTACTTTCCTGTGATGTGATATAAATGTTCATATCAAATTTAGTGAGCATGTTATTCTTTCCTTCAGCCACATGTGGGGAGAGTAGCTTTATTCCCCCCCCTTCTCCCTTATCTCCTCTATTGAATAATATTTTTCTTATCTCTTTTATGAGTTATAGCCTGCCTCGTTTCATTACTCCCTTTCTCACCCCTTTATTTTTATTTTATTTATTTATTTATTTGTGTGTGTGTATGTGGATATCATCTATGTATGTGTATGTGTGTGAGCGTGTGTGTACAATCTCTCCAACTACCCAAATACTGAGATAAGATTCAAGAGTTAAAAACATTTTCTTTCCATGAAGTAATGTAAACAGTTCAGCTTTAGGGAGTATTTTATGATTTTTCTTTTTTTTTTTTCCGCTGTTTACTTTTTCATACTTCTCTTGATTCTTGTCTTGGGAAGTCAAAATTCTAAATACAGATCTGGTCTTTTCCTCATCATGAAATCTTCAAATTTGTCTCTATTACTGAATGTCCATTTTTTCCCTTGAATTATTATCTTCAGATATGCTGGGTAGGTGATTCTTGGCTTCGATCGCAGTTCCTTTGACTTCTGAAATATCCTACTCCAAAGCCCTTAGATCTCTTAATGTTGAAGCTACCAGATCCTGTGTTATCCTGATTGTATTTCCACAGTACTCAAATTGTTTCTTTCTAGATGCTTGCAGTATTTTCTCCTTGATCTGGGAACTCTGAAATTTGGACACAATATTCCTAGGAGTTTCTCTGTTCGGGTTTCTTTCAGGGGATGAGCGATGAATTTTTTCAATATCCATTTTGCCCTCTGATTCTAGCATATCACAGCAGTTTTCCTTGATAATTTCTTGAAAGTTAGTGTCTAGGCTCTTTTTTTGATCATGGCTTTCAGGTAGCCCAATAATTTTTAAATTATTTCTCCTGGATCTATTTTCCAGGTCAGCTGTTTTTCCAATGAGTTCTTTCACATCATTTTTTATTTTTTTAAATTGTTGGTTTTGTTTACTAACTTCTTGGTTTAACTCATAGTCATTCTTTTCCCTGGACTCAATTCTGTCTTTCAATGAATTATTTTGTTCAGTGAGCTTTTGAAACTTCTTCTCCATTTGGCTAATTCTGCTTTTTAAACCCTCCCTCTCCTCGTTGACTTTTTGGACCTTTTTCCAATTGAGTTAGCCTCTTTTTAAATCTGCTATTTTCCTCAGCATTTTTTTGATTCTCCTTTAGTAAGCTGCTAACTTGATTTTTAAGGTCTTCTATTGCCTGGGCCAAGTTTAAGTCCCCTTTGGAGGGAGGGCCTTTGACTTCCTCTGACAGTATGGTTTGTTCTTCCTCATTTGAAGGGATGGGGGGAAATACCTGTTCCCCAAGAAAGTAACCTTCTATGGTCTTATTTTTTTCCCCCTTTTCTGGCATTTTCCCAGCCAGTTACTTGACTTCTGAGTTTCCTCTCCACACCCATCTTGCTTCCAGTTCTGCCCAGCCAGCAGTTAGGGGCTGAGATTCAAATGCTGCTTCCCAGCCTCAGGGCTTTTGGCAGGGGTGGGATGGGGCGGGGCTGCTATTCAGTGTGAATTAAGTTTAGGTGCTCGGGTGAGGGCAGGGCCGCCTCTCTGGCTCAGTTCCCTCAGGGGGTTTATGCACAGACCTTCCACAATGGATCCAGGCTCCTGCCTGCTTTAGGAGCCCTTGTCTGCTGCTGCCTCCACTGCTGCCTCCTGAGGAGGCCTCAGTTATGGGGACACCCCACTCCCCAAAAAGACTCTCTCATTGACCTTTGTCACCTGTGGGTGGAGGGACCTGTGCTGCTGTTGGAGATTCTGCCCCTGAAACCTGTTTGGATCTGCTCTCCTTGGTGCCACATGGCCAAGGCAGGGCTGGGCTCCGCTCCACATCCAGTGCTCGACAGACCTTTGGTGTTGGTTTTTCAGGTCTCTCTGGAACAGAAATCTCCTCCACTCCATTGTTCTGTGGCTTCTGCTGCTCCAGAATTTGTTGGGAGTTCTTCTTTACAGGTATTTTATGGGCTGTGGGTTAGGAGCTAGCATATGTGTGTCTTTCTACTCCACCATCTTGGCTTCTCCCCTCCAAATTTTTCGAAAAGCAAATATTTAAGCATCCTCCACTAAAGTCCTACTCTGTTGCTTCAGATGGATAGGGATGTCACTTTGGGTTCTCCAGAGCTATCCTGGATTTCTAGTAGGTTCATTCCAACTGTGAAGACTTTAAATATGAGTCCAGCAGAAGCTAGGTGGCAGTAGATAGAGTGCTAGGCCTAGAATTAGGAAGACCTGAGTTTCAAATCCAGCTTTAGACACTTACTAGCTGTGTGACCCTGGCAAGTCACTTCACTCTGGTTGCCTTTGTTTCTTCATTTGTAAAATGAACTGGAGAAGGAAATGGCAAAAAGACTCCAGTTTCTTTGCCAAGAAAACCCCAAATTGGGCCACGAAGAGCTGGAAATGACTGAAAATAACTGAACAGCCCCCACCAACAGATTACATATTTGGAGGCCACAAACCATCTTAGCTCTGCTTGGGGAGAATCTTCACAGAAATCTGGAACACCCTGTGGAGAATTGTTTTGGCTGCAGTAGTTCATGAATATATTCTACTAAGGTTTTTTGAGGAGCTGTCAACCTCCTTTGTGGGGAATCTTTGAGTACTGATTAAATCATGGCTCTTTAAATTGTAACTAATGATATTAAATCATATTGATAAATGCTTTTAGATTTATAAAGTCCTTTTGAGATAGATGGTACACATATTTTTATCCCTACTTCAGTGATAAGAAAAAAAAAGTTTTATTGATCTTATATAATTCTAATATGAACTAATTCAGAGTAAAGCAAGTAGAACCAGGAAAATAATATATAGCAATGCAAATGGAAGGATTATCAACAGAAAAAATGAAACTAAATACTGTGTTATAAAAATCACCAAATTTGGATCTGAAGAAGAGGTGGAAAAAAATATACAGCTAACTCTCTGATACTCAGAATATAGTTTCTTTAGAGGAAGTGTGGAGTGGTGGGGGTCTGGAAGACAGCCAGGGGACTCCTCTATTTAAAGCTAATGCATTTTGTTTACCAGCACATCAAAATCATGTTAGTCATCACATGGAAGAAGAAATTCTTAAGGAAATCTAAAGCTTTGACAAATAGAGTAGCATGAAAGAATGTGATGGTTAAATGTATCTCAGGTCACTGAGGCATCTCTGGTTTTTGAAAAGTTTTGAAACTGTTGGACACCAGTTAGGGGGTGGAGCCAAGATGGTAGAGTAAAATAATGGACCTGTAAAAGCTCTCCCCCCGCAGCCCATAAAATACCCGTAGAAAAATGACTCAAATTCTAGAGCAGCAGAAGCCACAAAACGACAGAATGAAAGAGATTTCAAGTCCAAGGTAGCCTAAAAGGACAACAGGAAAGGTATATCTTACCAGTCTGGGAGTGGAGTGCAACCCTCAGAATGCAGCCTACAGAATGCAGCCCAGCCTTGGCCACACAGCATGGCAAGGACAGGCCTGGAGGCAGACCTCAGGGGGCTGAATTACTGGCAGCAGCTGTAGTTCCCAGATTCCTCAACCCACAAACGCCAAAGACAGCTTCAAAGGTCAGTGAGAAAGCTCTTTCACTTGGGTGAGAAGGGAATGTGGTCTAGCTTCAGCCCCAGGCAGCATCAGTGTCCATTTTTGTAGCCCTTGGCCTAAAGACCCTGGGGGAATTGAGCAACTGATCTGAGTCTCAGTCCTGAGTGGCAGTCCTGGGGTGAGGAGGAGCACTGGCTAGTGGAGATTCTAGACAGAGAATCCTACTTGCAGATTCAGGGTAGAAGAGTACTTATGGTTGCTCCCAGACCAAAGTGCAGGCCAGGAGAGGAGTAAACTTCTCTCCCTTGATTGTGCCACCTTGGAGGAACTGAGGACTTACAGGTCCCTAGAGCATACCCTCCCCTCTTGACAAAGGATTCAAAAGTCAAGTAATTGGCTGGGAAAATGCCCCCCCAAAAGGGAAAAAAAATAAGACTATAGAAGGTTACTTTCTTGGTGAACAGGGATTTTCTTCCATCCTTTTGAATGAGGAAGAACAAAGCATACCATTAGAGGAAGATATCAAAGTCAAGGCTGCTTCATCCAAAACCTCCAAAATAAATATGCAATGGTCTCAGGCCATGGAAGAGTTCAAAAAGGATTTTGAAAATCAAGAAAGAATGGTTGGGAAAAAATTGGGAAGAGAAATGAGAGTGATGCAAGAAAATCATGAAAAGCTGGTCAACAGCTTGCTAAAGGAGACCCAAAAAATGCTGAAGAAAATAACACCTTTAAAATTAGACTAACTCAAATGGCAAAAGAGGTCCAAAAAGCCAATGAGGAAAAGAATGCTTTAAAAAGCAGAATTAGCCAAATGGAAAAGGAGGTTCAAAAGCTTACTGAAGAAAATACTCCTTTCAAATTAGAATGGAGCAGATGGAAGCTAATGCCTTTATGAGAAATCAAGATATTACAAAACAAAACCAAAAGAATGAAAAAATTAAAGACAATGTGAAATATCTCATTGGAAAAACAACTGACCTGGAAAACAGATCCAGAAGAGACAATTTAAAAATTATGGGACTACTTGAAAGCCATGATCAAACAAAGAGCCTAGACATCATCTTTCATGAAATTATCAAGGAAAATTGCCCAGATACTCTAGAACCAGAGGGTAAAATAAATATTGAAAGAATCCACTGATCACCTCCTTAAAGAGATTTGAAAAGAAAAACTCCTAGGAATATTGTAGCCAAATTCCAGAGTTCCCAGGTCAAGGAGAAAATATTGCAAGCAGTCAGAAAGAAACAATTCACATATTGTGGAAATACATTCAGGATAACACAAGATCTAGCAGTTTCTACATTAAGGAATCAAAGGGCTTGGAATATGATATTCCAGAAGTCAAAGGAACTAGGATTAAAACCAAGAATCACCTACCCAGCAAAACTGAGTGTAATCCTTCAAGGGAAAAGCCCATTCAGTGGTGTAGAGGACTTTCTAGCATTCTTGATGAAAAGACCAGAACTGAAGAGAAAATTTGACTTTCAAACACAAGAATCAAGAGAAGTATGAAAAGGTGAACAGGAGAGAGAAATCATGAAGAACTTTCTAAAGCTGAACTGCTTACATTCCTACATGGAAAGATAATATTTGTAACTCTTGAAACTTTTCTCAGTATTTGGGTAGTTGGAGGAATTATACACACACATATGTGTGTGTGTGTGTATATATATATATGTATATTATATCTCTCTCTATATATATAGACAGAGGGTGCAGAGTGAGTTGAATAGGAAGGGATAATATCTAAAAAAAATAAAATTAAGGGGTGAGAGAGGAATATATTGGGAGGAGAAATGGAGACATGGAATGGGGCAAATTATCTCTCATAAAAGAAGCAAGAAAAAGCTTTTTCAATGGAGGGGAAAGTGGGGAGGTAAGAGGGAAAAAATGAGCTTAGCCTCATCACATTTGGCTTAAAGAGGGAATAACATGTGCACTCAATTTGGTATGACAGTTTATTTTACACTACTGGAAAGTAGGGGAGAAAGGGATAAATAGGATATGGGGGGATCATAGAAGGGAGGGCTAATGAGAGGAGGGAGTAATTAGAAGTAGGCACTTTTGGGGAGGGGCAAGATCAAAAGACAGGACAGAATAAATGGGGGGCAGGATAGGATGGAGGAAAATATAGTTAGTCTTTCACAACATCACTATTATGGAAGTCTTTTGCAAAACTACACATATATAGCCTATATTGAATTGCTTGCCTTCTCAGTGGGGATGGGTGAGGAGGGAGGAAGGAACAGAAGTTGGAACTCAAAGTTTTAGGAATGAATATTGAGAATCGTTTTTGCATGCAACTGGGAAATAAGAAATACAGTTAATGGGGTATAGAAATCTATCTTGGCCTACAAGAAAAGAGAGAAGATGGGGATAAGGGAAGGGAGGGCTGTGATAGAAGGGAGGGCAGATTGGGGGAAGGGTAATCAGAATGCAGTGTTTTGGGGCGGGGGAGGGAAGAGATGGGGAGAAAATTTGAAACTCAAAATCTTGTGGAAATGAATGTTGAAAACTAAAAATAAATAAACAAATTAAAATTTAAAAAAAAGAAAAGAACTGTTGGAGTTTTCTTTTTTAAAGCACCTTGGGGAAGGCCACATTATGCAATACATAAAAGTGGGATGGAAACAATATTCCTTTCAGTCTTTAGAGAAAAAGCAGTGACTCAGTACTGCTTCAGACATTGTAAAGATGTGTAATTGAATTGTCTACCAGGAATACCTGACCCATATCAAAAACCAGACATGAAATTTCCACCCTTCCCTGTTAGAGTTACAAGGAAATGTTTGGACTAGCTCAGGACTCAGCCTTACATCTGAAAATCTGGAGTTTTACAAATCTTGTAGAAGATTATCTATATTAGAGAAGTATACTTTTCCTCTTTTGTGGAATTCATATTTTGGATAATGTAGTAGAAAGAATATGGAGCTAAAAGTCAGAAGACATGATCAATGTCATTTATAAATAGTTAAGGTCTTGGGAAAATCATTTAGAGGGCTTCAGAGTTGAAAATTACCTCAGGAGTGCAAAAATTTGGATGTTCATCAATTTCACATCATGGCTTACAAATATAATGAAAGATTATTGCATTGTAAATAAATTCAGGAAGCAAAGAAATCAAGTGATGCACAAGATCTAATTCCGAGTGAAATGGGTAGTACCAGAAAAATAACATTCAGCAATGCAAATGGTAAGAATAGCAACTGAAAAAAATGAAACTGAATGCTGTCATAATCATCAAGGATGGCTTTGAAGAAAAGATGAATAACACATCTTACTCTCTTCTTTGTAGAAGGGAGGGACGATGGCTATAGAACATTGCCCATATTATGAGAGTGAGTCAGTTAAATGATAGTTTTGCTGAACTACTTCCCCCCCCACCCTCCACCTCCTTATTTTTCCTTTCTGCATAAGATATGTTTTGCTATGTAGGCGATAGCAGAAGAATGCATTCAGAAATGGAAATTATTTAAATGACATTGATTGCAAACTTTCTGCTCATTCTCAGACTGTTTTAGATAGTTTGTTTGTTAGGAACTTTAAATCTACCCATTAATTTTATTTCTTCCTTCTGAGATCAAACAAAGCTAGCCTAATCCTTCTTCTATAAGATAAACCTTTAAATATTTTAAGACTACTATGGGCACCAGCTAAGTTTTCCCAGTTGTTTTGACCGGTACTCATACAGTTTTGAATCTATTCACTACTCTGGTCTGTTTCAAATCCAAATTGATCAATTCATTAGTTCTTTGTACAACCACATGAGCCACATGAGAGCTTTGGACAGCTCTCCTTTTGCTTCCTCAGTGGAATTATTTGTTTTTTGTATGATCAGAACTTAATTCTTGAGAAACTCTTATTTCTCATCAGTTTGACTTCCTCTAAGAATTTTGAGTCAACAGTACTTTCCTTGAACTTTGACATCTGCTGTCCCTCAAATCTCTGGTATCTGTCTGACCATGCCTAGGCTTTCCCATCATCAAATACCATTTCTCTTTTGTTAAGCAATTCTTGCTTATTGATCAGAAATCTGGGGTTCTACAAATTTTTTTGATGTGAAATCTAGCACTAATACTTCAGAGCTAGATTATTTTTTTTTTAATTTCAAAGAAAACAAAACAAAAATGTGAGTGTGTCAGAGGAAAGGGCATTTATTCTCAGCCTCATATAATCCAAATTACTGTGGGTCTATGAAAAAAATCTGATAAAATACCATCAAAAGGTTCAAAGAATGAGTTGAATATATTTGATCAAGGCACTTTTTTGGTCATATGGTTTAGGAACAGTGGGCATAAGTATCTGTTCTCCATCTCGTTCTCTTTCCTTACGTGGACTTGAAGGACATTGTCTAACTTTGAGGTGAAACATGAGTGGGGAGGAGGTCTGAAAATCCTGAATAGTTTTTTATCTATCTATCTATTAATTCTTAACGTTCACTTTTACAAGATTTTGAGTTCCACTTTTCCCTCTCCTCAAAACCTCATGCAATTTGATATAGGCTATATATGTACAATCATATTAAACCTATTTCCACATTAGTCATCTTGTGAAAGAAGAATCAGAACAAAAGGGAAAAACTACAGGAAAGAAAAAAAAAGAAAAAATAGTATGCTTTGATCTGCATTCAAACTCCATATTTCTTTCTCTAGATGTGGATAGCATTTTCCATCATGAGTCTTTTGGAATTGCCATAGATCATTATATGGCTGAGAAGAGATAAATTTATCATAGTTGGTCATTGCGCAATGTTGTGCTGTTATTGTATACAATGTTCTCCTGGTTCTGTTTAGTCCACTCAGCATCAGTTCACGTAAGTCTTTCCAGGTTTTTCTGAAATCCGCCTGCTCATCATTTCTTATAGATCAATAATATTCCATTGCATTCATATACCACAACTTATTCATTTTTTCCCCAATTAATGGACATCCACTCAATTTCCAATACTTTGCTACCACAGAAAGAGCTGTTATAAATATTTTGTACACATCAAAAGAATATTTGTAAAGCTCCAGATTTCTGATCAATGAGGGCAAATTGCTTAACAGAGGAGAAATAGTATTTAATGATGGGAAAACTAGGCATGATCAGACAGATACCAGAGACATGGGGGATGTAGTACATACATCATTATGTATAAAAAATTGCTAAACAGTGTACATCTTTTGACCTATCTATATGTTCAGTTGTTTCTGTTGTGTCTGACTCTTCATGGTTCTACTTGCAATTTTCTTGGCAAAGTTACTAGAGTGATTTACCATTTCCTTCTTCAGCTCATTTTACAGATGAGTAAGTGAAGCAAATAAGGTTAAGTGAGTTGCCCAGGGTCAGATTTAAACTCAGGAAAAGGAGTCTTCTTGATTCTAAGGCCAACACTCTATATACTGTACCACCTAGTTGCTCATTCCCATTTTACAGATGAGGAAAATGAGGAAATCATAAATTAAGTGACTTGCCTAGGGTTACATAGCTAGCAAGTGTCTGTGGTTGGATCTGAACTTTGATCTTCCTCACTCCAGGCCTCATACTCTATCTACAGTGCTTTCTATTACCTACCTAGTCATAAAATTTGAGATGCAGGTGGAGAAGTATGATTGGATCAATTCACAATTCCTCCAATATTTGTTCATCAATGTGCCTATTTTCCCACAGTCCTTTCGACATTTGTTATTTTCTTTTTTCCTCCCAGCTTTGCCAAGCACAGATTTGGAACCTCAAACTTGCTTTAATTTGCGTTTTTCCAATTATTATTGATTTGGAACATTTTTTTCATGTGTCTATACATAGGTTCGGTTTCTTAAATGAGGTGCATTTTCTCAACTCTTCTCTGGAAGTAAAGTTGGTTAGCATAATTTAATGGTATTAGTTTCATTTTTTTCTTGCTCTTGAGAAAGATATTTTCAAGAAATTACATTTGTGGTCTTTATCTGATAATAATGAGAGGCAAAATCAAAAGAAAACATGAAAGCTCTACAAAAAATCCACTAAATTTATAGACAGTATAAGAAGAGGTAATATAAGAATTAGAGGTCTTCCTGAAAATATAATGAAAATTAAAATGTGACTAGCATATTTCAAAAAATCATATAGAAAAACTGCCTAAAAATACTGGAAACAGAATGTAACTTGTAGATTAAACATAACCTGAGAATACCAAGAGAAAGACAACCTAAATTTAGTTCATAGGGAAGTAAATGAATTTCACAGCTAACATATCAAAGAACAACTTTGCAGATATATATCTACATCAAGGACAATATCTTTCAAATTACTGGGAGAAATGCACAGAATCTCACAGGATTATTCCATTGTTATAAAGAAATAAGAGAAAAATGTAATATAATATTACAGAGAACCAAAATTTGATTGGTGCCTTAATGTAATGCATCTTGACAATATGATTCTAAAAATGAAAGAAATTAATCAGATGTTCTAAAAAAAAAAAAGACATTAACTGTAACCATTCCTTAACAAGAACTCCAAGGTGAAGAGAATATTTAACATGCAGAATGAACAAACAACAGAAAGTTAAGTACCTACAGATGGTAAGGAAAGATGAAGAAATATATTTTCTCTTCTTTCTTGTTTCCTTTCCTCTTAGTCTTTGCTGTTTCATCACACATATGCCCATTTCTAAAGCATGACTGTATTCCAAGACCCTATCCTAGGCCCTCTTCTCTTCTCCCTCATGATGACCTTGTCATCTTTCTGCGAACAACATTCAGAATTATAAATCTAGCCCTTGTGTCTTTCTTGGGGTCTAGTTCTACATCTGTGACCACTGACCATTTTGCACCGCGTATCTTGTAGGCATTTCAAATGCAAACATCCAAAACTGAATTCTACATCTTTTCCCTGAAATGTAATCATCTTCCAAAATTTCCCTATTTCTGTCCAGGGCACCATCCTGTCAAGCACACAGTTTTTTGAACTTGGGGTCATCTCTGCCTCCTCATACTTACTGCTCTCCCACCCACATATCTATTCAGTTGCTAAATGTTGTACATGCTACTAAATTCTATGAGCTTTCTTCTCTTTCTCCTGACATTTTACTTTTACCCTGTGCCAAGAATTAATCAACAAACCAATATGAATTCATTCAGCTCCCACTATGTTTGAGGCACTGAGCTAGGTACTGAGGATACAAAGACAAAAGTGTCATAGTCCTTGACAGGAAAGAGTTTGTATCAGATCAGGGGGGGATGTGTACATATTCAGACATTCATATTCGGAATAAATCCAAAATAAATATAGCATAATGGAGGGAGTGAAGGAGGGTAATAGCATTTGAGAAGATTAGGAAAGGTTTCAGGGAGAAGATGTGGATTGAGCTGAGTCTTAAAGGAAGGGATTCCACAAATGGCAAAGGGATAGGGCAGTTTATTTTTGGAAGCATGGATTCATTCCTCCTCACCCCTGTCTCTTCCAAATCCCTAATTTCAGGCTTAAACAATGTATGGCCTGTGGACTCTATGCTGTGCAGGCCTACTTCATTTCCTTCTAAGATCAGTTTAAATGCCACCTTCAACTTGATCAACTTCTTGTTTTGTTCACTTTCTTACCCTTTTTCTTTTTGTTTTTGTTCTTGTTGTTTTTGTCATTTATCTTCTTATTTTCTTCTTGTTCTTCTCCCTGTTGTTCTTGTTTTTCTCCTTGTTCCCATTCTTGTAGTAGCAGCAGCAGCAGCAGTAGTAGTAGAAAGCAGATGCAGCAGAAACAGTAGCAGTAACAGTAGAAGGCAGCACCAGTAGCAGTAGAAAGCAGCAGGAGCAGTAATAGTAATAGCAGCAGAAGCAGTTGCAGTAAGCAACAGCAGTGGTGGTGGTAGTGGTGATTGAGGAGGTAGTCATAATATTGCATACTAACTGGGAAGACTTCCCAGACACATAGAAGTGATTAATAATAATTCAAGGTGGTATATACAAAAGACTAAATGACATTAAGTTGTGTGTGCTCTGAGAGTTTAGGATAGAATGATCTGTGTGAGGTGGGAATATTAGGGAAGGCTTCTCAGAGGAGGTGAATATTAATCTGAAGAAAAGTAGGACTTAGAGAATTGGGAAAAAAAGATTCTAGATTGAGGTAAGAGTGTGAACAAAGGTGAACTGAGAGAAAAATGAGTACATATGTTTGGCTACAGGGGAGATTTTCTGCAGAGAAATCACTATACTTGGCTCCAGAGGGCAGACCTACATTTCCAATAGCCCAATGTAAATAAAAACCTTATATGAGAGGTATCCAAAAGACTCTACTGTTGTTTTGTGGAGGCCAAACATAAACGTGAGAGAAGATAAGATGTAAGGTTGACTAATATCTCAGAAGAGTGTGAGATATCAGATTTCTGATTTCATTTTAAAAAATTATCTCAATGAGATATGGCTATCTCTACATAAAATAAAGACTAATCAAAGACTAATGAAACTGCTTTTAATATAGACCAGTGCCTATTGAAGGGGCTATTTAAAGGAAAATTATATTTGTAATGGGCCACCCTGCATTGAATGAGAAATGTTATAAATGAACTATGTCATGGAGCAAGATGATCAGGTGCACTGAGAAGGGACATTTTAGCCAGGCCAGAATTTTACTTCTTTGACTTTCTCATTTACTGAGAAACCCTGGGCAACAATTTAACCTCCCTATGAATTAAATTCCCCTCCCCTCTTCTCTCTTCTCCCTTTCCCTCTCCTTCTCTCCCTTCTTGTCTCCTCTCTTCCCCTCCTTTATCCTCCCCTCCTATCTTCTCCTCTCCTTTCTTCTCCTCTCCCCTCCACTTTCCTCCTCTTTCCTCCATCCTCCTTAATTGACCATGTAGCAGACACTAGACTAGTAGTAGATGGTGCATCCAGTTGGGATGAGAGAGACTGGACCAGTTGGAGACAGCACCTCCATTTTGGAGCATAGAGACACGCCAAGGAGAAAGAGATGCAGGGAAATAGTTACTCAATGGAAACTGAGTTAGGATGCTACAAAAGGGGAAGGAACTTCCAGAATGTGAAATTATTTCAGGTAATTTAAAGATGCGTGGAGAAAGAAATTCTAGCATTTTAAGAGCCACAAAGCACTTGACAAATTCTATGTCATTTTATCCTCTCCACAAGCCTGGGAAGTAGGTGCTATCATTTTACAGATGACAAAATTGAGGCAGATAGAGATTACCTGACTTGCCCAGGGTCATGGAGCTCGTAAGTTTTTGAGCTGGAGTTGAACTCCCTTACTAGAAGTTGTTAGCTACCCTCTTTATTATTTATGTGCCTCGCTTCCATTTTAGTCTAGCTTTAAGCCTATTTTTTGTGTGTGAACACACTCTGTGTAATTTTAGGAAAGCATGGCCTGGACTTTTGGGGGAAATGTTTTGTATTTCCCCAGCCTTCACTCTCAGTTGCATCCTACTTATTCTCTGGGCTTTAGGGATAACCCCGAGAGGATATGCTGTAATATTGCTGTTCACGAGCCTCTGATGGTGTACCATTAACAATCAGCAAACAACTTTGTTGAGTTGCTTTAGTCATATCCAACTCTTTGTGACCCCAGTTGGGGATTTCTTGGCAAAGATCCTGGTGTGGTTTGCCATTTCCATCTTCAGCTGATTTTACAGATGAAGAAACTGAGTAAACAGGGTTAAGTGACTTGCCCAAGGTCACACAACTAGTCTGAGGCAAAATTTGAACTCAGGAAGAGGAGTCTTCCTAACTCCAGACCTAGCACTCTGTTCACTGCACCTGCCCCTCTTAATCACCTGTAAGCAAAGGTATTTACTCGAGATGGTATAGTAAGAACAACTGGTACAAAAATATTTTTCAAGTAACAAGTATTTATTTTATTAATTTGTCCCTCCCACTCTCATCCCTTTCTCCCTCCCACTCCACACATACACAATGAGCAGATTTAAAAAACAAAAATGACAACAAGCTAAGAAAACAAATCCTCCATCTCATAGCTACATAATCCAACAAAATAAATTCCCATATTAATCATGACTCCAAATGCACATCTTTTTCGGCATTTTAAGCTCATCATCTCTCTGTCAGTAGTGTGTTTCATGTCCATTCTTTTATATTTATCACTGCATTGGTCAGAGTTCTATAGTCTTTCAAAGTTGCTTTTTCTCTATAGTGCTGTTACCATTACATAAATTGTTCTCCCTTTTCTTCTCACTTAGCTCCGCATTAGTTGGTAAAGGTCTTCCCATTTTCCTTTAAAATTGTCCATTTCATCTTTTCTTATGACACAATAATATTTCATGATATCAACATGCCAAAGTTTGTTTAGCTATTCCTCCATAGGTGGACAAGTCTGAGAGAGAGAGAGAGACAGAGAGAGAGAGAGAGACACAGAGAGAGAGAGAGAAAGGGAAGGAGGGAGGGAGGAAGGGAGGGAGGGAGAGGGAGAGAGAGAGAGAGAGGGAGAGAGAGAGAGAGAGAGAGAGAGAGAGAGAGAGAGAGATTTTCTTGTTACCTCACCCCTTACGCAAAATTTAATTTTCTCTCAGGGGCCTGGCTCCAACTCTAGAACTAGAATTCTTAACTTCAGCAGAAATACATTTTATTGACATTACTCCAGCTATTTAAAGCTCCCAGAGGTAAGGTTATCTCTTTTTGGTTAGCTACTTTCTCTGTTCCCTTCTTGACCTAATCAAAGAAGTCCATGCTTCACAAAATGACCGCAGGTCGTAGGGACATCTTGTTTACACCTCAAAACTTCATCTTGTGTTACTATCCTTTAAATGCAAGGATTATATTATGATTATGATTGCATTAATTGATATCTTGCTAGGAATTTCCCCTTACATAATTATTATAAACACAAATATAAATAGAATTTTATGTGATATAAAAATTTTCACATACAATTGATCTGGGAGTAACATTGTCACCCATGTGAGAAGCTCACACTTTCAGGATACTCAAGTGTTACCACAGTTTGGTAGAATTGTCTTGTATTCATTTCATTCATAAGATCTAAATTCTAGTCCCTCTACCAATTAGTTGTGTGGCTTTGTGTGATAATCCAGAAAACTCTGCCCCTTTTCTGAAATCCGTCACTACCCAGAAACTTTACTGCTGTATGAATAAGTAAATAAATAAATGAAATAAAGCAAGTGATTACTCTCTGTCTGTGACATCAAAGATGGAGCACCAATGGAACATGACTGAGGAACCTCATCTCTCTCTCTACAAAATTCTTGATCCTGGTTGGCATCACTGAGGTTCCTTGGATATGGAATCAGACTCAGAGATTACTGTCCTTGACTAGGAAGGGTGATAAGAGCCTGGCATAATCTAGATCAGGGGTGAGGAACCTGTGACCTCGAGGTCATGTGTGACCCTCTAGGTCCTCAAGTGTGGCCTTTTATTAGGGGGATTTGTTCCGTGAAGTTTGGCTTCAGTCAAAGGGCCACACTTGAGGACCTAGAAGGCCCCATGTGACCTCGAGGTCACAGGTTCTCTACCACTGATTTAGAGGCCAAGTTCAGAAGGATTTTCTCAAAAGATAATAAATTCCCTTCCTACTTCTAAAGACCAAAGATTATTTCACTTTAAGCTTAACATACTTTCCCTGCTGAGCTGGAGATTTATTACATATTCTCTTGTTACTATGACTCAGGTGTATCTCTTTGCAGTAACTGTGACATACACAAATGTCTTGTCTTTTCTTGTTCTTGCTCTTGTTCTCCTCCTCCTCCTCCTCCTTCTTCTTCTCCCCCTCCTTTTCCTTCTCCTTTTTCCTTCTCTTTCTTCTTCTCCTTCTTTTCTTCTTCTCCTTCTCCTCCTCTCCCTTCTCTTCCTCCTCCTTCTTGTTCTCCTTCTCCTCTTCTTATTCCTCATCTTCCTTATGCCCCTTGATGTCCAAAGAAATATTTTATTTCTTCTTTTAAATTTATTCCTTCCTTCCTTAAAATGTCCCTATTGGTTTAGCATCACTCATTGGTCTGTCTCTTCTTCAAAAACCTCTAAGTTTCTAAAAAACAGCTGCACTGAACCAAGGCACTGATGGGCCAGTCACTTATGTGGACTTCAGTTTTAAAACCTGTAAAGCAAGGCATTTGACTTAGCTGACCTTAAAAGTCCCCTACTGCTCATGTTCCAGCACTAACATGACATTTTTCTGTTATTCAGTTACTGTAATGAGGTGATTAAGTAAGTGTTAATCTATAACTTCCAAAGAGGTGGACAACGTGTACTGTTATTTTTCTTCTAGGTAGTAGTTTTCCCTGTGACAAAACAAGCTCAGTATTGTGTAAAATATGTGTGTGTGTGTGTGTGTGTGTGTTTTGACATTCCGTATCCCCAGAGCTTGTATTCTCTTGCATTAGTGCTTCCCAAATGTGTAGTTAAATCTCGCAGCAGCTATTCAAGCCTAGGAAGCAGGGGATGAAGAGCGAAGGACCAGGAAGTGAAGGAAGACAATTCACCTTGTTGGATGGCTTACTGTTTATTTGCACCTTCACAGTTCTAGTTTTATAAGCTCTCCTAATTTCCCCTAAATCCAGCCTAGGGGTTTTAATGATTACTTTGAGAAACTGCCTTCAATGCTGTTTTCTCAGTGCGGGAACCAGTTTTCTCCACACAAAAGTTCCCCACCTTCCTTGCTCATGGTGTGCATACAAAATCTGCCTCCAATAAACGTGTTCATGGTGGTCTCATAAAGTGTCCCAAACCTGCCGACTGGGCTCAGAAACCTATCAGGGGTCTAAATAGAGATCAGCAAGATGGCAGGACAGAATGACGTAGCACATGTTAGCATTCCCCCAGAATATCTCCACAAAGTACCAGAAAATGCACCAGAGTGAGGTTTTAGCAGGAAACCCAATGAATAATCACAGCAAATCATTTTTCCAGCCCAGGTTATTCTTGAGAAACAAATAGGTCTGTGGTCATTAGGGACAGAGTTTATTTAATTAGAAGCACATGGAGCATAGCATTCCAACACTTAGATGGAGTTGGAGTCTGACAGCAGCTGTGTAGTAGGGCGAGAAGGGGCCTCCGATCCAGTGCACTTCTTCTAACCTCCAAACCCAATATTTTTCCCACTATACCATATAGTATAGCAGGTTAATAATCCGAGTAGGCCTGCAGTTTGCTTTAAATGAGATAATGCCTATAAGGTGCTTTGCAAATCTTAGATATGCTATAAAAATGTCAATTCTAATTTCTAATTCTGCCCTCAAGAATTTAGTCTGCATGGTGTGGAGCCTAGATAGGCAGCTTATCCAGAGGTGACCAGGCCTTGGAAAAGCTTGCTTATGCTGCCTGTACTGGTGGGAGACTGATTTTTTACCAAAAAGCCACTGAAATAATTGATTGTGAGAAAAAGAGTTGCCAAGTTCCTGTTGGCCAGTCAGCACATTCTCTTCCCAGTAGGAAAGCCTACTTGGGAAATGAAATTTAGATAGAAGGCTGCTTGGTGAGCACATGGAAACAGAGCAAGAAAAGTCATTAGTAGGATAAGCCTGCCAAGTCAACCAGGTGCTTGTGTCAGCTAGTCTAGGCATCCTCTCAGAAAAGCTTGAAGACATATTACCCATGCATGCTCTCTCCAGATTTCCTTCCTTGCCAAGTACCACATGCAGTCCTTTCTGTTTTCTCATTATTGTGGGCATACCCTGTAGAACATTGCAAAGAACAAAATTTTTTTATGGTAGCTGAGAGAAACAATATAGTCCAATAGGTAAAGTACTTGAATTGGAGTCAGGTAAACTTAGGTTCACACTTACCAGCTTCATGACCTTAGCAAGGGCTGAGCTGCTAAATGTTTAACAACTGATTCTCTTGGGAGGAAAGGAAGCCATGAAACACTTTTACGTTTAATTTGCATTTCTTAACATTTTTCTCCATCTCTTTCTTAAGTTTAGACAATGAAGAAAATGAGAAATCAAGTTTTGATCTGAAGCATTTGCCATTTCCAAGGCATAAATTCTCATACTGAAAACTTTACAATTGGCTGTATGAGCTTGTTCAAACGAGTTCCAGCACACTTCTGAATCCTCGGTAACTTAGCATCTCTGTGCCTTAGTTTTTTCATCTGTAGTGGAGATTGGGGAATCTAGTGGCTCAATGGATAGAGTACCAGACCCCAGACACTTAACTAGCTTACAAGTTTGGCCTTAGATACTTATAACTGGGTGACTCTGGGCAAGTCACTTAACCCTCTTTGCATCAGTTTTCTCATATGTAAAATGGACTGGAGAAGAAATTGGCAAACAACTCCACTAACTTTGCCAAGAAAACTCCAAATGGGGTCATGAAGAGATGGACATGACTGAAAAATGACTGAATTTCATTAAAAATGGAGATTATTGTAATAGTCTAGTAAGTACACTAAGCCAAGTTGTTGTATTAGTTTAAATACTACGTAAAGTGCTTTGCAAACTTTAAGGGGCAAAGACTGGCCCTGAGATTTTTATTAAGAGAGCCCCTAGGTGAGTAAATTCCTTTTACCATGAAAGATTGACCCTGTCCCTATAATTAATGTCTTAGACAATTGGCTAGAGCACTGAGGGGACCCCAAATGGGGTCACAAAGCGTTGGACATTATAGAACAACAGCAATCTCTTTATATGCATATAAAATATAGTATATTCTAAAGATCAGCTATTATTATTATTAAAACATCATTAACTACAGCCACATCATTCTGATTTTTGAAGGGGATAGAATAGTAGAAATCAGGACTGCCCTGGAAAATCAAGAATGTATACTTTCTTTACCTTTGCCTCTTAGATCCCTGTTGCTGTTCAGTTGTTTCACTCATGTCCAACTTTGTGACATTATTTGGGGTTTTCTTGCTAAAAATTCTGGAATGGTTTGCCATTTCCTCCTCTAGTAGGTCCATTTTGTCAGTCACTTAGAGGTTATATGACTGGCCCAAGGTCTCACAGCTCGTAAGTGTCCGAGGCTATATGTGAAGTCAGGTCTTCCTGACTCCAGGCCCAGTGCTCTATCCACCGGGGCACCAGGTACCTCCTTCAGAATCTCTAATTTCCTTCAAGCCTTACTTCTATTGCCACCTCCCACATGAAGACTTTCAGGATTCGCCCAGTTTTTAGTGCCCTCTCCCCTCATCAAATTATCTTGTTATTACTTATCTTCTAGTAGAATGTGAGCTCCTTGAGGAAAGGAACTTTTTCATTTGCATCTTCAGTTGCTAGCTGAGTGCTGTGCAAAAAGCAGTTCCGTAATAAATGGTGAGTAGAATTTTGAAAATCCAGAGGCATCTGTGACCCAGCTCTCCCAGGACTGGTTCCTGTTATACAATGTCAGTTACATTGTATGTTACACAATAGAGACTTCACTATACTCAGTAACTGTCCATCCAACAATACCCTCTGATTTTATGCTTGGCAGCGAGTAAACTTGTTTTTCTCCATCCTAGTATCATTAAATGCCATTCACTAGAACTCCACTCCAAATCTTCATGACAAATTTATTTGATGATCTTAAAGCCATAAACCTAAAGTAATTAGCATGAGATCAGAAATGATGTTTTATTAATGGCAAAACTCTCCCTACAGCAAAGAAAATAACCCTAAATCTCTTTGGAAACACAAATCACATTAAAAAATAATAACTGGCTGGATTACTGCCTGGCCAATTAGCAGTCATACTTTGAAATTCAGGAGCTTGTAGAAAAGATAATTTTATAGCTTTCCCTCACTTGTCATTGCCCCAGAGTACAGAGCCTGCTACTGTGGTCATGGGGAACAGATAGTCGCATTTGAAGAGGAATGTGGTGGTAGGCAGAGGACTTTTTCTTGGAAGCTGCTATAGAGGTACCTGGGTTGGGTTATAAACCTAACTGAGAAATACAGGGGGCATCCACATTGGAGGTCACAAGTGGGAGGGGGCATGTTTTAAGGGGCAGAGTAATTATGTTGAATACGAGCCCATGCTTGCCTGTAGGAGGTACAGTGGGATATGATCCAACTTCCTACCTTCTTATTGTTTTATTGTTTAGTCATATACACGCTTGGCATCAAGAGAGAGTCCTCTTCTTGGAGACCAATATTTTAGACCACTCCTACAGTAATTTTCCTTATGGGCAGTCAAGATTATACCACTTCTGTACTTAAACCCTTCAGTGGTTTTCCTATTACCCGTTGAATAAAATTCTGAATCTAAAGGCTGGAGTAGTCCAAGCACAGTTGTGAGACCTAAATGCATAACCATGGAAATCTATTACTTTTTGTCTGGGTACAACAGAAACCATTTTAAAAAATGTTAGCTTTTATATCAAGCTATTGGGCCTGTTACCTTTAAAGCATAAGTCTTCAGTCCACTCTGTCTTCATTCCTTCTCCATTCCTGGCTCCTTGGACTTTCTCTACCATGCTACTGCAGCATTTTTGGGACAGCTAGGTGGTGCAGTGGATAGAGCACCAGTGCAGGAGTCAGGAGGACCTGAGTTCAAATGTCACCTCAGACACTAGCTGTGTGACCTTGGGCAAGTCACTTAACCCTAATTGCCTCATCCTGGGTCATCTCCAGTCATCCTGATGAATATCTGGCCACTGGATTCAGGCGGCTCTGGAGGAGAAGTGAGTCTGGTGACCTGCACAGCCCTCCCTCACTCAAAACAAAATCAAGTGCAAGTCATGTCATCGTTTCTCTGATGGCATGGTCTCCTTCTTTGGCAATGAAGGACAAACACACTATAGCATTTTTACTATGGAAGTTCACACCACCCCAGGCCTATTCACACTGGAAGTATACTCAACTCCTATGGCCCCTTTCTCTGATTGATTGGTTCTACCCAGAACCTCCATTTTAAGGTCAGTGTCCAGGCCAACCATGAAAGTTCTACTTCTGGCTCCTCCTCTTCTTGGGACAATTAATTCTTTTGTTTCATGTGCTTTTAATTTCTGATGTCTTGAGGAATAGCTCTGAAAAACAGACTTTGATAAAGCTCATTGGGATTCAAATGAAGCTACTTGACTAAGCCTTTAAACACAAATCACTCTGACTCTCACTGATTGGCCAATAATAGGTCCTAATCCAAGCCTCAGTTGCTCATTGTTTGGGTTTTGATGGCTCAGAGTGAGTGTAAATAAAAATTGTTCCTGTTCTGGCCAGAAATTCTGAGGATAGTTGGATTTGAACTCGGGTCTGATCAATTCTTTTGTGAAGACAAAGTAGGCCATCTCTTACCTCAATTCTTACGTAGCCTTTAACTACTGAATGGGTGCTGTCTCAGATAAAGTGAGACCTGGGAAAGATCTGAGGTTAAAAAAGGGCAAGGTGTCTCATTACATCTTGGGCCATTGCCAGTCATCCTGACTCATGTCTTGCCACTTGACTCAGGAGACTCTGGAGGAGACAGTGAAGTTGATGACCTTGCCCAGCTCTACCTCACTTAAATCCAATTAATTCACTTGCAAATGAAGGACAAACAACAACAACTTTTGACTCTTTGGATTGTCTTTATTATGCCCCCACTTTACTCCTTCCTCTTATATTTTCTTCCCTCATCTCCCCCTTAGACTGTAACTGTTTGAAGGCAGATGCTGGCTTTCTTTCTGCTTGTTTTTGTGTTCCGGCATCGAGCACAATACCTGGTATATACACCTAATAGCTGCTTCTTGACTTGATTTGAGGAACCTATTCTTGTTGTTAAGGTCCCTGATCACTCACTGAAGGACTCATTATACTCACCAAAATACCCTTCTACCAAACTGTTTTTTATCTCTAGTTCGTCTTGGTATACAGGGTAATATCACACTTCACCAGGCAAGATCAGAACTACTAGACAAAGCAAAAATCTCTGCTCTTAGCTGGTTCTTTCATAATTATATTTGTGCCTCACTTGTGAAAGTAAACCTTAGGCTCTAATTTCTGCATTTCATTTAAAATTGATCCTTGTTAACTTTAGAACCTCCTAATATGGAGTCTTTTCTCTTTCAGGTCTCTACACGAATCATTGGCAGGCTTGTAAGTGTCCTTTCCTCCAATTGGGCTTCCTTACTCTCCTTGTAAAAAACAATACATCCTACTTGGTCTCTCGTCCTTTGCTGATCCACATTGTTCTGTACAGCTACCCCACACTGCTACCACTTGGTTGCCTGTGATGGGACCCTGACTTCCTGGGATCTATCTTCTCCCCCAACACACTCATCAAAGAGAGATCCAGGAGTGTTTTGGAGCCAGGTCATACTGGTTCTTGGAAGTTGGTTGTTAAATTTTCAGGATGATTAGTTATACCTTGGAAATTGGTAAATGCTACAAATTAGGCTTCATTTATTTCTTTTATGATTTTCTAGGTTTAAGAAAGTGATGGAGAAAATGGTAATAATGACAAACTTTAAAGTGTTTCATGCATACTTTTTTTTCCCCTTGGAAAGCTGATTGCTAAACATTTATTGGCATACTGCTGGAGAGGCTCATGCTCTTTGAAATATGACCTACCTTTTCCCTCCAGTACAATTGCACCCCAACTCTTGCTTCCCTACCCCTAACTGAGTTAGCTCCAGGTTCAATAATTTCTACCTAGAGCTCTGATAGTAGGATTTGCCAAATTAGATTACCTTGGTCTATGTTACTACACATTGAAACTTGTACTAAATGTTGTCTAGGTGTATGTAAAAAACCTGAGATATGAATATCCTCACTCTTAGGAAGTTTGTAAGAAGCTGCCATGAAGACAGAGGAGGCTGATGCGGGGAAATAAAAACACCAGAGACAGGAAAAACATAAATGAAATAAATATATAAATGAAAAAAAAAATTAAATCCCACCAACATTGAAATTATGTTTCAAGAAAGAGGCAAATAAATGATTCAGGGTAGTAGTAGAAGAAAAAGGACTAAAGATTCTTATGAAATCAGGAAAGGCTACATGGTGAGAGTAAGAGATTCTGGGAAGTGACCCTTTTCAGATAAGCTGGGATAGACTGAACATTTGTGACAAAATGCAGACATAGAGAAGCTTTGACAGCAGGAACTGGAGGATTAGATGAGTCAGGTATTATTAACATTTGAATCTAAATCATTGCCTAGGGTGAGCTGGAACAGAGTAGGATTCAGGGTGAATGAAGGAGCCCAAGGGTACCTGGGTAATTGGAAAAGGAAGGAGAAGGGGCAAAGGTTGGTCCTAATTCAAAGGCAAACTTTCAGAATTGTCCAAATATGCCACTATTAATCTTGAAGTTGTACATGTTTTTTGTTAAAGTAACTCAGTCATTAAAACCCACTTTTTATTTCAGCTAAACTCAGACCTCTGTCTTCTAAATTTTTCCCAGATATATTACTATAAAATCTGTCCTGTCTTTTCTCACATGATTAGATTACCAAATAATTTGGACAAAATTTTATTTGTTATAAAAGCTTTTTTTTTTTTTTTTTTACCAAGTGGAGAGAAAAAAGTTTTAAAAAGTAAGGCATTTTATCTTCAAATACAGTTTGACTCTAAAGCTGATTGTATTGAGATGATCATGCATTCTTGAAGGCTATGTGAGCCAAGCATAGGTTCTAGTGGTTTTGATCACGTTAGAATGGTTTCAAATAGAATGACCACTAACAGGTTATATGTCTGTTGTCTGAGGTCCACACTAACTTTAAAAAGTCTTATCATCAATCTTATGTTATCGACCAGGCCACTGGCTGACAAAATCTTTTCAATCATATACAACAATTCATGAAGACAAACTGCTGTGTAAAAAAATGGTCAAAAGATATGAACATGCAGTTTTCAAAGGAAGAAATTCAAGCTAATCACATAAAATGCTTCAGTCATTAATAATTAGAGAAATGCAAATTAAAGCATTTCTGAAATTCTACCTCACACCTATATGATTAACAAAGTTGGCCATAAAGGAAAATGATAAACATTGGAAGGATTAAGGTAAAACAGGCACACCATTGTACTGTTGGCGGATCTGTAAATTGGTCTAGCCATTTTGAAAAATAATTTGGAATTATACACCAAAAGTTATTAAACTGTGCATACCCTTTCACTCAATGATGCCACTAATGGCTTGAATCTCAAAGATATCAAAAAAGAAAAGAATATAAAATAAAATAGGCCAGTGGAGGGGGATAAAAGAATAGTCCCATGTATACAAAAATATTTGTAGCTTCTATTTTTAAAGTAGTAAAGAACTAGAAATAAGGAGATGCCAATCAGTTTGGAAATAGCTGGACAAATTATGGTATATGAATACAACCCTTGGATCTCTCAAGGGCCAATTACATGAAACTTTTTCCTTATTAGTAGAGATTGGTTATTCAATGTCCTATGCCTGTGGGAGGGGTGGGCAGAATTGATGAGAGCAAGAGAGATCTTGGGATCTTCTGGCTTCTACAACCAAGAGAGAAAATGTAAGATTCCAACCTTTCTTTAGATCACTGAAATAAGAGAAAGACTGGGAAGAAGCTTACTGTGCTATAGACTTCAGGGAATTCCCCCTTGTGTTAGATCTGAGACTCTTTTCCTCAATTGAACTGAGTTATCTCACTCCCAAAAGGAGAGTCTGTATTTACTCTGTATTGGCCAGCATATATTCTCATATATATCATGTATAAAATATATCATACATATTTTCCCTCTCTGATTTCTATTTTACTATTGACTTGGATAAATGGGTTTATTTACAACTTACTATGTGAATTCATTGTGGAACTAGCATCTAGTGGGAAGGAGTTCAAGCCTTAGACATAGAGCTTAGGGTACTTTCATCCCCCTAAAGAACAATGATCACGAGCTGTAGCTTGAACATAAAAATTACATCTCCTATATGAACAATATTTAAGGAGGCAAGTAGATGTAAATCTAGCCTGCTTATCCCTCTCTCTCAGGGGAATAGGGTGGTCCATCCACGGCAGCAAACTTTTGCTAACCCATCCTGGCAGGAATCAAAGTCTCCTTGGAGAATGGTAGAGGGAAGAGATGCTGGAAATGTCTGCTTTTGCTTCCTTGTGAGCCATTTCCAGGCAAACTCATGCAGACCCATGAGTTTCTAGAAGAGACTGAAATCAGGGAGGTGATGCCATGCCTTGCAAGTGAATTGGATTTAAGTGAGGGAGGTCACATGATACGTAGAGAGTAGGTAGAAGATAATCTGAGAGGGGAAGGAACCATCAGCTGAAGGGACCAGGAAAGTTCTCTTGCAGGAGGGGGTTATATGCTAAATTTTGAAGGAAGCCAGTAAGAGACAGAGTTGAGGAAGAAGAGCTGTTGAGAAATGAAAACTTCATTTGGATTTTCATCCTGATTAAAGAAGCAAAACTCAGGACAAAGAAAATTTAAAAGATTTGATTTGATTTAAAACTGAACAACTGTAGTAGCAAGGCCCCCAAAATACACAGTAGGGCCTGCTGTACAGGTTCTTAGATCTGCTTTTCTAAAAGGAAACCAACTTTTGAGGGGTCAATAATCTACTTTAATCAAACACAAATATCATTCATTTAGTTCAGGGGGAAAAAGTCAGTACCCTAAACTTCAGAGAGAATATAAACAGAGAAATAAAGACCAACAGACAGGGCTTCCAACTGTCTGACCATACATAGTTACTAGGAGAGAGAAGCACCAGCATCTGGGTTTTCAAAGTTGGGGTGACTCCTTAGTGACTACACAGAATCTCCTTTGGCCAAACACCTCCAACTGAGTAAGCCCCAAAGTAAAACCTCACCTCAGAGTATATACATACTTTTCAGAGCCAGAGGGCAACACAATGCCGGAGAACCAGTGCCTCACTAGAAATTAGCAAAAGCTGTGGGCCTTCTTACAAAATGAATCTCCTGTATTCAAACTTCCCTTAATGGGAAGGCCTATTAATGGGTAGGGAAGATCTTTAACTCTCTTTAACATAATTAACATTACAACAACAATACATTATTTTTTCCCCTATTTGCATATTAGTGATGTTGTGAAAGAAAAATCTGAAAAAAATGGGAAAGCCACAAGAAAGAAAAAGACAGAAAAACAACATAAAAAGAGAAAATAATACGCTACAATCTGCATTCAGATGTCATACTTTGTTCTTTGGATATGGATAGCATTTTCCGTCATGAGTATTTTGGAATTAACTTAGATCATTATATTACTGAGAGGAGCTAAATCTATCAAAGTTGGTCATTGTACAATGTTGCTGTTACTGTGTATAAAGTTCTCCTGGTTCTGTTCACTTCATTCACCATCAGTTCATGCAGGTCTTTCCTAGTTTTTCTGAAATCTGACTGCTCATTATTTCTTATAGAAAAATAGTATTTAATTACATGCATATATCACAACTTGTTCAGCCATTCCCCAATTGATGGGTATCCCCTCAATTTTCAGGGTTTTTGTCACCACAAAAAGAGATGCTATAAATATTTCTGTGCATTTGGGTCCTTTCCCCATTTTTATGATCTCTTGGGGATACAGACCTAGTAGTGGCATTGCTGGATCAAAGGGTATGCATAATTTGATTGCCCTTTGGGCATAGTAAAAATATTTTAAGTCCTTCCAGGTGAAAACACTTTGACGAACTAATCACTGATGATCAGCAATGGCTTCAGGGTAGGAACAACTTTTAACAGTAACTTTAAAATAATCCAAATAGGTCCACCTCAGCAAAAAAGGATTAGGTCTTTGAATCTCAGTTCCTCCTCAAGGTAGCAAAAGAAAGACAATTTGATGGTAGGGGTATGTGACAAAGAGCAGATAATAGAAAAACTGCAGACTTGGAGCCTGCTTCCTTCACCAGAGTCTCCCCCAGCACTGTTTGATAAGCAGGACTGGGAACAATCGGTAACTGTGTCAACATAACTTGAAGCAGTGCATTCTAGGCATGGGGGCTAGAAGACGGGAGTGTTGAATTTGAGGATCAGAAAATAGACCAGTGGAGGGGAATAAAATGTAAGATGACAGCAAAGGACAGAAGAGACAAAGTTTTGAAAAACTTTCTATGCCAAACAAAAGAATTTACATCTAATCCTTGAGATAATAGGAAGGTTTTGGAGGTGAAATGGTCAGATATGCTTTAGAAAAATAATTTTGGCAGCTGAGTGAAGGATGACTTAGAATAGGAAAAGATGAGGCCAGGATACCAATTAGAAAGTAATTGCAATAGTCTAGATTAAAAAGTGATGAGTACTGGAACTAGGGTAGTATATTGGTGAATGGAAAGAAGAGAATATATATGAGAAATGTTATTAAGTTAGAAATGACAAGATTTGAAAATAGATTGAATGAAGATTTGTCATTTTTCTTTATAAACCTGAGTGAGTTAGAGAAGGATGGTATACTTGACAGTAATAGGAAAGTTAAGGGAAGGGGAGGGTGGAAAATTATGATGAATTCTGTTTTGGGCATGCTGAATTTTTGAGATCCTTGTGGGATACATAATTCAAGATGCCCAAAAGGCAGTTCATAATAGATATAAAGATCTGAGAATTATGTGCACAGAAATGTTAATTGAACCCATGGGTGTTGGTAAGATCATCAAGAGGGAGAATATACTCAGGATTCTTAACCAAGAGGCTGTGAACTTCAAAAAAAAAAATTTTCCACTATTTCAATATAATTGGTCTCTTTTGCAATGTTTTATATTTTATTTTATGCATTTAAAATAATTATTCTGAGAAAAGATCCATAGGCTTCATCAACCTGCCCAAGGGGTCCATGACAAACAAAAAAGTTTAGAAAACCCTGATATGGTGGGAGAAGAGAAAGACAGAGTCTCTGGGGATATCTCCAAAGACAGAAAATTTAACTGGGATTATGAGTCATCAATAGAGATTGAGGACCCCTGGTAAGAGAGATAAGAGGAAAATTAGGAGAGAGTAATTTTACTAAAACCCAGGAAAGAATGAGCTTCCAAGAGGAAAGAAGTGGTGGCCATTGATGTGAAATAATGAAAAATAGATCAAAATGGATGAGTATTGAGAATTGGTTATTAGATTGTATGATTAAGTTCCTTTGGAGAGAACAGCTTCAGTTGTAAGATAGTCAGAATCTAGATTTCAAAAGGTTTATATGAGGGTAAGAGGACAGGAAGTGGAGGGATATAATGTAGATGGCTTTCTCAAAAAAATTTAGCTTAATAGAGGAAGAAAGATATAGGATGATCGATATCACGGATCAAGTGTGGATGGTTTTTAAGGATGGGGAAGATATGACTGTATTTGTAGGAAGCAGAGAGGGAACCAGAAGATAGGGATAAGAAAGAGGGGAGTAATAGTAGGGACAGTCTCTTGGAGATGATTATCTGAGACAGGGGTGAGAAGATGTGGAGGGGAAAGACATCTGAATGGCATAAGATGAGGAAGCAAGGAGAAGGAAGAGCTCTTAGCAAATGGATCCTATATTTTCAGTGAAATGTGAGACTAGGTCTTCAACTGAGAGGATGGGGAGGGATATCATGGGGGACTGAGGACAGCTGATTAAGTTTGGAGAAGCCACTATGGATCGTGAGAGAGCAAATTGAGTAGAATGAGTGCCTTGCTACAGTGCGGGTCCAGTTGAGATTAAATATCGTAAATTTGTTCTTGTTTCAGCCAATACAATTTCATAATTTCCTCAAGCTTTATTCAGCAGCATAGAAATAAAAGTGAAGACTGATGTTGAAAGTAATCCAAGTCAGTGGTATAGCAGGAAAGAAAAAGAGTGAAGGGCATTTTAAAGTAGATAATAATGTAAAGTTAATCTGGTTCACCAAAATGAAGATGGGAGAGGTAAGAGAATATAGTCAGTACAGGGGTATTGGCTTGGGAAAGAAACAAAGGAGAAGTGAATAGAGGTCATGGTGAAGATAAAGAACCCTATTAGGAGTTGTAAGGAATGGAAGGGAAATGGAATAATCAAAAGTTATAATAATATAAAGGAATTTCAGAGTTAATAAATGTAGAAGTAGAACAATTGTGGGTGATGACAAGAACCAGGATACAACCATCTCTGTGGGTTGGGGTAGAGTAGAGAAGTAGATCATAGAACCTGAATAGATTAACTAGGAAGTGAAAATATTTGAGGGAGCAGCATTATATATGTCAAAGTCACCGTGCATAAAGGTAGGAGTTGAGGAAGGAATAAAAATTGTGAGCTAAGCACTGAACTCATGGAGAAAGGAAGAATAATGTTCTAAGGTAGAGGGGTGGGGAAAAGGATGGATATCAATATGTAATAGCCACCAGGATCTGGATAATAAGTAGGAATACCATGAATCTCAAAGGAAAAAACAAAGAGGTTTAAGGTAAAAAGAAGTTTGCTGCTTATGGATCAGGCATCCCAGATGAATATTATGAAGGAGATAGAAAAGGGAACCATATTGAGGAGGGCCTTTTTAAAAAAAAAAAATTTTTTTTTTTTTTTTTTTGGTAAAGCAATCTGAGTTAAGTGACTTGCTCAGGGTCACACAGGTAGCAAAGTTTCAAGGGTCTGAGGTTGTATTTGAACTCAGATCCTCCTTACTCTAGAGCCATGAGGAGGGCTGTAAATGCCATTGTGAACATCTCAATTATCCTGTAGGCAATAGAGAGTCACTGAAGATTTTGAATTAGGGGAGTGACATTAATCAGATGTATATTTTAGGGATTTGGTATCTTTGTAGGAGGTGTATTAGAGAGGTGAAAGATTGGAATCATGAAGACTAATTAGGAAGCTATTGTAATAGTTCAGCTGAGGGGGGTGATGAGATTGAAGAGGGGGGTCTTTATTAGCAGAGAGATGGGGATCGATTTAGAGGTGGAAATGATGACTTGTCAACTAAATAGGGATTTTGAAGAGAGACATGAAATTTAATAAGGTGAATTTTAGTAGTGATAAATGTAAAGTTTTATAGTTTGTATAAAAACCAATTTTTCAAATATAAGTTTAGGGAAATGACTAGATAACAGTTTGTCTCAACTCCTCAATAAATCAGTATGTATTTATAAATTACATGGTCATTTCATATAATAATGTGCTTATGGATTTAGATAACACACACTTATTTAAAGTATATACTGAGAAAAAGTCTCTCAGAGCATAAGCTACAGCTCTAACAATCTCTATAGTGGCTATGGCTATGTGACTATGTAGAGGTCATTTAACTTCTTTGACCCTCAACTTTCCAATCTGTAAAATGGAAGTAATAACTATTGTACTACTTACCGTTCTCACAGAGCAGTTGTGATGAAATTGCCTTGTAAATGAGGTAGTTACTTAACTGATTCTTCTGCTTCCATATACAACAAGGGTTTTTAACTTTTGTGTGTGTGTGTCATGGACCCCCCCTTGGCTGTCTGGTGAAGCCTATGAACCCCTTTTCTCAGAATCATGTTTTTAAAAAGAGACCAAAGAAGAAGGAAAAGGACCAATATGTACAAAAATATTTGTAGCAGGTCTTTTTGTGGTGACAAAGAAATGGAAATTGATCTCATCGATTGGGGAATGACTGAATAAATTATGGTATGTGAAAATTATGGAATACTATTTATTGTACTGTAAGAAATGATGAAGGGAATGGCTTCAGAAAAACCTGGGAAGACTTAAACTGATGCAAAGAGAAGTGAGCAGAACCAGGAGAACAATTTACAAAGTAACAGCAGTATTTATTGTAGAGGTAATCAACTATGAAAGACTTAGTAACTCCAGTCACTACAATGATCCACCATGATCAAAGGACTCATGACGAAAAATGCTTCTACCTCCAGATAGAAAACTGATGGACTCAGTGTACAGATTGAAGCATATTTTTCTTTCATGTTTTCACTTTTATTTCCTCTTTTTTCCTTCCTTTCCTTTTCCCTCCCTCTTTCCTTCCTTCCTTTCTATCTTTCTTTAACATGGCTTATACAGAAATTTGTTTTGTACAACTTTATACATATAATGAGTATTATATTTCTTGCCTTCTCAATGGGTGGGGGAGGATTAGAGTGAGAGAGAGAATTTGGAACTGAAAACAAGAATAAAATTGAATCTAAAAGAAGAAAAAAAATCCCCCACTTTACCCTCCCCCCCAACCCCATATGAAAGCTTCCATGCTTCTCTAGGAGCTCATTTCCAAAAGTAGCCACATTCATTCTCGCTTTTCTTTCTTGACTGAGCAGGTAGTGTGGTGGTGGAAGCAGCCTTTTCCCCAAACCCCAGTCTTCCAAACAAGGAAGAAAAGGCACTTTGGTGACCTTTCCTGGATATTGTCTGGGGGCTGAAACTTGGATTCCTACACAGAACATTGATTTTAAGTGATTATTCAGTTACACTCTGAGAGAATACTGCTTTTTGACCCTTGGACAGAGGAATTCAATCAATTCTGATTAATTTGGGCTCATTGCTGGCAACTAGAATTTTGAGTAACAATAAAGATTTGTTTCTATAACTCTTTATGGTTACACAGCAATTGTCTTACACTTTCTCATTTGATCCTCATAGTAGCAATGATTATCCCCATTTTGCGGATAAGGAAATTGAGGCTTAAAGGGTTTAAGTGACTTGCCCAAGATTAAATAGCTTATGAATAGCAAAGCCAGGACATTGACTTAGGTCTTCTGGCTCTAAGTCCAAGGCTCTCCTTTTCTATATTTGCTCTTTCCCAAATTAAGAAAATGAACTCAATAGCCTTGAATCTAATAAGGTAAATTTTCAATAATTTTTTTCTACTACCATTCATATACTCTGAACACTGAAGTTCAGTTACAGATGGAACAATCAATGTATTTTATTCACGATAAAATTTATTAAACTTAGTGAGCTTAACTCCGCTATCCCCAGAATAAAAATTATATGGTTTGTCATTTCCTAGCTATGTGCAAGCAACTTTCCTTCTTTGAGTTTCAATTTCTTCATCTGTATAATTCGAAGAATAATACTTGTACTACTACACTATTGGGGTTCTTATAATTTTTATGGTGCTAGAGAAATATGAATTATTATGATTATCATTGTTATTTAGAGGCAGTGTAGTATAGTGGATGGAATGATGGACTTAACACCAGGTTCAAACCCTTTCTCTGAAGCATGCTGGCCATGTAACCATAGGTAATTTACAGCTTTTCAGTGCCCCGAGCAGCTCCCTATGACTCAAAGTCACAGAAGTGTTATTGATTTTGCTCCAGAGTTGATTCACATTACAACCAGGAGTATTATGGATATGTGCAAGTGCACCATGGTGGGAATTTCCACATAAGAAGCTCCCTATACCAATGAAATGGATAGATATAGATCTCCCCCAAAACTTTTTTTGTGTATGTGTAACCTGAGATCCAAATTCCATCGACATGGGAATGCTCTTCTCATTGGTGGAGATCAATTCCCTCTGCTTGTGTGTGGGGTAGGCAGAGTTTGAGAGAATAGGAGAGATGAAGAGATTTTTAGTCTCTTCACATTATTCTGGACTCTAGCATAAAGTGAAAATTTGGGGGAATTTCAACCTCATTTCCATGAAGGGAAAAAGACTCTGGGAAGAAGCCTAGAACTTGTCACATGTTCCTATTCCTAGTTTACTCTACTAGAGACTTTGGGGAGTTTCCCTTTGGGTGAGATCTGGGACTCTCTTGGTTGAGTTGATCTATCCCACTCCCAAAAGAAAAGCTCCTTCAATTTGAGTTGTCTGGCATACATTCACCTGCCTATACTTCCTCTGATTTCTATTTTGTGATTCACTTGGATAAATGGGTTTATTTTCTATTTGCTAAGTTTGTTCAGTGTGGAACTGGTATTCAATGGAAAGGGAATCAAGCCTTGGATATACACCTTGGGGTCCCCCCTTCCCTGTTAAGAAATAGTGATAAGGAAGTTAGCTTGAACCAAAAAGTTACTTCCCCTACACTAATACTATTTAACAGAGCAGATAGATATAGTTCTAGCTAGGTATCCCTTTACCCTGAGGAGAGAAGAGAGACTGGCCTCTGGCCTCAACCTTCTGATTCCTCTCCTGGCAGGAACCAAAGGCTCCCTTGGAGAAAGGTCAGAGGAAGCAGACATTAGAGATCTCTATTCTTTCCTCTCTGAGAGTCATACACAAAACTCCATGTTACATTTGTTATTATAATTACTTAAGGAAATAGCTTGTCTGAAGGAGTAGTTTCAGCACTAAGGAAGTTGTATAAATATTAATTAATTGATATTAATATGATAAAAATGATTTCTCCATGATCATACAATAAATGTTAGAGCCAGGATTCGCTCTAAATTAAGTGTCCAGATTCCAGGTCTGAGTCACTTTCCACTACAAAATGCAACCTCTTAACATTTTTGAGCACTAGGTTTCAAGGTAATACTCCCAAAGGCCCCAGTCAGGAACACAAGATCTCCAGAAAACAAATAGACATAATTTCCTAGATATTGCTATCCTTCTCCCCAGTACCTTGGAGAGCATTTCTCAGTTTCTTCTCCCTTGTTCTAGGGCATTTCCCTTCATTTGTCAATTTCTCGATCTGGACATAGTTCAAGTAATTTTTGTAACACAAAGTAGGAAACACCTCAACCTTGCATTTCCTTAAAAGATCTTGGCATTTCTGTGTTTGAAGTCAAACACTGCTAGAACAAATACTGGTTCTCCTTAATCGAGAACTCTAGATGTCCTCCCAGTCCCAATCACTTTATTCTCCAGTGAGACTCTGGGAAATTCCTTCCTTGAGAATGAAAAGAAATTTATCATTCAGGTCTCTCTCAAAGGATGCTCTGGAATCAAATACTGGTTACATTTGTGGATTTGAGCATTTACAGAGCTGGAGAAGAGGTTGGAGCATAGGTATGTTTAAGGGTAGGAATGTGGAAGAAAGAGGGAATATTCCATTGCCTCTCTGAGGCAGGAAGTATTATATCAGGGTGTCCCAAAGGTCTTAGTGTGGTTGAAAACATAAATCTTAAAACTGCTCTAAGACTTTTGGGACAGTCTATATAGGGAAGTAGACAAGCAAACCAATCATTGTTTACCATTACGAGCAGCTTTTTTGTTGTCCTATGAAGGAGTATAACAGGTAGAGGAGGGTGTCAAGGAAAGAAACAAAATACTGTACTTGATGATTAAACTCCTACATTTGAGTCAAGGATCTGACATTTCTGGCTACATCAACTTGGACAAGTCACCGCCTTTTGGAACTTGACTTTCCTTATCTGTGAAATGGAGATAATTCCTGTTTGACCTGCTCCCCAGGGCTGTTGTGAGAAAAGGGCTTTGTAAACATTCTAGAGCTATAGAAGTGGGAACCATTATTATCATGAAAATGGGATTTGTTTAGAAAGCTATGGAAGGGTAGTAGCAGCTTTTCTGGTATAAATTCATCTCATTTTATAGATGAGGAATCTGAAGCACAAAGAAACAAAGCAATTACTTTGAGGACACACTGCTAAGTAGGAAGTAAGCTGGGAATGTACATAAATTATCCTGATTACAATTCTCTCAGGTCTTTCTGAAACCCTACATAGTATTATAGATAAGGCTGTACTGGTAAATGTAAATATACAGCCAACTCTCAGGGGGGAAAAATACCCATGATATACTTTTAAGTTTAACCTGAATTATTAATATTTTCCCATTACTTTCTTAAGTCTAAGAAAATCAATACAACAATAAATCAAGAGATGTATATATGTTCAGGCTTAAAATTTAACAATCAGCTTTCTCCAGAGTGTTCAATCAGGCTCCAGCATACATTGACTATAATATCATTGATTTAGAGCTAGAAATGATGTTGCAGGTCAGTTAATCCACATTTCCTTATCTGATTTGTCTGAGGTCACAATGGTAGTAAGTAGCAGAAAAAGAATTGGAGCCCACATCCTCTAACTTCAAACTGAATGCTTTTCTCCCTGTATCAGTGTATTAAATTTATTTCATTTGGGCTATGGGAGGAACAGCAATTCTCTTGAATCAGACAAACCACAACATGGCTCCAGATTAGAGACAGAAATCTGAATAATTTTCCCCACCGAAACAAGATGAGAGTCTACATAAAGTTGAAGGAAGACATGTCTTTTTATTTACAGAGACATGTGAGTTTGATTTTAATTGAACATGAATGGTGGGGTCAATGAGTTAACTTAGTGTGGAACTGTCATCCAAGAATTTATCTAAAATATTTGGGAAGATTCAATAAGGCATTAATGTAAAGTGCATTGGATTCAGAGGCAGAAGTCCTGGGTTCAATTTTCCATGTCAACATCTTCCAGTATATTTTGACAGAACTTCCACTTTCTCTTCTGTGAAATGGGGATAAAAATACTTACATTGCTTATCGTATATGGTGAGGAAAGCAACATAAAGCAGAAGGATGATAGGATTCACCATATTCCATACTGGCCTTGATCTCATTCTGTTATTTTTGTGTTTTTGCCATTGCTTATGTGACAGGTTCTTAACTTGGAGTCTGTGAAATACATACACACACATGTATACATACATATATATGTATAAATATAAATAATACATATATGTATGTATATTATATATACATATACACATATATTTGATAATTCTATTTAAATATAATTGTGTATTTTATTTTATGCATTTAAAAACATTTTCCTGAGAATGAATTTCTAGGCTTCACCAGACTGCTAGACACACAAAAAAGGTTAAGAGCCTCCTGGTTTTCGCCATTTTCTATGCTTGGAATTTACTAACCATCATGATAAGTTACAAATTTGGTATAATAACACTACTTTAGGGTTTGTAAAGTGCTTTATATACATGATCACATTTTATCCTCACATCAAACTACAGTAAGCCTTTCCCAATCTTCCTTAATTCTAGCACTTTAGCTTTTATGATTATTTCAAATTTGTCCTTTATGTAGCTTGTTTGTACGTAATTGTTTGTGTCTTGTCTTCCTCATGAGACTGTGAACCCCTCCATAGGAGGTACTGTCTTTTACTATTTTTTTTTTGTATTCACACTACCTAGCACAGTGTTTGGCACACAGTTATTATTGTCTGTCCTTCGCTCTTGAAGAGGACCATGACATCAGGAAGGTGATGCCAAGAAGTGCAAGTGCATTGGATTTAAGTGAGGGAGGTCTGTGCAAAGTCTCCAACCTCACTCCCTCCCTCCAGAGCCAGTGGCAAGACATAGATCTGAATGACTGAGAATGGCCTTGGATGTAGTGGGAAACACCTTGGCCTTTTTAAGCTAAGATCTTTCCCAGGTCTCAGTTTGACTGTTGCAAAGCCTATTCAATGATTCAGGCTAGGTAAGAAATGAAGTAAAGAATGGTCTCTTTTACCTAGTCAAAAAAAAAAAAAAATCAATCTGGGAGGGGAAGACTGTCAGGGATTTTGGTCAAAACAAAAACAATTGCTATTTATGTTCAGTTTGAGCCACTGTTGACTAATCAAAGAGAGCAAGTGATTTTGGTTTAAGGTGTGGTCCTTAAGAACAAAATCTAGCCCATAAACCCCAAGATATCTTGTTAGATTTTAGCAATCAAAACGTACATTGCAAGCAAGGAAGGAGTTATGTTGCCCAACTGGAACTGGCCAGTTTGGTCCCCAGTGGGGTAACTCCTGCTCCTCACAGGTTTGTTCTTTGTCCTTTGTTCTCAGATTTGATAATGACATCAGGAAGGTGATGCCATGACTTGCAAGTAAATTGGAGTTAAGAAGACTGTGCAAAGTCACCAGCCTCATTTTGTCCTCTGGGGTCATCTAGGTCCAGTGGCAAGATATAGACATTTGATAAATATTTATTGATTAATAATTTTGGGAGATAAGTGCTATTATCTCCATTTTACAGGTGAAGAAACTGAGTCAGAGGTTAAGTGACTTGCTCAGTGTCACATAGCTAATAAAGAATGGGTGAGACAGGATTTGAATGCTAAGGCTGGAGAACTGATTTAAACTCAGATTTCTCAGTCTTTCTACTACACCACACTGAAGACACATACATTTTTTTCTTTCTGAATTTTGTTGGCAACTTTTCTTTAAACTTATCACATTCCAATGTAGATAACAGAGAGTTGTTTCTCACAGCATTTTGTCTGGATCTCTTCTTTACTCTTATTTTATTCTGCCTTGTCTTACAGTTTCATGGATTTGTCCAGTTAGCCCAAGTTCTCCATTACAGTGTTATCTCTTTTAGGGCAGGGGCTGCATATCTGAGTTCAATGTGGATTAATTAGCACCTAATGCAGTGGTTTTCATATTTTTACTGTACTTTGCTTTTGCTTTGAGATCTGGGATTACATTTATAAAGGGAACTGAGATATGGAAACTTCTCTATTAATCTAGGTGCCTCCCTTCAATTTATTGCCTTAGAGCTGCCTGGGGCAGTGACAAGTTAAATGACTTACCTGGGGTCACATAGTCTGAATGTGTCTAAAGGACTTGAACCTAGTCTGCCTGACTCTGAGGCTGACTATCCACTATCTATACTCTCCTAGAAAGCCTCCATGCTGCAGATAGTAGGAGCTTGATAAGTGTTTGCTAAATTGGATGGAATTACATTGCCAAAGGTGTCAAAGGTGGGAAGGGTAGTAATGATCTGGTACCTGAAAGGGAAAGCTCAGTGTAGTTAATGTTACCTTCCTTTTGCACTGCTGTAGCTTTTGGTTTTTAATTCAAAGAATTATAGACACATTGGGGGCAGGGGGGAATGGTGCCTCAACCAGTCTTACAAACACTGCATCTCCTCTAAGGAAATAATAAAAATAAGTTCTGGTCCATTGGGAAGGAGAGACAGAGACAGAGAGAGAGAGAGAGAGAGAGAGAGAGAGAGAGAGAGAGAGAGAGAGAGAGAGAGAACAAGCTTATTCTGGCATCCTCCTTTTCAGTTTCCCTGACAACTCCTAGCCTTCAAATTGCTCTCAGATCAATAATTATTCAATTTGTGACTGCAAATAGGGATTTTCAAGGTTTCTATATATAACAGAGAATTTATCTTTTTTCCCCCCAGTTTTCTTACTGTGTGAAATGGTAAAAATTGTATGTTTCCTCTTTTGATTTCAAGTTATAGGAACTAAATAAATTCAACAAATATATATTGATTTAAAGAGCACTGATGGAAATAGAGTCACAAGACTGGGATTTAGGACCTAATTCTGTCACTAAATACCTTACAAGCTAGGACAAATATAAACTTTGGAGTAAATAAATAAATCAATAAGCACTTATTATTATTACAAATTATGTATATATGTGTTACAAATATATGTATATAGTAGAATAAAAGATAATTGTATTTAAAACTAAGAATTTCTATTACATAGAGTTTGCTTTCCTTTTAAGGATATAATAGATTCAACATGTAACTGTTTTTGTTTTGGGATCATAGTGGCCACGTTCAAAAAGGCTCATCACCGAAAGACTGGCCACCTGGTGATGATGTTGCTTTTGGCCAAGGAAACTCAATAAATCATTTACTGAGACACAGAAGGGGTTACAATATGTAGATGGAATGTATGCCCTGTGGATAAAATCAAGGACATTTTGAAGTACTTCGATCTTATGTCACATTTACTTACATGGAAGTTCTGCCACACTTACATGATTCTCCTTTTTTAAAATATATTTTATTGATATTTTCATTTTTTTTACATCTCTCACTTTCCACTGACTCTCTTCCCTCCCTCCTCTCTTCCTCACCCGCACAAGAGTTCTTTCTTCAAACAAATAAATATAATCAAGAAAAACAAATCAATGTATTGTCCATATCTGAAATCTCATGACTCATTCCCCACCTCCAATCTATTACCTCTGACCAGAGGCAGGAGGCAGCCTTCACAACAAATGATTTTCAGTTAGTGTATTGATTGTATTTCTGAAGTCATTCATTATTGTCTTCCTTTATTGTGGCCATGATGTAAAGCATCCTCTTGGTTCTGTTTATTTCACTCCATTGCTTCATTAAAGTATCCCTAAGTTTACCTGAATTTTTCTTATTGTTCATTAACATTTCATGACTTTTATATACCACAATTTTACAGGATCACACAGGCATAGACATAGAGCTGGAAGGTCACCTAGTTCAACACTCTAATTTTTACAGAAGAAACATCTGAGACCTAGGGAGGCCTGCCCAAGGTCACACAAGTACAGAACATGTCACCCCCTACTCGATAAATTCCAATGGTTCCACATTACCTCCAGGATCTAGCTGATTCAGGAGATACTTTCTAGGTCTAATAGTCTCTGCTCCTCTATATGTACTATCCAAAAGAAATGATTCCCAGTGATTTATTCATTGTTAAACTCCACCAATTTAAAACCTTCCTCTGGCTCCTCATGCTTATTTGTAAACTCGGGCTGCTAAAACCTCATAAAGCAGTGAATTTATCACATGAAGTTGTCTCAAATGTAAACTGAGTCTTCTCCATGCCTAATATCCACAGGAAAAGTAACAGATTTAGTCATCCAGATGTTTGGAAATAACATCTAGATATTTAGCTAATTGGAAAATAAAAGAACTTTGGGAAACTGACTTAATGATTCCTTTATTTTGACTGTCTTGGTATAATACAGAGCCACAGAGTCAAATTATTGATACACTGAAGAAGCTAAATCTAAATATTAATTGATTGGTCTCCTTCTACCACATCCTCTCTCCACCCACCATTCAGGAAATAGAACACATCTGGCAAGGGGATCAATCAAGCTACTCAAGGCTTGGTGGCAAGTGATAAATGAAAATCGAACTAAGTATCCAACTGTTTCTTAGGCAGTTAAAGTAGGAGTTTCACTTGAAGCTACATAAATGAAGTGAGACATTCCCCCCAAAGCCCATTTAGGGGGGAAAACAGTCTGACTGAAAGAATCAAAGATTGAGCTAGATTCCAAGTAACAAAAACCAAGATTCTAGAACTTGAACAATTCATGTGAAAATATTATGGGTAACTTTGTACAGTTAAACCAAACTAATACCAACAGTGGTCCCCCCATTTTTTTCATAATTTCTTTATTGCGTTGGATGAGAAAACAGAAGCTTGTATGTTTGTCCAAGGTCTTTGTTGTATTCACATCTCATTTGAGGCAGTTGTGATAAAGCACTGGGCTTAAAAGAAAAGGAGACCTGACTCGAATCTCAATTTTGCTCTAGATGGGTTGCTTTGGATGAGACACTAAAGTTCTAAATGAACCCTTTCAGCTTTAAACTTGCATGAATCTTTGAATGCTGGTCCTAAATTTCTGAATTATTTTAAGTCTGGAAGACAACATCTGTGACAGGAGAGGAAAAAAACTGATGGAGGATTGGCATTGTGTGATTCTCTACTATTAGGAAGATTAGCATATTTCCACAGTCATTTCTGGAGATGTGACCTCGTTTATACACATACACATACACGTATACATATGTATTTAGTGGCAGTGGTGTATATATGTATGTATATGTATACATATATATGTATTTAGATATGTATATGCATGTGTATATATGCATGTGTGCCACAAAAATGCCTTTATAAAATAACATACACATGCTATTGAACTATTTTGTATTTAATTAACAATATATACATGAAGAAGGCAAGTGGAGCTTGGAGTGAGGAAACCAGAAGTCAAAACAACCTGTGTGATCACAGGTAAGTTAATTAACCTATTTGAATTTCATGCAACTTTCTATGGCTTATCTACTAAGTTATGGATAGGTTGCGATCTGTCTTGGCTAACTAGGATTGTCCCATATTTAAAGAAATCACAGGTCCTTCCAATATCTGAGTAAATGCATAGAATGATGAACAGAATACATGAGGAGATAAGCTCCTTCCCTACTATCAGTATCAACAAGAAAACTCTTCCATTTTCTTTCTATTCAAATTCTGCTTATTTTCAAGGTCCTGCTCAAGTTCCACTTTGCATAAAGGATTCCCTTAATTACTCCAGGCCTTATGGGTCTCTTCCTCTGCTTAATTCATGACAGAAAATCTGCATGACATAATATTAAATTTATGTCAAGGAATTGTGTTCTAATTAATGTGAGGTTTCCAGATTGCAACTCATCTATAACTCAATAGATAAGTTTTAAGAGAATTACCTGATAGTCAAAGAGGATCTTTGACTTGCCTGTAGTCACACAGCTAACAAATGTCGGAGATGCAATTTGAATTCACATCTTCCTCATTCTAGGGCCAGAATTCTATCCCTGTACTGTTACCTCTCAAAATACTATCTTATATTGTTAACTGATTCTCTTTTTGATAGTCTTATCTTTCCAAGTAGTTTATGCATACTTGAGAATAAGGGCCATATCTTATGCTTATTCTGTAGTATAGAGTAGTATAGCATCTTCTATACTGTTTTTACATTGTTTCATATAATGTTGGGCATGCAAAGCAATATTATATGTGTATTCATGCATTATATGCCATTTCTTATGCCATTTTATCATATACTATTTTTACATAGCTTAGCATAATGTTGGGCACACACTGTAGGCATGCTTGTTTTGTTTTTTGCAATGCATCATTCTAATTATGCTGTACAATTGGACAAAATGATTCCATGACCCCTAATTGCCCATAGGATAAATTCAAAACTTCTTAGGAATTTAAAGCTTTCCATAATCTGTCTCCATCTGATCTTTTTACCCTTTTCTCCTACTATACTTCTTCACATGCTCTTTTTCTAGTTACATTGGACAACTTGGTGTCTTTTGACTCCTTGGCATACATTGATCCATGTATTTTGAATAACTTTTTTCCCCATTCCTTTTCTTTCTGTCCAATCCTATCCATGCTTCAAGGACCAACTCAAATCCTTTCACTCCCATGAGCGATTCCCAGACCTGTACCATCTCTTCCCCTTGACCCACACCTTGCAACGATCAAATTTCCTTCAGCAGGTTTCAACACTTTGTATTTTTCTTATATGTTTACATTCTAATTGTTCATTTTGTGTGTGTGTGTGTGTGTGTGTGTGTGTGTGTGTGTATGTGTGTGTGTGGTGTGTGCATCTACCTGCCCAGCCCTTTTTGGGTTGTAAGCACCATCATCTTACAGAATAAAACTCAGTGCCTTAATTGTACTTATCTTCCTGGCTCTCTCTGTCTACAGATCAGGAGTTTGCACACAACAGGTTTTTCATAAGAATTTGTCTAAAGAATGAATGAACTGGTCTTTCATGGGTGAGTACACATACTAAAAACTGAAGCACAGTGACAGAGTAAGATAGTGGGTTCTCTCTCCTACAGGTTTTTAGAGGCTGGATGACCATTTGTTGGGTATATGATAAGGGGAATTCCTTTTGTGTATAAGTTGGACTGAATGGCCCTGAGGTCTCCTGAAACTCCCAAATTCTGTAATTCTGTGAAGTATACATGTTATCAGAGAGTTTGGTAAGAATTCCAGCAAGTTAAGCTTTAGGTTATTGTTTAAGTTGTCAAAAAAACCAAATAACCCAAAATAAAAAGTTTTCTCAAGGGAAGTCTTTAAGTTAAGCAGAAGAAAACACCATTTTCCTTGAAAGATTTTAAACAAACTTTAGTAAAAGAGTTTTCCACTCTTCCATTTCTACCCCAATTTCCCCACAGCAAAGTTGGCTTTGCCAGTTTAGAACAACACACGGCTATTCCAAATATACTCAGCCCTTTTTTTCCTTCTTGCTGCTTTTCATAGGTTGATCCTTGATGGCTGCTAACCATCCCCAGCTGTGCTCTCTTGAAAGCAGAATCTTTCAGTTGTCTTTGTCTAGCCTGCCTTTCTTTTAGGGAAAAAGGGTATAAAAGTCAACCTTTGCTGTGAGGAACTAGGGATGCTTAACCCAAAGAAGAAAAGTCTTGGGTGTGGGAGGCATGACATATTAAGTGTTTCACATATTTGAAGAGATCTCACTTTTAGGAGGGAGGGATTTGACTTGATTAGTGCTACTCTAGAACAAAGAGAGTTACAGCGATGCAGATTTAAGCTTGATAAAGAGTAAGCTTGATAAAGAATAAGCTTGATAAGAATAAACTTTCTAACTCTTTCTTCTATCCTAACATGCTATGGGCTGCTCTGGAGATAGTGGAGTTCCCCTTTCCTAGAGTCTTCACAAAAGGTTCCACCATTTCTCTTGGATATTGTAGGGGACACCTGCGTGTAGGTACAGGCTAGACTAGAGGGCCCCCGAGGTCCCTTCCAACTCTGAGGTTCAGGGAGACTGCCATGCTTTTGTGTCTTGACCTAAACCATAGAGAATTTATTAAACACTCAGCATGTGCCAGCAGCTAAAAACATTAGGGAAGCCTGTTCACAGGCCCTGCCCTAGATACTGCTGCAAATTCTCATTATCTTAGGTAGCAACCTCTGCAAGCATTCTTAACTATGGACTTGTTTGTTTGTTTGTTTTTAATATTCTGCTAGCTGGATTTCAACATAATTGGTTTCCATTTTAATGCTCTACATTTTATTTTGTGCATTTCAAAATATTATTCTGAGAAACATTTCATAGGTTTCACTGGACTACCAGAGGGATCCATAATAAAAAAAGGTTAAGAACCCCTGCTTTAATTGAAAAAAAAACAAAACAAAACAAAAAGCCAATGGGCCAGGATTCAAGAGACCTAGGTTTTGGTCTCGTCTCTGCTTCCTCTTTTGGGTTACTTTAGGCAAGTCAGGTAGCCATTTTGTCTCAATTTTCTTCTACTAAGTATGGATAATCACAGTATAGGTCCAGTGAAGGAATGCACAGCTCTGTTCAGGAAGCCAAGCAGATAAGTCTAGTGCTTCTTAACCTGTGAGTCATGACCCCATATGGGGGTCACAAAAAATTTGACAACAGTAAAAGGTTTCTGAACATGCAGTGACAAAAATTAATAAAAATCAAGTATGTTATGCATCTAAGGTATTTCTGACAGTGCTTTCTTGTGTCGCATTGTGCAGTTTCACTGCAGCCTTGGTTCTGAACACAAAGCATGCGCACTTTTGTACTATGCTTGTCCTCAGGCCACAAAAGCCAACAATCGCTGCAAAAAGGGGCCAGGAATGGAAAAAGTTTAAGAAGCCCTGGTCTAGGGAAGCTTATCACCAGGTTGGCTACAAGGTGTTATAGTTTACCACCATAGCAGATCTGGAGAAAACAATCTGTACTGTTGGGAGGAGAGACTACATGGACAAAATTACATGTCTTAGAAGTAGTGAAGCAACCAATCAGTTAACAAGCAGCTAGGTGGCACAATGGGTAGAATGTCTGGCCTAGAATCAGGAAGACTTGAATTCAAATCCAGCCTCAGACACTTACTAGCTGTGTGACTCTGGGCAAGTCCCTTACTCCTGTTTGGCTCAGCAGAAAATGGCAAACCACTCCAGTATCTTTGTCAAGAAATCCCTCAAAAGGGCCATGAAGTGTTGGACATGACCGAAATGACTGAATAACAATAGAAACTAGGTAGTAGGTACTGTGCTACATGCTTAGGATATAAAGGCAAAAATAAAACTGTATAGAGAAAAAGAGTCAGCACCAGATGGGCAAGGTAAATAGTGTGTGTGCGTATGTATATGTGCGTCTATTCTTGCAATGAGGGAGACTTCTAAACATTATTTTTCATGTGTTTAGTGGTAGAAAACTGTACTCTCTATGGGATGGGGAATGTGTGGCCTTGAGGCCATATGTGACCCTCTAGAGCCCTCAAGGGCAGCCCTTTAACTGCATCCAAACAAATCCTTTTATTAAGGGGAGTGAGACTTACTGAATGAGTCTATGAGATAAAATTTTGGACTTGGAGGCAGGAAGATCTGAATTCATATCCTGCCTCAGACACTTACTAATAGTCTGACCTTGGGCAAACAACTTCACCTTTCTCTGCCTCGGTTTCCTCATCTGTGAAATGGGGATAGTGATATCATACAAGGTTTTTGTGTAGAAGTGTTTTGGAAATTTTAACTGTATAAATGCTAGTTGTATTATTACTATTATCATCATTATTCATTTTGTAATGTTATATTACAGGAAAGCTGTAATTCACAGGAGCCCAAATTCCAAATCTTGCCCAGCTCTGGAGATGGAGACTGCTATCATCCCTATATTTCAGAGGGCTGATTATGAGGATCATATTAGAAATCATAAGCTCTTAGAGGACAGGGAGTTTTTTTTTCTTTGCAAGGCCAGTGTCTAGCACAGTGCTGGTTACACAATGGGTAGTTAATCTTGAACTGAAAGAGCTTCATTAAAGTATAAGTACCATTGAAATTTTAGGTAGCATAATCAACTAGCTGTATTTCTGACTGTTCTTTACCATGGGAAGCAAGATAGAGAGGTTCACCTGAATAT